>NC_067483.1:11818207-12468207 GCF_947179515.1 Apodemus sylvaticus
AATATGCTTCACATTTTGTATGGGAAGCCAATTCAATATATGTTTCAATATTCTTCATGACTAGATCTATATGAAGAAGAATGAATGTGAGAGAGTGTACCTTGACAGACCCTGACGCAATACAGATGCCTGTTGTAAGTTTTCTTTATCTCTTCTCCCATTTCTTATGCAACCAAACATGTTTTTTAGCACATCTATGAATTAGAAATTTGGTTTGTGAAGTAGTGGACCATACCAGAAAACCTGTTTGTTTGAAATGGGTTTGAAGGCCCAGAACTCAAAAAGGGCAGTTAGTGCTTCTCTGCAGGCCCTCTGTGATGTGACCACAATACTGCATGCAGAAGGTCATAACTATCTGTTATATGGGGGCTGCACCACCAACCCCTCCACATGCAGGTTAGGCATTCCTAACATTTCAGTCCAAAGCAATTGAAAACTTTTGCTTTACAGACCCCCAACTCACCCAAAAATGTATGTAATATCCTATCCAGAAGGAATAAACATGTGTCAGAATTATTATTTTGCCTGAGAAAATCAGTTCTATAAGATCTATAAGATATTCTAGAGAAGACAACACTCTCCTGAAGCTTTTGCCACAGAAAGCTTGTATGCAACCTGCTAGCTAGCAGTGTACCCCAACAGTGAGGAACCCTATGCCTTAAATTTTTAAGTGAATAATACCTAAGTAATGACTTCCCAAATTGTCCCTTGGCTTCTACATTCATGCACACATATGTATATTACAATTCTCACACTCTTGTGCGCCTGCAAATATGGGAAGATACATATGTACACATATACACACATACACACACACACACACACACACACACACAAACATACCCCAACCATCACATATGTACATACATAAAAACACATATACATACTTACATGCTGACCCACACAGAAATACTTACTTATTTACATATGCCCCACATAAAGTTATACACTTACAGATTCACCCAGATGAACACACATGCACACATGCACTCCCACTCATACAGCATGCACACATGTGTGTGCACACACAGAAAACACACAAAGATAGTTATAAGTGTAGATATACACAGACATATGCTCAGATGCACAATGCACACACACATACACACACACATGCACACTCATACACACAACTAAATACTTTATAAATGGAGTTAACTGCCATCAGACATGGTTTTTAAAATAATTCTGAAAACTCTAATCCACAAACCCACATTAGCTGCTTCACAAGTCTTCAGTACTTTATCTCAAATTGTTTTGTCTGGAGGAAGTGGTTCCTGAGACTCCACCAAGCATTGTCATCACTTAGGATGGTGACCACTGGAATCATGCTGGCAAGTAAGCCATCCTTTATCTGTCACCAGACCTTTCCTTGCTCAGATGTGAATGTTGCCTTCTTACCAAACATATATGTGATTCTGTGAAGCTGAATATCTTAATTAAATGCTAGCACTATGATGTATTCTGCTAATATCAGGATGCATTTCAGCAGAATAATATCTCAAATGTTCAAATAATATAAAGATAAAGAATGCCGACAGGGGTTGGAGACAGCATTAAGGACAACAATAGTAAGAAACCACTTTGTACCTTAGCTTGAACATAGCCTAGACCTCCAACCTGGTAACAGGCATCATCAAAACAAAAATTTTATCTTTTGAAATGGAGTTTAGGTCAGGGGACTACTAGAGAAGAATATACCCTGCTTCCTTCAAAGTTCAGTAGAAGAATAAACAACATCACCTTTTATCTTATAACTTCAGAATTTATGTAAAAGGGCAGCCAGAAAAGATAAATTGAGAAAGTTAGTTCTGGGGACAGAAAGCAATGGGAAAGAAGAAACACACCCATGCATTAGCTCCTTTTCCAGCCAAGATCTGTCCCCTTGAGAAGTCTTTTCTAATATTTCTAAGAATTGGGTTCATACAAGGTAACTGCAGGCACTATATATTTCTTGTTTGTAGCAGTTTAAATACTTTTTGTTTTGGTAACAATATCCTACATATCTATTTAGAGAATCATTTTACTCCTATTCTTATTCCAAAACATGAGAGACTAGTTTAAGCTGCCCCAGAAGCATATGTAACTCTACTTTATGCAGGGAAATCACATATGCTCACATTCCATGTATTTTAGTGGAGCCAAATCCATGAAAGAAAAACAGTGGTCAAAATAAATTCTATCCAGCTTTGAATATCAGCCCTCAAGAGTAATGTCATCTTCTGTTTCTTGACTATCACTCTAACATGATCATCCCTATGTTTTACAGGATACTATACATCCATTTTACTATAACTTTGAATATGTTCTTTATATTCTAACAGCAGGCTAATGTTCCAAACACCAGTTAACACCTGAGGTACAGCATAAGGATGAAAGAAAATGTGAGAGGATAAACATCTACTTATGGAATCTGAATCCAGAATGTGAGTGATCATCAAGGGAACATTCTAATATATCTCAGCACATGTAGATGTCTAATGCTAACAATCAGAGGAACAGAAGAAGATACAGTAAGGTCTTAAATTTGGTACTCAGGAAAGGCTCTGAGAATACCCACTTTGGTAAGCATTTATTTATTAAGATAATTATTAATGTCATAGAAAGACAGTGTTGCAGGACAATCTGAAGGACTTTAAACCACTGAGATTAAACTGTGGTCTCCTTTTATTCAGGTCAGAGGCAGAGTGGATGTTCTATAGGATATGACTGATGAGCTGTGCATAGCATATGCTTATAGTGAGACTGGATTTAAATTTACAGGTGGTAAAATTTCAGATCTTTAGTTAATGTGTGACCACTGCATGGGCTGGAAATGCCACCTTCATAGTATAAGAAAGTGAGCATAAAAAGTTATCAATTGTCATAGACGCATAGGGTTTTTTTTGTTTTATTTTGTTTTGTTTTGTTTTTGTTTTTTTGTTTTTTTGTTTTTTTTTTTTCTGGGAACAGACACTATGACCAAGGCAACATTATAAGGACAGTATTTAATTGAGGCTGACTTGTAGGTTTAGAGCTTAGGTCACTACCATCAAGGAAGAAAACATGGCAGCCTCCAGGCAGGCCATGGTGCAGGCAGGGCTCAGAATTCTATATCTTCATGTGAAGGCTGCTAGGGGAAGATTGACTTTCAGGCAGCCAGGACCAGGGTATTAAAGCCAACCATCACAATGACACATGTACTCAAAAGACCACACCTCCAAATAGTGCCACTTCATGGGTGAAGCACATAGAAGCCATCACATTCCACTCCCTGGCCTCCATCGGCTAGTTCAAACACACAAGTCTATGAGGGCCATACCTAGCCATAGCATAATAGTCCAACTTCCAAAGTCCCCTTAGTCTATACCAGTCTCAACAAAGTTAAAAGTCCAAAAGTCAAAGTCTCTTCTGAGATTCATCTAATCACTTAACTGTAAGCCCCAAGGCAAAAAAGGAAACTAGATGGTCATACTCCAAACTCTGCATCTCCGTGTCTTATGTCAATGTTGTCTTCAGAACTCCAGTTCTTTTTCATCTTTGTTTATTGCAACAAACTTCCTCCTTCTGGGCTGGTTCTACTCTCTGTTATCAGCTTTCCTCAGCAGATAATCAATATATTTTATATTTTTCCATTCTAAGATTGCTATTTTACTCAAAATACTCTTCATGAGTCTTAATCAGAAAACAAAGTCTATGATGGGTATTTCGAAGACTTCTTTGGTCAACGCAATTAACAAGAGTCACTTCATCTTAGTCTTAGGAAGACTCTTCAGACAAGGGCAAAAGGCAGCCATGTTCTTTAACATAGTAGCAAAAAAATAACCTCTAGTCCACATAATGAAGTTTCTCTCCAATGAAACATCTTGGGTCAGGTTTGCACAGTTCAAATCCCTCACAGCAAAAAAATCTTCCATATTCCTACTAGAAAAGCCTCATTAATTCCCATTTAAAACATTTCATGGATGTCTATGTGCAAGGCTCCAAATCCACATTCTGCCCACAAAAGCATGGTCAGACTTATGGCAGAAATACCCCAGCCCCTGGTACTGTACCAACTTCTGTCTTAGTTAGGGTTTTACTGTCATGAACAAATACCCATGACCAAACAACATTATAAGTTGTTCAACATTAAGGAAACTCTAGATTTGAAAAGATGGTTTTTAGATGCAAGATAAAATAAAAACATTATTCAAGTTATTGAATTGTATACTCTAAGTTAGGAAAGATGATAGAATAGGTGTCTGAATTTACAAAATTGGCACATTGGACTATAAGTGAATATCATATTTCATAGCTGTTATAAATTATGTTCACCTGTATATCTAAATAAAAAGCCCTTTTAATGACAAAAAAAGAGGGAAATGTACTACCACATGTTCTCATGTTTGTTATATTATACAAAATCTCATTGTTTGCAGTATGCAGCCTGTTCCCAGCTGGTTTTTGACTGGTCAATAAAGTTAGCAGAGGCCCAATGGCTGGGCATTTAGACAGAGACAGGACCTTTAGGATTCCCAAGAAGGGACTGAGGAGTAGGAAGAGGGCTTAGGAGTTGGACAGCTAGAAAGGCACAGGAGGGGGACACAGCTGACATGTAGGTACAGGGAGAAAGTAACCTCCAGAAGGGATATTTAGTAGGGTCCAGGATAACAAAGATAAAGGTATAGGTTTAATAATTATACAACCAGAATATCAGAGAGGAATATATGCTAACCACATAGATTTAGGGTCTAGTCCCTACATTGAACTGTTCAAGGTATTTAAAATATAGGGATATATATATATATATATATATATATATATATATATATATATATATATATGCCAGAAAGTATGGAATAGATGGAATAGATTAACAATTTGCCACATCCATAAGACTTCCCAATGATAAGAGGTAAGATTATATCATATGTGTGTTTGAATATTGGTACACACATATATGCATACATATTGAGGCCAGAGGTTAACTTCCCTGGTGGCTATACAAACCATTTTTTGAGGCAAGATGTCTCATGTCCTGGAATCTACTGGTTGAATTTTGTTGACTAGTCATCAAGCCCATGAATTCTACTTTTTTCTGCTTCCTTGTGCCCTTTATAATATCAGCATTTAACCAGGAATTCTGAAGGATAAACTTCTCATGCTTGTACACCAAGCCATTTTAGCAAACAGAGTTTTTTTCCAACCATGAGACATATCACAATAAAACCATATAAAAGCCACCTTACACAAGCTACTTGTGGTATATTTAGCACACTGGAACCCCAGGAATATACTCAGCATGCTTATACTTTATTCTGCTCTTCAAAGCACTGTGTGCTTGTCTTGGCTCTTCTGTGTTTCTTCCCAGATGCAGTTCAAGTTGATGGCTCCTAAGGAATCTCCTATAATCTCTGAATTATTCATTTAGAGCTCAATATATATGATATAGACAGAGATAGATAGAGATAGAGATCAGAGATGTAGACAGGAGATAGAGATAGAGATAGAGATACATAGATAAAGGTACATAGATAGATATAGATGATATAGATGATATAGATAGAGATAGAGATAGAGATGATAGAGATGATATAGATGATATAAATGATATAGATGATATAAATATAGATATAGGTATAGATGTAGATGTAGATATAGGTATAGATGATATAGATGATATACATGATTAGATGATATGATATAGATATACATATACATACACATATACATGTATAGATAAATATAGATAGATAGACAAATATATAGACATAGAGAGATATAGAGATATAGGAGATAGATAGATAGATAGTAGATAGATAGATAGATAGATAGATAGATAGATAGATAGATAGAGCTAGAGATAGACGCACACATACATGCATACATACATATATATGTATGCATGTATATATAGAGAGCGGTGGAAGGGAAAGGGGGAGAGAAGGAGGCAGGAAAAGGAGAGGGAGAAGGAGAGGGAGAGGGAGAGGGAGAGGGAGAGGGAGAGGGAGAGGGGGAGGGGGAGGGGGGAGGGGGAGGGGGAGGGGGAGGGGGAGGAGGGAGGGGGAGGGGGAGGGGGGAGAGGGAGAGGGAGAGGGAGAGGGAGAGGGAGAGGGAGAGGGAGAGGGAGAGGGAGGGGAGGGGGAGGGGGAGGGGGAGAGGGAGAGGGAGAGGGAGAGGGAGAGGGAGAGGGAGGGGAGAGGGAGAGGGAGAGGGGGAGAGGGAGAGGGAGAGGGAGAAGGGAGACGGGAGAGGGAGAGGGAGAGGGGAGAGGGAGAGGGAGAGGGAGAGGGAGAGGGAGAGGAGCTTAGTACCTGGAGGATTGCTCTGGTGAAAGAAGGGGACAACAGCACAGAGCTTAGTTGTGCTGCACACATGTGCATGAGCCCTGGCAATCAGAGAAGTTTTCACAACAGCAAATTCAAGCTTCATTGCCAGTACACTGTTAAAAAATATCTGACTAGTATGTATTCTGAAGTTAATTTAGAAAATGATATTTGAATGTCTCCAACATTTCATATGATTCACAGGGTAAAGGTATGTGCTTCTAAACCTGTCATCTTAAGTTCCAATATCCAATCATCACATAGTGGAAACAAAGTATTGACTTTTGCAAGTTGTTCTTTGACCTACACCCCCCCACACACACACACACAGGTAAACATAGCTGAAACAGTTTGTAAATAGAAATATGATAGTGTCTAGGGTTGACTGTTAGTGGAATGGCCTGCAACTGGTGCTACTCAGCAAACAAGAATAGTGCTCCAATGTTGTCTGTCCTAGGGGTCTGCTGGGAACACCTTTGTTCTCAAAGCCCTGAAAAATGTGAAGTTCCTCAGCTCTTTAGGGCAATATCTGTTGCATGCAATTTCTGTTACTTAACATAGAAAGAGAAAGAGTGGTGTGTTTTTAGTATTAAACTATTTATTTGCAACAGCCTAAATTGTCCTGGGAATACAATTCTAGTAAGGAGTTCATTGGATTAATTTGGCTTGCATGCACATCTATTAGAAGTTGCCTATGGTTGGTACAATATATCCATAAACAAATGGTCTACAGTAGACTAGAGAAAGCCAAGCAGAAACAAGCAGCAAGGATCTACCCTTTCACCTTTTGACAATGAACTTGAAACTTGAGATGTCTGGCTTGATAGTACTGGCTGTAGCTGGAACTGTAAGCTGAATAACCCCTTCCTTCCTCTGGCTGCTTGTCATTAGAATGTTATTCATAGCATCAGAAATGAAAATGTGAACAAATGACAGACATCTCAATGAATGCGTTAGAACTCTGAAAGACAGGGAGAATGAAGATGTTGGATGAGATTGCTACCCTGAGTTAGCCTTGTGGCCGTCTCTACATAATTGGACCTTAGAAGAGAAAGTGAACAGGTTAATCACAACAATCTCTACAGCATAGTATTAAAGTCATTCCTGATACTCTTCTAGAGGTTTTCTATTGCTTGATTTCAGCAACATGATAAACAATAATCTGTAAGAAGCTTCTAAAAGGAAGAAAACTCCTAACAGAACAACATCCTATAAATTTTTTCTTTCTTTTCTTCTTCTTCTTCTCCTTTTTTTTAAAGACTGGGTTAAGACTGCTTTAACCTGTTCACTTTCTCTTCTAAGGTCCAATTATGTAGAGAAGGCCACAAGTCTAACTCAGGGTAGCAATCTTATCTAACGTCTTCATTCTCCCTGTCTTTCCAAATTCAAAAGCATTCATTGAGATGTCTGTCATTTGTTCTCATTTCATTTCTGATGCTATGAATAACATTCTAATGAAAAGCAGCCAGAGGAAGGAAGGGTTTATTCAGCTTACAGTTCGAGCTACAGCCAGTACTATCAAGCCAGACATCTCAAGTTTTAAGTCCATTGTCAAAAGGTGAAAGGATAAATCCTTGCTCCTTCTCTGTGTAGCTCCGGCTGTCCTGGAACTCACTCTTGTAAACCAGGCTGGCCCCGAACTCAGAAATTTGCCTGCCTCTGCCTTCCAGAGTGCTGGGAATACAGGTGTGCACCACCACCGTCCGGCTAACATCCATAATTTTACAAGTATTTTATAAACTTTTTTTTCTATCTCATTGGCAAAATATACAAGACAATTTAGTTTCTTTTTCTCTTTACCCGTGTACTTCTCCAGCTTCTCGGAAATAATGTTTCTAGGCTTTTATTTTTTTCCTTGAGTGAATTAAAAATCAGTTCCAACTAAAATAGAGAAATAAATCCTTGGACAGATATTCTTCATAAGTCCCATGTTCCTAAAAATTCTTCTAGATGGTTTCTCAGTCACTCAGAGGATCTGGGAAGAAAAAAATAGTTATTGAAGTGCTATTGAACAAGGAAGAGGGCCTGAATTGATCCATAAATGCACAGATAATAATATGCACTTGGGATCTCAGTGCTGAGGAACTGGAAACAGGCAGATCCAGAGGGCTCACTGAGCAGCCAGCCTAGTCTACGTGTACATTCTAAACACTAAGAGACCCTGTCTACAAAGAGGGAGAGTGCGAAGAGAAGGGAAGGGAAGGGAAGGGAAGGGAAGGGAAGGGAAGGGAAGGGAAGGGAAGGGAAGGGAAAGGAAAGGAAGGGCAGGGAAGAGAAAGGAAGGGAAGGGAAGGTCAGGGAAGAAAAAGGAAGGGAAGGGCAGGGAAGGGAAAGGAAGGGCAGTTAAAGGAAGGGAAGGGAAAGGAGGGAAGAGAAGGGCAGGGAAGGGAAGGGAAGGGCAGGGAAGGGAAGGTCAGGGAAGGGAAGGGAAGGGAGGGCAAGGAAGGGAAGGGAAGGGCAGGGAAGGGAAGGGAAGGGAAGTGCAGGGAAGGGAAGGACAGTGAAAGGAAGGGAAGGAAAGGGAAGGGAAGGGAAGGGCAGGGCAGGGTAGGGAAGGGCAGGGAAGGGAAAGGAAAGGCAGGACATGGAAGGGAAGGGAGGGAAGAGAAGTGAAGGGAAGGCAGGGCAGGGAAGGGAAGGGAAGGGCAGGGAAGGGAGGGAAGAGAAGTGAAGGGAAGGGAAGGCAGGGCAGGGAAGGGAAGGGAAGGGAAGGACAGGGAAGGGCAGGGAAAGGAAGGGAAATAAAAGGCAGGGCAGGGCAGGGAAGGGAAGGGCAGGGCAGGGAAGGGAAGGGAGGGAAGAGAAATGAAGGGAAGGGAAGGCAGGGCAGGGCAGGGCAGAGAAGGGAAGGGAAGGGAAGGAAAGGGAAGGGAAGGGAAAGGAAGGGAAGGGAAGAAGGGAATACAAAGTAACTGGAGAACAGCTCCTAATTCTGTTGGTGAATGCATGCCTGTGAGCACACAGTGAAAACTTTTTATACAGACTACACAGGGAACTCCAATTTGGATTCACATATGGAACCTGGTCGCTATTTAAGGCTGAGGGATTTGATGAAGCTATGTGTCTAAGACATTATATAATTTTTTAAAAGGTCTAGAAATGTACACAAAGATAAGTTCAATAGCTGTGCATAAATAAAAGGATCTATAATATTTCTTAATACAAGTGCTATTGAACAAAAATATGTACTGTTCATTTTAGGTAAATTTGTAAGCCTTGTGGAAATGCTCTTGATTTTATTCCTTTTCCTATCTTCCTTGAGTACAGCTCTCTCATGTTTGATCTTGTCTTCATCTTTACTGCTAACAGAAGAGACAGGACACCACAGGGAAGGCACTTCCCTGGAATGAACTTGCTTCTGGCATTTCTTACTGTTGTGCTAAATTTAAGTCTTCAAAAATCAACCTGGAGGAGCAGAGAGCTGAGACAGCTAAACCTTGTTTATCTGACCGCACCTTTTTTGATTGTTGGTGGAGTCAGCTTTTAAAATAATGCTTCCCTTCATTTGTTATTCTCCATCTTTAGCCTGACTGCCAACTGTGCTTTTCTTTTCACAGGAAGTGTGGCCTATTCCAATTTTCCACTTCTCTAACTCTAATTCCACAATTACCAAAGGAATCTTTGACTGCACAAATATCTTTTATTCATTGGCCCTGAAGAGATCAATATTTCCAAATGCCACATATTTTATAAATGAGCAACTGCATGCATACAAGCACAGTGATATTTGAAATACTGAAATGTCTTATGTTGCATAAATAAGAGGCCAAAAAAACAGAACTATTACCCATGGCTAGGTTTCTGAAAATGATATTTATTCTTAGCAACTCAGTCATATCTAAAAATGTGAGATGTGAGGACTTGAGTGTGACTCACAGATGTCAGATTTTTAAAAATCTGGGTTGGTAGTATATGTTTGTAATTCTAGATCTGTGGAGTCAAAAATAGGAGGATCCTTGGTTCTCTTATTCAGTATAGTTTTATGCACAAGGATCAAGCTGCTGAGAGACACTGTAAAAACAGATTATGGCAAGTGTCTGAGAAATGACGCTCACGTTTGTCTTCTGGCCTCCAAATAAGTATGACACAGACAGCAGCAATAAGAACACTCATGATTGCCCACATAAATATATTCATACAAATGTTAAAAATGTCATTTATCACGGTTTAAAGATAGGAACTATACCTTACAGATAACCAATATTTGTATCCATTCATTTGGTATTTCAGAGGACATTTCAACATCTCCTTACACTATCTTTGATGTAGCTTTAATGTAACTCAAAGAACATAAACTCATCAGGTTCCTTAGAGGCTCCAAAGTAAAAATTGAAGCAGTTTTGAGGTGAGAGTGAGCCTTATTAAAAAGGGGTTTTGAGACTTAGGCATGACAATATGACTCAGGTCTGCAGCAACAGTAATTGAAATAAAATATATTCAAAGTAAAGTTATGATCCATGTAATAACATGTACATCGGAAAGAATCATTACTCTTTTTTTATTAGATGTTATCTTTATTTACATTTTCTTGAGGAGTTGAAAGGGTGTCACTTTGCTTCCTCACTTTTGGAAAAGCTTTCTGCTTATGAAAGCCTTACTGATAAGTGGATATTAGTGCAGAAGCTTGGAACCACTACTCTTTACTTATTTTACCATATTTTTCTGTGCTGTGTCTTTTGAAATGTGCTTAATGAGGAGTCTCACTGGGAAAAGATGCTAGATTATCAGAGGCAGTTATTATGAAAGATGCTGACTATATCAAGATGGAATTATGTTTATTCTTTTACATTTCTTCCATGAGTAGTTGAAAGGGTAGCACTTTTGTTCCTCCACATTTGGAAAATCTTTCTGCTTAAGAAAGCCTTACTTATATAAAATTAAGAAAATGAAAATATAGTAATGACTGTAGAGAGCAATGGGATACATCTCTCTGAACACACTGATAAATCTCTCTAGCCTCATATATTATTTACTAAATTTCAATGTCAACATAAGTTTTATATAATTACATTAAATATAAGGAAACTTACAATATTTGTAAACTGTTGAAATTTGTATTCCAATTTTTTTCATATTTTCATTTGCCACTGCTAATGCACCCTAAATGCACCTGCTAAAGTGACACCATTTCAACTCCTCAAGGAAATGTAAATAAAGAAAACATCTAATCAAAAAAGAGTAATGATTTTTTCCAATGTACACATTATACAAGGATCATAGTTTCACTTTGAATACATTTTATTTCAATTACTGTTCCTGTAGTCTTAGTTAGTTAGGGTTTTATTGCTGTAAAGAGACATCATGACCACAGCAACTCTTCAAGAGAAAAATGTTTAATTTGGACAGGACTAGCTTACTGTGTCTGAAATTTAGCCCATGTTCATTATAATGGTTAGCATGGGTGTGCATATGCAGACATGGGGCTTGAGCTGCTGAAAATTCTACATTTTGATCTGAGGCAGCTGAAACAGACTACTCCACTGAGAGGGTTGGGCATATGTGAGACATCCACACTGACAGATTTCCTCTAACAGTACATCTCCCAATGGCACCATTCCCTATGGTCCAAGCATTCAAACACATGAGTTTATGTGGCCTATTCCTATTCAAAACCCGCCAGCCACTATTATTTTTAACTTTTATTTTTCATTAGATATTTTTATTTACATTTCAAATGTTATCCACCTTCCTGGTTTTCCCTCTAAAAACACCCTATTGCATACCCTCCTCCCCTTGCTCACTGACCTACCCATTCCCACTTCCCTGTCCTGGCATTCCTCTATACTGGGGCATTGAGCTTTCTCAGGTACAAGGGCCTCTCCTCCCTTTAATGTCCAACAAGGTCATCCTCTGCTACATATGCAGCTGGAGTCATGGGTCCTTCCATGTGTACTCTTTTGTTGGTGATTTAACCCCTGGGAGCTCTTGGGGTACTGGTTGGTTCATATTGTTGTTCCTCCTATGAGGCTGCAAGCTCCTTTATTTTTGCTTTTTAGACTAGATCTTATGCATCCTATAACTGGCTATGTTGCCAGGGATGACCTTGAACTTCTGATTCTCCTGCATGCACCTCTGAAAGGCTGTGATTACAGGTCTGTGTCAAGAAGTATTTTATATGCAGTGCTGAAGAGTGAACCCAGGGTTTCCATTATGCTGAGTAGACATTTCATTAACAGCGCTTCACTCTGAGACTGACTCTGTTAATCTTAAATCTCCCTGTAACATATGAGAACACTGCCTGTATATTCAAGCATTTTCTGGTTTAGTTTTATTTTTTGTTAACAACTAATAATGGAATTGTTGTTTCTTTTATTTATGAGAAGCTACTCTACCCTACACTGTGTCTTCCTTATAAATGCTATCATGAAACTTTCTTCTCTCAGCAGAGCTATATCATACTGCTTATTCACCTCAACATTGGAGGCAGAGTTCAGCTCACCCATCCTGTACATAGCAATCATGGGGCCAGCAGTTAGTCTCTCTAGCACTACAAAAATATTCTTATTTTCTCATCCTTGAAATGGGTGTTAGCCCTTGATTATAAAATTAAGTGCACAGCAAACACATAATGCAGTGATGGACACCGAAAAGGCCATTCGTCTGTGGAGACTTCTAATAGTCAGAGTTAGAGCTGGAGAAATATATTAAGACATGGGAAGTGTCCTTTATTTGACCCCAATTGCTTACACAATGGTTACAGATTCTCACAAGTTCCCATAACTTGATTTTCAGGGGATCTAAAGTCCTGTGCTAAACTCTGAAATCTCCTGTGCTCACAGGTTCACCGACCCATGTGCAGCTACAGCCATGAAGCTTTTTTTAAAAGAAGGGAAATCATAGGTGAAGTTAGGGAAAAGTCACAGGAAAAATCATACTGAGTCATTATATTTATTCAAGATGTCTAACAAAATTCTTGGGCAAAATAAACCGTATTATAGTGTCAAAAATGGATTTACAGCATACATCAAGGAACACATTCCATTTGATCATCAAACACTAGTGTTTCCCAGAGTGGTTTCTTACTGATATTCTAAACAACAACACAATTTTCACAATTTCAAAAAATTGTTTCAAACCTCTCCTTCATAAATTTCTCCCATTACTCTTCTTGAGACTGTTTAATTTTCTCACCTGATGGATACATTTAATGCTCCTTGATACATCACTTGATTAAAGGTTTAGGATGTGCCTTATTAATCTGCAGATTCTATTTTATGAGTTGAATATTCTTTATGGTACTGTCATTAGTTTAACATCCACAGTGATTGATTCTTTACTTTTGGCAATTGCCACCTGTCATTGAATTTCAGTGGTTTCACCTGAAATCACAAAGCATATTTTTAGCAGAAGACAATCTGTGTGGGCCATAATAATGACTAAAGTTAAAATTTGCCCATTTTATTATTATTATTATTATTATTATTATTATTGTTATTGTTATTGTTATTATTATTAATTATTTTGGTTTTTCAAGACAGGGTTTCTCTGTATAGCCCTGGCTGTCCCGTAACTCACTCTTTAGACCAGGATGGCCTGAAACTCAGGGTGCCTCCCAAGTGCTGGGATTAAAGGTATGTGCCACCACTGCCCTGCAAATTTGCCCATTCTAATTTTGTTGAAATAACAGACAATTTTTATCCTCAAAGAGAAAGTAAAAATGGTGAAAGAAGAGTTGTGTGGGTATGTATGTGTGTGCACATATGTGTGGTGTGCTTGTGTGTATGTAGTCTGTGTATGTAATTTTTGTTTATCAATCAGTGCTGTTCTCACTATAACTAAATATTGCATATTTCATTGTTCCTTTTCTGTGACTTTCCTTTAATAGTATCTTCTTCCCCAACCAAAAAAATGTTATTGTTCAAGAACAAAACTTTCCAAGGAACTTGTAGGTAGTACTGGATATAGAGACTTACCATAATGCTTATTAGAATTCATCCAAAATTTCCATTTTATATTGTATTTTGAAATTGTGGGTTTCTTAATTTTTCCATTGGATTAAGATTTTACTTACTTAATTAACTTTTTAACAATACATATTTTATTCCTTTCCCCCCATCTGCCCTCTGACTCTTCCACATACCATATGTTCTCCACACCACCCTGTCTCCATGTTAATGTCCCTAACTCCACCCATCTGACCTCTAAACTCCCTGGGACATCTAGTCTCTTGAGGGTGCCATCATCTCTTAATGAATGGTAGTCATCTCTTATTTGTGTTCTGGGGGCCTCATATCATGATGCCTGTTTGGTGTTTCAGTGTTTCAGAGATCTCAAGGGTCCAGATTAATTGAAACTGCTGGTCTTCTTATAGGGTGGCGTATCTCTTCAGCCTTTCCTAGTTCAACAACAGGAGACAGCTTCTGTCCATTGGATGGGTACAAATATCTGCATCTGACTCTGCCAGCTGCTTGTTGGGTCTGTGTAGTACAGTCATGCCAGGTCACATTTTTTTAATTGGATATTTTCCCTTTTATACATTTCAATTGTTATCCCTTCTCACCCACCCCCAGCCCCCTGCACTGGTACCCAGAAACTCCCTATCCTATCCTATCCTCCCTCACCCTGCTTCTATGAGTGTGTTCTTCAACCCACTCTACTCCCACATCCCTGCCGTCAAATACTCTAATCTGGGGCATCTTGATCCCAATCTTAATCTTGATCCGTAGGACCAAGAATCTCTTCTCCCATTAGTGCCTGACAAGGCAATCCACTACTGTATATGCAGCTGTAGCCGTATGCATTCTTTGGTTGATGGCTTAGTCCCTGGGAACTCTGGGTCTGGTTAATTGATATTGTTATTCTTCCTATGGAGCTATAAACCCCTTCAGCTCCTTTGGTCCTTTCTCTAACTCCTCCATTGGGGACCCAACCCCCGCCATCCCCATGCTCAGTCCAATGGTTGCCCTTGAGAATCTGCCTCTGTATTTGTAAGGCTCTGGCAGGGCCTCTCAGGAGAAAGCCACATCAAGCTCCTTTCAGCAAGCATTTCTTAGCATCCACAATAGTGTTTGGCTTTCCTAACTGTATATGAGATGGATCCCCAGATGGGATAGTCTCAGGATGACATTTTCTTCAGTCTCTGTTCTACACTTTATCTCCATATTTACTTCTGTGAGTATTTTGTTCCCCTTCTCAGAAGAAACAAAGCATCCACAGTTTGGTCTTCCTTATTCTTGAGGTTCATGTGTTCTGTGAATCTTATCCTTATTTGTGAGTGCTCCAAAACCTCAGTAATAGTGTCAGGCCTTGAGCTGACACTTGGGCATCCCCTTGAGCTGGATCTCACTTTGGGCCAGTCACTGTGCCTTCTTTCCCTCAGGTTCTTCTCCATTTCAATCCCTGTAATTATTTCAGATAAGAATAACAATGGGTCAATGTTGTGACTGTGGAATGGCCCCATTCTCCCTCATTTGTTGCCCTGTCTTCACGATGGAGGGTCCTGCCAACCTTCTATCTCTGGAGGTTGCATGTTTCCATTCTTTCTGGTGGCCCCCAGAGCTGTCCTTTTTCCTCACCCAATACAGATCAGCTTACTCTCCCCCACCTGACTCCCCTGCACTGTCCACTTTCCCTTCCGTGTCCCTTCCTCTTTCCCCACTTAAGATTGCTTTCATCTTCCTCCCAAGTGTGAATGAGGCACATTCATGTGGGCACTTCAGCTTGCTGACCTTTTGAGTTCTGTGGCTAATATCTATTTATTAATCTATTAATAAATAGATTAATATCTATTTATTAGTGAGTCCATACCATGCATGTCCTTTTGGGTCTGAGTTACCTCCCTCAGAATATTTTCTAGTTCCATCCATTTGCCTGCAAAACTCAGTATGTTCTCATTCTTAATAGCTGAGTATAGCTGGGTGTTGGTGGCACACGCCTTTAATCCCAGCACTGGGAGGCAGAGGCAGGAGGATTTCTGAGTTCAAGACCAGCCTGGTCTACAGAGTGAGTTCCAGGACAACCAGGACCACACAGAGAAAGCATGTCTCGGGGGGAAAAAAGTAGCTGAGGAGTATTCCATTTTGTAAATGTATCACAATTTCTGTATGCATTCTTCTGTTGTGGGACATCTTGGTTCTTTCTAGTGAATATACGTAATAAAATATAATTAATTTTGTAACATAATATTGGAACAATGGAGATAGTTCAGTAGTTAAGGGAACTAAATGCTCTTGCATATAATGTAGATTCAGTTCCCAGTACACTCATCCATGAGGTATCTCCCAACCATTTGTAGCTCTAGAACTGAAGATTCAATACCTTTCTCTGGCCTCTAAAAAATACTTGAACACACACGCACACACACACACACACACACACACACACGTACACAAACACACACACACACACAGAGAGAGAGAGAGAGAGAGAGAAAACACACACACACAGAGAGAGAGAGACAGACAGACAGACAGAGAGACAGAGAGACAGAAAGAGACAGAGACAGAGTGAGACAGAGAGACAAAGACATAGACACAGAGACACAGAGACAGAAAAATAAAGACAGAGACAGAGACAAATCTCTATATATTTGATTTTATCTCCTATATTGTATGTCATAGTAATATAAAACGTTATTTTGTTTCAGAGTTAGAAAATGTTTTAGAGCATAAACTGTTTATCAGTGCAAAGCTAAAGCTAATGTTCTGAAGACATCATTTGACATAGGATAAAGCATATAGAAATGAAAAATTATCAGTCCTGAGTGTGGGAGAATTAGAAAACATGTTCCTGTGATATGTAAATAGGTGTTTAGTCAATTGTCTTTGAAGGAGTGATTATTGATTTAAAGTAGCAACTGAAAGACTGTCTTTGCTCACGCTGCCTGCTGCCGTCATTATAAAGACTATTTCTTCTATCTTATATGGAAAGACTAAAGCTTCATATCATGACCTTTAACACTGCTTCCTTTAATACTGCTTCCAACTTTTGGACCAAAAAAAAAAAAAAAGTAATGATTTTGTGTTTTTTCATCAAAATAGGCTTAATGCAGCCCCAGCAGGCATTGTATGGTCTTTCAATGCCCCTCTTCCAACACTTTCTGCTATTCATTAGGAAGTAAGGAAGTTATTACCTGGTTCAGACTGTGTTCCCCTGGAACACAAGCAAGGCTTCATCTCAGAATTACTAGAGGTAATTACTGCTTAATATACATTGGAGACATTCAGGGAATGTAAACAGATTCATGAGGGACCTTTTATTCCTAGATGAAAGGTATGATTCACATGTAAATTGTTGGAGAGAGATACACGAGGCTGCTATTGAGACATAACTATTTCAGCACTTTGTTGTTGACTGTCTCCTAGGGTCAGGCATTGAGATGGACCAGAAGATACAAAAATGGGATTCTGTATCCATATTCTCATAGTAAGAACAGAGGAATTACCACCTCTGTTGACTGTTTGTATCTTATAAGCAAAACAGCATATGTCTTGAAACAAAAATTCTATAATGAACAATCTAGTTATGTGATTTTAAAAACTATCATAATAGTCACAAAGTACAATTTAAAAAATATATGTATATATATAATCTATGAGCTGGAAAGATAGTTCAACATTTAACAGCACTTGCTGGCAACATTTGTTCAGTTCCCAGGATCACCTGATAGAAGGAGGGACTTTACTCCTTCTAGCTGCTCTTAATTTCTACCTGTGTGCCTTGGCTCCTCAGATTAGCCATTCAGTGACTAGTTCGAATATCTGTATTCATGCTGCCATCCTACAGCATGACAACAGGTTTTTAGTCCATGCTAATATATTTAATTCTGCCATCTAAACTTCGAAGATAAAAGTTTATTTTTATTTTTTGTTAACAAATATTTATAACATTTTGTGTATATTTGTGTGTGTGTGTGTGTGTGTGTGTGTGTGTGTGTGTGTGTGTGCATGTGTATTCATGTGCCATGATGCATGGAGTTTAGAGGACAACTTGTGAAAATTGGTTGTTTTATCTTTAGTGTCCCTGGAATCTAACTCAGATCATCAGAATTTAAGCAGGCATCTTAACCTACTGAACCATTTTTCAGGATGATTTTTTATTAGCTATTTTTTAATTTACATTTCAAATGTTATCCTGTTTCTTTGCTTCCCCTCCAAAAGCCCCCTATCTCATCCCCCTCCCCCCCCCCCGCACCACTCGCCTACTCCTGCTTCCCTGTCCTCACATTTTCCTACACTCGAGCATCAAGCCATCATAGGACTAAAGGCTTCTCCTCTCATTAATGTCCAACAATTCCATCCTCTGCTACATATGCAGCTGGAGCCATGGGTCCTTCAATGTGTAATCTTTGGTTGATGGTTTAGTTCCTGGGAGCTCTGGGGCTACTGGGTGGTTCATATTGTAATTCCTCCTATGGGGCTGCAAACCCCTTCAGTTCCTTGGGTCCTTTCTATAGATGCTCCATTCTGTACACAGTGCTCAGTCCAATGGTTGGCTGAGAGCATCCACCTCTCTATTTGTCAGGCACTGGGAGAGCTTCTCAGGAGTTAGCTATATCAGGCCCCTGCAGGCAAGCACTTGTTGGCATCCACAAGCGTCTGGGTTTGGTGATTGTATATGGGGTGGATCCTTGGGTGGGGCACTTTCTGGAAGACCTTTTCCTCAATCTCTGCTCCACACTTTGTCATTGTATCTCCTCCCATGGGTATTTTGTTTCCCCTTCTAAGAAGAACCAAAGTATCCACACATTGTTCTTTCTTATTCTGAGCTTCATGTGGTCTGTTATTTATATCGTGGATATTCTGACCTTCTCGGCTAATATCCACTTATCAGTGATATTAATCACTGCAAACCATGTGTGATCTTTAACTGTTTTCCTTTATATCCATTGAGATGAAGTCTCAGGGATCCCAAGTTACCCACACCGCTGTATATAGATGAGCATGACAATGAATTTCTCATCGTCCTGCCTCAACTTCCTGAGTCCCACACATTTGTCAAGTACTGGGAATGAAATCCAGGACTTTATGAATGCTAGGCAAGGTTTCCACCAACTGGATTAAATGTCCAGAAAGAAGATAATAATTTTAAGACCTCAGGCTTACCAGAAGTTGAACTAGAGAGAATTAGACGTGTAGATTAGCACACAGGAAAATTATTTTATAATTCTTATTATTTCAACAGATGGATAGACTAGTGTGCATTTATATAGTGAAACAAGAATGTAGAAAACAATTTTCAGTTTGCAGGATTAAATGAAGAAATAGCTAGTTGGTTTCAGTCTTCAGAAAGAGAAAACAGTGACCTCTTTGAAACAGATGATACCTTCACTATCACAGCATCTTATCTTAGTGAAGTAAGGAGACTCAAGTTAGCTGGGGAAACCTGAGAGAAGTAAGAGTTGGATAAAACATAGTTCCTAGAAGCTAAGACAGAAAGATGAAAATTAACTCATTAACATGTGTCTTATCACTCCCCCACTTCCATCTGTGTGTGGTCTATTGAGTCCAATATTGTCTGAAAATGTTATTTTTCATTTTGTCTCTTCTATGACTGTGTGCAAGTCTGTGTTTATGTGTATGCTTGTATTTACATATGTTGTGTGAGTATGTGTGTGTTCGTGTGTGTGTGTGTGTGTGTGTGTGTGTGTGTGTGTGTGTGTGTATTTATATAGGTATATATGTGTAGTGGTGAATTTTTGGTTTGATGGCTTTGAACTCCTACGTGGGTCTCACATTCATACCTATCCAAGACCTATGAGATCGACAAATGGGAAACACACACACACACACACTCACACACACACACACACACACACCAATTAGTTTTAAAATGCCTTGTCTACTTCAAAGTCTGGGCACTCCTAAACCTTTCCCTGATAACCTAGTCACAATCAGGGATGTGGCCAGTGGTCACATGGTTTCACATGTTGGGTGGCTTAATCTGCTGCTATTCATGCATCCCTTTCTCCTTCCCCCAGTCCTTAAGATTCCCAGTTCGTCTCTCATTCCACCCACACAACTCTCAGTTTTCTGTCCTTTGTCTAGTCATCAATGGCTGTCACCTTTATTGATTGATCAAAAACAGTTGGGGACAAAATCATTGAGTGTCTAGACACACAGATTCCTGATTAAGTAAAAACATGAGAACCACTCTCTACTTCTCACATTTACTGTCAAAAGAAAGAAGTAAATGCTTTTCCCAGACATAAAATTAGCATAACCATAATAAGCATGTAAATTACAAAGTATGATATACAATTAGTATCCCCCTTTTCATATTTGTTGATTAGATGAAGTACTCTACCATCATTTCTTACTTAAAGAGTTTACAATTCTATACCTAAATTTTATTTTGATTTTAGTCTGTAGCACCATTTTAAAACCATGTTTATTATTATATATCATATCTTTACTGTTAAGCAACTTAATTTGCTAATGTGATTATAACTAGTCTTCAACCCCATGAGAAATTTGAGAACTACTTAAATATTATATGGCTATGTAGTAAGCATAAAATACATCTTCTCAAACTTAAACAATTGTGTATATATATATATATATATATATATATATATATATATATATATATATATACAGCTAACTACTGACATATTCACCTAATTCCTTATTAGAAAGATTATTTTTATAGATGTTTACAGAGCATCTGTCTTAATAGCGTTTTAGCCCATAGCTACCTGTCACACCCAGAAATGCAGTAGGAATATGAACGTCTAGTGACCTAAGCTGGTCATTTCATCATCTTTGAGGATGAACTTTTCCAAAGCTGTACATTTGAAAATATGTGATTCTCACAACCAAATTTTTTAACTATTTTTATTTTCTATATTCTTTGTTTACATTCCAAATGATTTCCCCTTTCCCAAATCCCCACTCCCCATATGTCCCATAAACCTTCTTCTCTCCATCCATTCTCCAATCACCTCCCTCCTTTTTCTCTGTCCTTATATTCCCTTCCAATGCTAGATCAATCCTTTCCAGGATCAGGACCCTCTCCATACTTCTTCATGGGAGTCATTTGTTACCCGATTTGTGCCATGGGTATTCAGGGCTTCTAGGCTAATTAATATTCACTTATCAGAGATTGCATTCCATGTGTATTCTTTTGTGTTTGGATTACCTCACTTAGGATGATATTTTTCCAGATCAAACCATTTGACTAAAAATTTTGTGAATTCATTGTTTCTAATGCTGAGTAGTATTCCATTGTGTAAATATACCACATTATCTGTATCCTTTCCTCCTTTGAGGGACATCTTGGTTATTTCTAGCTTCTGGCTATTATAAATAAGGCTGCTTACAAATTACAAAGATTCTGTAAGGCAAAGGACACCATCAAGAGGACAAATCGGCAACCAACAAATTGGGAAAAGATCTTCACCAATCCTACATCAGATAGAGGGCTAATATCCAATATATATAAAGAACTCAAGAAGTTAGACTCTAGAAAACCAAACAACCCTATTAAAAAATGGGGTACAGAGTTAAACAAAGAATTCTCACCTGAAGAACTTCGGATGGCGGAGAAACATCTTAAAAAATGCTCAACTTCTTTAGTCATTAGGGAAATGCAAATCAAAACAACCCTAAGATTTCATCTTACACCAGTCAGAATGGCTAAGATTAAAAATTCAGGAGACAGCAGGTGTTGGAGAGGGTGTGGAGAAAGAGGAACACTCCACCACTGCTGGTGGGGTTGCAAATTGGTACAACCACTCTGGAAATCAGTCTGGCGGTTCCTCCGAAAACTGGACACCTTACTTCCAGAAGATCCTGCTATACCACTCCTGGGCATATACCCAGAAGACTCCCCACCATGTAATAAGGATACATGTTCTACTATGTTCATAGCAGCCCTATTTGTAATTGCCAGATGCTGGAAAGAACCCAGGTATCCCTCAACAGAAGAGTGGATGCAAAAAATGTGGTATATCTACACAATGGAGTACTATTCAGCCATTAGAAACAATGAATTCATGAAATTCTTAGGCAAATGGATGGAGCTAGAGAATATCATACTAAGTGAGCTAACCCAGACTCAAAAGGTGAACCATGGTATGCACTCACTAATAAGTGGATATTAACCTAGAAAACTGGAATACCCAAAACATAATCCACACATCAAATGAGGTACAAGAAGAAAGGAGGAGTGGCCCCTGGTTCTGGAAAGACTCAGTGAAACAGTATTCAGCAAAACCAGAACGGGGAAGTGGGAAGGGGTGGGTGGGAGGACAGGGGAAGAGAAGGGGGTTTGCGGGACTTTCGGGGAGTGGGGGGGCTAGAAAAGGGGAAATCATTTGAAATGTAAATAAATTATATCGAATAAAAAAATAAATAAATAAGGCTGCTATGAATATAATGGAGCATGTGTCTTTATTGCATGCCAGGGAATCCTTTGAGTTCCAGGAGAGGTATAGCAGGGTCCTCTGGAAGTGTCATGTCCAGTTTTCTGAGGAACCGCCAGACTGATTTCCAAAGTGGTTGTACCATCTTACAGCCCCACCAGCAGTGGAGGAGTGTTCCTCTTTGTCCACATCTTCGCCAACACCTGCTGTCTCCTGAGTTTTTGATCTTAGCCATTCTGACTTGTGTAAGGTGAAATCTCAGGGTTGTTTTGATTTGCATTTGCCTAATGACTAATGATGTTGAGCACTTCTTAAGGTGCCTCTCGGCCATCCAAATTTCTTCAGGTGAAAATTTTTTGTTTAGATCTGTACCCCATTTTGTTTCTTTTTTTTTATTTAATATATTTTTTATTTACATTTCAAATGATTTCCCTTTTTCTAGCCCCCCACTCCCCGAAAGTCCTGTAAGCCCCCTTCTCTCCCCCTGTCCTCCCACCCACCCCTTCCCACTTCCCCGTTCTGGTTTTGCTGAATACTGGTTCACTGAGTCTTTCCAGAACAAGGAGCCACTCCTCCTTTCTTCTTGTATCTCATTTGATGTGTGGATTATAGGGTTATTTGGTTCCCTGGGGTCTAACTTCTTGAGTTCTTTGTATATATTGGATTTCAGCCCTCTATCAGATGTAGGGTTACACAACCAAAATTTTAATACCATTAATATTTTCATTTGGAAGGTGCATAAATCAGTTAAGAATAAAAGGGTGTTCCTTATTTGAGCAGGTGAAAAACAACAGTGTTTTTTTTTTTTTAGTTAATTTTATCAATAACCAATTGAAATAAATCTTCATGCCATATAAAGGAGAGAATGAATAATCTTTAGGATTCCATAACCATTAAGATTTATTTTCTCATTTTAGATAGCAGTTTTGGCCAGAGAAATTTTGGGGTTTAAGCAAGTTTCCATGTTGAAGAATCAGCAAGTCAGTTTACCTGTCCTGTTTGATTTTCTTGAATTTTTGAGATCCTCAGGTGGTATTTCTTTGTCATGTCTGATCCATATCACTCTCAAAGTGGTCCTTTCCAGTCACCACAAATAAAAAGACTCTCTCCCCAAATATCATGTCCTTGATCCAATAACTGGAAATCATTAAAGGTATATCTTCTCCCCTCTTCCAGAGGTAATTGAATATAACCACCAAGTCACTGACAGGAGGGTGATGGAGGGATTAGTTACAGGCTCAGGGATGACTCAAAAGCAGCCAGATGGCAGAAAATCCCACTCCAATAGGGGTAACAGTTCAGATCAGACTCTATCACAGAACTACTTGCATGATGAGAAGTACCATGGGTCTGAGAATCTCTTTCAACTCAATTCAGTACTCTACTACTGAACTGTCATAAAGTCAGTTGCTTCTATAAAACTTGTGGGTGCGGCTTCAAAAATCCTGCAAGTTTTAATTTTCCCAGAGAAGGTGATCGTTTCTCTCTCTCTCTCTCTCTCTTTTTTTTTTTAAGCTGCAGAGTTTCCTGTTCTTTGTTTTTTTTTTTTTAATTCGATATAATTTATTTACATTTCAAATGATTTCCCCTTTTCTAGCCCCCCCACTCCCCGAAAGTCCCGCAAACCCCCTTCTCTTCCCCTGTCCTCCCACCCACCCCTTCCCACTTCCCCGTTCTGGTTTTGCTGAATACTGTTTCACTGAGTCTTTCCAGAACCAGGGGCCACTCCTCCTTTCTTCTTGTACCTCATTTGATGTGTGGATTATGTTTTGGGTATTCCAGTTTTCTAGGTTAATATCCACTTATTAGTGAGTGCATACCATGATTCACCTTTTGAGTCTGGGTTACCTCACTTAGTATGATATTCTCTAGCTCCATCCATTTGCCTAAGAATTTCATAAATTCATTGTTTCTAATGGCTGAATAGTACTCCATTGTGTAGATATACCACATTTTTTGCATCCACTCTTCTGTTGAGGGATACCTGGGTTCTTTCCAGCATCTGGCAATTACAAATAGGGCTGCTATGAACATAGTAGAACATGTATCCTTATTACATGGTGGGGAGTCTTCTGGGTATATGCCCAGGAGTGGTATAGCAGGATCTTCTGGAAGTAAGGTACCCAGTTTTCGGAGGAACCGCCAGACTGATATCCAGAGTGGTTGTACAAATTTGCAACCCCACCAGCAGTGGAGGAGTGTTCCTCTTTCTCCACACCCTCTCCAACACCTGCTGTCTCCTGAATTTTTAATCTTAGCCATTCTGACTGGTGTAAGATGAAATCTTAGGGTTGTTTTGATTTGCATTTCCCTAATGACTAATGAAGTTGAGCATTTTTTAAGATGTTTCTCCGCCATCCGAAGTTCTTCAGGTGAGAATTCTTTAACTCTGTACCCCATTTTTTAATAGGGTTGTTTGGTTTTTTGGAGTCTAACTTCTTGAGTTCTTTATATATATTGGATATTAGCCCTCTATCTGATGTAGGATTGGTGAAGATCTTTTCCCAATTTGTTGGTTGCCGATTTGTCCTCTTGATGGTGTCCTTTGCCTTACAGAAACTTTGTAATTTTATGAGGTCCCATTTGTCAATTCTTGCTCTTAGAGCATACGCTATTGGTGTTCTGTTCAGAAACTTTCTCCCTGTACCGATGTCCTCAAGGGTCTTCCCCAATTTCTTTTCTATTAGCTTCAGAGTGTCTGGCTTTATGTGGAGGTCCTTGATCCATTTGGATTTGAGCTTAGTACAAGGAGACAAGGATGGATCAATTCGCATTCTTCTGCATGCTGACCTCCAGTTGAACCAGCACCATTTGTTGAAAAGGCTATCTTTTTTCCATTGGATGTTTTCAGCCTCTTTGTCGAGGATCAAGTGGCCATAGGTGTGTGGGTTCATTTCTGGATCTTCAATCCTGTTCCATTGATCCTCCTGCCTGTCACTGTACCAATACCATGCAGTTTTTAACACTATTGCTCTGTAGTATTGCTTGAGGTCAGGGATACTGATTCCCCCAGATTTTCTTTTCTTGCTGAGAATAGTTTTAGCTATCCTGGGTTTTTTGTTGTTCCAGATGAATTTGATAATTGCTCTTTCTAACTCTGTGAAGAATTGAGTTGGGATTTTGATGGGTATTGCATTGAATCTGTATAGTGCTTTAGGCAAAATGGCCATTTTAACTATATTGATTCTACCGATCCATGAGCATGGGAGGTTTTCACATTTTTTGAGGTCTTCTTCCATTTCCTTCTTCAGAGTCTTGAAGTTCTTGTCATACAGATCTTTCACATGTTTGGTAAGAGTCACCCCAAGATACTTTATACTGTTTGTGGCTATTGTGAAGGGGGTCATTTCCCTAATTTCTTTCTCAGCCTGCTTATCCTTTGAGTATAGGAAGGCCACTGATTTGCTTGAGTTGACTTTATAACCTGCCACTTTGCTGAAGTTGTTTATCAGCTGTAGGAGCTCTCTAGTGGAGTTCTTTGGGTCACTTAGGTAGACGATCATGTCGTCTGCAAATAATGATAGTTTGACTTCTTCCTTTCCAATTTGTATCCCTTTGACCTCCTTATGTTGTCGAATTGCCCGAGCTAGTACCTCAAGTACAATATTGAAAAGATAAGGAGAAAGGGGGCAGCCTTGTCTGGTCCCTGATTTCAGTGGGATTGCTTCAAGTTTCTCTCCATTTAGTTTGATGCTGGCTACCGGTTTGCTGTATATTGCTTTTACTATGTTTAGGTATGGGCCTTGAATTCCTGTTCTCTCCAAGACTTTAAGCATGAAGGGATGCTGAATTTTGTCAAATGCTTTTTCAGCATCCAATGAAATGACCATGTGGTTTTGTTCTTTGAGTTTGTTTATGTAGTGGATTGTATTGATGGATTTCCGTATATTGAACCAACCCTGCATTCCCGGGATAAAGCCTACTTGATCATGGTGGATGATCGTTTTGATGTGTTCTTGGATTCGGTTGGCAAGAATTTCTCTCTTGAATCATGAGCTGTCCCCACAACCCTGGATGAAGCATTTCAAACAAGAGAAATGTTTCCCATAGTAACTGTAGTGTAACTCTTTCTGTAGGACTTCCTATTCAATTTCTCATAGATGTTGTAAGTACCATAAATGACAATGTTACTTTTGCTTTCTGAAGAAGTTACTCCAGGAGTCTTGCTGGATTTAGGACTTCATTTGGGGATCATTTTTGTTGGCTTCTTCTGTCTCTTTTGGTACATGCTATTTCCTGTTATTTATTTATTTATTTATTTATTTATTTGATTTTTTATTACATTTCAAATATTTTCCCCTTTCCAGGTCTCCCTTAAGAAATCTCCATCCCATCCCCCCCTTTCCCTGCCTCTATGAGGGTGCTCCACCATCCATGCAGCAACCACTCCTGTCCTCCCCCATTGGCATTCGCATTACTCTTTCAATCTCCTTGCTAAATAAACTCACAAATTTTAAGTTGGATTCATCATTCATTCTCCATATGCAACAGGTCCTGGGTACTGAATTCAAGATTGCATGTTTATGTTGAACTTTGCCTGCTGAGCTATTTTCCCAGTTCTCTGTGTTTATTTTATTGCTAGATAAGGTAGTGGTATGGATAACAACCAAACAGACAGAAAGACAACTAGGTAAGGAGATATTGCAGCACTGATAGAAGTGGTGAGCCAGATCCTCTAGTCACCTCTCTCTTCTAGTCTTTTTCTCTTCTTTCTATGTCCCATTTTCTCTCTGCATGGCTGTCTCATGTCCTCTATCTTTGCCCATATTACCACTATTTATCCAAAACATTGTGTCTACCTTAAGTTTGCATGAATATTCTCCTGGGTAAATTTCTTATATCCTGCTTATGAGCAGAGGCTCTGCCATTCACTCAGATGAAATCACTCAGAAATTCCAATGGGCCCAAAACTCACATATCATAACTTTGATGTGCCATGTCTGCTCACTTTTTGCCCAAACACAACAAGGGTTGGCTAATAAGTGAAATAATTACCTTAATTCATACTAAGAATATGAGTTTGTGAATAGAGTATGTAGAACGTTACTCTTCACCTGTAAAAGCATCCTCCAAAACATGAACCATTAGAATGTATGACACCTTGTATATTAATGATCAAATCCCACTCCAATAGAGGTAACAGTTCAGATCAGACTCTGTCACAGAACTACTTGCATGATGAGAAGTACCATGGGTCTGAGAATCTTTTTCAACTCAGTTCAGTACTCTACTACTGAACTGTCATAAAGTCAGTTGCTTCTATAAAACTTGTGGGGTGCAGCTTCAAAAATCCTGCAAGTTTTAATTTTTCCAGAGAAGGTGATTGTTTCCCTCTTGAACCATGAGCTGTCCCCACAACCCTGGATGAAATGTTTCAAACAAGAGGAAATGTTTCCCATAGTAACTGTAGTGTAACACTTTCTGTAGGACTTCCTATTCAATTTCTCATAGATATTACTTATTTATTCTGTAAATCTCACTGTGAATTAGATCACTTTGCATTTTATTTATACATGGATTATATTCATTTAGAGTAATTATTCAGATTACCCTATACATTCTAATTTATTCCTACTAGTAACATAAAATTTGAAAGTAATCTGCTTACCATGCTTTCCTTATCTCACTGAAACATTAAGTTCACTAGTTAGTTTAGGCTGGCTGCTCAGTGAGTACCAGATTTCCTATTCTATCTTCTCAGCACTAGAATTACAACTATATTCTACAATACCTGGCTTTTTCTCTATAAGTTTTGGCTACTGAAATTATTAATGCTTAAACATCAAGCACATTATGAACTGAGCCATATCCCTAGATCAACATAAGATCTATGGATCCAATCTACAACAAATTGAAACTCATGTGCAAATGAGAAAAGGTAGAACATATTTAAAGTATTGTGTTACTTTTTTCAGACTAATCATTTTCAAATAATTATGTATTGTAGAAGAAATTTTTCATTTAAAAAGACTTACTAGGTGAATGTGTCCAGTGTATACTGAAGATCAGTACTGCAAATTTTTTTAATATCATATTTCAATAGACAGTGCTACTGCATGGGGCAATAAAATCTGAAAATTCAGAAAACCTGATATAAAGAGCTAGATAGAATCTAAAAGAAGCCAAGCTACAGATCATTCTAGTCTGCCTGGCCCAACCTCCTGGTACAATATTTGACTCTTGATATCTCAGTGAATATATGAGCCAACTTCTATTACTCTCCAAGAAGAGACTTAATATTCTATGGTTTCAAATGAAAACATTTTGTTCAATCATCTGCATCTTTCTCAGGAAGCAGCCATATATAGAAATAGAAAGATGCTGGAATATGGTTGTTTGTGGAGGACTTCCTTAGATTGCTTGAATTCGTGGGTTCCATCTCTAGTACAACATAAGATGTCCATGGTGGTGAATGCCTGCAATCACAACACTTCTGTGAAATAGGGAAAAGAATCAGAAGTTCATGGCCAGTCTTACTACACAGAAAATTTCATACAGCCTGGGATACATAAGAATCAGGTTCAGAAAAGGAGGAATCATTTGCTCACTATCCAGTAAGAAATCTCAGGTAAGTTAAATGACATTTTCAGAAATTTAAATGAATTCTAAGAGTCATTTTTCTTTCAAGGTTGTTTGTTTATTACATATTGATGTGGAAATATTTATTCTTTTGCAAATTGATGGTAAGTTTAGGTACCATTTTTGATTTATTTTCTTTGCAACTTGTTCTAAGTATTTCAGTTTTCTGTCTTGTTGGGATTATAAATGCTGATCCATTCTCTGTCCCATATGTATTCCTTTTTATATTCTGAAAATATTCTACTGTGTGAAAACTACTGTAGCTCAAACAGAGTAGTTCACTTCTAACAGTGTTTTGTAGGGACTCATATATTTTTTCAGATCTTAATGACTCAAGAACCTGGTTTGACATTTCATAAAACTGACAAGTCATCTGAAGGAGAATTTATTTAGCATATAACTGTGACAAAAAGAGCTGAATTACCCTTACTTCTTATGTTTTCATGACTCAACCTATCTGTCCCATTGTTATCTTATCAGACAGGTTCCCCAGAGTTACACACCTAATTAGAAATGGGGCCATAACTCACATTTAAGTTTGTCTTTCTCTGAAATCTCTATCTTAATTATGTCCTAACATCAGCAGAATCTACTGTTTTGAGCTTGTCACTTTTAATGATTTGAGTGAGAAAAGAATCATCTAAATCTTGGCATGTAACTTCCACGGTTCTATAACAGCAAAATGATACTTAACTTGTGACTTTCAATGAATATCCCATTTGATATTTTGCATCTAATGTTTAGATATTCAAGATTCCAGAGAACCAAGTGCTATGAAGACTCAAACTCAGATTGGCAAGAATAGAAGTAAATATTCTACAAAGCTCAAGAACTCTTTTGTACTATGGTTCACAAAAGAGTAACTGGGATACTGTTGTTGTTATTACTATTATTATTATTAATTACATCTCTTACATTTCCATGGTACATTTGATCATATATACTTACCACTAACTTATCCATGCCCTCTGCAACTCCCTAACACATTTAACTTTTGATTTCTCATCTTCTTTATTATTACTATTCTTACTAATCCCATGAATCTAATTTATTAATCTAAATAATCTAATACATGTTTACAGAGACATTGTCTTGGGTATGGGCAAACCATCCATAGCCAAGTCTCCAAAGAAAGCATTCCACAATGAGATGTTGACTGATCCTTTGGGCTTGGTCTTTGTTGTTGTTGTTGTTGTTGTTGTTGTTTAGTTTTTTGTTTTTTGTTTTTTGTTTTTTGTTTTTGTTTTTTTTGTTTTTTGTTTTTTGTTTTTTGTATTTTTTTACAAAACTACAGACTGGTGTCAATTCAATGCAAACATCACTGAATAATGTTGTAATGGTTTCCGGGACAGGAGCCTTGGGGTCCAGGCAAACTATAGCAAAGGCAAAGCATTACATCACAAATTACATCATAATACATTACATTATAACACATTACATCATAATACATTACATCATAAATAGATTGTATCTTTAAAATGGCCAGCAGGAAGACACATGGTAATTGTGCTGTTAAAATTCAGAGCAGTCCCAAGGGTATACTTAATCTGCAATTTTTTTTTTATTTTATTCGATATATTTTTTATTTACATTTCAAATTATTTTCCCTTTTCTGGTCCCCCACTCCCTGAAAGTCACATAAGCCCGCTTCCCTCCCCCTGTTATCCCACCCATCCCTTCCCACTTCCCTGTTCTGGTTTTGTCTTATACTGCTACACTGAGTCTTTCCAAAACTAGGGGACACTCCTCCATTCTTCTTGTACCTCATTTGATATGTGGATTAAGTTTTGGGTATTCCAGTTTTCCAGGCTAATATCCACTTATTAGTGACTGCATACCATGATTGATCTTTTGAGACTGGGTTACCTCACTTAATATGATGTTCTCCAGCTCCATCCACTTGCCTAAAAATTTCATGAATTCATTGTTTCTAATGGCTGAATAGTATTCCACTGTGTATATATACCACAATATTTGCATCCATTTTTCTGCTGAGGGATACCTGGGTTCTTTCCAGCTTCTGGCTATTATAAATAGGGCTGCTATGAGCATAGTGGAGCATATATCCTTACAACATGCTGGGGAATCCTGTGGGTATATGCCCAGGAGTGGTAAAGTAGGATCTTTCGGAAGTGACATGCCCAGTTTTCTCAGGAACCGCCAGACTGATTTCCAGAGTGGTTGTACTAATTTGCAAACCCACCAGCAGTGGAGGAGTGTTCCTCTTGATCCACAACCTTGCCAACACCTGCTGTCTCCTTAGTTTTTAATCTTAGCCATTCTGACTGGTGTAAGGTAAATTCTCAGGGTTGTTTTGATTTGTATTTCCCGGATGACTAGTGAAGTTGAGCATTTTTTAAGATATTTCTCTGCCGTCCGAAGTTCTTTAGGTGAGAATTCTTTGTTTAAATCTGTACCCCAATTTTAATAGGGTTATTTGGTTTTCTGCAGTCTAACTTCTTGAGTTCTTTGTATATATCGGATATTAGCCCTCTATCTGATGTAGGGTTGGTGAAGAACTTTTCCGAATTTGTTGGTTGCCGATTTGTCCTGTTGATGGTATCCTTTGCCTTACAGAAACTTTGTAATTTTATGAGGTCCCATTTGTCAATTCTTGATCTTAGAGCATAAGCTATTGGTGTTCTGTTGAGGAACTTTCCCCTGTGCCCATGTCCTCAAGGGATTTTCCCAGTTTCTTTTCTATTAGGTTCAGTGTGTCTGGTATTATATGGAGGCCCTTGATACACTTGGAGTGAAGTTTAGTACATGGAGATAAGAATGGATCAATTCGCATTCTTCTGCATGCTGACCTCCAATTGAACCAGCATCATTTGTTGAAAAGGCTATCTTTTTTACACTGGATGTTTTTGGCTCCTTTGTGGAAGATCAAGTGACCATAGGTGTATGGATTCATTTCTGGGTCTTCAATTCTATTCCATTGGTCCACTTGTCAGTCACTGTGCCAATACCATGCAGTTTTTAACACTATTGCTCTTTAGTACTGCTTGAAGTCAGAGATACTGATTCCCCCAGAATTTCTTTTGTTGTTGAGAATAGTTTTAGCTATCCTGGGATTTTTGTTTTTCCAGATGAATTTGAGAATTGCTTTTTCTAACGCTGTGAAGAACAGAGTTGGGATTTTGATAGGGATTGCATTGAATCTGTAGATTGCTTTTGACAAGATGGCCATTTTAACCATATTAATCCTGCTGATACATGAGCATGGGAGATTTTTTTCCATTTTTTGAGGACTTTTTCCATTTCCTTCTTCAGAGTCTTGAAGTTCTTGTCATATGGATCTTTCACATGTTTGGTAAGAATCATCCCAAGGTACTTTTTACTGTTTGTGGCTATTGTGAAGGGTGTCATTTCCCTAACTTCTTCCTCAGCATGCTTATCCTTTTAGTATAAGGAAGGCTACTGATTTGCTTGAGGTGATTTTATAACCTGCCACTTTTTTGAAGCTGTTTATCAGCTGTAGGAGTTCTGTAGTGGAGTTTTTTGGGTCACTTAGGTAGATTATCATGTCCTCTGCAAATAATGATAGTTTGACTTCTTCCTTTCCAATTTGTATCCCCTTTGACCACCTTATGTTGTCTAATTGCCCAAGCTAGTATGTCAAGTACAATATTGAAAAGATAAGGAGAAAGTGGGCAGCCCTGTCTAGTCCCTGATTTTAGTGGTATTGCTTCAAGTTTCTCTCCATTTAGTTTGATGCTGGGCACTGGTTTGCTGTATATTGCTTTTACTATGTTTAGGTATGGGCCTTGAATTCCTGTTTTTTCCAAGACTTTAAGCATGAAAGGATGCAGAATTTTGTCAAATGCACCATAATCATACCATGTCCCGAAGTAATCATTTCAAAGCAATTTTTCCCTTTTAGTTCTAACTTCATTTCTATCACTGGGAGATAATTTTTCCCCTTATTCTATATTAATGTAATCAATCAACTTACAGGAAAAAAATCCTCCTTTGACCTGTGATAGACTTCTCTTTTGGTGATGTTTATTAACTGTTGCTGTATTTCACTAACAGGAGAAAGGAAGCCTGGAAGCACTCAGTCATAACACATCTAAATTTAAGAATGAGAAAGAAGCATCAGTGGTTGAATCATGCCTTCTCTGTAACTAAAAGCAAGTTCTGTGGTCTTTCTGCCCCTTAACCTCCTCATCTGTGAAAGAGAAAAAATGTTAACTGTTTTATATATGTATGTATGTATGTATGTATGTATGTATGTATATGTTAGAAGAATTAAATGAGTGTGTGAACATAGTTTCCAGTAGTGGGAGTATAAAAATACTGGAATGTGGCAAATTTGAGTGAAGGGCACCCTCTCTGATACCACAATTGCCCTAATTGTTTTCATGCACATAGCCTTGTAATTCTGGAATGTTCTCACCCTTGGCCTGAGCTCATGTACCCTTACCTTCACTGTCTTCTTCTTCTGAGCATAGCACTTCACTTTATGACTCACCCTTACTTTTCAGAATGCAGTACGAAATTGTGCCTGAGTAGTTTGCCAGTTGAATTCTGCCTATAAATTTGGAGAGTGTGATAATTTCTTTCATTGAATACTCTCCCTTTTCTTCCTTTGTTTCCAAGTTGACAGTGTTTCTATTTCTAGAACTTTTTGAAGAATTATGTGAGGCTCCTGGATGACTCGGGAGATTCAGTTCTTTAGAACACAAACTTTATTATAATTTTCCTTTTCCTCCTCCTCACTTCTCCCTCTTCCCTTCTTTCTTATTCCCTTCTTTCATTTCTTTTCTTCCACATTCTTTCTTAAATAACCCTATCTCTATGTTGCTTATCTATGCCTTAGTTATAGAAGGTTGGCTTAAATTAGAGCGCAATTTTTCTGTATATTATATGTTATGATAATTTCTTGCATATTTTGTATGTTAGAGTCTGACTCATCTAGTACATTTTCTGTCTTGGGAGTTGTCTTTTTACTTTTGTTGTACCTTTAATACACAAAAATTTTAAAGTTTGATAACTCAGATTTGTATTTTTCTTTAAGCATCATTGTTATTAGAAATATGATATTATTCTTTATAAAGGTTTAACTGTTACATTTAGTTTTTAAGTATATTTTGAGTTATTATTTTCTGTGTAGTATAATGCAATAGCCTGATATGACACTAGTTTTTTATCATTCTTTATTCAAAAGTCTATTTTGCTATCAAATTGATTTAGTATTTTAAAAAGTTAATTGATTGAAAAAAAGGATATGTTGTGGCTGGAGATAAGGCACAGTGGGTAACAATGTATTTTGCTCTTGCAGATGATCTGAGTGTAGCTGTCATCATCCATGTAAATTAGTTCATAACCATCCCAAAAACCACTTCCAGGGGATCTTCTCGCCTCCATGAGTACATGGATTCAATTACATATACCTACACACAGATAAACTTAGACACATTACTCAAAATTAAAATTAAACTTATAAAAGCAGACAAGTGTATTTCTAGATATTCCTGCTCTTCTATTATTCCACATGAATAAACATTTGCCAGCATTTGGTAATCCAAATTTATATACTTTGTTTAAAAAAATTAAATTAGATGTATGATGTTTTTGTTATCATTTTTAAGTACATGTGACTATATCTATGTGTAGGAATACAAATGAAACTTCAGGTACACATAGAGTCCCAAAGAGGATGTCAGAATTTCTGATGCTTTAAGCATTTACAGGCATTCTTGGACTATGCAACATGGTAGTTAATACTAAACTCTGTGAGAACAGAATATTCTCTTAACTACAGATCCATCTCACCATTCTATTAATCATGGTTAAAATTCTCTGTTTTTATTCTGGAATCTTTTCATTTGCATGTAAGTTGTAGATTAGCCTGAGAAACTTCACAGAATCTGCAAAACAGTGTAAAGTGTGTTTTGTGTTTAATATTTCTGTTAATGAAAGTTGGTTTTGTTTCAAATTATTCAGACATTTAATTTGTTTGAAGATAGTTTCTTTTAGCAGTGTGTATGATGTCTTTCTTTTGATAAGTTTGTTCTATTTTGATGACACTTTTAATGGATGTGTTAACTATTAGAATACAGAGATAGAAATAATTGTTTTGTACTGATAATAGATGATTATATTAGTCAGAGTTTCTATTCCTGCACAAACACCATGATCAAGAAGCAAGTTAGGGAGAAGAAATGGTTTATTCAGCTTACACTTCAACACTGTTGTTCATCACCAAACAAGTCAGGACTGGAACTCAAGCAGGTCAGTAAGCAGGAGCTGATGCAGAGGTCATGGAGGGATGTTTCTTACTGGCTTGCTTCCCCTGGCTTGCTCAGCCTACTGTCTTATAGAACCCAAGAGCACCAATCCAAAGGTGATACCACCCACAAGGGCCTTCTTCCCTTGATCACTAATTGAGAAAATGCCCCACAGCTGGATCTCCTGGAGGCACTTCCCCAAATGAAGATCTTTTCCCTGTGGTAACTCCAGCCTGTTTCACATTGACACACTAAACCAGCCAATACAATGATGTAATACTATAGACCTCACTTATTATTTCTTTTTTTTCATTTTATTTCATTTTTATATTCGATATATTTTTATTTACATTTCAAATGATTTCCCCTTTTCTAGCCCCCCACTCCCCGAAAGTCCCATAAGCCCCCTTCTCTCCCCCTGTCCTCCCACCTACCCCTTCCCACTTCCCCATTCTGGTTTTGCCCTATACTGTTTCACTGAGTCTTTCCAGAACAAGGGCCACTCCTCCATTCTTCTTGTACCTCATTTGATGTGTGGATTATATTTTGGGTATTCCAGTTTTCTAGGTTAATATCCACTTATTAGTCAGTGCATACCATGATTCATCTTTTGAGTCTGGGTTACCTCACTTAGTATGATGTTCTCTAGCTCCATCCATTTGCCTAAGAATTTCATGAATTCAATGTTTCTAATGGCAGAATAGTACTCCATTGTGTACATATACCACATTTTTTGAATCCACTCTCCTGTTGAGGGATACCTGGGTTCTTTCCAGCTTCTGGAAATTATAAATAGGGCTGATATGAACATAGTAGAACATGTATCCTTATTACATGCTGGGGAATCCTCTGGGTATATGCCCAGGAGTGGTATAGCAGGATCTTCTAGAAGTGAGGTGCCAAGTTTTCTGAGGAACCACCAGACTGATTACCAGAGTGGTTGTACTAATTTGCAACCCCACCAGCAGTGGAGGAGTGTTCCTTTTTCTCCACATCCTCACCAACACCTGCTGTCTCCTGAATTTTTAGTCTTAGCCATTCTGACTGGTGTAAGGTGAAATCTCAGGGTTGTTTTGATTTGCATTTCCTTAATGACTAATGAAGTTGAGCATTTTTTAAGATGCTTCACTCCCTCCATCATCCATGATCATCCTGTTCCCCACTCAATACAGGACTGAAGCATCCATACCCTGGTCTTCCTTCCTCCTCAGCTCCATATGATCTGTGGGTTTTATCAATCGGAACTGTGAGCATTTGGGTTAATATCCACTTGTCAGTGAGTATATAACTTGAGTATTCATTCGTGTTTAGGTTACCTTACCCAACATGATATTTTCTAGTTCCATCTGTTTTCCTTTAGAATTGCATGAAGTCATTGTTTTTAGTAGCTGAGTAGTACTCAAATGTGTAGATTTACCACATTTTCTATATCCATTTTTTGAGAGATATTTGAGTTGTTTCCAGCTTCTGACTATTATAAATAAGGCTGCCTCAGACATAATGGAACATGTGTACTTGTTACATGTTGGAACATCTTTTAGGTACTTGTCCAGTAGAGGTATAGCTGGATCTTCAGGTAGCACTGTTTCCAATTTTCTTAGGAACTACCAGGTTGACTTCTGAAGTGATATTACCAGATTGCAGACCCAGCAGCAATAGAACAGTGTTTCTCTTTCTCCACATCCTTGCTATCATCTGCTGTCACCTGAGATTTTGATCTTAGCTATTCTGACTTGTGTGAAGTACTTGGATTTTATTTGCATTTCCCTGATGACTAAGGATGTTCAACATTTCTATAAGTGCTTCTTAGTTATTCAAGATTTCTCTGTTGTGAATTCTCTGTTTAGCTCTGTACCACATTCTTTTTTTTTTTTTGAGTTTTTTTTTTATTCGATATAATTTATTTACATTTCGAATGATTTCCCCTTTTCTAGCCCCCCCCCCACTCCCCGAAAGTCCCGCAAGCCCCCTTCTCTTCCCCTGTCCTCCCACCCACCCCTTCCGACTTCCCCGTTCTGGTTTTGCTGAATACTGTTTCACTGAGTCTTTCCAGAACCAGGGGCCACTCCTCCTTTCTTCTTGTACCTCATTTGATGTGTGGATTATGTTTTGGGTATTCCAGTTTTCTAGGTTAATATCCACTTATTAGTGAGTGCATACCATGGTTCACCTTTTGAGTCTGGGTTACCTCACTTAGTATGATATTCTCTAGCTCCATCCATTTGCCTAAGAATTTCAAGAATTCATTGTTTCTAATGGCTGAATAGTACTCCATTGTGTAGATATACCACATTTTTTGCATCCACTCTTCTGTTGAGGGATACCTGGGTTCTTTCCAGCATCTGGCAATTACAAATAGGGCTGCTATGAACATAGTAGAACATGTATCCTTATTACATGGTGGGGAGTCTTCTGGGTATATGCCCAGGAGTGGTATAGCAGGATCTTCTGGAAGTAAGGTGCCCAGTTTTCGGAGGAACCGCCAGACTGATTTCCAGAGTGGTTGTACCAATTTGCAACCCCACCAGCAGTGGAGGAGTGTTCCTCTTTCTCCACACCCTCTCCAACACCTGCTGTCTCCTGAATTTTTAATCTTAGCCATTCTAACTGGTGTAAGATGAAATCTTAGGGTTGTTTTGATTTGCATTTTCCTAATGACTAATGAAGTTGAGCATTTTTTAAGATGCTTCTCCGCCATCCGAAGTTCTTCAGGTGAGAATTCTTTGTTTAACTCTGTACCCCAATTTTTAATAGGGTTGTTTGGTTTTCTGGAGTCTAACTTCTTGAGTTCTTTATATATATTGGATATTAGCCCTCTATCTGATGTAGGATTGGTGAAGATCTTTTCCCAATTTGTTGGTTGCCGATTTGTCCTCTTGATGGTGTCCTTTGCCTTACAGAAACTTTGTAATTTTATGAGGTCCCATTTGTCAATTCTTGCTCTTAGAGCATACGCTATTGGTGTTCTGTTCAGAAACTTTCTCCCTGTACCGATGTCCTCAAGGGTCTTCCCCAGTTTTTTTTTCTATTAGCTTCAGAGTGTCTGGCTTTATGTGGAGGTCCTTGATCCATTTGGATTTGAGCTTAGTACAAGGAGACAAGGATGGATCAATTCGCATTCTTCTGCATGCTGACCTCCAGTTGAACCAGCACCATTTGTTGAAAAGGCTATCTTTTTTCCATTGGATGTTTTCAGCCTCTTTGTCGAGGATCAAGTGGCCATAGGTGTGTGGGTTCATTTCTGGATCTTCAATCCTGTTCCATTGATCCTCCTGCCTGTCACTGTACCAATACCATGCAGTTTTTAACACTATTGCTCTGTAGTATTGCTTGAGGTCAGGGATACTGATTCCCCCAGATTTCCTTTTGTTGCTGAGAATAGTTTTAGCTATCCTGGGTTTTTTGTTGTTCCAGATGAATTTGATAATTGCTCTTTCTAACTCTGTGAAGAAATGAGTTGGGATTTTGATGGGTATTGCATTGAATCTGTATAGTGCTTTAGGCAAAATGGCCATTTTAACTATATTGATTCTGCCGATCCATGAGCATGGGAGGTTTTCCCATTTTTTGAGGTCTTCTTCCATTTCCTTCTTCAGAGTCTTGAAGTTCTTGTCATACAGATCTTTCACATGTTTGGTAAGAGTCACCCCAAGATACTTTATACTGTTTGTGGCTATTGTGAAGGGGGTCATTTCCCTAATTTCTTTCTCAGCCTGCTTATCCTTTGAGTATAGGAAGGCCACTGATTTGCTTGAGTTGACTTTATAACCTGCCACTTTGCTGAAGTTGTTTATCAGCTGTAGGAGCTCTCTAGTGGAGTTCTTTGGGTCACTTAGGTAGACGATCATGTCGTCTGCAAATAATGATAGTTTGACTTCTTCCTTTCCAATTTGTATCCCTTTGACCTCCTTATGTTGTCGAATTGCCCGAGCTAGTACCTCAAGTACAATATTGAAAAGATAAGGAGAAAGGGGGCAGCCTTGTCTGGTCCCTGATTTCAGTGGGATTGCTTCAAGTTTCTCTCCATTTAGTTTGATGCTGGCTACCGGTTTGCTGTATATTGGTTTTACTATGTTTAGGTATGGGCCTTGAATTCCTGTCCTCTCCAAGACTTTAAGCATGAAGGGATGCTGAATTTTGTCAAATGCTTTTTCAGCATCCAATGAAATGACCATGTGGTTTTGTTCTTTGAGTTTGTTTATGTAGTGGATTGTATTGATGGATTTCCGTACCACATTCTTAATGAAGTTTATTTTTCTCAGGAGTATGACTTCTTGAGTTCTTTGTATATTTTGGATATTAGCCCTCTATAAGATAAAGGGTTGGTAAAGATATTTTCCTAATTGGTGGGTTGGCCATTTTGTCCTATTGACAGTGTCATTTGCCTTACAGAAGCTTTTCAATTTTGTGAGGTCCATCTTACCAATAGCATCTATAGATTTAATACAATCCCCATCCAAATTCCAATTCAGTTCTTCATAGAGTTAGAATTAATTTGGAATAACAGAATATACAGTACAGCAAAGACTATTCTGAACAGTAAAAGAACATCTGTGGGATTCAACATCCTTGACCTCAAGATGTACTACAGAGCAATAGTGATAAAACAAAAACAAAAAGAAAAAAAATATGGTATTGGTACAGAGACAGGAAGTTAGATCAGTGGAATAGAAATGAAGATCCAGAAATGAACCCACCCACCTTTGGTCACTTGATCTAATAGCATCCAGTAGAAATAAGACAGCGTTTTTGTAAATTGTGCTGGTTCAAGTAGTGTTTATCAAGTAAAAGGATGCAAATTCAAACATTCTTATCTCCTTGTACAAATGTCAAGTCCAAGTAGAAAAAGGACCTCCACATATAACCAGTATGCTGAATCTAATAAAAGAGAAACGAGGGAAGAGTCACAAACACATGGAACAGGGGAAACTTTCCTGAACCAAACACCAATGGCTTATGTTCTAAGATCAACAATTGACAATTGGACTATGTTTTATGAAAACACTAGTTCAACCATTTGACTTGTTACAAATCAAGTCATATTTTGTTCATATTGTTCTCAGTTCTTATACTTTTCCTATGTCAAGTGACTGATTTCATTGGGTTTATTTGTTGATAATTTTGATAGTATTCCCCTAAAATTCATTTTCTTCCCATGCATTCTATTCTAGTACTCATCTTCTCATTCAAATTTTAGTGATTTAAGATATTAGATTAATAGTTCTCATGTTATGTTTCTTTTTTTCTAATGAAACCATAGCCCATTGATTTATTCATATATTCATTCTTTAGACTTGCATTATTTACTTCATAAGTAAACATCACTGAATTCCAATGTTGTTATCTGATAATATTCTTTATAATTATTTTCCCTATAAATCCGTATTTCTGTGGCTTAGCCTATCATCTATGCTATACAAAGTACCTTATTGTCCTGGAAAATTTTTTTGTTTAACACAGTAAAGTTATATTTCAAAAAAAAAACTCATATGAAAAAAATCTTCCCTTACATGTAATAAAGAAACAGAGATTTGTATAGTATGACTTTATTCTATTATCAAACATTCTGCCTTAAAACAAATTAGGAATGAAGAGTCTATGTGGCTTACACTCCACAGGTAATGATCCATCACACAGACATAAAGGAAGGATCTTGAAGAAGAAAACACAAATATGTGCTACTACTTTCTTGCACATATGCTCATTCTTAGCAAGATTTCTTATATTAAAAAGGGTCATTTGTCTATGGACAAGATGTCATGTAGTAGCCTGAGCATTCCTATATTAATTAGCAATTAACACTATCTCCCACAATATATCTACATGATAGTCAGAACTGAGCAATACTCAACTGAGTCTCTCAGGTGATAAGAAGCTGTGCTAAGTTCAGAGTCAAGTTGACTAGGACAACTAATGATTTCAAATTTTATATCACTGGTTCTGATGTCTCCCTAGCTGCTATATTCATCCCCCCTGTTGTGTAAATATCCACAATGGTCTGAAAAAGAATTAGTAGTTTATACAATTTCCTACAAGAACCGATCACTACACAAATGTTAATTGTGAAGTCTACATTTTCCTTTCCTCCTCTGTTGTCATCATTGTCATCTACAAACCCTTCTGTGGCAGTCACTTGAAATCTTGTCTCTGCCATCCCAGCCTCATGTTCCAATTTACACACTAAAGTCAGTCGGTTTTAAGTCAGGTACTTCCCCATCCTTTTGTGATTCTCCAAGCAAACCCTTATTGTTTTCCAATTAGAATGGAACACTGGATATTTTCTTTATTTACATTTCAAAAGTTATCCTCTTTCCCAACCACCCCCAAAACCCCCTATGTGTTCCCCTTACCTCTGCTTCTATGAGGGTGCTCCACAACACATCCAACTACTCCCACCTCCCCATCCTCACATTCCCCTATACTGGGGCATCAAGCTTTCACAAAACTAAGGGCTTCTCTGTATGGGTGGAGCCATGGGTCCCTATATGTGTACTTCTTGGTTGGTGGTTTGGTTCCCTGGGAGCTCCAGGATATCTGATTGGTTGATATTGTTGTTCTTCCTATAGGGTTGCAAAGCCCTTCAGTTCCTTCAATCTTTTCTCTAACTCCTCCATTGGGGACCCTATGCTCAGTCCAGTGTTTGGCTGAGCAGCCACGTCTGCTTTTGTCAAGCTCTTGAAAAGTCTCTCAGGAGATTGCTATACAAGGCCTCTGTCAGCAAGAACGTGTTGGCATCCAAAATAATGTCTGGGTGTGGTGACTGTATATGGGGTGAATCCCCAAATAGTGCAGTCTCTGAAGCCTTATCTTCAGTCTCTGCTCCACACTTTGTCTCCTTATTTTCTCCCATGAATATTTGTTCCCCACTTCTAAAAAGGACCAAAGTACCCATATTTTGGTCTTCCTTCTTCCTTATCTTCATATGGTTTTTGAATTGTATCTTGAGTATTCCAAGTTTTGGGCTGATATTAATATATTAGTGAGTATATACCATATGCATTACTTTGTGATTGGGTTACTTCACTCAAAATGATATTTTTTAATTCCATCCATTTGCATAAGAATATCATGAAGTCATTGTTTTAATAGATGAGTAGCACTCCATTGGTGTAAATGTACTACATTTTTCTATCCCTTTCTCTGCTGCAGGACATCTTGGTTCTTTTCAGCTTTTGGCTATTATAAATAAGGCTGCTATGAACATTGTGCAGCATGTTTCCTTGTTATGCATTGGGGCATCTTTTAGGTATATATCTAGGAGTTGTAATACTGCATTCTCAGGTAATATTATGTCCAATTTTGTGAGGAACTGACAGACTTATTTCCAGAGTGGTTGTACCAGCTTGAAAACCCACCAGGAATGGAAGAGTTTTCCTCTTTGTCCACATCATAGCCAGCAACTATTGTCACCTGAGTTTTTGATATTAGCCATTCTGACTGGTATGAAATGGAGTATTAGGGTTGTTTTGATTTACATTTCCCTGATGACTAGGAATGTTTTACTGTTTCTTTAGGTGTTTCTCAGGCATTTGCTATTCTTCAGTTAAGAATTCTTTGTTTAGCTCTGGAACCAACCTCTTTACCAAAACCTCAAGTTCCTCTGTGAGTTAACAATGATAGTACCCTACCATTTCCAATGTTTCTTTTTCCCTAAAGAAGCCTGCTTACTATATTTTCAGGTATTTTACCCATTCCACGTTACTTTGTGTATGTCATGACCTCAGAAGTGCAAGGCAGATGCAAACATCATATTTACAGACAGGAAGCAGAGATTGATAGAGACTTTTTTTTTTGCTTTTCATACATTTTAATTGTTTAAACTTATACTAAAAAGACAAAGATTATGTGCATTTTATGTTCATTGATGGGCATCATTTGGCACATCAGCACATTGTTGCAGATTCTTTTTAATTTTTTATTTTTCTTTTAAATTTTAAACAATTGATTAAAAAATCCTCAGCATAACATAATACCATACATAATATACATAGCCAGATAACAGTCAACAACAAAAGAAACAGAGAAAGACATACAGTAACTAAAGTTTATGAAGATTAAGTATGGAAAGAGAAAACCTCATCACAAATTATAGAAATAATACTGAGTTTTTGACATAGTAGAATAAAAATCAAGGAATATCCCTTTATACAATTTAAATATCATTTTAACAATACTAATTCAGGAATATTTTTCACACTGGGACATATATAGCTCCCATATGTTGCCTTTTCTTTTTCTCTTTAATCTTTCTTATTTGTTTCTGCTTAAACCTCCAATTTCAAATATTGTTCAAGATGCAGAAACTTCCATGCCTTCAAGACTGAGTGACAGACAAGATTAAGAGGCTCAAAGATAAACCACCAATGAAAATAAAGTGAAGAATACACTTGCACTAGTTTTTTAAAATATAATGTGAGCTGACAGAGTATAGATCAAAAATATGTTAGGGTATTCACAGAAGATTTGTCAAGGCAATGTAAAACCTGCCTTTCATCCTGAATGACAAAAAAAAAAGGAATAATTGGTGGACATGTGTGGAAATTTTAGGGAAACATTAAGTAATAGACACAGATGCAATGACTGGGTAGACAACAGGTGTGACCTAGTGGGTGTCAATGATAATAAGGTTTGGTGAAAAGATTCCCTTAGATAGGATGCTGAAGTCTGTAATCTTTTCACCTAGTTCTCACTTGTAGTTTCATGTACAAGACCAGAAATATGGGCTGGATTTAGGGCATTACTTCAGGATATCTACATATCCAGAAGTAATACCCATGGAATGGGATTTATGTAAACTGAATATTTGTTATTGTGTGTTTAGTGAACTAATAGTTCCCATATCATGGGGTAAACTACTAGAGGGTCCAATGGAAAATTTATGTTCAACAGAAATAGGAAGAAAACATTCAAGATTCAGTTCTCACCTTCATCTAGTTGAAACGGAATCTACTTCTTGCCTCTGTACATCATTCTCAAGACTATCTAGCCATGAAATTCCAGGGATTCTCCTGTCTCTACTTCCCACCTCATAGCAGGAGTACTTAAATTTCAGATGTTGATGGCCATATCTAGCATTTTATTTGGAATCTGGGAAATTCACCTCATCAAGCTCATGTGCTAATCACTTTTTACCCACTGAGACATCTCATCAACCCTAGAGATATGATCTATTTCTCAAAGAGTTAAAGGGGTTAAACCTTGTTTTACTCTCACCAGAATGTAGATCATTAATTTCTACTTACATATTTTCAAGAAATGTCAACTAACTTCTCTCCATGAAGCTATTGTGGTTTGGATAAGCTTAAAATAATTTGTCAGGACAAATAATTGGATTCCCCCTGTAGTTAGTTACTCAATAAGATGGATGTAGACTGTTCCTTTAAACTTGACAAGTGAACCTCTGAAATATTTTCTCTTGAGAATAAAATGAAACCTATCCTCTATTTTGGCTTGGGAACCCTTTTATTATTGTGTTGATTAATGTGTGAATGTAGAGTGGGCACTCAGGTACAGATTGTTTTATTTGTGGCCCACATGGATTTTAGGAACACAACAAAGAAGGAATTTTTTAATAACTATTTTTTTATATTCCAGTAATATCAGAAGCTCCCCCCCACCAAAAAAAATGGCTCAGAAGAATGAAGTTTTCTGTTGTTTTTATACATGGTTGTATTCTAGATAAATCATTCATCCTATGGATGGGTGCTTATGTGTACATCATTTATTTATAGTGTACCAAGAGAGTTCCTCATTGAATATGATGTAATGCGAACTTATAAAAGAGTACCTCAACATCCCATGGTGTATCTTCTGGTCTCCTGATATTCATCAAATAAAGATAGCTTCATTCATTTTTATAGTTGCAGTGAACTATGAATTACATGAACCAATGAGCAAAGACTTGAACTCACTACAGACATATCACTTGCAAGTCTCAGCTGGGACAAAGTCATATTTAGAAAGGGTTGCTGGAATGCTCTGTGATAATTAATATTTGCTCCACTTTTTATTAAATTATTAATGAGGTTTCTTGATTGACATGTCATAATTGTATGTATCTGTGGTATGTGATGTGATATTCTGTTAATTTCACACTAGGTGACATAATTAAGTCTGAGTAATTAACATCCATCTATTTACTTTTACAATTTACATTTTACTAACATACCTCCTTTTTTCTTTGGACAAGAGGAAAAAAGGGGATGGGGGGAGCCAAGAGTGAAAGGGGAATATGGGCATCAGATCTCTGAAAATGCTTCTTGCTATCTATGCTTGTTGTCCGTTTTGGGATGTAGCCTACTTTCAACATCAGGGCCCATTTGTTTGTCCACATAAGGTTCATCTGTGGACAGTGGCTGGTAATCCTGTAAAATGAACTGATTGCTTGGTTAGAAATTATTTGAACTTGTCATTGAGGGAATGTGGAACCAAGGTTAAGGAGGCAGGAAGCAAATAGTAAATGAAGAAAAATGATGAGAAGAGCCATTAAAAAGGGCAGTATCCATTTCCATACAGGGTTCTTGAAATCCGGAAATTGGAGGCCCTACTTTGATCCCTGAATTTCTGGATGTCTAATTGTAGCTTCTGGGTTTTGTTTCTTATTATCCCAGATTTACTGACTCAGGAACAGTATTCTTCTTGGAGAAATAGTCAAAGATCACCTTCTTTAGCTGTAAGGACATTAAGTCCCAGTTGGTTGTGAAGCACCACTGCTGCCAAAAAATCAATCTGTTTCTGAATGGTAAGCATCATTTAAGTCTCTTCTTGAAAACTGTTTTCAAACTGAGAAGAGAACCTTTTATATAGAGTTAGGGAAGTAGTCAGTCCTGGTGTTCCAGTGTCAGTACCTATAGCTATTCTTGTATCAACCAGGAGTGGCAAAACCTGAACTTCCCTCTTGTCATGTATGGGAGGTATTATGTCTATGACCTGAATTGGCAAAAGTTTTTTTTTTTTTTTTTATTTCATGGATTACTCCTATTTCAGAAAAAAGGGACATTAGCATACAAACCCATGACCAACTGGTGTATAGGTGATAATTACATAACTTTTGCCACAGAGAATTGATGTATTGTGGACTGCAGGGCACTGTGGCAGAGATGAGTTACTAAGGATTTTGTTTATATTGCAGGGACCTTAGTCTTCCTACAGTACATGTCACAGATGTCTTAAAACAGTCTGCCACACCAAAAAGAGATAAAGAAAAGACATGGAGTCATGGCTATGTCAGAGTCAGGGAAGCTGATAAAAGTGAGATGAATTTACTTGGCAGTATCACTGGAGAGACTGTAAGTGGTAACTGAGAGGTAGCTCCAGGTGGTACATATAGCCAGCAATCTTTAAATTCACCAAGTCAGGTGATGTTAAGGAGTTGGTAAGGAGAGGTCAGCATCTGAATCTGAAGAAAAAATATGACAGGTTAGTCCCATTTATGAGAGGGGATATCAAGAAAATAAGAATCTCAGAGGAATGTTTGATTACCTCTATTTTTCTGATATTTAGAAGTTGGACAGTTTAGATCTATTTTCTCTGGATGTGAAGAGTATTTACTTGGGACCTGGCTTGAATTTTATGGTAGAGCTTACCAACCACTCCTTTTTCCCACCTGGGATTTCATGGGTCTTGCATATAGAAGAAGGGGATCTTGCTTGTTAATAGAAGAAGTGATTGGTACAAAACACCAGCATATGTGGCAAGACCAATATGGTTAGCCCCCATATTTATCTTGCCATTAGTTTACAATCACCCTTCATCTAGTTAAAGAGAAGGCAAACAGAGTGGTCATAATATTTAAATGAAGTGATGGATATAGGAATGATAGCAGTTAGTATTAGCTCCTGGCATCCAGCTATGGAACAATTTCCTGACCCTCTTTGGAAACACGGTAATAGGTAGATATTTCTTGAATCTCAAACTCCAGATGTCAAGCCTATCCCGGATGGAAACTAGCAGCTGGGTGAGGATGAGAAGCCCAAGACTGCCCCAGTGGGTTCAAGCACTGCTGCCAAAGTGCAGCCTCATTGTTCTATGACAGGGACGAGGTGGATGATCTTAACATCTGGAGCTTAAGACAGCAGGGTCCTCTTGCAGTCTATGTGAAGGAAGAAAAATCATTTTGAGGTAGAGAAGTGAAAGGTTTGAGGTGAGACTTGTGGACACACTGAAAGAGTCCCTCAAGTTTAGCAGGTGAAGAAGTCATGAGGATTATTTTGAAAAGGCTTTGCCACTTAGGAGACAGAGGTGAGGGCCAATTATCTGGAGCATCTAGAAGAACTTGGTCTCCAATGTTCACAGGTATTGGACAGGGGACAGTGTATGGCCTTGGTAGATGGTAGATCCAAAGGAAAGAGTGGGGGAGGCAAAGTGAATTGGTAAGTAGGTGATCAGAGAGCAGAGAACACTTGGTCAAAAAAACAGGAGGTAGGACTGGGCACCTGTATATGAATTTGAAAGGTGAGATGAAGAGAGGTCTCTTGGGAAGATGTCATAACCTAAAATCAGCCAGAGGTAGGTGTTTCAACCAGTCAACGTGAAGTTCCTGTGACAGTTTGACAAGAGTGGTTTTTAGAGAGAAGTTAGTTCTTTCTATCTTTCCTGGAGACTTGGGTTACTAGAGAATATGAAAATGCCAGGGGATACCTAGGTCTTTAGATAGAGTTTACGAAACTTGGGAAGCGAAATCAGGAAAATTGTCTAACTGAAGGGAGCATTTGACACCAAATCAGGGGCTGATCTCTTGGAGAAGATCAGAAACTGTACGAGCCCTTTTGTTAATTATGGGGAATGCCTCCACCCACCAGGAGAATATGTCCACTAAGACCTGGAAGTACTTGGCACAAGACCAGGAGCTACTTGGCATGTTTGACAGAGGACAGGTGGGTGAAGTCCAGTTTGACAGTTTAAACCAGAAAGAAAGCTTGATAGATAGGAACAGGGGTGCTAAGATACCTGGATTTGGAGTCTGACATCTGACAGATTTTGCAAGAGGCACTGGTAGATTTTAAGAAATTAAGTCCTCAGAAGTACACTGTAGGTTGGGTTTAACAAAATAAAACAACTATTTTCTTTTAGGATGGAAGTGTTGGTGATGATAGGACAGTTTGATGACTGTCAAAGTGGGAGAATGGGGCTGGGGGTTGTAGTGTAAGAATGTCCTGGGGAGGGGGAGGCAAATCTAGGCCCCTAAGGGCTGAAGTTCTAGCTGCCTCATCCATGTGGTTGTTTTCCCTGAAGACAATGGAGTCATCCTTCTGTTGGAATCTTTGTGCACAATTTTAAGAGCTGTGGGAAAATGGTAAGCCTTTAGAATGGCCATAATTTGCTTTGCATTAGTTTGTAATCCTCCTTTTGTTCGAAGTAACCCTTGTTCCTTTAAGATAGGAGCATGAGACAGGGGATTTGGAAAGTGTATTTGGAATGTGTGTATATAGAGATGAATAGCTCCTGTGTCAGTTGAAAGTCATTGATTATGACCTGTTAGTTCAGCCTGCTGATTAGTGTTATGAACAGGAAAAGCCTGTGCCTCAAACACCTCTTTGTCTGATATTATAGCATATCCAGCAATTCTGACCCCTCCCAGTAAAAAGGAGCTGTCATGTACTTACTAGGTGTAGATGGCTTGAGGCAAGGTGCCCTCCTGAATGTGTGAAAGATGAGGTAATAGTTTTTCTAAGGTTTCATTGCAGGAATGAGATGGGGAGTAGTTAGTGTATGGTCAAGGAAGAAGACTGGAAATATTAAGAGGCATATATGATTGGAAAGTGAGTGTGGAGTCTTCTATTAGTGGAACCTGAAGAGAATGAACCCAGGAGGGTGGAAGAGTCTGTAAGCCTTTGTAAGTTAGAGGTGTGACAGGGTATGAGATACAAAGAGGGTCATAAGATACCAAAAGTTTAGGTTTTTATACTCTTGAATAAGGAGTTCAGTTGCTCCTAAGTTACAAGTGCAAAGTGCCCATTCCTAGATGGTTAGATCTAGTTGTTTTGACAAGTATGCTATAAGTACAAAAGAGGGTCCCAGTTGGTGACCTAGACTTCTAAGGACTAATCTCTCATTTTGAGTTAGAATACAGCATAAAGTGAAAAAGGAAAAGTCAGGTCAGGAAGGTGTAGTACTAGGGCCTTAAGGAGATCCTGCTGGGGCCTTTTAAATGGCCTGGTAATGAGAGTACATGAGTTGATCTAATGCCATTTCATATAAAGAGTGGAAAAGGAGGGAAGAGGATGGAATCCAGGAACATAAAATAACTGGCTATTCCTTAGTACTGCTACAATCTCTTCCTTTGGTACTGAACAATTATAGACTGATTTAAATATTTTCTATTTAAGATAGAATGATAAGATATTCACTGCCTGCTGGGACAGAAAAAGGTCACTAGGTACTGTATCACCCTGAGCTTTAGATCTCTGGTGGTGCAAACCGCCAGGGGTCTGCCTGCACTCAGGAACTGAGTACATAAGTGGTTTGTCTGCCAGCCCGCCGGGAGTGGGGCCCGTGTCCTGGACAGAGAGCTGCAGAAGGAGACAAGCCCCACAGCCATATTCGCTGCCTTCCAAGACAGAAAAGGGTCACTAGGTACTGTATCACCCTGAGCTTTAGATCTCAGATGGTGCAAGCCGCCAGGGGTCTGCCTGTGCTAAGGAACTGATCACATAGGAGGTTTGTCTGCAAGCTGGCCAGGCATGGGACCTGTGTCCTGCCCAGAGAGCTGCAGAAGGAGGGAAGCCCCGCGGCCATATTCGCTGCCTGCCAGGACAGAAAAGGGTCACTAGGTACTGTATCACCCTGAGCTTTAGATCTCAGATGGTGCAAGCCGCCAGGGGTCTGCCTGTGCCAAGGAACTGATCACATAGGAGGTTTGTCTGCAAGCTGGCCAGGCATGGGGCCTGTGTCCTGCCCAGAGAGCTGCAGAAGGAGGGAAGCCCCGCGGCCATATTCGCTGCCTGCCAGGACAGAAAAGGGTCACTAGGTACTGGATCACCCTGAGCTTTAGATCTCTGGGGGTACAAACCGCCAGGGGTCTGCCTGCCCCAAGGAACTGAGCACATAGGCAGTTTGTCTGCCAGCCAGGTGGGAGTGGGACCTGTGTCCTATGTGAGAATCAACAGAGGGAGTGACCCCCACCACACCATCTGTACTCCATAATAGAGCAGACAAAGAACACCTGATTGACCTTGACAACCTAAGTATAACATTGCTTGAGGCAAGACTGAGAAGGGCTCCAAAGGAACAAAAGAGGAAGGCAGCATATCAGTAATCTGTGCCAGAAGAAACCCAGTCATCCAGTGTTACAGAAATAACCTTAAAGTTCCACAGTAGGTTGAAGCACCAGCCAGTGACGATAAAACCATCTAACACCTGGGAGAACTAGATGGCTAAAGACAAATATAGGAACATTACTAACAGAAACCAAGGCATTATGGCAGCATCTGAACCCAATTCTCCAACAACAGCAAGTCGTGGATACCTCAACACAGAAGAAAAACAAGATCTGGATTTAAAATCACTGTTCATGATGCTGGTACAGGAACACACGAACGACATTCTTAAAGAAATTCAGGAGAAAATGGATCAAAAATTAGAATCCCTTACAAGGGAAACACAAAAATCATTGAAAAAAATTCAGGAGAATACAAAAGCCAATAAGGAGGAAATGCAAAAATCACTTAAAGAAATACAGGAGAACTTTGATTAATAGGCAGAAGTTATGAAAGAGGAAACACAAAAATCTCTTAAAGAATCAGAGGAAACACAAACAAGCAAATGACAGAACTAAGCAAAAACTTCCAGGATCTAAAAATAGAAGTAGAAACAACTAAGAAAGCACAAGGTTTTGGAGATAGAAAACCTTGGGAAGAAATCAGGGACCATAGACGCAAATATCAACAACAAAATACAAGAGATAGAAGGAAGAATCTCAGATGCCGAAGATACCATTGAAACCATGGACTCAACAGTTAAAGAAAATGCAAAATGCAAAAAGCTTGTAACCCAAAACATCCAGGAAATCCAGGACACAATGAGAAAGCCAAATCTAAGGAATATAGGCATTGATGAGAGTGAAGATTTACAAATTAAAGGGCCAGCAAATATCTTCAACAAAATTATGGAAGAAAACTTCCCTAACCTAAAGAGAGAGATGCCCATGAATATACAAGAAGCCTACAGAACTCCAAACAGACTGGACCAAAACAGAAATACCTCCTGTCACATAATATCAAAAACCCAAATGTACTAAACAAAGAAAGAATACTTAGGAGAGTAAGAGAAAAAGAGCAAGTAACTTATAAAGGAAGACCTAAAAGAATTACACCAGATTTCTTACCAGAGATTCTGAAAGCTAGATGATCCTGGGCAGAGCTCATGCAGACTCTTAGAGAACACAAATGCCAACCGAGAATACTAAACCCACCGAAACTCTCAATTACTATAGATGGAGAAACCAAGATATTCCATGACAAAACAAAATTTACACAATATCTTTCCACAAACCCTGCCCTACAAAGGATAACAAGGGGAAAACACCATTACAACAAGGGAAACTATACCCTGGAAAAAGCAGGATATTAAACTTCTTTCATCAAACCCAAAGAGGATAACCACACACGTATAAAATTAAAATAAAAAAATGATAGGAAGCAATAACCACTCCTCCTTAATATTTCTTAATATCAATGGGCTCAATTCCCCAATAAAAAGACATAGACTAACAGACTGGTTTCATAAACAGGCCCCTACATTTTTCTGCATACAGGAAACATACCTCAGTGTCAAAGACAAAAACTACCTTAGAGTAAAAGGCTAGTAGACAATTCTACAAGCAAATGGTCCCAGGAAACAAGCCAGATTTGCCATTCTAATATCAGATAAAATTGACTTTCAACCTAATGTCATCAAAAGAGACATGGAAGGTCACTTCTTGCTGGTCAAAGAAAAAGCCCAACAAGAAGAATTCTCAATCCTGAACATCTATGCCCCAAATACAAGGCCCCCCTCATTCATGAAGGAAACTTTACTAAAGCGCAAAGCACACATTGCACCTAACACAATAATTGTGGGTGACATCAACACTCCACACTCACCAATGGACAGATCAGGAAAACAGAAACTAAACAGGGAGACAGTGAAACTAATTGAAGCTTTGGACCAATTGGAGTTAACAGATATATATACAGATAGAACTTTTCATCCCAAAGCAAAAGAATATAACTTTTTTTCAGCACCTCATGGCACCTTCTCCAAAATAGATCATATAGTTGGTCACAAGACAGACCTCAACAAATAAAAGAAGATTGAAATAATCCCATGCCTCTTATCAGATCAATACGGAGTAAAAGTAGTCTTTAGTAACAATAAAAACAATAGAAATCCTGCATATACATGGAAACTGAACAATACTCTACTCAAGGATACATTGGTCAAGGAAGAAATAAAGAAAGAAATCAAAGATTTCTTAGCATTTAATGAGAATGGAGGCACAGCATACACAAATCTATGGGACACAATGAAAGCAGTGCTAAGAGGAAAACTCATAGCTTTGAGTGCCTCCAAAAAGAAATTCAAGAGAGCATACACTAGAAGATTAACGGAACAACTGAAAGCCCTGGAACAAGAAGAATCTAATTCACCCAGGAGAAGAAGAAGACAGGAAATCATTAAACTCAGTGCTGAAATCAATCAAGTAGAAACCAAGAGAACCATACAAAGAATCAACAAAACCAAAAGCTGGTTCTTTGAAAAAATCAACAAGATAGATAAAACCTTAGCCAGACTAACCAAAGGGCACAGAGTAAGTATCCAAATTAGCAAACTTAGAAAGGAAAAATGAGATATTACAACAGAAACCAAGAAAATTCAAAAAATCATCAGATCCTACTACAAAAACCTGTACTCAACACAACTGGAGAATCTGGAGGAAATGGACATTTTCTTAGGTACCAATTACCAAAATTAAACCAGGATCAAATAGACCATTTAAACAGAGCCATAACCCCTAAAGAAATAGAAGGGGTCATAGATAGGCTTCCAACCAAAAAAAGCACAGGAACAGATGGTTTCAGTGCAGAATTCTATCAGACCTTCAAAGAAGACTTAACACTAATACTCTTCAAATTTTTCCACCAAATAGAAACAGAAGGAACACTACCCAACTCCTTTGAAGTCACAATTACGGTGATACCAAAACCACACAAAGATCCAATTAAAAAAGAGAATTTTAGGCCAATTTCCCTTATTAATATCGATGCAAAAATACTAAATAAGATTCTTGCCCACCAAATTCAAGAACACATCAAAACGATCATCCACCATGATCAAGTAGGCTTCATCCCAGGGATGCAGGTTTGGTTCAATATAAGGAAATCAATAAATGATATCCAGTACATAAACAAACTCAAAGAAAAAAAACACATGATCATTTCATTATATGCTGAAAAAGCATTTGACAAAATTCAGCATCCTTTCATGCTAAAAGTCTTGGAAAGGACAAGAATTCAAGGCCCATATCTAAACATAGTAAAAGGTATATACAGCAAACCGGTAGCCAACATCAAACTAAATGGAGAGAAACCTGAAGCAATCCCACTAAAATCAGGGACTAGACAAGGCTGTCCTCTCTCTCCATATCTTTTCAATATAGTTCTTGAAGTCCTAGCTAGAGCAATTAGACAACATAAGGAAGTCAAAGGGATACAAGTTGGAAAGGAAGAAGTCAAACTATCACTATTTGCAGATGATATGATCGTATACTTAAGTGACCATAAAAACTATAATAGAGAACACCTACAGCTGATAAACAACTTCACCAAAGTGGCTGGCTACAAAATCATCGCAAGCAAATCAGTAGCCTTTATATATTCAAAGGATAAGCAGACTGAGAAAGAAATTAGGGAAATGACTACCTTCACAATAGCTACAAACAGCATAAAGTATCTTGGGGTAACTCTACCAAACAAGTGAAAGACCTATATGACAAGAACTTCAGATTTCTGAAGAAGGAAATCGAAGATCTCAGAAAATGGAATCCTTCCATGCTTGTGGATTGGCAAGATTAATATAGTTAAAATGGCCATCTTGCCAAAGGCAATCAACAGATTCAAAGCTAACACCATAAAAATCCCAACTCAGTTCTTCATAGAGCTAGAAAAAGCAATTCTCAAACTCATCTGGAATAACAAAAAAACAAGGATAGCTAAAACTATTCTCAACAGTAAAAGAAGTTCAGGGGGATTCAATATCCCAGACTTTAAACTTTACTACAGAGCAATAGTGTTAAAAACTGCATGGTATGGGTACAATATCAGGCAAGCGTATCAATGGAATAGGATTGAAGAGCCAGAAATGAACCAACACACCTATGGTCACTTGGTCTTCGACAAAGGAGCTGAAAGCATCCAGTGGAAAAAAGATAGTCTTTTCAACAAATGGTGCTGGTTCAAGTGGAGGTCAGCATGCAGAAAAATGTGAACTGATCCATTCTTATCTCCTTGTGCGAAGTTCAACTCCAAATGGATAAAGGACCTCCACATAATATGACACACTGAAACTAATTGAAAAGAAACTGGGGAAGACACTGGAGGACATGGGCACAGGGGAAAAGTTCCTGAATAGAACACCAATAGCTTATGTTCTAAGATCAAGAATTGACAAATGGCACCTCATAAAACTACAAAGTTTCTGTAAGGCAAAGGACACTGTCAAAAGGACAAAACATCAACCAACAGATTGGGAAAGGATTTTCACCAACCCTAAATCTGAGAGAGGGCTAATATCTAATACATACAAAGAACTCAAGAAAGTAGAACCCAGAGAAACAAATAACCCCATTAAAAAGTGGGGTACAGAGGTAAACAAAGAATTTTCACATGAAGAACTTTGGAGAGCTGAGAAACACCGTAAGAATTGTTCAACATCATTAATCATTAGGGAAATGCAAATCAAAACAACACTGAGATTTCACCTCACACCAGTCAGAATGGCTAAGGTCAAAAAATCAGGAGACAGCAGGTGTTGACGAGGATGTGGAGAAAGAGGAACACTCCTCCACTGCTGGTGGGATTGCAAAATGGTGCAACCACTTTAGAAATCAGTCTGGTGGTTCCTCATAAATCTGGGCATGACACTTCTGGAGGACCCTACTATACCACTCCTGGGCATATACCCAGAGGATTCCCCGGCATGCAATAAGGACACATGCTCCACTATGTTCATAGCAGCCCTATTTGTAGTAGCCAGAAGCTGAAAAGAACCTAGGTGTCCTTCAACAGAGGAATGGATACAAAAAAATGTGGTATATTTACACAATGGAGTACTATTCAGCCATTAGAAATAATGAATTCATGAAATTATTAGACAAATGGATAGAGCTGGAGAACATCATACTAAGTGAGTTAACCCAGTCTCAAAAGATCCATCATGGTATGCACTCATTGATAAGTGGATATTAGCCTTGAAATTTTGAAAACCCAAGACATAATCCACAAATTAAATGATGTCCAAAAAGAATGGAGGAGTGGCCTCTGGTTCTGGAAAGACTCAGTGCAAGAGTATAGGGGAATTCCAGAACAGGGAAGTGGGAAGGGGTAGATGTAGGAACAGGGGGAGGGAAGAGGGCTTATGAGACTTGCGGGAAGTGGGGACCCAGAAAAGGGGAAATCATTTGAAATGTAAATAAAAAATATATCAATGAAAAAACGAACAAAAAATAATCATATCATTTTGATCTGTTCAACTCTATTAGTGACCACATGCCCTACTAGTATGACTTCCTTTTGTATATTAATATTTTATTTTATTTTTTTAAACTGCTAGTGCCTTTTATCTACCAATTTTTCTTTTTTTTAAAATTTTTTATTCGATATAATTTATTTACATTTCAAATGATTTCCCCTTTTCTAGCCCCCCCACTCCCCGAAAGTCCCGTAAGCCCCCTTCTCTTCCCCTGTCCTCCCTCCCACCCCTTCCCAGTTCCCCGTTCTGGTTTTGCCGAATACTGTTTCACTGAGTCTTTCCAGAACCAGGGATCACTCCTCCTTTCTTCTTGTATCTCATTTGATGTGTGGATTATGTTTTGGGTATTCCAGTTTTCTAGGTTAATAACCACTTATTAGTGAGTGCATACCATTATTCACCTTTTGAGTCTGGGTTACCTCACTTAGTATGATGTTCTCTAGCTCCATCCATTTGCCTAAGAATTTCATGAATTCATTGTTTCTAATGGCTGAATAGTACTCCATTGTGTAGATATACCACATTTTTTGCATCCACTCTTTGTTGAGGGATACCTTGGTTCTTTCCAGCATCTGGCAATTATAAATAGGGCTGCTATGAACATAGGAGAGCATGTATCCTTATTACATGGTGGGGAATCCTCTGGGTATATGCCCAGGAGTGGTATAGCAGGATCTTCTGGAAGTGAGGTGGCCTGTTTTCGGAGGAACCGCCAGACTGATTTCCAGAGTGGTTATACCAATTTGCAACCCCACCAGCAGTGGAGGAGTGTTCCTCTTTCTCCACATCCTTGCCAACACCTGCTGTCTCCTGAATTTTTAATCTTAGCCATTCTGACTGGTGTAAGATGAAATCTCAGGGTTGTTTTGATTTGCATTTCCCTAATGACTAATGAAGTTGAGCATTTTTTAAGATGCTTCTCTGCCATCCGAAGTTCTTCAGGTGAGAATTCTTTGTTTAACTCTGTACCCCATTTTTTAATAGGGTTGTTCAGTTTTCTGGAGTCTAACTTCTTGAGTTCTTTATATATATTGGATATTAGCCCTCTATCTGATGTAGGATTGGTGAAGATCTTTTTCCAATTTGTTGGTTGCCGATCTGTCCTCTTGATGGTGTCCTTTGCCTTACAGAAACGCTGTAACCTTATGAGGTCCCATTTGTCAATTCTTGCTCTTAGAGCATACGCTATTGGTGTTCTGTTCAGAAACTTTCTCCCTGTACCGATGTCCTCAAGGGTCTTCCCCAGTTTCTTTTCTATTAGCTTCAGAGTGTCTGGCTTTATGTGGAGGTCCTTGATCCATTTGGATTTGAGCTTAGTACAAGGAGACAAGGATGAATCAATTCGCATTCTTCTGCATGCTGACCTCCAGTTGAACCAGCACCATTTGTTAAAAAGGCTATCTTTTTTCCATTGGATGTTTTCAGCCTCTTTGTCGAGGATCATGTGGCCATAGGTGTGTGGGTTCATTTCTGGATCTTCAATCCTGTTCCATTGATCCTCCTGCCTGTCACTGTACCAATACCACGCAGTTTTTAACACTATTGCTCTGTAGTATTGCTTGAGGTCAGGGATACTGATTTTCTTTTGTTGCTGAGAATAGTTTTAGCTATACTGGGCTTTTTGTTGTTCCAGATGAATTTGATAATTGCTCTTTCTAACTCTGTGAAGAATTGAGTTGGGATTTTGAGGGGTATTGCATTGAATCTGTATATTGCTTTTGGCAAAATGGCCATTTTAACTATATTGATTCTACCGATCCATGAGCATGGGAGGTATTCCCATTTTTTGAGGTCTTCTTCCATTTCCTTCTTCAGAGTCTTGAAGTTCTTGTCATACAGATCTTTCACATGTTTGGTAAGAGTCACCCCAAGATACTTTATACTGTTTGTGGCTATTGTGAAGGGGGTCATTTCCCTAATTTCTTTCTCAGCCTGCTTATCCTTTGAGTATAGGAAGGCCACTGATTTGCTTGAGTTGACTTTATAACCTGCCACTTTGCTGAAGTTGTTTATCAGCTGTAGGAGCTCTCTAGTGGAGTTCTTTGGGTCACTTAGGTAGACTATCATGTCGTCTGCAAATAATGATAGTTTGACTTCCTCCTTTCCAATTTGTATCCCTTTGACCTCCTTATGTTGTCGAATTGCCCGAGCTAGTACCTCAAGTACAATATTGAAAAGATAAGGAGAAAGGGGGCAGCCTTGTGTGGTCCCTAATTTCAGTGGGATTGTTTCAAGTTTCTCTCCATTTAGTTTGATGCTGGCTACCTGTTTGCTGTATATTGCTTTTACTATGTTTCGGTATGGGCCTTGAATTCCTGTTCTCTCCAAGACTTTAAGCATTAAAGGATGCTGAATTTTGTCAAATGCTTTTTCAGCATCCAATGAAATGACCATGTGGTTTTTTTCTTTGAGTTTGTTTATGTAGTGGATTGTATTGATGGATTTCCGTATATTGAACCAACCCTGCATTCCCGGGATAAAGCCTACTTGATCATGGTGGATGATCGTTTTGATGTGTTCTTGGATTCGGTTGGCAAGAATTTTATTGAGTATTTTTGCATCGATGTTCATAAGGGAAATTGGTCTGAAGTTCTCTTTCTTTGTTGGATCTTTGTGTGGCTTTGGTATCAGCATAATTGTGGCTTCGTAGAAGGAATTGGGTAGTGTTCCTTCTGTTTCTATTTTGTGGAATAGTTTGAAGAGTATTGGTGTTAACTCTTCTTTGAAGGTCTGGTAGAATTCTGCACTGAAACCATCTGGTCCTGTGATTTTTGGTTGGAAGACTTTCTATGACTCCTTCTATTTCTTTAGGCATTATGGGACTGTTTAGATGGTCTAGTTGGTCCTGATTTAATTTTGGTATTTGGTATCTGTCAAGGAAATTGTCCATTTCCTCCAGATTCTCCAGTTGTGTTGAGTACAGGCTCTTGTAGTAGGATCTGATGATTTTTTGGATTTCCTCAGTTTCCGTTGTTATATCTCCCTTTTCATTTCTAAGTTTGTTAATTTGGATACTTTCTCTGTGCCCTTTGGTCAGTCTGGCTAAGGGTTTATCTATCTTGTTGATTTTCTCAAAGAACCAGCTCCTGGTTTTGTTGATTTTTTGTATGGTTCTCTTTGTTTCTACTTGATTGATTTCGGCCCTGAGTTTGATGATTTCCTGCCTTCTACTCCTCTTGGGTGAAATAGCTTCTTTTTGTTCTAGGGCTTTCAGGTGTGTCATTAAGCTGGTAATGTATGCTCTCTCCATTTTCTTTTTGGAGGCACTCAGGGCTATGAGTTTTCCTCTTAGCACTGCTTTCATTGTGTCCCATAGATTTGGGTATGTTGTGTTTTCATTTTCATTGTGTTCTAAAAAGTCTTTAATTTCTTTCTTTATTTCTTCCTTGACCAAGGTATCATTGAATAGAGTATTGTTCAATTTCCACGTGTATATGGGTTTTCTGTTGTTTCTGTTGCTATTGAAGACCACTTTTACTCCATAGTGATCAGATAGGAGGCATGGGATTAGTTCGATATTCTTATATTTGTTGAGGTCTGTCTTGTGACCAATTATATGGTCGATTTTGGAGAAGGTACCATGAGGTGCTGAAAAAAAGGTATATTCTTTTGTTTTAGGATAGAATGTTCTATATATATATATCAGTTAAATCTAATTGGTCCAAAGCTTCAATTAGTTTCATTGTGTCCTTCTTTAGTTTCTGTTTTCCTGATCGATCTATTGAGGAAAGTGCAGTGTTGAAGTCACCCACAATTATTGTGTTAGGTGCAATGTGTGCTTTGAGTTTTAATAAAGTTTCTTTTATGAAAAGGGTGCCCTTGCATTTGGAGCATAGATGTTCAGGATTGAGAGTTCTTCTTGTTGTATTTTTCCTTTGACCAGCAGGAAGTGTCCCTCAGAGTCTCTTTTGATGACTTTGGGATGAAAGTCAATTTTATCTGATATTAAAATGGCTACTCCAGCTTGTTTCCTGAGACCATTTGCTTGTAAAATTGTCTTCCAGTCTTTTACTCTAAGGTAGTGTTTGTCTTTGACCCTGAGGTGTGTTTCCTGTAAGCAGCAAAATGTAGGGTCCTGTTTACGTATCCAGTCAGTTAGTCTGTGTCTTTTTATTGGGGCATTAAGTCCATTGATGTTAAGAGATATTAAGGAATAGTGATTGTTACTTCCTATCATTTTTGACGTTATTTTTTAAATTTGATTGCGTAACTTCTTTTGGGTTTGATGAAAGGTTACTATTTTGCTTTTTCCAGGGTGAAGTTTCTGTCCTTGTATTGGTGTTGTCCTCCTATTATCCTTTTTAGGGCTGGGTTTGTGGATAGATATTGGGTAAACTTGGTTTTGTCGTGAAATATCTTAGTTTCTCCATCTATGGTGATTGAGAGTTTTGCTGGATATAGTAGTTTTGGTTGGCATTTGTGTTCTCTTAGAGTCTGCATGAGATCTGCCCAGGACCTTCTAGCCTTCATAGTCTCAGGTGAAAAGTCTGCTGTGATTCTGATAGGTCTTCCTTTATATGTTACTTGGCCTTTTTCTCTTACTGCCTTTAATATTCTTTCTTTGTTTAGAACATTTGGTGTTTTGATTATTATGTGACGGGAAGTATTTCTGTTCTGGTCCAGTCTGTTTGGAGTTCTGTAGGCTTCTTGTATATTCATGGGCATCTCTCTCTTTAGGTTAGGGAAGTTTTCTTCCATAATTTTATTGAAGATATTTGCTGGCCATTTAAGTTGTAAATCTTCACTCTCATCTATGCCTACAATCCTTAGGTTTGTTCTTCTCATTGTGTCCTGGATTTCCTGGATATTTGGGGTTACAAGCTTTTTGCATTTTGCATTTTCTTTAACTGTTGAGTCCATGGTTTCTTTGGAATCTTCAGCATCTGAGATTCTTTCTTCTATTTCTTGTATTCTGTTGTTGATATTTGCATCTCTGTCCCCTGATTTCTTCCCAAGGCTTTCTATCTCCAAAGCTGTCTCCTTTTGAGTTTTCTTAGTTGTTTCTACTTCTGATTTTAGATCCTGGATGGTTTTGCTTAGCTCCTTCACTTGTTTGTTTGTGCTTTCCTGTAATTCTTTAAGAGATTTTTTGGAAATCAGTCTGGCTGTTCCTCCGAAAACTGGGCACCTCACTTCCAGAAGATCCTGCTATACCACTCCTGGGCATATAACCAAAAGACTCCCCACCATGTAATAAGGATACATGTTCTACTATGTTCATAGCAGCCCTATTTATAATTGCCAGATGCTGGAAAGAACCCAGGTATCCCTCAACAGAAGAGTGGATGCAAAAAATGTGGTATATATACACAATGGAGTACTATTCAGCCATTAGAAACAATGAATTCATGAAATTCTTAGGCAAATGGATGGAGCTAGAGAATATCATACTAAGTGAGGTAACCCAGACTCAAAAGGTGAATCATGGTATGCACTCACTATTAAGTGGATATTAACCTAGAAAACTGGAATACCCAAAACATAATCCACACATCAAATGAGGTACAAGAAGAAAGGAGGAGTGATCCCTGGTTCTGGAAAGACTCAGTGAAACAGTACTCAGCAAAACCAGAACGGGGAAGTGGGAAGGGGTGGGTGGGAGGACAGGGGAAGAGAAGGGGGTTTGCGGGACTTTCGGGGAGTGGGGGGGCTAGAAAAGGGGAAGTCATTTGAAATGTAAATAAATTATATCGGGAAAAAAAAGAGAGATTTTTGTGTTTTCTCTTTCATGACCTCAGCCTGTTGACCAAAGTTCTCCTGTATTTCTTTAAGAGATTTTTGTGTTTCGTCTTTCATGACCTCAGCCTGTTGACCAAAGTTCTCCTGTATTTCTTTAAGTGTTTTTTGCATTTCCACCTTGTTGGCTTTTGTATTCTCCTGGATTTCTTTCAATGATTTTTGTGTTTCCCTTGCAAGGGCTTCTAACTTTTGATTCATTTTCTCCTGAATTTCTTTAAGTATGTCCTTCATGTGTTCCTGTACCAGCATCATGACCAGTGATTTTAAATCCAAATCTTGTTTTACTGGTGTGATGGCGTATCCAGGACATGCTGGTAGAGGAGAATTGGGTTCAGATGTTGCCATATTGCGTTGATTTCTGTTAGTGACGTTCCTGCGTTTGCCGTTTGCCATCTAGCTCTCACTGGTGTTACTTGGTCTTGTCATTGCTGGACTCACCAGTGCAAGCTGCCACTTCCCCATTGTCCTCTGGTGCACAGCTTACACCCTGCACTGATATTAATATTTTATTAAGCTCATATGTTAAACAAAAGAATGGGATTGGAATTAAATAAAAAGGTAAATGTTCCTGGAGGAATTTTAAAACCTGTGTCTTTTTGGTCTAAAATTCTTCACAAAGTCATCCATTTCCAAAAGAGACATTCATAAAATTGCCCAAAACCAGCTCCTCAGAATTAGGTCATTAGTAAGAATATACTTTAAGATGAAGCCACATATCTACCCAGGAGCAAGCTCAGAGTAGGCAGCCAGCACAGGTGAGACCTGCCCTGCAGCTCAGTGGATCCTGTTCAAAGGCCTCTGGTAGGATCCTTCTGATTTCTGTCAGTGGCTTCGGAATATCCTCTGCCACAGCATGCCATCTTCAAGTGGCACAGTAAGCCAGACATCCAGTCAGTGGAGCAGAGGAGGCAGCAAGCACAGCCTGTACTCAGAGTTGATTGGGGCCAAGAGCTACATACCCAAATACAACTACAAGAGTATGGGTCTCACAGAAGTACTAACATACCAGTGTACACAGGAAGAACTGATCTCCTAGGAGCACAGAGAAGACACAGAGACAGCAACACCAGTTAACACTAGAGATAACCAGATGACAAAAGACAAATGCAAGAAAATCACCAACAGAAACCAAGACAACTTGGCTCAATCTCAACCAAATTCTCCAACAACAGCAAGTCCTGGATACCTCAACACACCAGAAAAGCAAGATCTGTAGTTAAAATCACACCTCATGATGCTGTTAAGGGATTTCAAGAAAGACATTAATAACTCCCATAAAGAAATACAGAAGAACGCAAGTCAACAGGTAGAAGCCATTCAAAAGGAAACACAAAAATCACTTAACGAAATAGAGAAGAAGAGTGGTCAAAAAATAGAAGCCCGTAAAGAGGAAACACAAAAGTCACTTAAAGAACTACAGGAGAACATGGATCAACAGGCAGAAGTGCTGAAAGACACAACACAAAAATACCTTAAAGAAATACAGGAAAACACAAACAAACAAATGAAAGAGCTGAGCAAAAACCATCCAGGATCTAAAAACAGAAATAGAAACAACTAAGAAATCACAAAGGCAGACAAATTTGGAGATAGAAAACCTTGGTAAGAAATCATGAGTCATAGATGCAAACATCAACAACAGAATGCAAGAGATAGAAGAAAGAATCTCGGATGCGGAAGATACCATAGAAAGCATTGATTTAACAGTCAAAGAAAATGCAAAATGCAAAAAGTTTGCAACCCAAAACATCCAGAAATTCCAGGACACAATGAGAAGGCCAAACCTAAGGATTATAGGTATAGAAGAGAGTGAAGATTTACAACTTAAAGGGCCAGTAAATATCTTCAACAAAATTACAGAATAAAACTTCCATAATTTAAAAAAAGAGATGCCCATGAATGTACAAGAAGCCTACAGAACTCCAAATAGACTGGATCCAAACAGAAATACCTCCCTTCACATAATAATCTTAACATCAAATGTAATAAACAAAGAAATAATATTAAAGACAGTAAGAGAAAAAGTCCAAGTAACATATAAAGGGAGATCTGTCAGAATTACACCAGACTTCTCACCAGAGACCATGAAAGCTAGAAGACCCTGGGCAGATCTCATACAGATTCTAAGAGAACACAAATGCCAGCGCAGACTATTATACCCAGCAAAATCTCAATCACCAGAGATGGAGAAAACAAGATATTCCTTGATAAAAGCAAATTTACACAATATCTTTCTATAAATCCATCCCTACAAAGGATAATAGATGGAAAATACCAATATAGAAAGGGCAACTACACCCTAGAAAAAGCAAGACAGTAATATTCATTCAACAAACACAAAAGAAGATAACCACTCAAACATAAAAATAGTATTAAAAATGACAGGAAGCAACAATCACTATTCCGTAATATCTCTTAATATCAATGGACTCATGTACCCAATAAACAGACATAGACTAAAAGACTGCATATGTAAAGAGGACTTAGCATTTTGCTGCATACAGGAAATGCACCTCAGTGTCAAAGGTAAACACTACCTCAGAGTAAAAGGCTGGAAAACAATTTTATAAGCAAATGGTGCCAGGAAAGAAGTTGGATAGCCATCATAATGTCAGATAAAATTGACTTTCAACCTAAAATCATCAAAAAAAGGTGCAGAAAGACACTTTATACTCATCAAAGGAAAAATCCACCAAGAAGAACTCTCAGTTCTGAACATATATGCTCCAAACGCAAGAGCACCCTGATTTGTAAGAGAAACTTTTCTAAAGAGCAAAGTACACACTGAATCTCCCACAATAATTGTGGGTGACATCAACACATGCACTCTTTTCAATGGACCAATCATGGAAGCACAAACAAAGGAGAAACACAGTGAAACTAATAAAAGTTTTGGAACAAATGGATTCAACAGATATATATATATATATATAGATCATTTCATCCAAAATCAGAAGAATGTACCTTCTACTCAGCACCTCATGGTAACTTCTCCAAAATCGACCATATAATTGTTCACAAGACAGACATCAACAGATATAAGAAAATCAAACTAATCCCATACCTCCTATCAGATAACTATGGAGTAAAATTTGTCTTCAATAGGAATAAAAACAACAGAAAGCCTACATACGTGTAGAAGCTGAACAATGCTCTACTCAATGATACCTTGGTCAAGGAAGAAATAAGGAAAGAAATCAAAGACCTTTTAGAACTTAATGAAAATGAAGGCACAACATACCCAAAGTTATGGGACACAATGAAAGCAGTGTTAAGAGGAAAACTCATAGCCCTGAGTGCTTCCAAAAAGAAACTGGAGAGAGCATACACTAGCAGCTTAATGGCACACCTGAACTATCTAGAACAGAAAGAAGCTAATACACCTAAGAGGAGTAGAAATCAGGAAATCATTAAATTCATGGCTGAAATAAAAAAGAACCATAAAAAGAATCAACAAAATTAAGACATGGTTCTTTGAGAAAATCAACAAGATAGATAAACACTTAGCCACACTAACCAGAGGGCACAGAAATAGTATCCAAATTAACAAAATCAGAAATGAAAAGGGAGATTTAACAACAGAAACTGAGGAAATTAAAAAAAAAAAAAACATCAGATCCTACCACAAAAGCATATATTCAACACAACTTGATAATTCTGAGGAAATGGACAATTTCCTAGACAGATATCAAATACCAAAATTTAATCAGGCTCAAATAGATCATCTAAACAGTCCCATAACCCCTAAAGAAATAAAAGTGGTCACTGACAGTCTCCTAAACAAAACAAAACAAAACAAAAAAAAAAAAAAAAAAAAAAACCAAACAAACAAAAAACAAAAAACAAAAAACAAAAAAAAAAAAAAAAAAAAAAAAAAAAAACTGGACCAGATGGTTTGAGTGCACAATTCTATCAGAACTTCAAAGAAGACCTAATACCATACACTTCAAACTATTTCACAAAATAGAAACAGAAGAAACATTACCCAACTCGATCTATAAAACCACAATAATGCTGATACCAAAGCCACATAAAGATCGAACAAAGAAATTTTCAGACCAATTTCTCTTATGAATATCAATGAAATAATAAACTCAATAAAGTTCTTGCCAACTGAATCCAAGAACAGACTAAAACTATCATTCACCCCGATCAAGTAGGCTTCATCCCAGGGATGCAGGGATGGTTCAGTATATGGAAATCCACCAATGCAATCCACTACATAAACAAACTCAAGAAAAAAAAACACATGGTCATTTCATTAGATGTTGAAAATGTATTTCACAAAATTTGGCATCCTTTCATACTAAAAGTCTTGGAAAGATCAGGAATCCAAGGCCCATGTCTAAACATAGTAAAAACAGTATACAGGAAACAGGTACCCAACATCAAACTAAATGGAGAGAAACATGAAGCATTCCCACTAAAAGCAGGGACCAGACAAGGATTACCTCTCTCTCCATATCTATTCAATATATTACTTGAAGTTCTAGCTAGAGCAATTAGACAACAAAGGGAAGTCAAACTGATACAAATAGGAAAGGAGGAAGTCAAATTATCATTATTTGCAGATGATATGATAGTATACTTAAGTGAACCAAAAACCTCCACTAAAAAATACCTACAGCTAATAACAACTTCAGCAAAGTACCTACAAATGAAAACAACCCTGAGATTTCACCTTACTCTGGTCAGAACAGCTAAGATAAAGAACTCAGGAGACCGCATGTGTTGGAAAGTTTGTGGAGAAAGAGGAACACTCTTCCACTGCTAGTGCCATTGCAAGCTGGTAAAACCACTCTGGAAGTCAGTCTGGCAGTTCCTCAGAAAACTGGGCATAACATCATTAGTCATTATGGAAATGCAAATCAAAACAACTCTGAGATTTCACCTCACCACCAGTTAGAATGGCTAAGGTTAAAAACTCAGGAGACAGCAGGTGTTAGGGAGGATGTGGAGAAAGAGAAACACTCCTCCTCTGCTGGTAAGGTTGTAAGATGGTACAACCACTTTGGAAATCAGTCTGGCGGTTCCTCAGAAAACTGGACATGACACTGCTGGAGGACCCTGCTATACCTCTCCTGGGCATATATCCAAAGGATTCCCCGGCATGCAATAAAGACACATGCTCCATTATGTTCATTGAAGCCTTATTTATAATAGCCAGAAGCTGGAAAAAACCCAGATGTCCCTCAATGGAGGAATGGATGCAGAAAATGTGGTATATTTACACAGTGGAATACTACTCAGCAATTAAGCCCAATGAATTCATGAAGTTTTTAGGCAAATGGTTGGATCTGGAAAATATCATCCTAACTGAGGTAACCCAATCACAAAAGAATGCACATGGAATGCAATCTCTGATAAGTGGACATTGATTTGTCCAGAAGCTCTGAATACCCAAGGCACAATTAGCATAAGAAACGACTCCCATGAAGAAGTAAGGAGAGGGTCCTGATCCTGGAAAGGCTTGATCTAGCATTGGAGGAGAGTACCAGGACAGAGAAAAAGGAGAGAGGTGATTGGAGAATGGGTGGAGTGAAGAAGGTTTATGGAACATATCGGGAAGTGGGAACTGGGAAGGGAGGAAATTATTTGGAATATAAACAAAGAATATAGAAAATAAAAATGTATAATAAAAAGAAGGAAAAAAAAGACTTACTCTTTTAGCCAAACTTGCTGAGGTGATACCCCTTCTACCAAAAGTCAGTAGTGACAGAAGGCAATACTGAGTGCTGCTGACTAGTTTACAGAAGGCTGGAGCTTATTAACTGGTTTTATTTATTTATTTTTTCTTCAGTCTCATATCAACTCTCTATATATGTAGGCTGTAGTCATAAGATCATTGTAAGAAATGAAGGTAATATTGAGGAGCCAAATATTATCTTCTATTTGAATACAGAAACTCTTGAGTGGGTGGGATACATGAACTTTAATGTACCATTTAATATGCCATTAGAATCGGTTGGACATCAGTTTCACTATAGTATGTCATTTTTATGTAAAGGCTGAGACCATGGGAAGGTAATTAAGTATGAAAAACATTTACCACACAAGTGACAAAGCCTTAATTTGAATTCCTTAGAACACAAGTAAAGATACATGCACAGGTCCTATGGTGAGATAGAATATGAAGCAGAAAAATACCTGCAATGTCCTGGGCAAACTTCTCTGGCGTACCCAGTGATCAACAAGAAATAATAGAGTCACACAGAGAAGGAATAGGAAGACCAATACCACAGGTTGTCTTATGATCTGTGTACTTGTGGCAAATGTACACACTTCCACATGATCTGGCCCACAGGCATGTGTGTACACATGCACACACATAGTCTGGCTAGGCTACCTAATTTACACATTCCTGATATCTGTCTGACTGTTCTCCATAGCTTCAATAAAGACTTGCAAACCATGCCCATCTATTTACAGAGGAGGTAGAAATCCAAACTCTGCTCCTTGGGCTCACATAGAAAGTGCTTTCATCAATTTTGCTATTTCCCTGGCCTACGTTATGGTCATTTATACTTTACAGATCTTAGCCTTGATTGTCTTAGGGATTCTTCTCACCTTAAAAAAGACCAGCTTCTAGACAATCTGCACATTGGCTTTCAAGAAGTTGTGTTTCAATTCAGTCAGGTGAAGTCCTGCAACTGAAGCCAGTCCTTTATTTTCTTTGAACTCAGTCTTTTATTAAATTTCTATTCTGTTTACCAGTTTCTAAATCTGCATTCTTGTTATAATGAATTTTACCTCACTACTATTGTTTTATTGGATGAGTATTCAAAACCTAGTGGTTTGAACATATTAATGAATAAAGCAAAGCTACATTTAAAATTGCGTCATTAAAGAAAGAAATATTTGGGATATGGAAATAGCTTATTTGGTATTTGCATTGTATTCATATTGACCTGAATTCAATCTGTAAAACTGATGTAAACAAAAGAAAACAAAAACAAATCATGAAGGAAACCTGTAATACTACAGATGGAGAGGTACAACTACCAAGACTGGTGTTGATAACTTCCAGTCCAGCTAACTTAACCCAGTGAGTGATCTCCAGGAAAGTATGAAACCCTGTATCAAATACTAGAACAGAGAGCTGAGTGGCGGTGGCACACACCTGTAATCCCAGCACTCTGGGAGGCAGAGACAGGAGGATTTCTGAGTTCGAGGCCAGCCTGGTCTACAGAGTGAGCTCCAGGACAGCCAGGGCTACACAGAGAAACCCTGTCTCGAGGAAAAAAAACAAAAACAAAAAAAACCAAATACTAGAACAGAGACTGAGGAATTAAATTGAGGTTGTTGACTGGCATGTGGGCATACACACACACACACACACACACACACACATACACACTGACACACACACACTGATACATTACCAGACACACACATACACTCACATGTTCATACACAGAAAGACACAAATTAAATTTAAGAAAAACATATGCCCTGCAGTACAGCAGAGTACTTGTCATGGCAAATCTTGATTGTAAATTTAACAAACCTGGAAATATAGAACCTCAGTTAAGAACTGTCTTTATCAGATTGGCTGGTGCACATTCCTATGGGATATTTTCTTGATTTCTAAGCATCTTAGTGAATTCTTCCACTACTGTGATAAAATGATGTGACCAAAAGCAACATGGTGAGGTAAGAGTTTACTTCAGCTCACAATTTATATTTCATCATACAGGGAAGTTAACCAAGGAACTCCAGGCAGGAATCTGGAGGCAGGAACTGAAGAAAAGGCCATGGGGAAATACTGCATAATGACATATTTCTCATAGTTTGCTCTGTATGTTCTCTTATAGCACCCAGCACCACCTTCATAGAGGTTCCCACAGTGCCTTGGGTCCTCTCACATTAATCATTAATCAAGAACATGTCTTTAAAGACTTGCCTACAGAAAATATGAGGGAGGAGGCATTGCCTCACCAGAACTTGTTTTCCAAGATAACTATAGTTTGTGTCAGTTGATAAAATGTAGGAAGTATATAGAAAGACATTAAAATTGTTGATTATGATATAAATAGTGCGGAGACATGGTAGACATAAAAGAAATTACTAAATTAATTAAAAGGGGAATTATAAATATTTTCTGATAAAATTGAAGATTTACATGAGAAATATTTTGTTAGTCTAAGTCTTTTTTTTGGTGAGTTGAGTCCGTTGTTGCTAAGAGATATTAAGGAATTGTGATTGTTGCTTCCTGTTATTTTTGATGTGATTTTTATGTTTGTTTGAGTATCTTCTTTTTTATTTGTTGGAAGATTACTTTCTTGCTTTTTCTAGGGTGTAGTGTCCTTCCTTATGTTTGCATTTTCCATCAATTATCCTTTCTACGGCTGGATTTGTGGACAGATATTGTGCACATTTGATTTTATCGTGGAATATCTTGCTTTCTCCATATATGATGATTGAGAGTTTTGCTAGGTTTAGTACCCTGAGCTGGCATTTGTTTTCTCTTAGGGTCTGTATGAGGTCTGCCCAGGATCTTCTAGGTTTCATCATCTCTGGTGAGAAATCTAGTGTGATTTTGATTGGTCTGCCTTTATAAGTTACTTGCCCTTTTCCCCTTACTGCTTTTAATATTCTTTCTTTGTTTACTGAATTTGGTTGTTTGATTGTAATGTTCCAGGAGGATTTTCTGTTCTGGTCCAGTCTGTTTGGAGTTCTGAAGGATTCTTATATGTTCATGGGCATCTTTTTCTCTAGGTTAGGGAAGTTTTCTTCTACAATTTTGTTGCAGATATTTACTGGGCATTTAAGATGTAAATCCTTGCTCTAGTCTATATCTATAATACTTAGGTTTGGTCTTCCAATTGTGTCCTGGAGTTCCTGGATGTTTTGAGTTACTAGCTTTATGCACTTTGCATTTTCTTTGACTGTTGAGTCAATGTTTTCTATGGTATCTTGAGCACCTGAGGCTGTTTCTTCTATCTCTTGTATTCTGTTATTTATGCTTGAGACTATGATTCCTGGATTCTTTCCAAGGTTTTCAGTCTCCAGAGATCTCTCACTTTGTGATTTGTTTATTGTTTCTACTTTCACTTTTAGATTCTGGATGGTTTTGTTCAGGTCCTTCACTTTCTTGTTTGTGTTTTCCTGTAATTCTTTAAAGGATTTTTGTGTTTCTTCTTTAAGGGGTTCTGCCTGTTGACCCATGATCTCCAGTATTTCTTTAAGGGATTTTTGTGTTTCTATTTTAAGGGCTTTTATCTGTTGAGCAATGTTCTCCTGTATTTCTTTAAGGAAGTTATTTAATTGTTTCATGAAGCCCTCTATGAGCATCATGAGATACAATTTTAAATCCAACTCTTGCATTTCTGGTGTGTTGGAGTATCTGGGATTTGCTGTGGTGGGAGAAGTGGGTCCTGATTTTGCCATGTGGCCTTGGTTTCTGTTGGTAGTGTTCTTTGCTAGGAGGCATTCTCACAAAGATCTCAAATCCTTCCTTTCAGTTATTTCTAGCTTGCTTTTTCTAGCCTGCTTTTAGAAGGAAATGTACTAGCTTAAAGATTAGCCAAGTAAGCTAGATGGTCAGTACATGCAGAGCCCACTTGAGTGGGGTAGAACAAATGGAGCTCACCTGTGGTTAGGTTACCATAGCAACTCCTTTCCACTTACCTCCTCATAATCAATTTATTGTGCCAAGTTCCTGCAGCAATTGCTTTTCCCTAAGATTCTGAGGAAACAATTCTGAGAAACTGTTCCCAAGAAATGATACTAGCCCCCTGAAATTGTTCCCCAAGTACAATGATGTTCCCCCTTTAATCCTCCCTATACCTTTCTTGGTTCCCTTTAAATTGCCTTGTGTAAAAAATAAAATTTGGCAGCTTGATCAGAATACTGTCTTGCTGTCCATCTCTCATGTCTCAAGTCTCTTGCCTTCACCTAGGTGGTCCGGGGACCCTATTGATTGTCCTGTGGGTCAGGACAGTTCTTGTGCTTGCCTTTCACCATCTGGTACTAGTTGGTATTGTTGTCTCTGGGTAGAGTTTGTTCCTCCTATGGGCCTGTAAGCCTGTGTCCTTTCTCCTCTGAGCTCAAAAGTGAAAGCACTGCTGGACTATCTCTTTCTCCTGGTGGGCTATGCACAGAAGATTGTGGAGTTTCTCAGCTCCCCAGTGTGAATGGCAGCAAGGGGAAAGACTTCTGTCCTAGCTGCTCCACTGATTTTAGGCCTTGTGTGCTCCTATGTGTGTCCTCTCCAGAGAGAAGGTGGAGATCTCACCTCTGTCCTCAAAAGTGAAACCCTGCTGGGAGATCACTCCCTCCTGACTGGCTATGCAGAGAAGGCTGTGTAGTCTCCCAGCTCCATGGTGCAAATGGTGGCAGAAAGACTTCTGTCCCAACTGCTCCACTGATCACAGAATGCTGTGGATTCTTCTAGCTCCCTGATGCAAATGGTGGTGGAAAGACTTCCATCTCAGCTGCTCCACTGAGTGCAGTGTGCTCCTAGCTGGATCCCCTCCATGGAGAAGGTGGAGATCTCAGCTGTACGCTCAAAAGAAAAGTCTGCTGGGAGATCACTCCCTCCTGGCAGGCTTTGCACAGAAGGCTGTGGAGTCTCCTGACTCCCTGGTGGAAATAGCAGCAAGAAGACTTAGTCCCAGTTGCTCCACTGATCACAGAAGGCTGTGGAGTCTCCTGGCTCCCTGGTGCAAATGGCGGCAGAAAGACCCCCCCCCCAAAAAAATATTTAAAGGGCAACGTAGCTGAACATGAATGTGGAAGCAAGCCATAAGCAGCATGATTTCTTCATCTGATTCTTCTGTGAAATCCTGCCCTGACTTTCCTCTGTGATGTTTAGTGAGCTGAAAATATAATATAAGATGCACTCTTTCCTTCCCCAGGTAGATTTTTTTCCTATGGTGGTTAAACAGAAACAGAAAGCAAACTGTAACAAAAACTAATATAAGAAAGTACAATACTGTTCTGAGAGACTTGGCTACACTCTTGAAAAAAAGCTGATAGAATTATTTGGAGCATTGATCTAGAAAAGCAAGTGAGTTCTTGAAGATTGATGGACTGCTGATGTGGAAGCTGAGCTGAAATTTCCAACAAAGAGGAGGGAAAACCTGTAGAGACCATATCCAGCAGCTAGGCAAGGCCCCCTCTTGAGGGATGGGAACAGCTAATCATCTCCAAAATTTTAACCTACAACTGCTCCAGTCTCAAATACCTATTGGAACATAGATTGGAACAGAGATGGAAGACTGTCCTATCTGGAGATCTATCTTATATGCTGAAACCAAACCCAGGCATTGTTACTGATGACAGGAAGTGCTTGTAAACAGGAGCCAGATATCGCTGTCTTCTGAAAGGCTTTGCCAGATCCTAACCAATACAGATGCAGATGCTTGCAATGAACCATTGGCCTGAGCACAGGGATTCCAATGGAGGAGATAGGACAAGGACTTGAAGAGCTGAAGGGTTTTGCGACGCCATAGGAAGAATAAAAATACCAACCAACCAGAACCCCCTTGCAAAGTTCCCAGGGACTAAACCACCAAAGAAAGAAATACACATGGAGGGAACCATATATCCAGCTGCATATATAGCCGAGGATGTCATTATTTGGCATCAATGTGAGGAAAGGCCCTTGTTCTTGTAAGGGCTCAATGTCCCAGTATAGGTAGTGAGGTAGTAATGGGTTGTTGCATAGGGGAGCACCCTTATAAAAGAAGGGAGAGGGAATGGAATATGGGGTTTAGGAGGAAAAACCAGGAAAGGGGATATCAGTTGAAATGAAATTAAAAATATCCAAAAAATGTTTCAAAAAAGAATTCTGAAAGCAACATGGAAGATGTTGGTCCCTTCCTATGATGATACAGATATGGTAGCTTGAGAGTCTGAAAAAAAATCTATTAAGTGAATTCCTGTGGTATATTTGAATTAAGAGTCTATAGAATTGTAGCCTTTTGTATTTCATTGGAACCATGCATGGTGCTTATCTGGGGCTAAAGAATCAACTGTAATTTCTAAGAGAGAATAATCACTGAGATGATATTGAACAGAGGCTGATCCTCAGGATTATCACATACCATCATCAAAGAAGGGGGTGAGCTCAGTCCTTTTAGATTTCAAACAATCATGAGTGAGTCCTACATATCAGGCATTGAGATATTTACATGGCTAGATTTTGGAAATTTTCCTCAGATTGGCTTTTTTTAATGTCAAGGATTTTTTTTTGTTTAAAGTAAGAAAACACTGAACATGTTTTTTTTATTATTATTACAGCAACACACAAGTGGACTTTTAAAGAGACAAAGAACTTTAAAAGTCTTAAAATTGTAGACTGTGTGACTGTTGAAAGTTGGACTCTATTTTATAACCTAATATTAACATGCAGTCTTAGAGACAGGAAAAGGATAAGGTGTGTTGGTGATTTGCATGTTTGTTAATTTGATTAGTAATACACATATGACGGCTAAGTTTCATACAACTTGACATAATTGAGAAGTGCAAAATTCAAACAAGAAATTGCCTTCATCAGATTTGTCTATGAGCATGTCTGTGGGAGTTCTTTGACTACAAATTGATATATAAAGATTCAGACTAAAGTGAATGTTGCTATCTCTATGCCAATAATCCTGGATGGTTAAATTTGAGCTAGGGAACAGGTCAATAAGCACCATTCCTTCATGTTTTTTGTTTCAGTTCCTACTTGAGCTCTTACCCTGACACTCCTTAAAATTATTTCATATTTAAGTTGCTCTTTTCATGGTGTTTATCACTACAACATAAAACAAACAAGAACAATACCTGATTAAATGTTAAAGGGTAACAGTTTATGAATGAGGCCTTTGCCTGGTTTGATTCATTAATTTTCAACTGTACTATGGGTAAAATAAACTCATTATAAATGTAGACCATCTTCAACCCAGTTTGTATGTTCCTTTCTTACTACAAATCAGTCATGGAGCTCTTTCACTATAGGTTTATCCAGGATACTACTTCAGAGAAAGTCAAGAGAGAGACCCTACACGATTTCAGATTGTGGGATGATACCTTCCTAGAGGGCCAGTCTTGGAAAAATTGTGAGTCACATAAAGATGTGTGTGTGTGATATGTTTGTGTATTTGTATGTGATATGTGTATGCACATGTATGTTTGTGTATGTATGTAATGTGTTCACATGTATATGTTTGTCTGTAGAATGTGACGTGTGTTTGTGTGCAATTATATGTGTGATGTATACATGTGTGCTCATATGATGTGTTTGTATGTTTATGTGTGTTTGTACGTATGTGCAATATATATATATATATATATATATATATATATATATATATATTCCATGTGTGTGAAGCATTAGAGTGTATATATAATCTGTTCAAGTGCATATATATACATATAAACCATTTCTATGTTGGGGTTTCTGTTTTTATTAATATGTCTCTGTGATTGTTGTATGTATTTGTATGTATGTATGTTCAGATATGCAAGTGTCATGTGAGCATGTGGTAAGAGGACAACCTGAAATGTCAACTGTATGATACTGTTTTACAAAAGATAATTTTGTTCACTGCTGTATATACCAGATTACTGCATTTACACACACACAAACACACACACACACTCACACACATACACTTTCCATGTATGTGTACTTACATACATATATACATACATGTGTACACACACACACAAACTCTTTAACAAATCAACAAATATTTCCTATACTAGACATTGGCTGCATAGAACTCTAGGAAGAAATCATTCTTTCAAATATTTATAATCTATAAAACTTCAAGTCGACTAGTGGTGATTATATAAAGCTGTAGGCTTTCCAAAATGTATGTCACTATCTGATGGCCATGGGCAATAGCAACATTTCCCTTTCTCCCATCAGATTTCTGGGTTTGCAAATTATTTGTACTTATTAACTTATATATTTTTCTCATATGCCAAGCTGCAGTCCAATGGTTGCAGAGTCTTTCTGTTCTTCTTGTTTGAAATAAGTCTAGCATACTCATCTTATTGTGAAATTCTCTTGAAAGATGTATTTGCTACAACAAATGAAAACAGTAAATAAGAAGTCACCATCAATTTTTTATGGTTGACATTCATTCCTAGCAAACAGCAAGTGTTATACCAAAATGAAACCATCTATAATTCCTGAATGTTTCATTTGGCTCCAAATCATAACATATATTTCCATTGTAAGTCTTTTTTAATGTAAAGACCGATCTAAAATACAAATATTCTTTAATTTCCTTAGGAAGGATTTCAACAAATTTTAATTCTAAGAAGAACTGCAGGAAAGATGAGTGTGATCAATTTCATAGAAAAGTTAAAACTATCTGCAGAAATATTTACTATGATTATACTTCATAAATAAATATGTATATTAACATGTACGAATCAATACATTCAAGAGGTCAAAGACAGAGTGATCAATTACACATGCTTATCTTCCCAATTACCCCAAACCTTTCACTTTTGTCATGTTCCAAGCATCCTTACATGACTTTAAGAGCTCCTGAACCTAAAACATAACCCTAAGTAGCAGCTCTTCACATCTTGCAATCTTGCTTGCTATCTAAGCATCCTTCTCCAGGAAAACAATCACAATGAATAGAGAAAATAGAAAGACTTTAATAAATTAAATAAGATAAATAAATTAAATAAAAATGACATTTGCACAAAAATGGAGGAATCTGGAAAGAATTGTTTCAAGTGACATAACCCAGGCACAGAAATAAAGAAATCAAATGTCCTCTCTCATGCACATACCCCAACTTTTAATGTTTTTATATTAGTAAGTCAGGAGAAGAAGAGTTGATATTATCTATTAAGTCAAATAAAAGACAGGTGATGAGGAAAAGGAATCAATAGGACAACTATTTAACAAAAGTGTGAAGGAGGATTCTAGAGAGGGATGTCACAAGTCAGGGGGAAGTTGAGGAAAAAGACAAAAGAGGAACGATAAAAAATAATTTTTTGATTCCATAATGAAGCTACATAATACAATTTGTGTTTTAGTAAAAATACATTTAAAAGACATAGAAGAAATGTCTTAGTGTGTGAGAGTACTTGCTGCACAAGCATATAAACCCACGTTCATATCCACAACACCCGTGCAAACAGCTAGGCATGGTCACATGCAAGCATGTAACTTTAGCCTCTTTTTGGCAGAGCAGGAGCAGAGACATCAGATTCCCTGGGATATAGTGACTGAAAACTTAGCTCCAGATACAATAAGAGACTTTGTATTGAGGGAATAAGAATTGGACAAGAGGAGAGCTGATGTCCATTTCTGGACTCCGCAAGAACACAAACCACTACCACCAAGTGCATATATACTTTAGAGATAGAGTCAGAGACAGAAAATCACTGATGATGGCAAGGTATTTCCATATAATAATTTAAGTTGAAATATTTGCAAAAAAAACCTATACTATTAAACAAAAACAGGCATCAGGCATGAGAAAACTCAAGAGGTGTTGGTCAAGGTGATTAGAGTTATTCCCCAAATGGCATACACTAATGGTGGGCCTCTCAGAGGTTGAAAGTATGACCTTTATGCAGAAGACACCACCCTCTTTTGACAGAATTGTGAATATAGAAGGTGTGTCTAACCTAAAAGGTGCCCTCTAGTGTTCTAGGTTTCATGTGTCCTGAAATCCCATGAAACAATAGTCCTTGACAGGTAAGAGGCCCATGAAGTCCAATCATGACTATTATGTTAGGATATTCCAAAGGTTGCAATAGTGGCAATGAGGACTTGATTATGACTGAAGGCTGTCTAACTGGACATAATAGTTTCTCAGCATGGGGAAAATTATTGTGTGCTGCTGACAATGGGTGATGTCACAGATTTTATTAGACAAGCAAAATTTATAACTTTTGCATGAAATGCTATAAACAGAAAAACAAAACAAAATAGACAAACACAAAACAAACCTATGCTATCACTGGTTAGGCACCAGTCAGGAGCCTTAATCTGTTTTCAGCCTGACAGACTGACTGTACAGAACAAGATGTAAAGAAATGATACCATGGATAAACGTAACCATGGAAACCAAGTCTAGAGTGTGGGAAAGAGTAAGATAATGTTGAAATAAGATAAATGCCCAATGAAGTAATATGTGAACAGCTTAATTATGATTGACTAAGAGTAGCTTAAAACCCTGGTCTGGCTACTGTAACTCTCTCATTCCTGGAGTGCCAAGAGAGAGATCGAGTCCACCTACCCAGAAATCCGCAGCTGAACAACATGAGCCCGCATGGAAGACTGAACTTCATCAGGACCCAAAAGCAGAAGGACACCCTGAGAACCTTACCAGATGCAGGCCATCGAACCAGGCTATGATATCCGGCCAGACCGGAGGTTAGTGAAGTAGGTGTGTGAACAAATGAGATCTCATTTCGCTATTTACTTTTTTATTGCTTCTTATGAATAAATAAGCTATTATACCCTGTCCTCCGAGTCAGAAACTCTCTTCTTGCCTATATCCTCAATCCTGATTCATGACACAGAACAAGAACACATTAATTCTTTTAGCAAGAGTTTGTCTCACCCAGGCTGACTTTGCCTCTTTGGAGCTCCGAATTCACTCTCTCTACCAGGCTCACTGAGCGCCCACAGCTGGCTAATGCCCCAGGCACTTGTGCTTCCAAATTTCAAGGCTGGCTGGAGTGCACTTTTATGCACCCATGCTCTGCGCCCATTACCTTTCTCTGAAACCCAGTTGTGTCTCCAAGTGAAGGAAAACACCACAAATTCTTAGTTTAGAATCACAGCTAACACAGTTGCTGGGAGCAGAACAAAGTATATGTTAAAAATCCTCAAGTGTCGGATCCTAGTGGATCCACCACTCGAACCAACTGAGAGCTGCCGGCTTCTTACATTTTGCCTGCTTCACTTGCCACCACAGTCCAAATGAACTATCTCTTTCTCTTGGTTTTCTCTTCTTCCCGATCCAGAATTCCCACTATATTTTTGCTCAGTGATTGGTTTCTGGTCCTCTGTTATCTAATCAAATAGGGGGAAATTCCACTATGATAACTGAGTTCTGAAACTTATCCTGAGGCCCACAGACAAGTATAGCTTTTATTTCACAACTGAGAATCCCCTTGCTGAAGCAGAGAGGATTACACAAAACAACTGGTCAGTAGATTGTCAGAATACAGTTTCAAGCAGATACATCTACAATACAATAAATGAACCTGAGATTCAGCAAACATCTTGAAAAGGGGGACCAAAAATAGTATAAGAGTCAGAAGACTGAGAAGCCAGAAGTATGCTGAAAGACTGTGTCTCTTTCAGATGTCAGAGAAGCTACACACATGACACTTCAACAATACAGCTGCCTAAATAAGACATGGACAATGATAACCTTGACAGATGAACTAAAGTGGAAGAGGTCATGCCCCAAGAAAAACAAACAATCTAAAACTTCTGTAGAAAAGTAATAACTGCTAAGAGAGAATTAGCCTCTCCCAAAGATGAAACCTAATTAGTTTTCTGACACACAAAAAAAGTTAACTCTGCAATCATATACACATAAGTAACAAAAATGGACTTATTAGCTTAAATTTCTATATTTGTGTGTGTGTGTGTGTGTGTGTGTGTGTGTGTGTGTGTGTAATAAATAGAGAAGAAGAATCCATCACGTTGAGAGGGAGTGAGGGAGGATGTGGAAAGGACTAGAGATAGAAGAAGCAGACATGGTTGAGGATGAAAGACAGGAAAGAAGAGAAATTATATAAATATATTTAATTATTTTTCTAAATTATAAATTTTAGTTAAAGAAATAAAAGCAAATATAGCACTAATGGTCATTATCCATGCAAAAGGTCTTTCTTCCAGGTTCATTTCTGTTACTCAGAATTTTGGCCAGACCAGCCATGCTCCTACTGGAAGTGCTTACCAACTGCATATTACATGCTTTATGTTTGCTTGAGGCAGTCCCAATCCTCACAATGCATTGTCAATGGTTATCTGAGCTATTTTTGTATAAAATCATGCATAAGTCTAAGTTTTCTCTACCTCTCCTAATGCCAAAATGTACTAAAAGCAGAAAATTGTTAAAATATCAAAAATTTCAGTTTTCAATACTCATGTTAACTTTATATTACATTCACCAAAGTCAATATTGTATACAAACTGTTACATGCCAATTATTTTGGCAAAGATATCTTTGTATACTTTTTATTTAATTTTTACAAAATCCACATGGTGGAGTGTATTTTCTTATTTTATTATATAAAATATTTACTACTAAAGGTTATCTGAGGTCACGGGCAGCCAAGAGTACTCCATTATGCTCCACACATGAGAATTCCATGAATGTTCAGCAAATGACTTGGAATCATACTTTCAGAATTTTTCTCTTTTGTTGTGTTTTGTTTTGTGTTCTACTTTTCTGCTGTCATTGGCTTTGTGTTTTATTTGAAAACAAATTGAACAAAAGCATCCTCACTTTATCTATCTATCTATCTATCTATCTATCTATCTATCTATCTATCTATCTATCTATCTATTTATTTATTTTATTTGGTTATTCAGAAGCTGAATAACCTTTTGGGATGCTTGCCCACTGTAGCAAATTTGTCAGAATGTAATTATTAATCTGATATTTAAGTATTTATTGCTATCATAAGATTCTACACAATGGTTTTGAAAATTTTCCCTGACTAGGGGGTCAAATACTAGACTTTATCAAATGCACATAATATGATATAGTGCATGCTTCATGAGTTTACAGGGGCATTGTGTTCATATTCACTAACATACTATAATCCTGAAATAAAATCCTGGGTTACTTTTATGGACAGTTTCTTCCTGCTTATACTTGTTACTCTGAAACCATAAATCATCTGGAAGAGGAGTGTGATTTTTTTTCTAAATAGGAGAGTCTGTAAAAGAGCTTTGAGAAAATGGAAAAATGATCAGTAGAGGTAGTATACATGAGGAATCTGGAGATTCCAGAGGAGACATGGTTAAAGTTTAAGGTCATCCACAGCTATACAAGTATAGCTTTCATAATTCATAAAGAAAAAGGAAGGTATTGCTTACTTAAATATCAAAAAAGAATTAAGAATGAACCATGACTCACACAGATGCAAAATATCCTCTAAAGAACCTCCATATCAATACACACTATAGCTACATTGTTTTGTATTGCAGCTAGCAATGTGTAAGAGTTTTCATTTTTTCCTTGGATATTTTCTTTATTTACATTTCGAATGTTATTTCCTTTTCAGGTCTCCCCTCTGGAAACCCTCCTGTCCAATTCCCTTTCCCCAGCCTTTATGAGGGTGCTCCTTCAACCATCTACCCACTCACATCTTCCCACCCTGGTATTCCTCTACACTGGAGCATCAAACACCCTCAGGCCCAAAGGTCTCTCCTCCCACTGATGTTCAACAAGACCTCTCTCCAACTGTAATCTTCATTTGGTGGGTCCAATCCAATGGAGCTCCAGGGGTTCTGGCCTGTTGACTCCCTTCAAGGGGTTTCAATATCCTTGTATCTTTCATTCCTTTCTCCAACTACTCCATAATGGAAATCTATGCTCAGTCCAACGTCTGACTGCAAGCAACCACTTCTGTATTTGTCAGGATTTGGTGAAGCCTGTCAGGAGACAGCCATATCTCTATTTCATAAGCAAGCACTTTCTGGCATCCCAACTAGCATCCATGTTTGATGGCTGTATAAGAGATTGATTCCCGAAGTGGGACATTCTCTGGATTGCCTTTCCTTCAGTCTCTGCCCCACAATTTGTCTCCATATTTCCTCTGTTTTAATTTTGTATTAGATATAGTATTTATTTACATTTCAAATGATATCCCCTTTCCTGGATCGCCCCTCCCTGGAAGTCACATAAGCCTTCTTGCCTCCTGCTGTTCCCCATTCCACCCCTTCCCACTTCCCTATCCTGGTATTCCCCTACATTCTTGCATTGAATATTTCCAGGACCAGGGGCCACTCCTTCCTTCTTCTTGGGCATTATTTGATACATGACTTGTTTCTTGAATATTCTGAGCTTCTGGATTAATAGCTGTTATCAGTGAGTGCATATCATGTACGTTTTTTTATGACTGGGTCACCTCACTCAGGATGACATTCTCCAGTTCCACCCACTTGCCTTAGAATTTCATGGGTTCATTGTTTATAATAGCTGATAGAATTCCATAGTGTAAATATACCAAATTTTCTGAATCCATTGAGTGACATCTGGGTTCTTTCCAGCTTCTGGCTATTATAAATACTGCTGCTATGAACGTAGTGGAGCATGTGTCCTTACTACATACTGGGAAATCCTCTGTGTATATACCCAGGAGTGGTATAATGGGGTCCTCCTGTAGTATCATATCCAGTTTTCTGAGGAAACACCAGACTGATTTCCAGAGTGGTTGTCCAGCTTGCAATCCCACAAGCAGTGGAGGAATGCTCCTCTTCCTACACATACATCCTTGCCAGCACCTGCTATCTGCTGAGTTTTTAATCTTTGCCATTCTATTCTGACTGGTGTTAGGTGAAATGTCATGGTGGTTGGCTAAGGATGTTGAACTTTTCTTTAGGTGCTTCTCAACAATTCAATATTCCTGAGGTGAAAATTCTTTGTTTAGCTCTGAAGCCCATTTTTTTAATTAGGTACTCTGTAGTCTACCTTCTTGAGTTCTTTGTATTATCTTGGGTATTAGCCCTCTGTCAGATCTAGGATTGGTAAAGATCGTTTCACAATTTGTTGGTTAACATTTTGTCCTTTGGACAGTGTCCTTTGCCTTATAGAAACTTTGTAATTTTATGAGGTCTTATTTGTCAATTCTTGATCTTAGGGTACAAGTTATTACTGTTTTGTTCAAGAAAATTTTCTCTGTGCCCATGTGCCCAAAGCTCTTCTCCAATTTCTTTTCTATTATTTTCAGAGTGCCTGGTTTTATGTGGAGGTCTTTGTTCCACTTGGACTTGAGCTTAGTACAAGGAGATAAGAATGGATCAATTTGCATTCTGCATGCTAGCAGCTGGTTGAATCAGCACCATTTGTTGAAGATGCTGTCATTATTCCACTGGATGGTTTTAGCTACTTTGTCAAAGATCAACTGACCATAGGTGTTTGGGTTCATTTCTGGATCTTCAATTCCATTCCATTGATCTACCTGCCTGTCAGTGTACCAATATCATGCAGTTTTTAACACTATTGCTCTGGAGTACTGCTGGAGGTCCTGAATACTGATTTCCCCCACAAGTTATTTTACTGTTGAGGATAGTTTTAGCAGTTCTGGGTTTTTTGATATTGCAGATGAATTTGAGAATTGCTCTTTCTAACTCTATGAAGAATTATTTTGGGATTCTGATGGGGATTGCATTGAATCTGTATATTGCTTTTGGCAAGATGGCATTTTTTTACTATATTAATCCTGCCAATCCAAGAGCATCTAAGAATTTTCCATCCTCTGTGGTCATCTTTGATTTCTTGCTTCAAAGACTTGAAGTTCTTCTCATACAGATCTTTCACTTGTTTGGTCAGAATCACAAGATACTTTATATTGCTTGTGGCTATTATGAAGGGTGTCATTTCCCTAATTTGTTTCTCAGCCTGTTTATCCTTTGAGTATAGGAAGGCCACTGATTTGCTTGAATTAATTTTATATCTGGCCACTTTGCTGAAGCTGTTTATTAGCTGTAGGTTTTCTCTGGTGGAGTTTTTTGGGTCACTTAATTATACTATCATATCATCTGCAAATAGTGAAAATTTGATTTCTTCCTTTACAATGTCTATCCCTTTGACCTCCTTATTTTGTCTAACTGCTCTAACTATAACTTCAAGTACAATATTAAACAAATATGGAGAGGGCAGCCTTGTATACTCCCTGCTTTTAGTAGGACTGCTTCAAGTTTCTCTCCATTTAGTTTGATGCTGACTACTGGTTTGCTTTATATTGCTTTTATTATGCTTAGGTACGGGCCATGAATTCCTGTACTTTGACATGAAAGGATAGTGAATTTTTTCAAATGCTTTTTCAGCATCTAATGAAATGACCATGTGGCTTTTCTCTTTGAGATTGTTTATGTAGTGGATTACATTGATGGATTTCTGTATATTGAACCATCCCTGCATTCCTGGGATGAAGCCCATTTTATCATGGCGAATGATCATTTTGATGTATTCTTGATTTGGTTGGCAAGAATTTTATTAAGTACTTTTGCATCCATGTGGTTTTGGTATGAGCAAAATTGTGGCTTCATAGAACAAGTTGGGTGGTGTTCCTTCTGTTTTTATTTTGTGGAATAGATTGAAGAGTATTGGTGTTAGTTCTTTGTTGAAAGTCTGATAGAATTCTGCACTAAAACCATCTAGTCCTGGGGTTTTTGTTGTTGTTGTTGTTGTTTGGTTTTTTGTTGTCGTTTCTGTTTGCTTGGTTTGGTTTTTTTTTTTTTTTTTTTTTGGTTGGGAGACTTTTAATGACAACTTCTATTTTTGGAGGGTTTATGGGACCATTTAAATGGTCTATCTGATCCTGATTAAACATTGGTAAATGGTATCTGTCTAGGTAATTGTACTTTTCATCCAGATTTTCGAATTGTGCTGAGTATAAGCTTTTGTAGTAGGATCTGAATTTTTTTTAATTTTCTCAGTTTCTGTTGTTATTTCTCCCTTTTCATTTCTGTTTTGTTAATTTGGATAATGTCTCTGTGCCCTCTAGTTAGTCTGACTAAGGGTTTATATATCTTGTTAATTTTCTGAAAGAACCAGTTCCTGGTTTAGTTGATTCATTGTATACATCTTTTTGTTTCTACTTGGTTGATTTCAAGCCTGAGTTTGATAATTGCCTGCCTTCTTTCTACTCCTCTCAGGTGTATTAGCTTATTTCTGTTCTAAAGCTTTCAGGTTTGCTGTTGAGCAGCTAGTATATGCTCTCTCCAGCTTCTTATTGGAGGCACTCAGAGCTTTGTGTTTTTCTCTTAACACTGCTTTCGTTGTGTCTTATGAATTTGGGTATGTTATGCCTTCATTTTCCTTAAATTCTTAAAAGATCTTGATGTCTTTCCTTATTTCTTTCTTGACAAAGGTATCATTGAGTAGAACGTTGTTCAGCTTTCATGTATATGTGGGCTTTCCGCTGTTTTTGTTGCTATTGAATTATACCCTTTCTCCATAGTGATCTGATAAGAGGCATTGGATTAATTTGATCTTCTTATACCTGTTGAGGTCTGTTTTGTGAACAATTATATGGTCAGTTTTGGAGAAATTACCATGAGGTGCTGAGAAGAAGGTATATATTTTTTTTTTATTTAGGATGAAATGTTTTATAGATATCTATTACATTCATTTGGTCCAAATCTTCTGTTAGTTTCACTGTGTCTCGATTTAGTTTTTGTTTTCCTGATCTGTTAATTGAGAGTGGCGTGTTGAAGTCAACCACAATTATTGTGTGGGGTGCAATGTGTGCATTAAGCTTTGGTAAAGTTTCTTTTATGAATGAGGGTTTCCTTGTATTTGGAGCATAGATATTGAGAATTGAGAGTTCATTCTGGCAATTGTTTTCCTTTTATGAGTATTAAGTGTCTTTCTGTGTCTTTTTTTTTTGATGGCTTTTGGTTGGAAGTCTATTTTATTGGATGTTAGAATGGCTACTCCAACTTGTTTTCTGGTACCATTTACTTGGAATACTGTTTTCTAACATTTTACTCTGAGGTAGTGTTTGTCTTTGATTCTGAGATGCAGCAAAATGTTGGGTCCTATTTACATATCTAGTTGGTTAGTCTATGGCTTTTTATTGGGGAATTGAGTCCATTGATATTAAGAGATATTAAGGAATAATTATTGTTGCTTCCTGCTATTTTTAATGCAATTATTATGTTTGTGTGGTTATCTACATTTGGGTTTGTTGAAAGCAGATTAATTTCGTGCTTTTTCTAGTTTCCCTTTTTTTGTTGGTGTTTTTCATTCATTATCCTTTGAAGGGCTGGATTTGTGGAAAGATACTGTGTAAATTTGTTTTTGTCAGGAAATATCTTGTTTTCTCCATCAATGGTAATTGATAAATTTTCAGCATATAGCAGTCTAGGTTGGCATTTGTGTTCCTTTAGTGTCTGTATGACATCTTTCCAGGCTCTTCTGGCTGTCATAGTCTCTGGTGAGAAGTCTGATGTAATTCTGATAGGTGTACCTTTATATGTTACTTGACCTTTTTCCCTTACTGCTTTTAATAGTCTTTCTCTGTTTAGTATATTTGGTGTTTTATTTATTATGTGATGGGAAGAATTTCTTTTCTGGTCAAATCTATTTGGAGTTCTGTAGGCTTCTTGTATGTTCATGGGCATGACTTTCTTTAGGTTAGGGAAATTTTCTTCTTTAATTTTGTTAAAGACATGTATTGGCCCTTTAATTTGGAAATATTCACTCTCTTTTATACCTATCGTCCTTAGGTTTGTTCTTCTCATTTTATCCTGGATTTCCTGGATGTTTTGGGTCAAGAGCCTTTTGCATTTTTCATTTTCGTTGACTGTTGTATCAATACTTTCTATGTTATCTTCTGCATCTGAGATTCTCTCTTCTATCTCTTGTATTCTGTTGTTGATTCATGGATCCATGATTCCTGTCTTCTTTCCTAGGTTTTCTATGTTCTGAGTTGTTTCCCTTTATGATTTCTTTATCATTTCCACCTCCCTCTTTTGGTCCTGGATGCCTTTGTTCAATTCCTTCTCCTGTTTTGTTGTATTTTCTCTTAGTTCTTCAAGGGCTTCTCACTCTTTACTTGTGTTCTCCTGTATTTCTTTAAGGGAATTATTTATGTTCCTTTGGAATCCCTCCATCAACATCATGAGCTGTGATTTTAAATTCACATCTTGCTTTTCTTCTTTGTTGGGGTATCCAGAACTTGATGTTGTGGAAGAATTGGGTTTGGATGGTACCATATTGCCTTGATTTCTGTTAGTAATATTCCTAAGTTTGCCTTTTGCCATCTGTTTATCTCTGGTGTTAGATGGTCCTGCTATCACTGGCTGGTGCTTGTCCCTCCTGTGTGCCTGCAAACCTATGTCAGCTCCCCTGGGTGACTGGCTTTCCCATGGCACAGATTGCTGTGGGGCTGCTCAGCTCCTAGGTGCAGGTTGAGCCCTGGTAAACCAAGTCCCAAGTAATCTTACACTATTGTGTTTCTGTGTTCCTGGCTGCAAGAGCCCACTCAGTTGCAGGATAGAAGATGCTGGCCTCACCTCTAATCACAGGATTCAATGCAAAGCAGATAGCCCCTAGCAGACTAGGTGAACAGAAGGCTGTGATGGTACAGCCTAGCTCCTGGGTACAGGTGGGAACCTCAGGGACTGTGTTCCAAAATCTCTTCTACTCAGGTTATCTCTGCATACCTGTTTGCACCTCTACAGAGTCACAGGAGCAAAGATGGCACAACCTCTAAATGTAGGACTCCCTCTAACTGCCTCCGTACAGGGCAGATGACCCCTGGCAGGGTAGGTGCCCATCTGGCTGTGGTGCTGCCGAGCTCCTGGTCCTCCATATTTCCTCTTGTGAGTATTTTGTTTACCCTTTTAAAAAGAACTGAAGCATCTAAATTTTGTTCTTCCTTCTTCTCAGATTTCTTATGGTCTGTGAATGGAATCTTGGGTACCCTAAAATTTTGGTCTAACATGCACTTAAAACTGAGTATATACTGTGTGTATTCTTTTGTGGATGAATTACCTCACTCAGAATATTGTCAATCTTCATCCATTTGCCTTTGAATTTCAATAATTCATTATTTTTAATAGCTGAGTCATATTCCATTGTATAAATGTACCACATTTTCTGTATACATTTCTCTGTTTAGGAACATCCAACCTGTTTCCAGCCTCTGGATATTATAAATATGACTGCTATAAACATAGTAGAGCATGTGTTCTTCTACGTGTTGGAGCACCTTCTGGATATATGCCCAAAAGTGGTATAGCTGGGTCCTCAGGTGATATTAGTTTCAAATTTGTTAGGCCCTGCCAGAGTGATTGCCAGAGTGGTTTTAACAGCTTGCAATTCCTCCAACCATGGTGGAGTATTCCTCTTTCTTCACATCCTTGCTAGCATCTCCTGTCACCTGAGTTTTTGATCTTAACCATTCTGATTGGAGTGAGGTAGAATCCCAGGCTTCTTTGATTAGCATTTCTCTGATGACTAAGGATGTTAGATGTTTCTTTAGGTGCTTCTCAGTTGTTCTACATTCCTCAGTTGAGAATTCTATATTTAGCATTTTCCCCATTTTAATAGGGTTATTTGGTTCTCAGGTGTAAAAAGTTCGTGAGTTCTTTGGATATTAGCCCTTTATTAGATGTGAGATTGGTAAATATCTTTTCTCAATATGTTGTTTGACATTTTGTCCTATTGACAGTGTCCTTTGCCTTACAAAAGTTTGCAATTTTATAAGGTCCCATTTGTTGATGATTCTTGGTCTTAGACCATAAGTAATTGGTATTCTGTTCTGGAACTTCTCTTGCCCATGTGTTTGAGATTTTTCTCTACCTTCTCTTCTATTAGATCCAGCATATCTGGTTTTATTTAGAGGTCCTTGATAGACCTGGACTTGAGCTTTGAACAAGGAGATAAGAATAGATCAATTTACATTCTTCAATATGTTGAACACCAGTTAAACCAGACACCATTTGTTAAAAATGTTGTCTTTTTTGCAGTGGTTGTTATTAGCATCTTTGTCAAAGATCTAGTGACCATAGGTGCATGGATTCATTTCTGGGTCTACAGTTCTATTCCATTGATCTACCTGCCTGTTACTATACCAATGATAACTCTACTCAATGATAACTAGGTCAAGGAAGAAATCAAGATAGGAATAAAAGACATTTTAGAATTTATTGAAAATGAAGGCACAACATACCCAAACCTAAGAGCCTCAAAAATTAATGGAAGAGGGCATAGGCTAGCAGCGTAGCAGCATACCTGAAATCCAAAAACACATCAAAACAATCACTCGCCATGACCAAGTAGGTTTCATCCCAGGGATGCAGTGAATGCTCAACATACAGAAATCCATCAATGTAATTCACTACATAAACAAACTCAAAGAAGAATAATACATGATCATTTCATTAAATGCTGAAAAAGCATTTGACAAAATTTGTAATCCCTTCATGTTAACAGTCTTGGAAAGATCAGCGATTCAAAGCCTGTACCTAAACATAGTAAAAGCAATATAGAGAAAAGCAGTAGACAACATCAAACTAAATGGGGAGAAATTTGTTGTTGTTGTTGTTTTGAGACAGAGTATAGCAATGACTGTCCTGGAACTCATTCTGTAGACCAGGCTGGCCTCAAACTCAGAAATCCACCTGCCTCTGCCTCCCAAGTTCTGGGATTACAGGCATGAGCCACCACTGCCCAGCCATGGGGAGAAATTTGAAGCAATCCCACTAACACTAAGGACTAAACAAGGCTACCCCCCTCTCTCTAACTATTCAATATTGTACTTGAAATTCTAGCTAGAACAATTATACAACAAAAGAAGGTCAAATGAATGCAAATTGCAAAGGAAGAAGTCAAAATATTGCTTTTTGATCATGATAGATAGTATACTTAAATGACTGAAAAAAAAAAAAAAACTCCACCAGAGAACTCCTACATCTGATAAACAATTTCAGGAAAATTGCTGGATATAGAATTAACTGAAACAAATCCTATCTTTCTTATACTCAAAGGATAAACAGACTGAGAAAGAAACTAGGAAACTACTCCCTTCAAATAGTAACAAAGAATTCAAAAATATCATGGTGTGACTCTAACCAAACAAGTGAAAGAACTGGATGAAAAGAATTTCAATTCTCTGAAGAAAGAAATGAATAAAAACATCATAAGATGGAAAGATCTTTCATGTTCGTGGATTGACAGGATTAATGTAAAAATTGCTATATTGCAGAAAGCAATCTACAGATTCATAGAGTTAGAAAGAATAATTTGCAAATTCATTTGAAATAGCAAAAAAAAAAAAAAAAAAAAAACCCAGAAGAGCAGAAACTATTCTCAACAATAAAAGAATGTCTGGGTCCAGAAATGAACCCACACACCTATGGCCACTTGATCCTCGACAAAGAGGCTGAAAACATCCAATGGAAAAAAGATAGCCTTTTCAACAAATGGTGCTGGTTCAACTGGAGGTCAGCATGCAGAAGAATGCGAATTGATCCATCCTTGTCTCCTTGTACTAAGCTCAAATCCAAATGGATCAAGGACCTCCACATAAAGCCAGACACTCTGAAGCTAATAGAAAAGAAACTGGGGAAGACCCTTGAGGACATCGGTACAGGGAGAAAGTTTCTGAACAGAACACCAATAGCGTATGCTCTAAGAGCAAGAATTGACAAATGGGACCTCATAAGGTTACAGAGTTTCTGTAAGGCAAAGGACACCATCAAGAGGACAGATCGGCAACCAACAAATTGGGAAAAGATCTTCACCAATCCTACATCAGATAGAGGGCTAATATCCAATATATATAAAGAACTCAAGAAGTTAGACTCCAGAAAACCGAACAACCCTATTAAAAAATGGGGTACAGAGTTAAACAAAGAATTCTCACCTGAAGAACTTCGGATGGCGGAGAAGCATCTTAAAAAATGCTCCACTTCATTAGTCATTAGGGAAATGCAAATCAAAACAACCCTAAGATTTCATCTTACACCAGTCAGAATGGCTAAGATTAAAAATTCAGGAGACAGCAGGTGTTGGAGAGGGTGCGGAGAAAGAGGAACACTCCTCCAATGCTGGTGGGGTTGCAAATTGGTACAACCACTCTGGAAAGCAGTCTGGCGGTTCCTCCGAAAACTGGGCACCTCACTTCCAGAAGATCCTGCTATACCACTCCTGGGCATATACCCAGAGGATTCCCCACCATGTAATAAGGATACATGCTCTACTATGTTCATAGCAGCCCTATTTATAATTGCCAGATGCTGGAAAGAACCCAGGTATCCCTCAACAGAAGAGTGGATACAAAAAATGTGGTATATCTACACAATGGAGTACTATTCAGCCATTAGAAACAATGAATTCATGAAATTCTTAGGCAAATGGATGGAGCTAGAGAACATCATACTAAGTGAGGTAACCCTGACTCAAAAGGTGAATCATGGTATGCACTCACTAATAAGTGGTTATTAACCTAGAAAACTGGAATACCCAAAACATAATCCACACATCAAATGAGATACAAGAAGAAAGCAGGAGTGGTCCCTGGTTCTGGAAAGACTCAGTGAAACAGTATTTGGCAAAACCAGAACGGGGAACTGGGAAGGGGTGGGAGGGAGGACAGGGGAAGAGAAGGGGGCTTACGGGACTTTCGGGGAGTGGGGGGGGCTAGAAAAGGGGAAATCATTTGAAATGTAAATAAATTATATCAAATAAAAAAAATGTGAAAAAAAAAAAAAAAAAAAAAAAAGAATGTCTGGGATAATCACCGTCACTGACTCTTGCTGTACTATACAGAACTAGTGATAAGAGTTTTCTTTTGACCATAATTTTACCTGATTTTGTTGCTACTTTCTTTATATACATTCAGACAAGGGTGAGGTGGAATCTCAATTTAGTTTTAAAATTGGGTTTCTCTGATACCTGACTGAGTTGAGCATTTTTGTCTTTATTGGGCATTTACATATAGTTAATTTTATTATTCATTTAAATTGTTTAATGGCATGTGCACCTGTACACTTGCATGCAGGTATAAACTGAGGACAAAAGCGGCATTTTATCTCCAGATACAGTAGTTATAAATGTGTATGAATCACTGGTAATGATCCTGGGAAGTATCTATGCTCACTAGAAGATTATCAAGTGATATCAAACACCAAGTTATCTCTTCAAAGGCTTTGCTTCCTTTTTGAGAAACAGTTTTCTCATTTCATTAGACCATTTAGGAACTGTGCCTAGATATTTGTCTGTACAATTCAAATCAACATGACACCAAACTACTTGCACATCCATATTTCCAGTAGCAATATTCACAATGTGTAAATTGTGGAAACAATTGAGGTTTCCAACAGCAGGAATGAATGAAGTAAATGTGATTATTTTCTTCAATGGTGTTATTTTCAACCATTAGGAAAAATAAATTTATATTGTTTGCAGAGGGGAAAAATGCATGTAACTGGAAATTGTCCCTGATAGTAAATAAAGTCATGTCAGAAAGACAAAGCTCTTGTCTTGTGTTTTGAATTGCTAAATTTTGTTATAGACACAAAATTATTTACAAAAATAAAACATGAAAGAAGAACAAAACTGAATTGTTGTGACAATAGTTTTGACTCCACATCCTTCTAAAGTTTCTGTAATTTTATACAGCTACACAAAAAGGAATTGTTCTTGAGCACTGTAAAATTCAAAACTGTTCCAGAAAAATGAAGACTAACGGGAGGAATGTGGATTTAAGAGTTGGGGAATAGAGTCGGGAATGATTATGTTCAGATATATATATCCATGTTCAATAATTACCCAGTGACCTATAACCCTTTGCAGTACCTCTCATACCAAAGCAATCTAAACATTGTTTGTAATTCTGTCATTTTTGTGTAGCTGAGAAGAATGGGAACTGCCATGGTTCTCAAGACCACTTCTTTTTTTCTGCAGCTGAATAAAGAACTACAGAAGATCACTAATATATAAATGGGTCCTCATAAAACTGGAAAGATTAGGTAAGGCAAAGAATATATTCAATAAGACAAATCAGCCACCCATAGATTGGGAAAAATATATTCAATTACCCCACATTTAATAGAGGGTTAATATCCAAAATATATAAAGAATTCAAGAATCTTATCACCAAAATAATAACCCAAGCTGAAAATGTGTTATAGAACCAAACCTAGATTTCACAACTAAGACATCTTGAATGACTGGGAAACACCTAAAGAAATGTTCAAAGTCCTTAGCAATCAATCAGAGAAATGCAAATCAAAATGACCCTGAGATTCCACCTTACAGAAATCAGAATGGCTAAGATCAAAACCTCAGGTGACAACACATGTTGGAGAGGAAGTGGGGAAAGAGGATTACTCCTCCAATGCTTGGTGGGATTGCAAACTGTTAGAACCACTATGGAAATCAATCTGATGTTTCCTCAGAAAATTGGAAATAGATTTACCTGATGACCAGCAGTACCATTCTTGGGAATATGCCCAAAAGATGCCCCATCTTGCCACAGGTATGAGACCTTATAAAACCCAGGTTCAAATAATGGTTTTATATTTAACAGTTTGAGAATTGGGACAAAATATATGCATGCCTGTGAAGCAGTATAAAACCCTGTTAAGGGTCATGGGAATAGTGCTTTGTTAAGATGAAGTTGGAGTTTGGTGCTTAGAGCAGTTCTACAGAGCTTGCCTAGCAAGACCAAGGACCAGTGTTCAATCCTCTCCTCCAAAGAAGGATGAAGAAGAGGAAAAGGAAGAGGAGGGTGACTAGGAAGAGGAAGAGGTGGAAGATAATGACTAGGAAAAGGAGGATGGTATGGAGGATGGATTTTAACTGATGTGAGAATTCTCTGGGGTTCTATCTCACAGTGCAACTCTAGCAACAAAGAGTGAGAAGCAAAATAAGTTCTCTGTGCTCTGAAAAAAATGAATACTATTAATTCTGCTTTGAATGATTAACAGCCCATTCAGGCAAAGCAATTCTTTCTTCCTTTTGCTACCTAGAATTATGCATTCAAACAGTGAAAGTAATACATGAATTCAAATGGTCTGAGACAGAACAAGAGCTGACTTTGGATTCTATTTCTTCTAGGGGCATCAATATTAATGTAGTCATATTTTTCAGGATGGTGAATCACTAAATCTGCAGAGCCCCAAGAGAAGGATTAACTGCAAGCCATCATCTATAGGATTGCACAGTGATGCATAGCTCTCTTGGGAACCATGATATCTAGCCCTCCTGGGAAAAAATCCTAAAGAATTCATCTCTACATTCCAGTGTGAAGCAGAGTCACCTGAGTAGGATCAGGATGCACAGACATATGGGAGTGTAGAGGGAACATTGTCTGTCCTCACCATTGGGATTCTCACCATTCTTCTAAAATTCCTTCATCGTTATTTATCCTTGCACCACAAGCATTAATCTTGATCTGTGGAGGAAAATTAAATATCTGATGATGATTCTGTGGTCGAGATCATTATAGACAGAGCTAAGACACTGGTTATGGCAGAGAGCTAGAAAAAGAACATGGGGTTAAAAATACAAATATAAATAGGAAGACAGTATATTAAGTGTATTAGTTGTATATACCCCATTTAAGCCTAAACATCTTGTTAATTATCCATAAAAACAAACTTGGTGACACCAAGAAGACAATGGGATATTTGTTCATCTTCTCCTTGTGGACACATGATAAGCCTCCTTTATCTTCTGTTCATTGCTATTGTGTCTTTTATTGACTTATTTGGGCAGAGTCAGACTTATTTGGGTTAGAAGAGCTATGGGTATGACACATTGAACCCCAATGACAGAATGTTCAAGTTCTAAACTTCTTACTGTCTATGCATCTCTTTCTCACTCTCACCATACTACCAGAATCTCACTGCATTTAATTAAATCCCTGGAAGCTCAGTCACCCAAAAGCTGCTCACACACTCTTTCTTGCCATTTTATGGCTACCAGTGGTCATGGATCTATATATACCCTGCTATTTTGTGAAAAATAAGGACATTGTCTTTTCAAATATCCCATTACTCTGTTCATGGTTGCTCATACCCCACATGAAGCTGATCTCTGTACACTAATGCCTGTTCTTCTCTTTGTGAAACCCATCTAAGGACTTTGTCTTCTCAGTTCCATTTCCACAAATTGGATCTTCTCTTTTTTATATTGTAACAATCTTCCTTTCTGAAACATCCCATTCTGATGAAAAAGCGTCTAGTTGGATTGAGAAATTTAGTCCTTTCTAAGAAGCAAAAAGCAGCAGTAATTATAATTAGTGTCTTTAATATAAAAGAGAGTAAACTAACAGCATAGTATAAGTTAAAAGTAACCAAATGAAAGTTGCAACACTTCCCTGTTACTTGATTTCTTCTATCATGTATGAGTCACTTCTAAATTTAATCTCACTGGATACCTAGTCTTAAAACAGATTTATCTTTTGTAATCCATTATGTGTTACAGGGCAAGAATGGCAGAGAATGAGTCCATGTTATCTTTGACAATTTTCACAGAGAAGCTTACTGTTATCCCCTCAAGAGATATTGCAGTGATGTTGATGCTGAGAACATATACTAAAAGGATTAACGTTCTCTATTCAATCTTCCTGGTTATGGTAAAATATGGAGCCAATACCTGCCTAAAAACTCAGGAAACCATAAATTACTTGCAATCAGAATAGAAAACAAAACAAAACTCAACAAAACAAAACAAAAAACCTACCAAATGAAAGAAAAAAATTTCTACTTCACAATCTCAGGAGGAGTTCTGATCCTTCATAATACGATTTCCCAGGGAGTGATTAAGGTAAAAGGAAGTAAGGTTATCTTGGTATCCAAGTAGAACTCAAGATTATACCTAAGCAGAAATTTGAAGAATAACTTTTTCCTTCTCTACTTTTTAAAGAACAGGTCTTAAGTAATACAGGCTAGGCTTGAACTCTTTTTTTTTAATTCGATATATTTTTATATACATTTCAAATGATTTCCCATTTTCTAGCCCCCCACTCCCCAAAAGTCCCATAAGCCCCCTTCTCTCCCCCTATCCTCCTACCCACCCCTTCCAACTTCCCCATTCTGGTTTTGCTGAATACTGCTTCACTGAGTCTTTCCAGAACAAGGGGCCATTCTCCCTTTCTTCTAGTCCCTCATTTGATGTGTAGATTATGTTTTGGGTATTCCAGTTTTCTAGGTTAATATCCACTTATTAGTGAGTTAATACCATGATTCACTTTTGAGTCAGGGTTACCTCACTTAGTATGATGTTCTCTAGCTCCATCCATTTGCCTAAGAATTTCATGAATTCATTGTTTCTAATGCCTGAATAGTACTCCATTGTGTAGATATACCACATTTTTTCATCCACTCTTCTGTTGACGGATACCTGGGTTCTTTCCAACTTCTGGCAATTATAAATAGGGCTGCTATGAACATAGTAGAGCATGTATCCTTATTAAATGGTGAAGAATCCTCTGGGTATATGCCCAGGAGTGGTATAGCAGGATCTACTGGAAGTGAGATGCCCAGTTTTCGGAGGAACCGACAGAATGATTTCCAGAGTGGTCGTACCAATTTGCAACCCCACCAGCAGTGGAGGAGTGTTCCTCTGTCTCCACACCCTCTCCAACACCTGCTGTCTCCTGAATTTTTAATCTTAGCCATTCTGACTGGTGTAAGATGAAATCTCAGGCTTGTTTTGATTTACATTTCCCTAATGACTAATGAAGTTGAGCATTTTTTAAGATGCTTCTCTCTCATCCGAAGTTCCTCAGGTGAGAATTCCTTGTTTAACTCTGTACCCCATTTTTAATAGGGTTGTTTGGTTTTCTGAAGTCTAACTTCTTGAGTTCTTTATATATATTGGATATTAGCCCTCTATCTGATGTAGGATTGGTGAAGATCTTTTCCCAATTTGTTGGTTGTCGATTTGACCTCTTGATGGTGTCCTTTGCCTTACAGAAACTTTGTAATTTTATGAGGTCCTATTTGTCAATTCTTGATCTTAGAGCATAAGCTATTAGTGTTCTGTTCAGGAACATTCTCCCTGTACCGATGTCCTCAAGGATTTTCCCCAGTTTCTTTTCTATTAGCTTCAGAATGTCTGGCTTTATGTGGAGGTCCTTGATCCATTTGGATTTGAGCTTAGTACAAGGAGACAAGGATGGATCAATTCGCATTCTTCTGCATGCTGACCTCCAGTTGAACCAGCACCATTTGTTGAAAAGGCTATCTTTTTTCTATTGGATGTTTTCAGCCTCTTTGTCGAGGATCAAGTGGCAATAGGTGTGTGGGTTCAATTCTGGATCTTCAATCCTGTTCCATTGATCCTCCTGCCTGTCACTGTACCAATACCATGCAGTTTTTAACACTATTGCTCTGTAGTATTGCTTGAGGTCAGGGATACTCATTCCCCCAGATTTTCTTTTGTTGCTGAGAATAGTTTTAGCTATCCTGGGTTTTTTGTTGTTCCAGATGAATTTGATAATTGCTCTTTCTAACTCTGTGAAGAATTGAGTTGGGATTTTGATGAGTATTGCATTGAAACTGTATATTGCTTTTGGCAAAATGGCCATTTAAACTATATTGATTCTACCGATCCATGAGCATGGGAGGTTTTCCCATTTTTTGAGGTCTTCTTCCATTTCCTTCTTCAGAGTCTTGAAGTTCTTGTCATACAGATCTTTCACATGTTTGGTAAGAGTCACCCCAAGATACTTTATACTGTTTGTGGCTATTGTGAAGGGGGTCATTTCCCTAATTTCTTTCTCAGCGTGCTTATCCTTTGAGTATAGGAAAGCCACTGATTTGCTTGAGTTGATTTTATAACCTGCCACTTTGCTGAAGTTGTTTATCAGCTGTAGGGGCTCTCTAGTGGAGTTTTTTGGGTCACTTAGGTAGACTATCATGTCGTCTGCAAATAATGATAGTTTGACTTCCTCCTTTCCAATTTGTATCCCTTTGACCTCCTTATGTTGTCAAATTGCCCGAGCTAGTACCTCAAGTACAATATTGAAAAGATAAGGAGAAAGGGGGCAGCCTTGTCTGGTCCCTGATTTCAGTGGGATTACTTCAAGTTTCTCTCCATTTAGTTTGATGCTGGCTACCGGTTTGCTGTATATTGCTTTTACTATGTTTAGGTATGGGCCTTGAATTCCTGTTCTCTCCAAGACTTTAAGCATGAAAGGATGCTGGATTTTGTCAAATGCTTTTTCAGCATCCAATGAAATGACCATGTGGTTTTGTTCTTTGAGTTTGTTTATGTAGTGGATTGCATTGATGGATTTCCATATATTGAACCAACCCTGCATTCCTGGGATAAAGCCTACTTGATCATGGTGGATGATCATTTTGATGTGTTCTTGGATTCGGTTGACAAGAATTTTATTGAGCATTTTTGCATCGATGTTCATAAGGGAAATTGTTCTGAAGTTCTCTTTCTTTGTTGGATCTTTGTGTGGATTTGGTATCAGTGTAATTGTGGCTTCGTAGAAGGAATTGGGTAGTGTTCCTTCTGTTTCTATTTTGTGGAATAGTTTGAAGAGTATTGGTGTTAACTCTTCTTTGAAGGTCTGGTAGCATTCTGCACTGAAACCATCTGGTCCTGTGCTTTTTTTGGTTGGAAGATTTTCTATGACTCCTTCTATTTCTTTAGGCATTATGGGACTGTTTAGATGGTCTAGTTGGTCCTGATTTAATTTTGGTATTTGGTATCTGTCAAGGAAATTGTCCATTTCCTCCAGATTGTCCAGTTGTGTTGAGTACAGTCTCTTGTAGTAGGATCTGATGATTTTTTGGATTTCCTCAGTTTCCATTGTTATATCTGCCTTTTCATTTTTAAGTTTGTTAATTTGGATACTTTCTCTGTGCCCTTTGGTCAGTCTGGCTAAGGGTTTATCTATCTTGTTGATTTTCTCAAAGAACCAGCTCCTGGTTTTGTTGATTTTTTGTATGGTTTTCTTTATTTCTACTTGATTGATTTCAGCCCTGAGTTTGACCAGAGAAGGCTGCCCCCTTTCTCCTTATCTTTTCAATATTTTACTTGAGGTACTAGCTCGGACAATTCAACAACATAAGGAGGTCAAAGGGATACAAATTGGAAAGGAAGAAGTCAAGCTATCATTATTTGCAGACGACATGATAGTCTACCTAAGTGACTCAAAAAACTCCACTAGAGAGCTCCTACAGCTGATAAACAACTTCAGCAAAGTTGCAGGTTAGAAAATCAACTCAAGCAAATCAGTGGCCTTCCTATACTCAAAGGATAAGCACGCTGAGAAAGAAATTAGGGAAATGACCCCCTTCACAATAGCCACAAACAGTATAAAGTATCTTGGGGTGACTCTTACCAAACATGTGAAAGATCTGTATGACAAGAACTTCAAGACTCTGAAGAAGGAAATGGAAGAAGACCTCAAAAAATGGGAAAACCTCCCATGCTCATGGATCGGTAGAATCAATATAGTTAAAATGGCCATTTTGCCAAAAGCAATATACAGATTCAATGCAATACCCATCAAAATCCCAACTCAATTCTTCACAGAGTTAGAAAGAGCAATTATCAAATTCATCTGAAACAACAAAAAACCCAGGATAGCTAAAACTATTCTCAGCAACAAAAGAAAATCTGGGGGAATCAGTATCCCTGACCTCAAGCAATACTATAGAGCAATAGTGTTAAAAACTGCATGGTATTGGTACAGTGACAGGCAGGAGGATCAATGGAACAGGATTGAAGATCCAGAAATGAACCCAGACACCTATTGCCACTTGATCCTCGACAAAGAGGCTGAAAACATCCAATGGAAAAAAGATAGCCTTTTCAACAAATGGTGCTGGTTCAACTGGAGGTCAGCATGCAGAAGAATGCGAATTGATCCATCCTTGTCTCCTTGTACTAAGCTCAAATCCAAATGGATCAAGGACCTCCACATAAAGCCAGACACTCTGAAGCTAATAGAAATGAAACTGGGGAAGACCTTTGAGGACATCGGTACAGGGAGAAAGTTTCTGAAAAGAACACCAATATCATATGCTCCAAGAGCAAAATTGACAAATGGGACCTCATAAAATTACAAAGTTTCTGTAAGGCAAAGGACACAATCAAGAGGACAAATCAGCAACCAACAAATTGGGAAAAGATCTTCACCAATCCTACATCAGATAGAGGGCTAATATCCAATATATATAAAGAACTCAAGAAGTTAGACTCCAGAAAACCGAACAACCCTATTAAAAATGGGGTACAGAGTTAAACAAAGAATTCTCACCTGAAGAACTTCGGATGGTTGAGAAACACCTTAAAAAATACTCATCTTCATTAGTCATTAGGGAAATGCAAATCAAAACAACCCTAAGATTTTATCTTACACAAGTGAGAATGGCTAAGATTAAAAATTCAGGAGACAGCAGGTCTTGGAGAGGGTGTGGAGAAAGAGGAACACTCCTCCACTGCTGGTGGGGTTGCAAATTGGTACAACCACTCTGGAAAGCAGTCTGGCGGTTCCTCTGAAAACTGGGCACCTCACTTCCAGAAGATCCTGCTATACCACTCCTGGGCATATACCCAGAGGACTCCTCACCATGTAATAAGGATACATGCTCTACTATGTTCATAGCAGCCCTATTTATAATTGCCAGATGCTGGAAAGAACCCATGTATCCCTCAACAGAAGAGTGGATGCAAAAAATGTGGTATATCTACACAATGGAGTACTATTCAGCCATTAGAAACAATGAATTCATGAAATTCTTAGGCAAATGGATGGAGCTAGAGAACATCATACTAAGTGAGGTAACCCAGACTCAAAAGGTGAATCATGGTATGCACTCACTAATAAGTGGTTATTAACCTAGAAAACTGGAATACCCAAAACATAATCCACACATCAAATGAGGTACAGGAAGAAAGGAGGAGGGGCCCCTGGTTCTGGAAACACTCAGTGAAACAGTATTCGGCAAAACCAGAACGGTGAAGTGGGAAGGAGTGGGTGGGAGGACAGGGGAAGAGAAGGGGGCTTACGGGACTTTCGGGGAGTGGGGGGGGCTAGAAAAGGGGAAATCATTTGAAATGTAAATAAATTATTTTGAATAAAAAAAAGAATTGACAAATGGGACCTCACAAAATTAAAATGTTCCTGTAAGGCAAAGGACACCATCAAAAGAAAAAAAACAGCAATCAACAAATTGTGAAAATATCTTCACCAACCCTACATTTGACAGAGGCCTAATATCCAATATACACAAAGAACTCCTGCTATTCCACTCCTGTTCTAATACCCAGAGGATTCCCCAGCATGCAAAAAGGACATATGCTCCACTATATTCATGACAGCCTTATTTATAATAGGCAGGAGCTAGAAAGTACCCAGATGGCCCTCAACAGTGGAATGGATACAGAAAATGTGGTATATTTACCCAATGGAATACTACTCTCCAATAAAAAAAAAAATGAATTCATTAAATATTTTAGCCAAATGGTTGGAATTGAAAATATCATCCTAAGTGAGGTATCCCAATCACAAAAGAATACACACGGAATACAATCACTGATAAGTGGATATTAATTAGCCCTGAATCTCTGAATACTCAAGACAATTAGCATATCAAATGATTCCCAAGAAGAAGGAAGGAGAAGGCCCTGGTCCTGGAAAGGCTTGATCCAGGATTGTAGGGGAGTACCAGGACAGAAAAATGGGAGGGTTGTGATTGGGGAATGGGCAGAGGGAAGAGGGCTTATGGGACATACCGGGAGGGGGGACCTGGGAAAGGGGTAAGCATTTGGAATGTAAGCAAAGAATATAGAAAATAAAAATAAAATAAATTGAAATAAAATAAATGAAATAAAATGAAATAAAATGAAGTAAAATAAAATAAAGTAAAATAAAATAAAACAAAATAAAATAAAATAAAATAAAATGAAATGAAAAGAATTCTGTAGGCTTCATGTATTTTTATGGTAATCTTTTTGGAAGCTTTTTCCTATAATTTTGTTGAAGATGTTTATTGACCCTTTAAGTTGGAAATCCTTGCTCTCTTCTATTTCTATTATGCCTAGGTTTGGTCTTCTCATTTTGTTCTTGATTGCCAGGATGATTTGGGTTAGGAGCTTTCTGCCTTTTGCATTTCCTTTGACTATTTTGTCAATGTTTTCTACAATATATTCTATGCCTGAGATTCTCTCTTCTACCTCTTGTATTCTGTTAGTATGTTTGCCGTTATGACTCCTGCTATCTTTTCTAGGTTTTCTACTTCCAGGATTATTTCCCTTCATGATTTTTTTGTTGTTGTTGTTGCTCCTATTTTCATTTTTAGGTCCTGGACAGTTTTGTTCAATATCTTTACTTGTTTGATTGTGGTCTCCTGTATTTCTTAAGGGTCTTATGTGTTTTCTTTAATGGCTTCTACCTGTTTGCCTGCGTTTTCTTGTATTTCTTTTTATTTCTAAACTTTTTTATTAGATATTTTTTTCATTTACATTTCAAATGTTTTCCTTTTTCCTGGTTTCCCCTCTGAAAATACCCTGTCCCATCTCCCCTCCCCCTGTTCACCAATCCACCCAGCCCTACTTCCCTGTCCTGGTATTCTCCTAAACTAGAACATAGAATCTTCTCAGAACCAAGGGCCTCTTCTCTCTTTGATGTCCAACAAGGACATCCTCTGCTACATTTGTAGCTGGAGCCATGGGTCCCTCCATGTGTACTCTTTGGTTGGTGGTTAAGTTCCTTGGAGCTCTGGGGTTACGGGATGGTTCATATTGTTTTTCCTTCTATGGGGTTGTAAGCTTCTTCAGCTGCTTGGAGATAGCTAATAATTGGTTCATCTGGCTGTCCCTATTTTTTAGGGGAATTATACATATATATATATATGGCCTTCTTTTTTTTTTTCACATGTAAAAGTATTTTTTTTAATTAGGTGTACTCTTTATTTACACTTCAAATGTACCCTTTCCTGGTTCCCCCCTCCCCTGAAAATCCCATAAGTCATCTCCCCTTTCCCTATCAACCCTCCCCCACTTCCTTGTTCTGGTATTCCTCTTCACTACAGTATCAAGTCTTTCCAGGTCCAAGGGCCTCTCCTCTCTTTGGTGTCTAACAAGATCATCCTCTGCGGCCGATGTGTCTGGAGCTATGGTTAGCTCCATTGTTTTGTCCCTGGGAGCTCTGGGCATACTGGGTAACTCATATTATTGTTTGTCTATGGTGCTGCAAACCCCTTCAACTTCTTGGTTTCTTTCTCTACCTCCCCCATTGGGCACCATGTTTTCAGTTCAATGGCTGGCTGAAAGTGTCCCACTCTGTATTTGTCATGTACTAGGAGAGCCTCCCAGGAGATAGCTATATCCAGTTCCAGTCAGCCAGTACTTGTGGGCATCGATAGTAGTGTCTGGGTTCTGTACATAGGATGCATACCTGGGTGCGGTAGTCTCTGGATGGTCTTTCCTTCAGACTCTGTTCAACCTTTTGTCTTTGTAGCTCCTTCTGTAATATCGAATGCCTGAGAACCACCTAAAGACATATTCAATATCCTTAGTCATCAGGGAAATGCAAATCATAACAACCCTGAGATTTCACCTAACACTGGTCAGAATGGCTAAGATGAAATAAAAAAAAAAAAAAAAAAAAAAAAAAAAAAAAAAAAAAAAAAACCTCAGGAGACCACAGGTGCTGGAGAGGTTGTGGAGAAAAAGGAACTTTCCTCTACTGTTGGTGAAATTGCAAACTAGTACAGCTACTCTGGGAATCAGTTTGGCAGTTCCTCAGAAAACTGAGCATAATCCTACCAGAGGACCCTACTATAAAACTCCTGGGCATATACCCAGAGTTTTCTCCAGCATGTAATAAGAACACATGCTCCAGTATGTTCATAGCAGCAATATTTATAATAGCCAGAAGCTGGGAAGTATGCAGATGTCCCTCAATGGATGAATGGATACAGAAAATGTATATACATGCAATGGAGCATAATTCAGCCATTAAAAACAATGAATTCATGAAATTCTTAGACAATTGGATGGAACTGGAGAATATCATCCTTAGTAAATTAACCCAATAACAAAAGAACATTCATAGTATGCACTCACTGATATGTGAATATTAGACTAGAAGCTTGGAATGCCCAAGACACAATTCATATATCAAATGATGCCCAAGAAGGAGGAAGAACAAAGTATGGATCCTTGGGTCCTTTGTAGAAAAGGAAAAATATATGTCCTTCTTAAAATCCTCTATCATCATAATGAGATGTGATTTTAAATCCAAATCTTACTTTTCATGTGTTTGGGAATCCAGGGCTTTCTGTGGTGGAAAAAGTGAGTTCTGATCATGCCAACATGCATTGGTTTCTGTTGCTTATGTCCTTTTGCTTGCTTCTTGCCATCTGTTTATCCTTGGTGTTACCTGGTCTCGTTGTTTCTGAATGGAGCTTGTACCTCTTGTGGGATTGTGAGTCTGGTGATCTCATTTGTTTAAGCACTCCTGGTAGACAAGTTCTCTCGGGGTAGGATTGGGGTGCAGATTGCTATGCATAGGTTTAGCTCAGTGTAGGGGGTATAGAGTGGGAGTAGATGGAATCTGGAAAGATCCTATTCTTGCATGCATGTCCCCAGCTGTTAAGTAATTCCTGCTTACTGTGGTCTCCAGTTGGGTCCCACTTAGGCCAGGTATTGTGGCAGTAGTGATGGTCTCACCTGTGATCTTAGGTGTGTCAGCACTACTGGAAGAAAAGCTCCCTCAAGAAGTGATTGGAGTACAGATATCTATGGCACAGGATTGGCTCTGAGCGGCACATGAAAACAGAAAGGCTTTCTTATTTATTTACTTATTTATTTATTTATTTATTTATTTATTTATTTATTTATGTCTGTATTTGAATAGCATCTGGGACAAGGTAACATACAAAATATTTAATTGTCATATATTAGAATATGTTTGGATAATATACATGATATTATATTGAAATAGAAGCAAAGCTAGAATGTTTATATGATAAACAAGTATTGTGCATCAATTGATTGTGAGTCAAACTTGTGTGTTTTGCTCAGTGAATTAATGCAGCAGTTTGTTATGCAATTTATAATGACACAAAAATATCATTATTCACTAAATTTCCAACACTGATTGTATATGGAACCTCTCTGTTTTTCAATGCCACCAAGTATAAAATTTGCCTACATGTTGGAATTACCTGAAGATTTAGAGTCTCAATGATTAGATGGATAAAAAATAATAAATAAATAATTGTCAATATATAGTTAAATAATAGATATTTTTAAAAGTGAGTCATTTGAAGATTTCTGCTTTATCTTTTTCTTCTAATCTTTGGTACAACTCTAAGCACTTAGATTAGGCTTATGCAAAAATAAAAGTTTTAGACATTATTTGCTTTAAGATTACAGTTTGGAAGAAAGCATGTTACAAGCATAAGTCACATAAAAGTACAATAAGTTATTGTTATTTTGTACCAGAGTGTCCAGATTCCTCCAGCACAAACCAAGCATCTCATTGTTATATGCTCTCAATGTTTATGAGTTCACCTTTTCTGCTCTCAGTATTGCATTTGTGAGACCTCCAAAATCAATGGCACAAAGGAAATTGTATTTATGCTATAGCATAAACTGTAAAATAAAATGAGTATTATGACCTGTGCAATGGTCCTGCACAAATCACAACCAAAACTGATCTTTGTTTTATACACTCTCACTGGTTCATGAATTATAGCTTAAATATTTGTAAATCTCAAAATTCTGTTTTAAAATTTAATCAGCAACAAAGGCATTAAAGGAGAGGAGCGAGAAGATGATAAAACTTGGGGTGTGGATTTTCCATAATTATAATGGTATATTCTAGAAGAATTAAACAGAGATACATGCCCCTTATGCCCCATAAGAAGCTTGACAGAGACATTATTCATGAAGTAAAGGGAAGTCCTTGACAGGCACATAGTCTGTTGATATATTGATTCTGAACCACACAGACTAGAAATTGTAAAAATGAAAGTTCTCTTATTCCCCAAAACAAAACCTTCTTAGTATTGTGTTATTGTATCCTAAACAGAGAACGAAAACATTCATTATATTCATGTAAATCTAAAATCAGTGATTCCTCTAAATGGAAGAAAAGAGAATGGTAGAAAGTTATTTTGCCTCTGACCACAGAGAAGTGGGGAGATTGAGTTTGTGGGTTGCAAAAGTGGAAACAGAATATGTCATATACTCTAGAGCCCAACACTCTCCAGTTGTTGAGACACATTCACTAAAGCCCACCACTCTCCCTATTGGCTCCTTGAAGTCTTTCCTTTACTTGTGTCTCCTGTCTGTTTTCTGTTGGCTATCATCTTGCTTGCTGTCCTTTTCTTCTCCATCCTGTTTTGACATTCTTCTTCAACTCTAGGTAACAAAGGTCATCCACCCTCATCATGTCTTACTTCCCCTTTAATCTCAAGACAGCATACTGCTGCAAATGACCCCTAAAAATGAGGACTCACTTCCTCCACACACACAAAAAAAAAAAAACAGAGTCACATGTTAAATTATCCCATACTCTACCATTTCCTTTTCTAAGAGTTCAAACTTACTACTCATTTCTCTCTACTACTAATTTCAAGCATGCTCTGCCCATAGTTTGTGCTCCATTTTTTCTATAAAGCATTATGGTACACTTTCTTTCTAGTCAAAGGACTCTTCATCGATTAGCCTTCTCCGAAAGCAATTCTGGTATTAGAAAGACAGTTCATAGAATAAAAAGGCTTATTACACTTGTTTATGTAGCAGAGTTATAATCCCAAGTTCCCCCATAAATAAGTTCAAGTATAACCACATATACAATTGTGTAAGGGGTATAAAATTAATTTAACATTGTTATATGTCAGTCTAGCACCAGGTTAAATTAGAGATGCTATCTCAAGGAATACTTTTGAAACACAAAATAACAGTGTATTCCTTGCCTAATTCTGACCTACACACACACACACACACACACACAAACAGACTCACACACAAAGACACACAAGAAAGCAGCTCTAATTCACCCACATACAATCTGTCTCCTTTACCTACTTCTTTCTTCACTATCTGGAATAAATGACAGCTCCATAAGAATTCCTGACACTTATCAAATATGAAATTAATAATTATTCAATTAATTCATGATAAAACACCCAAATGTATATGAGTTTGACTCACTTTTTATATTTAATATATTGTATATTTAGGAAAGAAAAACTGGCTACAAATTAAGCATCAACACTCCAATATTACTTCTGTTAATGCTAAGTCCTCCTGCTTTGGTCTCCTGTACTTGGAATCTCTGTACCAGGTTGTTGTTGTGTTCTGCAGAAACAGTCTGGAAAAAATGAATTCACCTATGTGCCCCAAATGAAATATTATTTTGCCCTTCAATCTTACAATTTATGGACCTGGGAAGATGGCTGATTAAAATAATACCTCCATACAAGCATGATGACCTGAGGAAGATTTTCTTTATTCATTGATCATCCAGTTCAGTCCACATACATACATGTATGCACACACACACACACACACACACACACACACACATACACACATACACACACACACACACACACACACACACAGAGAGAGAGAGAGAGAGAGAGAGAGAGAGAGAGAGAGGCAGACAGACAGACAGACAGACAGAGGTAGAGGAAGAGGTAGAGGTAAAGAGTAATGAAAGATGGGAAAAGTTAATTAATGATAAGAAATATTTGACTTCTGTGTTCATTTTCCAAGACATTATTTCTCTCACAAGGCAGACAAACATGCTATAGAATGAAACACAGTGAGCTTTCTCTGGTGGCAAAATCCAGTTTGCATATCTAGAACAGATAAAAGAGTGTGTGTGTTTGATGGTGAAAGTGCACAGCTTACTTTTCATGGAGAAAAATAGAGACCTGTGGGTAAGTAGAAATTAGTACATACTACACAGGCTTCTCATGGAGCACTGACTGTTCATTCGCTGCAGACTCTGTTGTCCTTATTTGCCACCAACTTTCATTGCCCATGGCCCACTCATTTGATTCTGTCCTTCTTTCATCAGATAGTTAATTGTGAATCTTCAAAAGACAGTGATCTTGGAATTCTGAGCAGCCAAAAAGTGAAAAAAATGTTCCGTTGATATCTATAGGAAAAAAAAATGAACTCAGCAGATATTTGATTTATCTAACACCATACTAGTTTTCTTTAACATAGATAACTTACTCATTCAAACATCATGATTATTCCTGTTAAGATACCCTCTGCCACAGAAGACAGTTAAGAGACTCATAATCATACTTCATGTTCAGCCAGTTCATAAAGCAAAGAGAAACCATGCTGTGGAGATATCTAGAAGTAAAGTGATTGCCAAAGGACCTGATCTCACCTGCCTAGCATCATGCAAACACAGAGTGTGGTGCTACGTAACTGTTATCCACACATTCCACATTCCAAAAATGAGTCAGGCTAAGAGCTGTTCCTTACTGACAAGTCATCAAGTGGTGAGATATATGTTCAGCAAGAGATCATTCTCAAAACATAAGATGAAGCAGCTAGAAAGATGGTTTAGGTATCGAAAGCACTTCCTGCTCTTCCAAAGTAATGCAGTTAAGTTCACAGTACACACCCAGTAAGCACACAAATGTCTGAAACTAAAACCCCAGGGGACATAGCACAATTTGCTGGGCTCTGAGGACACATTCACACATGTAGATGACATAAACATGAACTCGTGTGCAAATAAACAAAAATAAAATATATAAAATGAAAATAATAAAAAAGTATACTGATATGAACCTTGATCTCCAGATACATATGCATATACACTTATCATATTTGTGTACACATATGCACACAAACACTGACATATTCACACATACACACTCAAGGCAAAGACAAATAAAAATCTCAAAACTACAGTACATCATTTTATGTAATGTTAGCCAGCAAAACTACAACAGTATATTCTTTAGCGCACAAGATAATTTTGGGAGAAGGAACTGGATTTCAAAGGGCAATAGTCTTTGGAGTTAGCTCAGATACTAGTATGTTTCTGTATGGTGTAATGGTGCCTTCTTTTCTAATAGTGGAACCAAATAGCATGTTCTCCACTAAACCTGTGAGTAAAAGTCAGCAAACCCAAAGGGAATGTAAAAATGACAGATAAAACCATTACTCACCCAGAATTTCTTTTGTTGTTGAGAATACTTTTAGCTATACTGGGTTTTATGCTATTCCAGATGAATTTGAGAATTGCTCTTTCTAACTCTATGAAGAACTGAGTTGGGATTTTGATGGGTATTGAGTTGAATCTGTATATTTCTTTTTTGACAAATGGGACCTCATTAAATTACAAAGTTTCTGTAAGGCAAAGGACACCATCAAAAGGACAAATCAGCAACCAACAAATTGGGAAAAATCTTTACCAACTCTACATCAGAAAGAGGGCTAATATCCAATATATACAAGAACTCAAGAAGTTAGACCCCAGAAAACCAAATAACCATATCAAAATGGGGTACAGAGCTAAACAAAGAATTTTCACCCAAAGAACTGTGGATGGCTGAGAAGCATCTTAAAAAAAGCTCAACTTCATTAGTCATTAGGAAATGCAAATCAAAACAACCCTGAGATTTCACCTTAAACCAGTCAGAATGGCTATGATTAAAAATTCAGGAGACAGCAGGTGTTGGCATGGATGTGGAGAAAGAGTAAGACTCTTCCACTGCTGGTGGGGTTGCAAACTGGTACAACCACTCTAGAAATGAGTCTGGCAGTTCCTCAGAAAACTGGGCACGTCACTTCATGAGAATCCTGCTATACCACTCCTGGGTATATATCCAGAGGATTCCCCAGCATGTAATAAGGATATGTGTTCCACTAAGTTCATAGCAGCCCTATTTATAATAGCCAGAAGCTGGAAAGAACCCAGGTATCCCTCAATGGAAGAATGGATGCAAAAAATGTGGTATATATACACAATGGAGTATATCCAGCCATTAGAAACAATGAATTCATGAAATTCTTAGACAAATGGATGGAGTTGAAGAACATCATACTAAGTGAGGTAACCCAGTCTCAAAAGATCAATCATGGTATGCACTCACTAATAAGTAGATATTAGCCTAGAAAATTTGAATATCCAAAACATAATCCAAACATCAAATGAGGTACAAGAAGAATGGAGGAGTGGCCACTTGTTCTGGAAAGACTCAGTGTAGCAGTACAGGGAGGTGGGAAGGGGTGGATGGGAGAACAGGGGGAAGGAAGGGGGATTATGTGACTTTCAAGGAGTGGGGAGCCTGAAAAGGTGAAATCATTTGAAATGTAAATAAAAAATATATCAAATAGAAAAAGATAAAAAAATTAAAAAATTAAAAAAAAAAACATGACTCACATTGAAAATATGCATTAGCCAGCATTTATGGCTACCGAAGACTTATCTGGGACCTTTATCTCATATGTCTGCCTCAAGTCCAAGTAGGTAAGAAGACAGAAAAGACTGTTGTGTATGTCCTGTTTCCATGGCCACCTCAACCAATCTGTAGATGTTGACTTTCTCAAACATTTATATCATACCATCTGCAAACCACTATTTTACTGGGTCAAGTATGGGTACAGAGAGAAGTCTTGGCTATTCTTTGTAGTCTAATTTCTTTTGTGTGTGTGTGTGTGTGTGTGTGTTTTATTCGATATAATTTATTTACATTTCAAATGATTTCCCCTTTTCTAGCCCCCCCCACTCCCCGAAAGTCCCGTAAGCCCCCTTCTCTTCCCGTGTCCTCCCTCCCACCCCTTCCCAGTTCCCCGTTTTGGTTTTGCCAAATACTGTTTCACTGAGTCTTTCCAGAACCAGGGACCACTCCTGCTTTCTTCTTGTATCTCATTTGATGTGTGGATTATGTTTTGGGTATTCCAGTTTTCTAGGTTAATAACCACTTATTAGTGAGTGCATACCATGATTCACATTTTGAGTCTGGGTTACCTCACTTAGTATGATGTTCTCTAGCTCCATCCATTTGCCTAAGAATTTCATGAATTCATTGTTTCTAATGGCTGAATAGTACTCCATTGTGTAGATATACCACATTTTTTGCATCCACTCTTCTGTTAAGGGATACCTGGGTTCTTTCCAGCATCTGGCAATTATAAATATGGCTGCTATGAACATAGTAGAGCATGTATCCTTATTACATGGTGGGGAATCCACTGGGTATATGCGCAGGAGTGGTATAGCAGGATCTTCTGGAAGTGAGGTGCCCAGTTTTCAGAGGAACCGCCAGACTGCTTTCCAGAGTGGTTGTACCAATTTGCAACCCCACCAGCAGTGGAGGAGTGTTCCTCTTTCTCCACACCCTCTCCAAGACCTGCTGTCTCCTGAATTTTTAATCTTAGCCATTCTGACTGGTGTAAGATGAAATCTTAGGGTTGTTTTGATTTGCATTTCCCTAATGACTAATGAAGTTGAGCATTTTTAAAGATGCTTCTCCGCCATCCGAAGTTCTTCAGGTGAGAATTCTTTGTTTAACTCTGTACCCCATTTTTTAATAGAGTTGTTCGGTTTTCTGGAGTCTAACTTCTTGAGTTCTTTATATATATTGGATATTAGCCCTCTATCTGATGTAGGATTGGTGAAGATCTTTTCCCAATTTGTTGGTTGCCAATCTGTCCTCTTGATGGTGTCCTTTGCCTTACAGAAACTCTGTAACCTTATGAGGTCCCATTTGTCAATTCTTGCTCTTAGAGCATACGCTATTGGTGTTCTGTTCAGAAACTTTCTCCCTGTACCGATGTCCTCAAGGGTCTTCCCCAGTTTCTTTTCTATTAGCTTCAGAGTGTCTGGCTTTATGTGGAGGTCCTTGATCCATTTGGATTTGAGCTTAGTACAAGGAGACAAGGATGGATCAATTCGCATTCTTCTGCATGCTGACCTCCAGTTGAACCAGCAGCATTTGTTAAAAAGGCTATCTTTTTTCCATTGGATGTTTTCAGCCTCTTTGTCGAGGATCAAGTGGCCATAGGTGTGTGGGTTCATTTCTGGATCTTCAATCCTGTTCCATTGATCCTCCTGCCTGTCACTGTACCAATACAATGCAGTTTTTAACACTATTGCTCTGTAGTATTGCTTGAGGTCAGGGATACTGATTCCCCCAGATTTTCTTTTGTTGCTGAGAAGAGTTTTAGCTATCCTGGGTTTTTTGTTGTTCCAGATGAATTTGATAATTGCTCTTTCTAACTCTGTGAAGAATTGAGTTTTGATTTTGATGGGTATTGCATTGAATCTGTATAGTGCTTTAGGCAAAATGTCCATTTTAACTATATTGATTCTACTGATCCATGAGCATGGGAGGTTTTCCCATTTTTTGAGGTCTTCTTCCATTTCCTTCTTCAGAGTCTTGAAGTTCTTGTCATACAGATCTTTCACATGTTTGGTAAGAGTCACCACAAGATACTTTATACTGTTTGTGGCTATTGTGAAGGGGGTCATTTCCCTAATTTCTTTCTCAGCCTGCTTATCCTTTGAGTATAGGAAGGCCAGTGATTTGCTTGAGTTGATTTTATAACCTGCCACTTTGCTGAAGTTGTTTATCAGCTGTAGGAGCTCTCTAGTGGAGTTTTTTGGGTCACTTAGGTAGACTATCATGTCGTCTGCAAATAATGATAGTTTGACTTCCTCCTTTCCAATTTGTATCCCTTTGACCTCCTTATGTTGTCGAATTGCCCGAGCTAGTACCTCAAGTACAATATTGAAAAGATAAGGAGAAAGGGGGCAGCCTTGTCTGGTCCCTGATTTCAGTGGGATTGTTTCAAGTTTCTCTCCATTTAGTTTGATGCTGGCTACCGGTTTGCTGTATATTGCTTTTACTATGTTTAGGTATGGGCCTTGAATTCCTGTTCTCTCCAAGACTTTAAGCATGAAAGGATGCTGAATTTTGTCAAATGCTTTTTCAGCATCCAATGAAATGACCATGTGGTTTTGTTCTTTGAGTTTGTTTATGTAGTGGATTGTATTGATGGATTTCCGTATATTGAACCAACCCTGCATTCCCGGGATAAAGCCTACTTGATCATGGTGGATGATCGTTTTGATGTGTTCTTGGATTCGGTTGGCAAGAATTTTATTGAGTATTTTTGCATCGATGTTCATAAGGGAAATTGGTCTGAAGTTCTCTTTCTTTGTTGGATCTTTGTGTGGCTTTGGTATCAGCGTAATTGTGGCTTCGTAGAAGGAATTGGGTAGTGTTCCTTCTGTTTCTATTTTGTGGAATAGTTTGAAGAGTATTGGTGTTAACTCTTCTTTGAAGGTCTGGTAGAATTCTGCACTGAAACCATCTGGTCCTGTGCTTTTTTTGGTTGGAAGACTTTCTATGACTCCTTCTATTTCTTTAGGCTTTATGGGACTGTTCAGATGGTCTAGTTGGTCCTGATTTAATTTTGGTATTTGGTATCTGTCAAGGAAATTGTCCATTTCCTCCAGATTCTCCAGTTGTGTTGAGTACAGGCTCTTGTAGTAGGATCTGATGGTTTTTTGGATTTCCTCAGTTTCCGTTGTTATGTCTCCCTTTTCATTTCTAAGTTTGTTAATTTGGATACTTTCTCTGTGCCCTTTGGTCAGTCTGGCTAAGGGTTTATCTATCTTGTTGATTTTCTCAAAGAACCAGCTCCTGGTTTTGTTGATTTTTTTGTATGGTTCTCTTTGGTTCTACTTGATTGATTTCGGCCCTGAGTTTGATGATTTCCTGCCTTCTACTCCTCCTGGGCGAAATAGCTTCTTTTTGTTCTAGGGCTTTCAGGTGTGTCATTAAGTTGGTAATGTATGCTCTCTCCATTTTCTTTTTGGAGGCACTCAGGGCTATGAGTTTTCCTCTTAGCACTGCTTTCATTGTGTCCCATAGATTTCGGTATGTTGTGTTTTCATTTTCATTGTGTTCTAAAAAGTCTTTAATTTCTTTCTTTATTTCTTCCTTGACCAAGGTATCATTGAGTAGAGTATTGTTCAATTTCCACGTGTATGTGGGTTTTCTATTGTTTCTGTTGCTATTGAAGACCACTTTTACTCCATAGTGATCAGATAGAAGGCATGGGATTAGTTCGATCTTCTTATATTTGTTGAGGTCTGTCTTGTGACCAATTATATGGTCGATTTTGGAGAAGGTACCATGAGGTGCTGAAAAAAAGGTATATTCTTTGGTTTTAGGATAGAATGTTCTATAAATATCAGTTAAATCTAATTGGTCCAAAGCTTCGATTAGTTTCATTGTGTCCTTGTTTAGTTTCTGTTTTCCTGATCAGTCCATTGAAGAAAGTGCAGTGTTGAAGTCACCCACAATTATTGTGTCAGGTGCAATGTGTGCTTTGAGTTTTAATAAAGTTTCTTTTATGAAAGAGGGTGCCCTTGCATTTGGAGCATAGATGTTCAGGATTGAGTGTTCTTCTTGTTGTATTTTTCCTTTGACCAGCAAGAAGTGTCCCTCAGAGCCTCTTTTGATGACTTTGGGTTGAAAGTCAATTTTATCTGATATTAAAATGGCTACTCCAGCTTGTTTCCTGAGACCATTTGCTTGTAAAATTGTCTTCCAGCCTTTTACTCTAAGGTAGTGTTTGTCTTTGACCCTGAGGTGTGTTTCCTGTAAGCAGCAAAATGTAGGATCCTGTTTAAGTATCCAGTCAGTTAGTCTGTGTCTTTTTATTGGGGCATTGAGTCCATTGATGTTAAGAGATATTAAGGAATAGTGATTGTTACTTCCTATCATTTTTGACGTTATATTTTAAATTTGATTGCTTAACTTCTTTTGGGTTTGATGAAAGGTTACTATCTTGCTTTTTTCAGGGTGAAGTTTCCCTCGTTGTATTGGTGTTGTCCTCCTATTATCCTTTTTAGGGCTGGGTTTGTGGATAGATATTGGGTAAACTTGGTTTTGTCGTGAAATATCTTATTTTCCCCATCTATGGTGATTGAGAGTTTTGCTGGATATAGTAGTTTTGGTTGGCATTTGTGTTCTCTTAGAGTCTGCATGAGATCTGCCCAGGACCTTCTAGCCTTCATAGTCTCAGGTGAAAAGTCTGCTGTGATTCTGATAGGTCTTCCATTATATGTTACTTGGCCTTTTTCTCTTACTGCCTTTAATATTCTTTCTTTGCTTAGAACATTTGGTGTTTTGATTATTATGTGACGGGAAATATTTCTGTTCTGGTCCAGTCTGTTTGGAGTTCTGTAGGCTTCTTGTATATTCATGGGCATCTCTCTCTTTAGGTTAGGGAAGTTTTCTTCCATAATTTTATTGAAGATATTTGCTGGCCCTTTAAGTTGTAAATCTTCACTCTCATCTATGCCTATAATCCTTAGGTTTGGTCTTCTCATTGTGTCCTGGATTTCCTGGATATTTTGGGTTACAAGCTTTTTGCATTTTGCATTTTCTTTAACTGTTGAGTCCATGGTTTCTATGGAATCTTCAGCATCTGAGATTCTTTCTTCTATTTCTTGTATTCTGTTGTTGATATTTGCATCTCTGTCCCCTGATTTCTTCCCAAGCCTTTCTATCTCCAAAGTTGTCACCTTTTGAGTTTTCTTAGTTGTTTCTACTTCTGATTTTAGATCCTGGATGGTTTTGCTTAGCTCCTTCACTTGCTTGTTTGTACTTTCCTGTAATTCTTTAAGAGATTTTTGTGTTTTTTCTTTCATGACCTCAGCCTGATGACCAAAGTTCTCCTGTATTTCTTTAAGAGATTTTTGTGTTTCGTCTTTCATGACCTCAGCCTGTTGACCAGAGTTCTCCTGTATTTAAAGAAATTTAAAGTGTTTTTTGCATTTCCTCCTTGTTGGCTTTTGTATTCTCCTGGATTTCTTTCAATGATTTTTGTGTTTCCCTTGCAAGGGCTTCTAACTTTTGATCCATTTTCTCCTGAATTTCTTTATGTATGTCCTTCATGTGTTCCTGTACCAGCATCATGACCAGTGATTTTAAATCCAAATCTTGTTTTACTGGTGTGATGGGGTATCCAGGACATGCTGGTAGAGGAGAATTGGGTTCAGATGTTGCCATATTGCCTTGATTTCTGTTAGTGATGTTCCTGCGTTTGCCTTTTGCCATCTAGCTCTCACTGGTGTTACTTGGTCTTGTCAGTGCTGGACTCACCAGTGCAAGCTGCCCCTTCCCCTTTGGCCTCTGGTGCACAGCTTACACCCTGCACTGCCTGTAGACAGGGTGCTGCTGTCCAGGCTGTTCAGATCCTGAAGCAGGCACCTGAAGGCTCCCGCTGGGGCCCGCAGGATTTATTGGAGCACACCGACTTCTCCCAGCTGGCTGCCCGGAAGCCCCCACTAGCCTCTTGAGGGACCTGGAGATGTGGTGCGGCCGCCCAGGCTGATCTGAAGCGGAGAGAGTTGACCTGAGGGCTTCTCCCTGAGGCCTTGCCCCAGATTGTGTCTGTGGACCAGATGGAACCCGTGTGCACCCCCAGGGAGCTCCAAAGGTGTATGCTGCTGTGACCTCCCCTGTGTTCCGCTCACTCCGCTGGGCAGTCGATTTCCCCAACCGTGCTGGTGCACACTAGGTTAGCCTTGTCACCCAGGCCCTGAGTCCAGGCAAAAGCCTGGGAGGCCAAGGTCCGAGCAAAGTTCCCCTAGGGCTATGACTGTTAATTGGGTCTGCCAGATGACCCGGAGGGCGGGCATGCGCTTCCGTGCTCGCCGAAAGCACCGGGAGAGTCTGTTGTGCTAATAACCTCCTGGGCGGGTTGACACACAGATGGCCCACCAAGCCGCCCAGTTCTTGGGGTCAGTCCTGTGCCTTTTGGGGCCTAGACCCCCATTTTGTTAGCCTCAGGCTACGCTTGTTAGCTGTCTCTGCCCTCCCGAGCACTCTGGGTCCTGTAGGCAAAATGGCGGCTTGTGCTCCGGCCAGGGCAAAAAAAAAAAAAAAAAACTCCTGGCTGGGTTGGCGCCCCGATGGCCACTCGAACAGCCCAGCGCCTGGGTGCAGGCCAACGCCCGTCAGGCTCAGACCCCTGCGGTGTTGGGCCTAGGATTATGTTTGTTTACCTCAGTCTGTCCGATCTCTGGAGCCCGGAATCAAGATGGATGTGAGTCTCTCCTGACTGGCGGGAAGCCGAGTTCTGAAGTGGCTTCCGTGCAGCGAAAGGCTCCGCAGAACAGCAGCTGCTTGCCGCCCTGCTGGTCAGCGAAGGTCAGTGGTCGTGGGTGCAGGGCCTAACTGGACCCTGTGTCGCCTTGGTTCCACCGCTGATGGCCCTTCAGCTGGACCAGCTACTGCTGCAGCCGCTGCCGCCCCACTTCCTGCTGTAGTCTAATTTCTTAAAATAGCAAAATTTCCTCATTCTCTGAGGAATCCCTCTTCTTAATTATTTCTGAACTTTTGCCCTTCTCTCTGCATGTTGGTTGCCACTATCATACCCCCTTGTCCCTCCTCCAAATACTATGCAAAGAAGTCATTTCTTCCCTTCTGATATCCTGGTAAATGTGGGCAAGGAGATTAGTTTAATCCAATTAAAAGTATTTGGCATCTCACATTAGAGGACTGTCAGTTTGACCTTATTTACCCTTCTGAAAGCAATGGTATATGAAGTTAATCTTATTCCATGTCTGCAACACAATTGAGTGTGACAAAACCAGGTTGAGAGACTTTCATAAATTGCATTAGCACCTCCTGAGGATTTTTAAATTTTGTTTTCACTTCTACAGATCAAGGAAAACTGAATTATTTTTAGTTATTCACATGAGAACACAGAAGCAAGTATGATTTTGGCTTCAGGCCTGGTCAAGCTCATGAGAAGCATTGAATTACTTTCAATGTACAATATTTTGTTGTTGACAGTAGCAGCAACTTTCTTACTTCTGGTGTGAAAAATCCTTTATTTACTCACCTAATTCCATGTTCCCTCCTATGTGGTGCTTTTTAAGAGAAAAAAGCAAGTCTGGAAAGAAGGGGATGCCATGACAGGCAAGCTTAGATTCCTTTAGCCCTTGAACCCAGAAGAATAAGAGCAGAATGAGGGAATGACTGACAGTACTTATGGATTTCATGAGTATGATCCCTATGGGCTTGTGTATTTGAATGTTGGTTTTAAAGTTATAGAAGGACTTAGAAGAATGTTTAATTTTGTTGGAGTATGTATAGCCTTGTTGGGGAAAGCATGTCACTGGGAGTTGACCTTTAGATTTTGAAACCCAGGCCAGGTCTAGTTTCAGTCTCTTTTTGCCTCTGTCTTTTGGATAAGATGTAAGCTCTCAGATACTGCTTAAGTGCCATATCTGCATGTATTCTTCCAAACTCCTTGCTACTATCATGAACGAACGCTTTGAAAGTATAAGGAAGCCTTCATTTAATGCAGTTTTCTATAAATTGACCTAAAAATGGTAGTTTTTCAGCAATAGAGCAATAAGACAGAACTTTGAACAGCAGGCCTTTCATTATTCTGGATCCCCAACCAACTCAGTGATGAGAATCTATAATAACTACTGAGGTTAATTATACCCTAAAAGAAAATGACTGTGAAGTAGCACTAATTGACCACTAGTGGTCACTGTCTTTTCTCTTTCAATAGTAGAAAAAAGGAGATTAAAAACCTAGGCTTTTTAACCCCATTGGTTTCTAGAAGAGCTAGGACATTTAGAACCTGTTCTCATTCCTTCAGCATTTAAACTGTCCAGTTAAGTAGAAATTTAAAGGTGTAGACTTCAGCAAGACTCATGGCTCAGGAAGTAAATATCCTCCTACCACATATTGAATGGTAAGCAGGAATGGTAACTTATAAGCTGTTGGAGAGACTACAAGAAGCATAGATAGGAAATCTCTAGAGCAAGATCCCTAGCTAGAAATGCTGACAGTGAGTCTTCACTCAACTGAGAAACCTGGACTATGTAAATAAAGTGGAGATCAGTGGAGGAAGTTATTAGATATCACCTTTTGACTCCATATGTATATGCACATATTTGTAAATACAAACACACATAAATTTGGCCTACACATATGCACACAGTACATGTACACAAGAATACACACAAACAAAAACACCAACTCACATACACACATATATGAGAATACAAGTTTAGACTCAGGTTTGTTCAACCTTTGACAAACATGAGAAAACAAGTTTAAACTCAGGTTTGTACAATCTTTGACACAGCAAACCCATGTTGTCATCCGAAATGTTCACACTAAAGAACGTCAAAATCAAGTTACAAAAAATAAAAACTGTAAAGAAAATTCATGGTGCCAGAAGTGGGTCTACAGCTTTGTGCCAGAATGTATTCATAACTATCTTCAGCTATATGCAGTCATATTAAGCCCATATAATCTCATGATAAACATTGTCTTGGGTTCTGTTTAATAATGGACCAACCATGATCATATAACTGATTAGTAAAAATTCAGTATCAATGTGTCAGCATCTTCTATATTAACCATATTTCCAGAGTTTCAAATAATTGACAAAAGTAAACGTCTTATCATAGAAGGAGGGTAAATACAACAGCCACAGTCTAGCACTATTTTTCTACCCAGTGTCAGTAATCTGTGGTCATACATAATAAAATACGTTAAATAGAAGCTCCAGAAATAAGTAATTCAGAACTTTTAAATAACAGTGTTAAGAGTAGCATGATGAATTATGTCCAGTGCCAGTGCCATTATGCCTCTTAGCTACTTGATATCTGTCTTGGTTTATGATGGATTACATGGGTTTCAGTACTGCCTTATGATCTTGAAACATAAATTTATAAAATAGATGAAAGTACTATAGTGACTATGCCAAAAAAAAATGGAAAAATAGAGAAGTAAAGTTTAACATGAATGAAATGGTTGACTGGAGGGTGGTAATCATTGCCTTAGAAACCAAAACAGGTGTTCATTGAGACTTTGTAAATGCCTCAGATCAACAATACCTGACCCGAATAGCAAAGCAAAATCAATAAAGAAAAAAATACTATCAAAGGCTCAGTTAGTAAAGTGTTTTCCACATAATCATGAAGACTATCTCCGATGCCATGTAAAATTCTGAGTATAGTGACAGAAGCACTTGGGAGACAAAAATAGACAGATATTTGGTACTTACTGGCCAGCCACCAACTATTCAAATTGATGCACTTCAGATTCACTGAGAAATCCCTGTTTCTATAATGTCACATATGCAAGATCTGAGGAATGATACCCGAGTTTGTTCTCATGTTCAAATATAAACTCATTTATACACAACAGCTCTTCTTCATATATACACACAGACACATTTTTGTAAAAGATTGTCATTAACAAAGTAAAATAGAATAATGTATATGTATGTACATGAGAAATGCTATAGAAACAGAAGTTGTCAAATCACCTGTTACTAGAAATAAAAACTGTTGTGAGATTCAACTTTATGCCCTGGAATTTGAACCTGTTCTACTGGCAGAGCAGTAAAGTGCTTTTAACAACTGAGCCTCCTCAGACACATGCTCTACTCCGAGTATTCAAGAAGAGATGGGGAACTTGCTCACTTGGTCAAGCTACTTGCATTCAAGCATGATACTTCCTGTCTCTAAAGAACAATAACAGTATGCCATCCTGTTTATGCTGCACTTGAGTTCATGTCAAAGGCAGACACATGCTGAAGTGAATTAGGAGAATGCACATGGCACTCTAGATTTGCTTAAAATACTTCCCTGACCCCCAAAAGAGTATATTGGGCATGATAAATAAAAGAGGAATCTGTGCTGCTGATTATTAATGTAGAAGAATGTGAGGTGCTACATTTCTGTTATAAATTGATCATACTAAAATTTAGAAATATTTACTTTCAAAGTAATTATTAGCTGTGTAATATTAGACAGGTTCTACATTTTTTAGAAGTCTGATTTTTCTCAACAACAAAACAGTGATAGTAATTTTTTGCCTCCCATGATGGCTTTGAAGAATACTGAGAATAACATACCTGATAGAAAACAGGCGTCCAGATACAATAATCCAAAATTCCTTGTTGAAACCATGGGATTTTCAATAAGTGCTGGTATTAGTCATTTTCAGTGAGTTACGTCCATCCCCGCAGTTTTAGTCATTCATTTACCTCAACTTTTTAACTTTTAAGAATTCTGAGATTTGAAATCCATGGCATCCAACTGACATTAGATCAAGGAATTCCACAGTTCCTTGAATATGTTACTTCTTCAGAGTTGTTTATTGAGTTTGAATGTGCAGGACGCCTGCACATTGATGGAAGTGAGACTGTTGTCTGGCTTAGAAAGACTGAAAGCATGAATGGTGCCTAAAAACCCACAGGCTGTTATGTATGAAAATATATAGATTTCAGGCTCTCAGAAGTGGAAAGATTTTTTTTAAGAGATCTGATGGTGAAAATGAACAGTTGAAAGAATTAAAATAAGACATGAATCAAAGTATACTGGAAAGGTACAAGTGTCAGCATTCCCAGAAATAATGATTGATGGGGATGTGAAACAAGGATATAGTCTATGTGAAATTGAGGGGAGAAACATAGAGTGAGAACAAATGGTGCCAGAGTAAGAACCAGAGAGAGTAGAGTGAAAGAGTGAGAAGAAAAAGAGACAAGTTCAATCCTGTTCCCAGATACGAAAGAACCTTCTCCCCAAGCCTGTAAACATGGAACATTCATTCCTTCAATCCTGATGTCACAGAACATTCATTCATTTATCTTGAATCTTTCCATATTTAAGACTCAATAGTTAAGACTTTGCTAGAAATGTTGGAAATGTTTGAAAGTTTCTTCCATGGCTGAGATGTCAGGGCAGTCAACAATATGCCTGCTTTGCAAGCATGTAGATATGAATATGATTCCTCAGAACCCATATTTAAAAATAAAAACATGGTGATGGTGATACATACTGGTAGTCTCAATCCTGGGGAATCAGAAACAGACAGATCACTATCGCTTGATGTACAATGATCCTAGCTTTCTATAAACTACATTTGGAAGACATTTCCTTTTTTCTGCAACTCTTAGTTGAACAGCATTTAATTGGGGCTAGCTTAGAGGTTCAGAGGTTCAATTCATTATCACCAGGATGGGGTCATGGCAACATCCAGGCAGGTGTCATGCAGGAGGAGCTGAGAGTTCTACATCTTCATCTGAAGGCTGCTAGGAGAAGACTGGCATCCAGGCAACTAAGATGAATGTCTTAAAGCTGATGCCCATAGTAACACACTTCCTCCAATAAGGCCATGCCTAAGAGACATTTCCAAAGAAGGAAATTCAGTGGCAAGGCATGAAGCTTGGGTCTACAAAGTAGATGTTTAGACCAGTCACAAACAGGAAGAATAGGCCAGAGTTCTGAAGGCCCATTAAGAACAAACACATTTAGGGCAACTTGTACAATAGGGTTCAGAAAAAGAATGACATTTTGCACTGAGCTAAAAATTGATATTTCAAGTAGAATTTTTTTTTTAATTTTCTATTCTTTGTTTACATTCCAACTGATTTTGCCTTTCCCAATTCACCCCTCCCCAAATGTCCCATAAGTCTTGTTCTCTCCACCCATTCTCCAATCACCTCCCTCCTTTTTCTCTGTACTGGTACTCCCCTACAATGCTAGATAAAGCTTTTCCAGGATCAGAGCCCTCTCCTTACTTCTGCATAGGAGTCATTTGTTATGCTAATTGTGCCTTGGGTATTCCGAGCTTCTAGGCTAATTAATATCCACTTATCAGAGATTGCATTCCATGTGTATTCTTTTGTGATTGGGTTACCACATTTAGAATGATATTTTCCAGTACCAACCATTTGCCTAAAAATTTCATGAATTCATAGTTCTTAATTGCTGAGTAGTATTCTGTTGTGTAAATATACCACATTTTCTGTATCCATTCCTCCACTGAGGGACATCTGGATTCTGGCTATTATAAATAAGGCTGCTATGAACATAGTGGAGCATGTGTCCTTATTGCATGCAAGGGAATCCTCTAGGTATATACCCAGGAGAGTTATTGCAGGGTCTTCCAGAAGTTCAGTTGTCTGAGGAAACGACAGACTGATTTCCATAGTGGTTGTACCATCTTACAATCCCACCAGCAGTGGAGGAGTGTTCCTCTTTCTCTACATCCTTGCCAATACCTACTGTCTCCTGAATTTTTAACCTTAGCTTTTCTGACTGGTGTGAGGTGAAATCTAAGGGTTATTTTGATTTGTATTTCCCTAATGACTAATGATGTTGAGCATTTCTTTTTTTTTAACATTTTAATAAATATATGTGTTTGATTTTATTTATTTATTTATTTTTATTTTATTTTTTATTGATATATTTTTTATTTACATTTCAAATTATTTCCCCTTAAGGTGCTTCTCGGCCATCTGAATTTTTTCAGGTGAAAATTCTTTGTTTAGAGCTGTAACTCATTTTTAATAGGGTTATTTGGTTTCCTGGGTTCTAATTCTTGAGTTCCTTTTAAATATTGGATATTAGCCCTCTATCAGATATAAGGTTGGAAAAGATCTTTTCCCAATTTGTTTGTTGCCATTTTGTCCTTTTGACAGTGTCCTTTGCCTTACAGAAACTTTGTAATAGTAAAATGGTCACCTTCCAACAGCAATATACAGATTCAACACAATCCCCATCAAAATCCCAACTCAGTTATTCACATAGTTAGAAAAAGCAATTCTCAAATTCATCTGGAATAACAAAAAACCCAGGATAGCTAAAACTATTTGCAACAGTAAAAGAACTTTTGGGGGAATCAGTATTCCAGACCTCAAACATTACTACAGAACAATAGTATCAAAAACTGCATGGTATTGGCACAGTGGCAGACATGTGGACCAATGAAATAGAATTGAAGACCCAGAAATGAATCTACACACCTATGGTCACTTGATCTTTGACAAAGGAGCTGAAAAGATCCAGTGGAAAAAAGATAGGATTTTCAACAAATGGTGCTGGTTCAACTGGATGTCAGCATGCAGAAGAATGCAAATTGATCCAATCTTATCTTCTTGTACTAAGCACAATTCCAAGTGGATAAAATTCCTCCATGTAAAACCAGACACACTGAAACTAATAGAAAAGAAACTGGGGAAAACCCTTGAGGACATGGGCACATGGTAAGAGTTCCTGAACAGAACACCAATAGCTTATGCTCTAATATCAAAAATTAAAAAATGGGACCTCATAAAAGTTGAAATCTAATAAAGGAAAATGAAATAGAACAGGGTATGAGTTCTAGAACTATATCTCCTAAGAGAGAGAGAAAAAAGTCTCTTACAAAAGCAATATCAAACTTAGGCCTAAGTGATAATGCTTCAGTATCATTTATAAGGGAGGAAAAATATTCTGGGGAAGCCTAGATAAAGAGGGTACTTGATGAGAGGGGGATGTGGTGACACAACAGATATGGAGAGAAAAAGAAGAGAGGCCCAGAGGGCCAGGAGAATAAATATACATGTGGAGCTGTCAGAAGAGGGAGCTTAGGTTTTCTCTAGACAGTCTCAGATATATGGGATGGCAGAGACTCAGGAATCAATGTGGGTAACATTATTTAAATCCCAATCCTGGGCCACAGACCGCCATCTCCAAGCAGTGCAGGAAACCAGCTATATTCCCAGCAGCCAGTGAGGAGGAGAGAGCCAGCACAGCCTGCACCCAGAGCTGATTGGGGCCACAGAGGTACATAACCAAATATAACAAGAGATTTTGTCTAGGCTGCCATCTTTGCTTCTGTGACTGTGCAACAGATTGGTAGGCCAGTTTCACCAAAGTAGAGGATCACTTGGGACTCCACCTGCACCCAGGAACTTGGAAATACCACAGTAATTTGTGCTGGGTAAAGCAGCTCACCCAAGGTTGCTGAGAAAAGCCTACAGGCACACACAGGAGGGGCAAGCTCCAGGCAGTGACAGCAGGCCCAACTAACACCAGAGATAACCAGATGGAAAAAAACAAATGTGGGAACATTGCTAACAGAAATCAAGGCAATATGGCACCATCTGAAACCAATTCTCCCACAAGAGCAAGTCCTGAATACCCCACCACACCAGGAAAGCAAGATTTGGATTTAAAATCACAGGTCATGATGCTCATGGAAGGCATCATGGAGGGCTTGAAGAAGGATATAAATAATTCCTGTAAAGAAATACAGGAGAACACAAGTAAACAGAAAGAAGCCCTTGAAGAACTAAGAGAAAACACAACAAAACATGAGAAGGAATTTTAAAAAGCCATCCAGGATATAAAGATGGAGGTAGAAACAATAATGAAATCACAAAGGAAGACAATTCAGGACATAGCAAGCCCAGGAAAGAAGTCAGGAGTCATTTTGCCAAGCATCAACAACAGAGTACAAGAGATAGAAGAGAAAATCTCAGGTGCAGATGATACCATAGAAAGCATTAATACAATAGTCAAAGAAAATGAAAAATGAAAAAAGCTCCCAACCCTAAATATCCAGGAAACCCAGGACAAAATCAGAAGACCAAACCTAATGACTATAGGCATAGAAAAGAGTGAAGATTTCCAACTTAAAGGGCCAGTAAACATCTTCAACAAAAGTATAGAAGAAAACATCCCTAACCAATGGAAAGAGATGCCCATGAACATACAAGAAGTCTACAGAACTCCAAATAGTTTTGACCAGAAAAGTAAATCATCCTGTCACATAATAATTAAAACACCAAATGTACTAAACAAAGAATATTAAAAGCAGTAAGGGAAAATGATCAAGTAATATATAAAAGTTGACCTATCAGAATTACATCATATTTCTCACCAGAGATTATGAAAGCCAGAAGAGCCTAGGCAGACTTCATGCAGACCCTAAGGGAACACGAATGCCAACCCAAACTCCTATATCCACCAAGTCTCTCAATTACCATAAATGGAGAAGCAAATGTTTTTCATGACAAAAACAAACTTACACAATATCTTTCCACAAATCCAGACCTTCAAAAGATAATGAATGGAAAACACCAACAAAGGAAGGGAAACTACACACAAAAACATGCAAAAAAGCAATCTTATTTCAACAAACCCAAAAGAAGATAACCACACAAACATAATAATTACATCAAAAACAGCAGGGAGCAACAATCACTATTCCTTACTATCTCTTAACATCAATGGAATCAATAAGGGTCATCTTCAATAGCAACAAAAACATCAGAAAGCCCACATACACATAGAAGCTGAACAATTCTCTGCTCAATGATACCTTGTTCAAGGAATAAATAAGGAAAGAAATAAAAGACTTTTTAGAATTTAATGAAAATGAAGGTACAACATACACAAATTTATGGGACACAATGAAAACAGTGCTAAGAGGAAAACTCAAGGCTCCGAGTGCCTACAAAAAGAAGCTAGAGAGAGCATACACTAGCAGTTTAAAAGAACACCTGAAAGCTTTAAAACACAAAGAAGCTAATACATCCAAGAAGAGTAGAAGGCAGGAAATCATGAAACTCAGGACTGAAATCAACCAAGTAGAAACAAAAAAAGCTATTCAAAGAATCAACAAAAGCAGGAGCTGGTTCTTTGAGAAAATCAATAAGATAGATAAACCTTTAGCCAGATTAACCAGAGGCCATGTAGACCATATCCAAATTAACAAAATCAGAAATGAAAGGGTAAAATAACAAGAGAATCTGAGGAAATCCAAAAAATATATCATATCCTATTACAAAAGTCTATACTCCACAAAACTGGAAAATCTGGATGACATGGACAATTTCCTAGACAGATACCAAATAACAAAATATAATCAGGACCAGATAGACCATCTAAATGGTCCCTTAACCCCTGAAGAAATGGAAGTTGTCACTGACAATCTCTCAACCCCAAAAAGCACAGGACCAGATGGCTTTAGTGCAGAATTCTATCAAACATTCAAAGGAGACCAAATGTGAATACTCTTCAAACTATTCCCCAAAATAGAAACAGAAGGAACTGTACCCAACTTGTTCGATGAATCCACAATTTCACTGATACCAAACCACACAAATATCCAGCAACAACAACAACAAAAAGAGAACCTTGGACCAATTTCTCTTATGAATATCAATGCAAAAATACTCAGTAAAATTCTTGCCAACTGAATCCAAGAACACATCAAAATTATCATTCACCATGATCAAGTAGGCTTCATCCCAGGGATGCAGGGATGGTACAATATATGGATATCCATCAATGAAATCTACTACATAAACAAACTCAAAGAAAAAAACCACATGGTCATTTCATTAGATGCTGAAAAAGCATTTGATAAAATTCTGCAACCTTTCAGGTTAAAGGTCTTGGAAAGTACAGGAATTCAAGGCCCATACCTAAATATAATAAAAGCAATATACAACAAACCAGTAATCAGCATCAAACTAAAAGGAGAGAAACTTGAAGCAATCCCACTAAAATCAGGGACTAGACAAGGCTGACCACTCTCTCCATATCTTTTCCATTTAGTACTTGAAATCCTAGCCAGAGCAATTAGACAACAAAAGGAGGTCAAATAGATACAAATTGGGAAGGAAGAATTCAGACTATCACTATTTAAAGATGATATGATCTTATACTTAAGTGACACAAAAAGTCCACAAGAGAACTCTTACAGCTGATAAACAACTTCAGCAAAGTGTCTGGGTATAAAATTAACTCAAGCAAATCAGTAGCATTCATATACTCAAAGGATAAACAGGCTGAGAAAGAAATTAGGGAACTGACACCCTTCACAATAGCCACAAATAATATGAAGTATCCTGGTGTAATTCTCACCAAACAAGTAAAAAATCTGTATGACAGGAACTTCAAGTCTTTGAAGAAAGAAATCAAAGAAGACCTCAGAAGATGGAAATTTTTTCCACGCTCTTGGATTGGCAGAATTAATATAGTAAAAATGGCCATCTTGCCAAAATCAATCTACAGATTCAACACAATCACCATCAAAATCACAACTCATTTCTTCATAGACTTAGAGCAATTTTCAAATTCATCTGGAGTAACCAAAAACCCAGGATAGCTAAAACTATCCTCAACAATAATAGAACTTCTGCGGGAATAAGTATCCTTGACCTCAGGCAGTACTACAGAGCAACTCTGTTAAAAACTGCATGGTATTGGTACAGTGACAGGAAAGTAGATTGATCAAATAGAATTGAAGACCCTGAAATGAAACCACAGAATTATGGTCACTTGATCTTTGACCAAGGAGCTACAACCATCAAGTGGAAAATAAAAGAAAGCCTTTTCAACAAATGCTGCTGGTTCAACTGGAGGTCAGCATGCAAAAGAATGCAAGTTGATTCATTCTTATCTTCTTGTACAAAGCTCAAGTCCAAGTGTATCAAGAAACTCCACATAAAGCCAAACAAGCTGAAACTAATAGAAAAGAAACTGTGGAAGACCCTTGAGGAGATGAGCAAAGGGGAAAATTACCTCAACAGAACACCAATAGCTTATGCTCAAAGATCAGGACCATGGTTCTGGAAAGGCTCAGTGCAGCAGTGTAGGGGAATACCAGGACAGGGAAGTGGGAAGGACTGGACTGGGGAGCAGGGGGAGGGAAGAGAGCTTATGGGACTTTCGGGATGGGGGGGTTCCAGGGAAGGGAAAATCACTTGAAATGTAAATAAAGAATATATCAAAAAATTTTTAAAAAGCCCAATCCTGGGGATATGGAATCTGAGAGATCAACTTCTGTAGGCAGAAATGAAATTTCAATATGAACTTCTTAGGTCTATGACTCACTATGGGACTTTATCAAACTTAATCAATCTCACTGTGGCTCCATTTATTATACCTTATAATTCCAATTGAGTTCCTAACTTTAAAGAATCATCAGAAGAGTCATATAACCAAAGAAGTAACAATTAATCATATAAAATTTAACTTCTATGAACATCTTCAATTAGTTGCATAAGAGGAGGAGAATGCAGGATATTGGGCACAGAAATATTAATCTCTAAATAATGGAGAAATGGAAATTAATATAAATGTACTCAATAATATATGGATGAATAAATAAATCCATGTCATTCATCTCAATACTTGGGGGGAAAAGGCAGAGGACAAGAAGTTCTTTGTGAGTTCAAGGACAGCCTAATGGACAGAGCAAATCAAAATCAGCCCATGCAACAAAAAGTTAATAAATAATAATAAATAATAATAATTGTATTAATTATCAAAATGAGGGTGGTTATAAGCCCTATGCTTATTATGGTATTACAAATCCTCTATGAGCTAAGTCAAAATGAATCAGACCTAAGGAAAAAGAAGAGACACTGACAAATTGGACTAACCTATGATCTTAAAGGCTTCAAACTACTGTATCAAAGGCTTGTTAGGATTGGAGAAAGGCTCTGTATTTCTGTAACATAAAAGAAGAAAAAATATATTTAGGTTTCTTCTAATTTAGTAATTTTGATAGAGGGAGACATTCTGAAAAATCTAATCTTCAGAATGGTATAAATCAAAATGACCAAAAATACTATTCACTGTTAATGTATATTGCTAAGCCCTCTACTAAAACTCTAAATCTGACTGGGATATATGTATGTCTCCAACCAGAATTTCAGCTTAGATGGCCAATAACTCTCTTTGGCTACAAAATTCTTATACATTTTTTTTACAAACTCTCCTTTCAAAAATTTAGATTTATATTGCAGTTTGAATATTGATCATACTAACTTCTTAAAAAGAATTGTCTTTCATGTGCTCAAACAAACAGCAAAAAAAAAAAAAAAAAAAAAAAAAAAAAAAAAAAAAAAAAAAAATCCTTAGTTGATCTGGGCAATCTCCACATTCCAAAAGTCTTTTTAGAAGATATATTGCTTGTAAGTTTTATATATTTCAGAATGGAAGACCAAGAGAGCAGAGCTGTGACCAGATTTACCCTCAGGTATGCTGAGATGCTGAGGCCTGCTGTTTCAATTCACTGATTGATCCTGACTCAAACTGATGGTATTTCCAATTATATCAACTTCAAAAAAAAACTGCTATTCCCAGATAATCTCAGTTCATCCAGCCTTTCAGACTGTTTCAGTCATGGATTAAGTTAAGCTCTGAAATTCCTCAATACATACAGACTAGGCAAAAAATTATGCCAGATTATTTCTAATTTTATTTGGCCCCCAAAAAGGAATTCTTCCCACTAATTCTATACTAATTAATTTTCAAAAGAGTGTAATCTCAATCCCTTAAGTTGAGATAGATGGTTTTGGTTACATTATGAATAAAAAATATGTAGCCATTTTAGGAAAGACTTACACACAATTATGATATTGAACAAGCATGAAACTAAATAGGCAACTGAGATACAAGGATTTGTATATTTCCTTTTATTTCTGCCAGATCTGGCATGGGTGCATAACAGGAGGTGTGACAAATATTCCTGTCCCTGGAGTACCACCAGTTCATTGATTCTATGACCTCAATATGTGCTGAGCTGATCATTGCTATTGCCCCCAAATAGGCCTGCTGTCTTTACTACTCTATTTCCAATCTTTCTTTCTGCGTAATATACTTCCCCTATTACTCACCACTAATGGTGCTATAGTAAATGAAGCAGATGCACTTACCAGGGTTACAATATGGAGAAGGTCTTAAGACTGTTGAGACTGAGAATCAGGCCCTCTACTTGGCCTTCAGGATAATGAGAAATGATCTAGGCAATATAATCACAAGAGCCATAAAAGCCTATATGTTTCTTTTTGGAAATGGTTCATGGCCAGACTTGACCTTAAATTTGGCATTTTGAGGAAGCACATGTACCATCTGGTCCTATGACTGCTGAATTGATTAACCAGGATGGATTTAGAGATATTAAGAAGAGAGTTGTATTGATTTCAAGAGGAAAGTTTATGGTGAGAAAAATAGGAATTTAAGGGGAAATCATTTGAAATGTAAATAAATTATATCGAATAAAAAAAATTAAAAAAAAGAATAAATATATTAGAAGGAGAGAGCATGAGGCAATGGAATTGTTAGGATAAGAATATAAAGATGAAAGAATTAAAAGATGATGTAGAAGCATATAAAAAGTTAGTGCTCTGTTTTTCTAGCTGAATGAAGAATTGAAAATATCAATGCCTGGAAAGATACTAAAAAGAACTAAATATTTTACTATTTTACTTACATATGTTCAAAACTTTGTAAGGTATCATTTTAATTTTAGTAGTTTGTAATATTTCAATTTTTATCGGAAGCAGTTACTTAAAACTGCTGTCTGTTGTACCAGAAAACTAGAAGCGCTATGGCCAGCTACCCATAAAGAAGAGGCTGTGTAAACCTGTAAGGAAATGTGTGTTTGTTTCATGCTTGGTTCTTCTCTAAGTAAATGGGGGCTGGGACTGTTGATGAAGAACTTATAGTTTATGTAAATTTAGGAATTCTTGATAAATATTCACAATGATCAAAGCCTTGATGGTGTAGCTTTAGCATTTAAAGACTGGCTTCTGGCTTTCTGTGAGGGAAGAGGAGAAATGAGAGAGATGACAGAATTAAGCTGATAACTCAAGACATTAAGATATTGAGCTGAAGTTGAAGAATAAAGAACAAAGAATCATCAGGGAATAAAGAGGATAGCTGAACCAGCAGCTTGTATCTACTACTGACTCTGAACCATTATTGAATCTACAAACTTCTCATTTCTGCCTTTATCATTACCCTGTTCATGCTGAGGCCGAAAGATGGCACTTTTCTATTCTTCATATTTATTTCTTTTATTTCATTCCTTATTTATTCTTTAATCATTTTTTATAGCCTGGACATTAGCCATCTCCTGGTCCATTCTCTGACTATTCCACATCCCATTCCTCCTACCCCACATCCCATTTACAAGAGGATATCCCATCCCCCCACCCTACCCCACTAGATTTCTCCATTCTTTGGAAACTCTCTCTAAATGGTTTTGTGCGTCTTTGCTGACTGAATGCAGACCTTTCTGTCCTCTGCTGTATATGTGTTGGGGGCTTCATATCAGCTGGTGCATGCTGTCTAGTTTGTGGATCAGTGTCTGAGAGATCTCAGGGGTCCAGGTTAGTTAAGACTGCTGGTCTTGCAATGAGGTCACCCTCCTCCTCAACTTCTTCAAGATTTTCCCTAGTTCAACCACAGAGGTCACCAGCTTCTGTTGATTGGGTTAGTATAAATATCCACATTTGACTCTTTCAACTGCTTGTTGGGTCTTTTAGAGGGTAGTCATAATAAGCCCCTGTTTTGTGAGCATACCATAGCCTCCCCTTAAGCAAGATCCCAATTTGGAGATGTCACTGGACCATCTTTTCCTCAGGCTCTTCTCCATATTTGTTCTTTAGTTTTTCAAACAGAAGAATTCTGGGTCAGAGTTTTGGACTATTGGATGTCAACTCCAACTCTCTACTCGAAACCTTGTGTTTGACTGGAAGTAGGCTCTATAAGTACCCTCTATGTACTGTTGGACTTTTCATCTAAGGTCCCTTCCTTTGAATACTGAGAGTCCCTCACCTCCCAGGTCTCTGGTACATTCTAGAAGGCCCCCCTACATACCTCCTACCTCCCAATGATGCCTGTCTTCATTCTTTCTCCTGTCCCTCAAGGCTTCAGTTATTTTCCCTCTTTCCCTCTGTGCGAGAAGGTCCCACCCTCCCCCATACTGTGATTGCTTTCTTCTCTCTTCCAAGTGGAATTGGGGTATTCTTACTTGGGCCCATCAACTTATTAAGCTTTTTGACTTCTGGGCATTTATTGTTGGATATTCCATACATTTTTGACTAATATACACTTTTTAGTAAGTACATGCCTTGCATGTTATTTTGGGTCTGAGTTACTTTATTTAGGATTATATTTTCTAGTTCCATCCATTTGCCTGCAAAATGCATGATGTCCTCATTTTTAAGAGCTGAATAGTTTTCCATTGTGAAATGACTCATACATTTTGTATCAGTTCTTCTGTTGTGGGACATCTGTCTTGTTTCCAGTTTCCACCTATAACAAATAAGGCTGCTTGTCTAAAAGAAATGGGGAAATATAGGATTACTCTAAAAACTAGACAAATAGGATTGGATTATTGAATTTACACTTGAACAACAACAACAGAAGAAACACTTTATTGTCATAATCTTACAATAGAAGAGATCTTTAGATTTTAATGAAAATGAGGTTATATTTTATTGCATTGGTACAGAATTGTATATATTGATGCTGGTTTGGATTTTTCACTCATATAAATATTTGTATGCAATTCAAGTTTATAGTATGTCAATCTCAGAGTTGTGTCTGATATTATGTTAGGCCTTTAAAATATATATCTTGCATTGAACAGATAATATCTAGCTAGAGACCAACATTGCTTGCTTGTTCAAGTGCACTATAAACATATCTGATAAATTGAAAATTGAAAGATGGTCTTCAAAAGCCTTGTAGATCCATAGAAAGGGCATCTGAAATTATTTCATTGTTAAAAGATCTTTTGACTATGAGTCAGTTCTGCTCCTGATAGTACCTCATTTTACTTCAAAGGAGATGATGAGCATTAGTAAACTCCATTGGGAGTTGCTTCTATTATGGCAAGCTAGTCACTGGGTTAGAAATGCCCTAACTACATCTACAGACAGAGTGCTGTCCAAAAAGGACAAATGGACTCAGGATTGGCTAAGTTCTGCCAAAGTATGTTAAGATAGTCCTTCATAATCCCTGCTTCACTTAAGTTTTGTCAGATGTTTTTGGCAAGAAGCCTGAAGATAGATGTTCCAAAGTTATAAAGAATATTGAGAACTGTCCAGACTGTCAGTTATCTCTGGCATTTCTATAATTTTGAGAAGCAGTATTTCTATTCTTACATCATAGTAAAGTAATATATATTTCTTCCCAGGTTTTGAATGGAGTTGACTAGACAGTTATAATCTCACAAATATATGTTGTCTGGCATTTAGGAAGATGTTTTAGGTCCAAGAAGTTATTTTTTATGTTAATAGTCCAAGTTAATAATAATACTATTAACTTACCAGAGTAGAATAGAAAATAGAATTTTTTTTCTGAATTGCAAAAATAATAAAAAGAAACTGGATTTTTTAAAATGAAATTCTTACTAATTTTCATATATTTTCATAATTGTTCCTACTATATATTTATTATTGGTAAGAGAGAAAAAGGAGAATTGTTTTGGTGTGGTCTTTTGCTATGTATTGTAATGTTAAATACTGGCCCAAAGCCGAGTTGGTCCCAGGGATGAGAGAATGTACACATATAACTTGATTCTGTTCCTCAATTTAAAACTACTGCTTAAATAAAAGTGCCCACAGCAAATATTTGGGTAGAAGAAAAATAGGCAGGGTTTGGGGTCAGAAAAAAACCACTAGGAGGGAGAGAAGTAATTGTAGAGAGGAGAAAGACACTATGAGTTAGGTGAGCCATGAAAACTTAGCCACAATGGCTAGTCAATTGGAGTTATGAGTTACCCTGATGGAACATAGAAAATTATAACTTAGGGTTACTAATGGGGATATAGATTCTAATGTCATAGATATTTGCCTAGCTCTATGCTAATTAAGGCTTATTATTATAATAAAAGCTATCTTTCTTTTATCCAGGAACTCAACGATCAAAGGCAGGGTAACACCCCCTATTTGAGATTAAATATTTTTTGCAACATAAATTTTTTTGACAGATCTTGCCATCATTCTATCAATTGATTACTCTCCAACATTGTTTTGTACACAGTAAGTGATGACATAATGAACTGTTATGTCCTCTATCATCTTTGTAAGTGAAAGAAAATATAATCTAAGAGACAGAGAAAGCAGATGCTAACATTGCATAAGGCAATGGTAAACATTCCTGAATCTCTTATCTTCTATGGCAGTTTTATTTCAATGTTACACTGTCTATGTGCTGTAAAGCAATGTGTCATTGTATAGAGTGTATTCTTTCTATTACCCAGCAAAAACAAAATCAACAACAACAGCAACAGCAACAGTGACAGCAATAGCAATGGCAACGACAGAGGCAAAAACAGCAACAACAACAACAACCACAACAACAACAACAACAAATTTTGTAAGTGAGTAATTTAGCCATAAACACATTAAGACATATTACTTCTTAAATGTGCAATTCTGTTTCAGGTCCCTCATTTTTTCAGAAAAAAAAACCACAGCTTTTTCTAAACATTCTATTCTATATGTGGGTTCTTTGTAGCATTACAAAGTTTTTTATTAGCTAGGTTGATGGTCTTAACAGCTTCCCAACTTTAAAACCCTGTTTCAGTTTTTCCAGAATAAAGCATATACACTCTTTATTCCTAGGTCTTACTATATCCTTTTTAGATTCACTCACTTCTATCATAATTTATTTATATTAGATCTTCTTAAGTCTTTACTTCTTGGAGATAGAAACACTGATTTTTCTCACTCAACACTATTATATTGCCAGAGTATCTACCGACCTCACATATAAAAGGTAAATGGGAAAATAGAAAAGCCATTTTCCTATTGAAAAGAATTGCCTAATTCGCTGTCCAGCTCATGAATGTATACTTGGTTGTTCACAACAGAAAAGGAACTCCCCTACCTTCCATGGCTTTACATGTTTTAATTGATTTGCTTCTATGCAACTCCAGGGTTACTGGAGAATGGGTGTCATCAGAGAACAGGTATCAGATTGTTAAAGAACATATTCAACTCTCAAATAATTGTACAGATCTTCAGGAAAAAAGTACACTATGACTCAAACATACTTCACTCAAAATTTCCCAAGTTTTCCCTCTGTAAGATAACACTATCTGTTGCTTGGAGAGGTGGCTTAGAGGATAAGATAACAATATGTTTTCTAGTAGACATGAAATGCTTTAAATCAATATATGTGATAATAATAATTTTGTTTTATAAGGTTACTTTTATTTTTTTCCATTGCAAAGGGTTGATTCTTTTTACTTTTTCTATTTTTTTTTTTTTTTAGTTTTCTATACTCTTTGTTTACATTTTGAATGCTTTCCCCTTTCCAGGTTCTGTCCCCCGCCCCCATTCGTCTCATAAGCCCTCTTCCCTCTCCGCCCATTTCCCAATCACCTCCTCCCATTTCTCTGTCCTGAAACTCCCATACAATGCTGGATCAAGTCTTTTCAGACTCAGGGCCCTCTCCTTCCCTCTTCTTGGCTATCATTTGATATGTTAATTATGTCTTGAGAATTCAGACCTTCTGGGCTAATTAATATCCACTTATCAGTGATTGCATTCCATGTGTATTCTTTTGTGATTGCGTTACCTCACTTAGGATATTTTCCAGTTCCAACCAATTGCCTAAGAATTTCATGAATTCATTCTTTTTAAATGCAGAGTACTATTACGTTGTGTAAATATACCACATTTTCTGTATCCATTCCTCCATTGAAGGACATCTGGGTACTTTCCAGCTAATGACTATTAAAAATAAGGCTGCTATCAACATAGTGGAGCATGTGTCCTTATTTCCTGCCAGGGAATTCTCTGGGTATATGCCCAGGAGAGGTACAGCAGGGTCCTCCGAAAGTGTCATGTCCAGTTTGCTGAGGAACAGCCAGACTGATTTTCAAAGTGGTTGTACCATCTTGCAACACCACTAGCAGTGGAGGAGTGTTCCTCTTTCTCCACATCCTCACCAACACCTGCTGTCTCCTGAGTTTTTAAACTTAGTCATTCTGACTGGTGTGAGGAGAAATCTCAGGGTTATTTTGGCTTGCATTTCCCTAATGATTAATGATGCTGAACATTTCTTAAGGTGCTTCTCAGCAATCCCAAATTTCTTTTTTTTTTTCCTGGTCTTTTTTTTTTTAATATTTTTATTTGATATAATTTATTTACATTTCAAATCATTTCCCCTTTTCTAGCCCCCCCACTCCCCAAAAGTCCCGTAAGCTCCCTTCTCTTCCCCTGTCCTCCCTCCCACCCCTTCCCACTTCCCCGTTCTGGTTTTGCCGAATACTATTTCACTGAGTCTTTCCAGAACCAGGGGCCACTCCTCCTTTCTTCTTGTATCTCATTTAATGTGTGGATTATGTTTTGGGTATTCCAGTTTTCTAGGTTAATAACCACTTATTAGTGAGTACATACCATGATTCACCTTTTGAGTCTGGGTTACCTCACTTAGTATGATGTTCTCTAGCTCCATCCATTTGCCTAAGAATTTCATGAATTCATTGTTTCTAATGGCTGAATAGTACTCCATTGTGTAGATATACCACATTTTTTGCATCCACTCTTCTGTTGAGGGATACCTGGGTTCTTTCCAGCATCTGGAATTTCTTCAAGTGAAAATTCTTTGTTTAGCTCTTTCCCCATTCTTAATAGAGTTATTTGGTTCTCTGGGGTCTACCTACTTGAGTTCTTTGTGTTTATTGGATCTTAGCCTTCTGTCAGATTTAGGGTTGGTAAAAATCCTTTCCTGATTTATTGTTTGCCAATTTGTCAATTTAACAGTGTCCTTTGCCTTACAGAAACTTTGTAACTTTATGAGGTCCCATTTGTCAATTCTTAATCTTAAGAGCATAAGCTATTGGTGTTCTGTTCTGGAGCTTTTCCTCTGTGCCCTTATCCTCCACGGTCTTCCCTACTTGCTTTTCTATTACTTTCAGTGTGTCAGATTTTATGTGTAGGTCGTTGATCCACTTAGAGTTGAGCTTAGTACAAGAAGATAAGAATGGATCAATTCTCATTCTTCTGGATGCTGACATTCAATTGAGCCAGAACCATTTGTTGAAAAGATTATCTTTTTTCCACTGGATGTTTTCAGCTCCTTTGTCGAGGATCAAGTGACCATAGGTGTGTGGGTTTATTTCTCAGTCTTCAATCCATTTCCATTGATCCACTTGCCTGTCATTGTACCGATACCATGCAGTTTTTAAAACTATTGCTCTGTAGTATTGCTTGATGTCAGGGATACTGGTTCCCCCAGAAGTTCTTTTACTGTTGAGAATAGTTTTAGCTATCCTGGATTTTGTTATTCCAGACAAATTTGAGAATTGCTCTTTCTATTGCTATGAAGAACTGAGTTGGGATTTTGATGGGGATTTCGTTGAATAGGTATATTGCTTTTGGCAAGATCACCATTTTAAACCAAGATCGCCAATCCACAAGCATGGAAGATTTTTCCATTTTCTGAGGTCTTCTTCTATTTCCTTCTTCAGAGACCTGAAGTTCTTGTCATATAGATCATTCACTTGTTTGGTTAGAGTCACACCAAGATACTTTATGTTGTTTGTGGCTCTTATAAATCATGTCATTTCCCTAGTTTCTCTCTCAGTCTGCTTATTCTTTGCGTATAGGAAGCCTACTGAATTTCTTGAGTTGATTTTGTAACCGGCTACTTTTCCGAAGTTGTTTATCAGCTGTAGGAATTCTCTGGTGGAGTTTTTTGGGTCACTTAAGTATACTATCATATCATCTGCAAATAGTGATAGTTTAATTTCTTCCTTTCAAATTTGTATCGCTTTGACCTCCATATGTTGTCTAATTGCTCTAGCTAGGATTTCAAGAACTATATTGAAAGGTTGGAGAGAGAAGGCATCCTTGTCTAGTCCCTGATTTTAGTGGGATTGCTTCAAGTAACTCTCCATTTAGTTTGCTGTTGGCTAACGGTTTGTTGTATATTGCTTTTACTATATTTAGGTTGGGCCTTGAATTCCTGTTCTTTCCAGGACTTTTAGTATGAAAGGATTCTAAATTTTTCAAATGCTTTTTCAGCATCTAATAAAATGACCATGTGTTTTTTTTTCTTTGAGTTTGTTTATCTAGTGGATAGCATTGATGGATTTCCTTATATTGAACCATACCTGCAATCCTGTAATGAAGCCTATTTGATCATGGCAGAGGATAATTTTGATGTAATTTTGGATTTGGTGGGCAAAAATTTTATTCATCAGGGAAATTGACCTGAACTTCTCTTTCTTTGTTGGATCTTTGTATTGTTTTGGTATCAGCATAATTGTGGCTTCATAGAACAAAATGGGTAGTGTTCCTTCTGTTTCTTTTTTTCTTAATTCTTTTTATTATTCTTATTTTTAATTTACATTTCAAATGTTTGACCCTTTTCTGACCCCCCCCCCACCAAATTCCCCGAAAGTCCCATAAGCTCTCTTCCCTCCCCCTGTTGTCCCATCCACAATTTACCACTTCCCTGTTCTGGTTTTGCCCAATAATGCTACACTGAGCCTTTCCAGAACCAGGCCACTCCTCTGTTCTTCTAAGGGACCTTCAGACTGATTTCCAGAAGGGTTGTACCAATTTGTAACCCCACCAGCAGTGGAGGGGTGTTCCTCTTTCTCCAAATCCCTGCCAACATCTGCTGTCTCCTGAATTTTGAATCATAGCCATTCTGACTGGTGTAAGGTGAAATCTCAGGGTTGTTTTGATTTGCATTTCCCTAATGACTAATTAAGTTGAGCAATTTTTAAGATGCTTCTCAGCCATCCGAAGTTCTTCGGTTGAAAATTCTTTGTTTAGCTCTATACCCAATTTTTTAATAAGATTATTTGGCTTTCTGGGGCGTAAGTTCTTGTGTTTTTGTATATATTGAATATTAGCCCTCTATCTGATATAGGGTTGGTGAAGATTTTTCCCAATTTGTTGGTTGCCGATTTGTCCTTTTGATGGTGTCCTTTGCCATACAGAACCTTTGTAATTTTATGATGTCCCATTTGTCAATTCTTGATGTTAGAGCATATGCTATTGGTATTCTATTCAGGAACTTTGCCCCTGTACCGATGTCCTCAAGGGTCTTCCCCAGTTTCTTTCTATTAGCTTCAGAGTGTCTTGCTTTATGTGGACGTCCTTCATCCATTTGGAGTTGAGATTAGTACAAGGAGGTAAGGATGGATCAATTCCCATTTTTCTGCATGCTGAATTCCAGTTGAACCAGCACCATATGTTGAAAAGGCTATCTTTTTTCCACTGGATGTTTTCAGCTTCTTAGTTGAGGATCAAGTGGCCATAGGTGTGTGGGTTCATTTCCAGATCTTCAATCCTATTCTACTGATCCCCCTGCCTGTCACTGTACCAATATCATGCAGTTTTTAACACTATTGCTCTGTAGTATTGCTTGAGGTCAGGGGTACTGATTCCACCAGAATTTCTTTAATAAATTTCTCAATTTATTAAAATTGAGAATAGTTTTAGCTATCTTTTTTTGTTATTCCAGATGAATTTGAGAATTGCTTTTCCTAACTCTATGAAGAACTGATTTTGGGATTTTCATGGGGATTGCATTGAATCTGTATATTTCTGTAGGCAAAATGGCCATTTTTAACTATATTAATCCTGCCAATCCATGAGCATGGGATATTTTTCCATTTTCTGAGGTCTTCTTCCATTTCCTTCTTCAGAGTCTTGAATTTCTTGTCACAGAGATTTTCCTCTTGTTTGGTCAGAGTCACACCAAGGTACTTTATACTCTTTGTGGCTATTGTGATGGGTGTCTTTTCCCTAATTTCTTTCTCAGCCTGCTTATTCTTTGAGTATACAAAGGCTCCTGATTTGTTTGAGTTGATTTTATAACCTGTAACTTTGCTGAAGTTGTTTATCAGCCATACGAATTCTATAGTGGAGTTTTTTGGGGTCACTTAAGTAGACTATCATATCATCTGCAAATAGTGATAGTTTGATTTCTTCCTTTCCAATTTGTATCCCTTTGACATCCTTATGTTGTCTAATTGCCCGAGCTATTACCTCAAGTACAATATTGAAAAGATAAGGAGAGAGGGGGCAGCCTTATTTAGTCCCTGATTTTAGTGGGATTGCTTCAAGTTTCTCTCCATTTAGTTTGGTGTTGGCTACAGGTTTGCTGTATATTGCTTTCACTATGCTTAGGTATGGACCTTGCATTCCTGTTCTTTCCAAGACTTTAAGCATGAAAGGATGCTGAATTTTATCATATGCTTTTTCAGCATCCAATGAAATGACCATATGGTTTTTTCTTTGAGTTTGTTTATGTAGTGGATTGCATTGATGGATTTCCATATATTGAACCACTCCTGCATCGCTGGCATAAAGCCTACTTGATTATTGTAGATGATCATTTTTATGTTTTTCAATTCTGTTGGAAAGAATTTTATTGGGTATTTTTGCACCGATGTTCATAAGGGAAATTGGTCTGAAGTTCTCTTTCTTGGTTGGATCTTTGTGTGGTTTTGGTATCAGTGCAATTGTAGCTTCGTAGAAGGAGTTGAGTAGTGTTCCTTCTGTTTCTATTTTGTGGAATAGTTTGAAGACTATTGGTGTTAGGTCTTCTTTGAAAGTCTGATAGAATTCTGCACTGAAACCATCTGGTCCTGTGATTTATTTTGGTTGGAAGACTTTCTATGACCCTTCTATTTCTTTAGGGGTTATAGGACTGTTTAGATGATCTATTTGGTCCTGATTTAATTTTGGTATTTGGTATCTGTCTAGGAAATTGTCCATTTCCTCCGGATTCTCCAGTTGTGTTGAGTATCGGCTTTTGTAATGCAATCTAATGATTTTTTGAATTTCCTCAGTTTCTGTTGTTATATCCCCCTTTTCATTTCTAATTAGGTTAATTTGGATACTTTCTCTCTGCCCATTGGTCAGCCTGGCTAAGGGTTTATCTATCTTGTTGATTTTATCAAAGAACCAGCTCCTGGATTCATTGATTCTTTGTATGTTTCTCTTTATTTCCACTTGATTGATTTCAGCACTGAGTTTGAATATTTCCTGTCTTCTTCTCCACCTGGGTGAAGTAGCTTCTTTTTGTTCGAAAGCTTTCACATGTGCCATTAAGCTGCTAGTGTATGATCTCTCCCGTTTCTTTTTGGAGGCATTCAGGGTATTAGTTTTCCTCTTAGCACTGCTTTCATTGTGTCCCAAAGATTTTCATTTAATTCTAAAAAGTCTCTGATTTCTTTATTTATTTCTTCTTTGGCCAAAGTGTCATTGAGTAGAGTATTGTTCAGCCTCCATGTGTATGAGGGCTTTCTGTTGTTTTTGTTGCTCTTGAAGACCACTTTTATTCCATAGTGATCTGATAGGAAGCATGGGATTAGTTCCATCTTATATTTGTTGAGGTCTGTCTTGTGACCAATTATTTGGTCCATCTTGGAGAAAGTTTCATGAGGTGCTAAGAAAAAGGTATATTCTTTTGCTTTAGGGTGAAATGTTCTATAAATATCAGTCAAATCCAATTGGTCCAAAGCTTCAATTACTTTTACTGTGTCCATACTTAGTTTCTGTTTTCCTGATCAGTCCATTGAGGATAGTGGAGTGTTGAAATCACCTACAATTATTGTGTTAGGTGCAATGTGTGCTTTGAGCTTTAGTAAAGTTTCTTTTATGAATGAGGGTGCCCTTGCATTCAGCGCATAAATGTTCAGAATTGAGAGTTCTTCTTGGTGGATTTTTCCTTTGACCAGCAAGAAGTGTCCTTCCATGTATCTTTTGATGACTTTAGGTTGAATGTCAATTATATCTGATATTAGAATGGCTACTCCTGCTCGTTTCCTGAGACCATGGGCTTCTAAAATCATCTTCTAGCCTTTTATTGCAAGGTAGTTTGTATCTTTGACACTGAGGTGTGTTTCCTGTATGCAACAAAATGTAGGGTCCTGTTTCCTTATCCAGTCTGTTATTATGTCTTTTTTTTTTTTTTTTTTTTTTTTTTTTTATTTTATTTATTTATTTTTTTTTTTTGGTGAGTTGAGTCCGTTGATGTTAAGAGATATTTAGGAATAGTGATTATTTCTTCCTGTAATTTTTGATGTTATTTTTATATTTGAGTGGTTATTTTCTTTTGGATTTGATGAAAGAAGGTTACTATCTTGCTTTTTCCAGTGTGTAGTTTCCCTCCTTGCATTGGAGTTTTCCTCCTATTATTCTTTGTAGGGCTGGGTTTGTGGAAAGATATTGTGTAAATTTGGTTTTGTCATGGAATATCTTGGTTTCTCCATCTATGGTGATTGAGAATTTGGCTGGGTATAGTAATCTTGGCTGCCATTTGTGTTCTCTTAGAGTCTGCATGAGATGTGCCCAGGATCTTCTAGCTTTCATGGTCTCAGGTGAGAAGTCTGGTGGGATTCTGATAGGTCTTCCTTTATATGTTACTTGACCTTTTTCTCTTACTGCCTTTAATATTCTTTCTTTGTTTATTACATTTGGGGTTTTGATTATTATGTGACAGGAAATATTTCTGCTCAAGTCCAGTCTGTTTAGAGTTCTATAGGCTTCTTGTATATTCATAGGCGTCTCTCTCTTTTGGTTAGGGATGTTTTCTTCCATAATTTTGTTGAAGATGTTTGCTGGCCCTTTAAGCTGTAAATCTTCACTCTCATCTATACCTATAATCCTTAGGTTTGGTCTTTTTTATTGTGTCCTGGATTTCCTGGATATTCTGGGATACAAGCTTTTTGCATTTTGCATTTTCTTTGACTGTTGAGTCCATTGTTTCTATGGTATCTTCAGCATCTGAGGTTCTTTCTTCTATCTCTTCTACTTTGTTGTTGATATTTGCATGTATGGCCCCTGAATTCTTCCCAAGATTTTTGATCTCCAAAATTGTCTCCGTTTGCAATTTATTAGTTGTTTCTACTTCTGTTTTTAGATCCTGGATGGTTTTGCTCTGTTCCTTCACTTGCTTGTTTGTGTTTTCCTGTAATTCTTTAAGAGATCTTTGTGTTTCCTCTTTCATGACTTTTGCCTGTTGACCAAAGTTCTCCTGTATTTCTTTAAGTGATTTTTGGGTTTTCTCCTTATTGGCTTCTAACTTTTGACCCATATTCTCCTGAATTTCTTCAAATGATTTTTGTGTTTGCCTTGTAAGGGCTTCTATCTTTTGATCCATTTTCTCCTGAATTTCTTTAGTAGATTTATTTATGTCCTTAATATGTTCCTCTAACAGCATCATGACGAGTGATTTTTAAATCCGAATTTTGTTTATCTGGTGTGTTTGGGTATCCAGGACTAGCTGTTGTTGGAGAATTGTGTTCAGATGCTGCCATATTGTCTTGATTTCTGTTAGTTATATTCCTAAATTTGCCTTTTGCCATCTAGTTCTCACTGGAGTTAGTTGGTCTTGTTGTCACTGGCCGGTTCTTCAACCACCTCTGAGCCTGTTAAGACTTTTTCCATAACACTGGATGGAGAGGTTTCTTCTGTCACAGATTGCTGATGTCCTGCCCTCCTTTTGTATGATGTTGGAGCCCTGCTGTGGCTAGCCCCAAGCAATGTTATACTTGGGTTTTCTCATTGAACCTGCTGCTCCCCATCTGCTCTGTTGTGGAGTGAAAATAGCAGCAGGGAGTCATTCCAAGTGCTGATCACCAAGTAGGGAACAGGACCCATGATTGGCTGGCACACAATTGAACCACCAATCTACCCAGGTCCTGGGCACAGGAAGACCCCCGATGGTATGCACCCCCAGAAATCCCAAACTCAAGATATCTCAGTACCTGGTGCTGCCTGTCTGCTTTGTCATGGTGTGAAAATGGCGGCAGGAGTCACTCCAAGTGCTCATCACCATGTAGAGCACAGGACTTTCCCCTGACCACCTGGCATGCAGATGAACCACCGATCTGCCCAGGTCCTGGATGTAGGCAGATCCCCATGGGATTGTGCACCCAGAGATCTTAAACTCGGTATATCTCAGTACCCGGTGATGCCCATCTCGTCTGTCATGGAGCAAAGGTGGCAGTGGGCCATAGACTTACTTTTAAAAGTCAAACAATGCTGGAGAGATGGCTCAGGGGTTAAGAGCAATGACTGCTCTTCCAGAGGTCCGGAGTTCAATTTCCAGCAACCAAATGGTGGCTCATAACCATCCGTAATGAGATCTGATGCCCTCTTCTGGTGTGTCTAAAGACAGCAACAGTGTACTTAGATATAATAATAAAAGTCAAACAAAGAAATAAAAATATTGTTTTAATGTCCTGTGTCTCCTGGGAAATATAAGCCTCATTTTCCTGTTGGTATAGACATGAAAAAGGGCTCTAGGCAGAGAAATTAAATCAATATTCTAATTCCATATCTGATTAACTATTCTGAAGGCTTCTTTGTAGCACTGATTGCCATAGAGGTCCAAGTTCCTCTAGGCCATGGTTCCTTAAACTCTCTCCACTTATGGTAAAAAAAAAATATATATCGTTATTTTCACAGTTATATAAAAGAGCAATAAAATCAAATATTTAATGATAATAAATCCTACATATTAGAGGATTACCTGATATATTATCATTTATTAAATATTTATGTAAAGATTTTTACTAATAGGATTAGCTTTTATATTTTTAATTTTTTGTACTTAATCACTTTACATTCCACTCATTGCACCAACATTTGTCATCATCTGACCCCACATCCTATCCAATCCTTTTGTCCCTTGTCCTCTTCACCTCAATTCCCTCATTCTATAGGCTTCTAATGACTATTTTATTCTTTCTTTTAAGTGAGCTTCAAGCATCTTTGCTTGTGCTTTCAATCTTGGTAGTTTCTTTGGGTCTTTTGAATGTAGTTTGTATATTTTGTGTTTTATGGCTAATATCCACTTATAAGTGAGGAGAGACTACACATGTATTTTTGTGCCTGGGTTAGCTTACTCAGGATAATATTCTCAAGTCCCATTTATAGGACCGCAATATTCATAATGCCTTTGTTTTTAGTAGATGAATAGTATTCAATTAATTAGAAATTCAACATTTTCATAATCCATTCTTCATTTAACACAGATCTAGATTGTTTCTAGTTTCTGGCTTTTATGAATAAAAGAGTTGTGAACAACGTTGATAAAAAGTTTTGTGGGATGGTAGAGTATCTTTAGAGTATATGCTCAGGAGTGGTATAACTGGGTCTTAAGATAGATTTATTCCCAGTTTTCGGAGGAACTCTAAAATTGATTTCATAAGTGGTTGTACAAATTTGTACTCTCACCAACAATGGAGAAACATCCCCCTCATTTCCCCTTTCTTGACTTTGAACATTTCTTTAAGTTCTTCTCACTCATTTAAGATTACTGGGTAGATAATTCTCTGTTTAGCTCTGTACAACTTTTATTGTTTGTTTGTTTTTTTGAGGTTTCTTAGTATCTAAATTCATGAATTCTTTATAAATTTTGGATATTAGCATGCTGTTAGATGGCAGATAAAGATCCATTTGCAATCCTAGGCTACTTTTTTGTCCTAATAATAGTGCCCATTTCCTTATAGCAGATTTGCAATTTCATGAAGTTCTATTTATCAACTGTAGATCTTAGAGCCTGACACATTTATGTTCTCTTCAGAAAATTATGTCACATACATATGTGTTCAAGGATTTTTTCCCATGTTCTCTTTTCTTTTATTTAGTGTATGTGTATAGAGCTTTATATTAAGGTTTTTGAACTATTTGGACATAAGTTTTATGCTGAGTGATAAATATGGATATTTCACCCCATTTAATTTGATGTTGGCTATATATTTACTGTACATTGCTTTGCTTACGTTTAGGTATATGCCTTGAATTCTTGATCTCTCCAAGACTTTTTTATTGGATATATTCTTTATTTATATTTCAAATGATATCCCCTTTCCTGATTTACCCCCTCCCAGAAAACTCCTATCCTATCCTCCATCTTCCTGCTTCTATGAGTGTGTGAAGTGGTGTTGCATTTTGTCTAAAGTTTTTTTAGCATCTAATGAGATCATCATACAACTTTTTTCATTTCTTTGTTTTTTTGTTTTTTTTTTGTTTTGTTTTGTTTTTTAGTAGATTAAATTGATTGATTGTTCTATATTTACTTATCCATGCCTGGATTCCTGGGATTATGCCTTCTTGATCAGGGTGAATGATATTTCTGATGTGATTTGTATTTGATTTGTGGGTGTTTTGTTGAGTATTATTACAATGCTATTCATTAGAGAAATCAGTGTGAGGATTGCTTTTATTGTTGAGTCTTGTGTTGTCTAGGTGTCAGCTTCATAAAGTGAATTTGTCAGTGTTCCTTGTGTTTTGATTGCATATGATAGTATTTGAATAGTATTTATATACCAGTTGCTCTCTTTTGAATATTTGGGAAAATTCAGCATAAAAACTATCTGGCCCTGGGAGATTTTGAATGACTGCTGCCATTACTTTGGGGATTATAGAGCTGTATAATATGAAGAAATATATTCTTCATTTATGTTTCAAATGTTATGCCCTTTCTTGGTTTCCCCCCTCGGAGAAAATCCCCAACCCATCTTCCCACTACCGCCAAGAAGATGCCCCTCCACCCAACCTACTTCCACCTACCACCCACAATTTCCCCACATTGGGGCACCTATCAAGCCTTCATAGGACCAAGGACCTCTATTCCCACTGATGCCTGAGAAAGCATTCCTCTGCCATACTTGTGTCTGGAACCATGTGTACCACTTGTTTGATGGCTTAGTCCATGGGAGCCCTAGGGGTCTGCTTGGCTGATAACTTAATTATTCCCATGGGGTTGCAAACCCCTTCAGTTTCCCCAGTCTGATAGTCTTACAGATACAGAGTAGATGCTAGCAGCCAACCATTAGACTGAGCACAGGGTCCCCAATGGAGGAGTTGGGGGTCAGACTGGGAAAACTGTCCAGAGACAACCATAACAGGCTCCTTTTGGCAAACACTCTTCTCATCCATAGCAGAGTTGGAATTTGGTGACTGTTTATAGGATGAATCCCCAGGTAGGACATTCTGTGGGTGGCCTTTCCTTTGGTCTCTGCTCCACACTTTGTCTCCATAATTGCTCATGTGAGTATTTTGATTTCACTAGAACCACAGGACAAAATTAACCTTTTTCTCCTCTGCTTTGACTTTAATTGTGACACTTTATCATAGTAGCAGAAAAGGAAATAATACTACTGACTACAGAGAGAAAATAAGAAATGTTGACAAGAACTTTTAAAAAAATAGGATTCTTTTACATTGCTTTTTTGAATATAAATAAAGTTTAGCCACTGAGGGAAGATTCATTTGGTTAAAAGTTAAATATAGTTTGGGCTAGGGAAATGAGTCAATTGGCAAATTCTTTCCATATAAGCATGAAATATTGAGTTCAACCCCCCAAAAAACATGTCAAAAAGCCAAGAAATAGAGGGTACTTATAATTTCAGTACTGAAGAGGTAGAAAAAAAAGTTGATCCCTAGGGGTTCACTGAATCTACTTTAACCAACTTGAATTGCAAACTTGGTGGATGGCATCCAAGAAATGACAACATTGGTAATCCGTCAGCATCCACATGATTATGTACATATGTATGCATACACAAAAAACCCACTTATATACTTGTATACATCCATATACACATGTGGACTTTTAACTCAATTGAAGTATATGGTATTATCACCAATAATTAAAATTATATGAAAATTTTGCATACAAAAATATGAAAGCAGGTTCAAATACACCTTATCAAAGATTAGCATAACTAGAGAAACATAGATTAAAAACAAAACTTAAAAACCTTGATAAAGCATCCATTAAGAAGATGAAAGTTCTGTAACAGGAAAGCACTTTCTTTTCATACACATATGAAGCTATTCCAGAACAAATTATATGTTAATCTACCGAGGAAATTTCAGCAAATTCCCAAAGCAAAAATCAAAAAGGATACATCCACTAAACGAACTCAATAAAGGAGACTATAGTAACTTAATTCTACTCCAAAGAAAATCCATACATCTGGTTGCTAGGATCATGTATTTAATTAATTACTGGGCTAAAGCAGAAATCAATATTAGACCTTCAACAAAAAATATTTTAACAAGGCAAGGTGCAACATTGCTTCCACAGTTCCAATAGAGCAATACCTAATACTAAACTAATATGGAGTCCACACTGGCTTCCAATATGTGAAATTCATCAATTTCATGAAGTAAACAAACACAGCCACATAACTCAGGACTCCTAGAATTGAATGCATAGCCAACAGTTTAAGGCATTCAGATGTGACAAGTCTTATGTTTCATTAGCCAAATCAACTTCTTTTCATTCATTTATTTTCTCATTTTGTAAGTGTACTTGTGTGTGGTATAAATATAAATTTAAACTCATGTTGATACACATTCGATCAATTATACATTTGCGTGGGAATAGGTCCATATGTATGTATTTGCAAGGGGAAGAATGACATTGAGTCATTTTGATTGCTCTCCATTTTATTTACAAATTCAAGGTCATTGCTGAACACAAAAGCTCACCAATTCATACAGCCTAACTTACCAGGTTAGCCGCTGTCTCCACTTAACATGCACTGGAATTCTATGTGGCTATTGTGCCTGCCACTTTTTATATGAGGGGAATAGATCCAAACTACAATTCTAATGTTTGCATAACATGTGGTTATGTACTCTGTTGTCTCCAAAGCTGCCTGTCCCACAACTTATTTAAGAAATAACTACTTAATAATAACTTTGGAGTTTGATTTCTAAATTTTTAAATTGCAATTGAAATGATGATGTACTGAGAGATGGCTCAGTACATCCTGCAGTGAATGCGGATATAGAATCAGATTACACCATCCACAAGGCAGTTCACAGCCATCTCTTCTCCAGTTCTAGGGATCTAATAGACTCTGCTGGCACTGGGTACATATATAGTATATGTGAATTCATGCAATCACACACACACACATACACCAAAGATAAAAATATTAATAATATTTTTTTTAAATTTAAAAATTATAGGATTTTCAAAGTTATTATGATGAGAAATGGAGTCATATATCCATTCTGACTGTAATTTTCAATAGAATGTAATATGAATTCCTTGAGTATTGCAACACTTTATGATAAAATAAGCTGTGTATGAGATAATACTGTTTAACTGGAAACAAGCACCAGTGTGATATCAATATTTAAAATAAGCAAGGCTCAGATGTCCTCTTCAAGACATTAGTGATGTATATGTATTTTGTAGTTAAACTGTCTTCACATTGATGTAGCAGATGTACTTTAGAAGCAAAACTGGGCTTAGTGTATATTAGTGATATAACAACATAACCCTACAGTGAGTTGCGACTCTTCTGCATATTATTACAAATAGACATAGAAATAAGACATAGAAGTTAAGAATGAGAGGCAGTGAGAAGAGAGTTAATTTATAACTTGGGCACTTTTAAACCACAGGAATCAGGGAGGATGTACTCATGGTATAATGCTTGCAAGAAAAAGAATTTTCACAGAAATATTTTTCAAGACCTTCATTACCCTAGGTGTCCTATATGTATAGCTTTACCTATGCTTGTTTCCTGAGCAGAATTTTCTTCTGAGCCTTTGAGGCCTTCTAAAGGATTAACCCTCTGATAATCCTACTCAGCCTTCTTCTGATTAACCCTTTTCAAACATCTGATCCTCACTCAGGAGAACATCAACCACTTAAAGGATCAGCACATTTGCAAGCACCCCCTAACACAGTGATCACTCTGAAAATGACACTATGGATTGCTTTGAAGGATGCGGAGGCCTTCTAGGTCTGAGACTTTCTCACAGAAGCTCTGTTTGTCAGTCTCTGACCTTAGCAGGACCTTGAATGAGTGAGAAGACAGGGTGGAGGTAGAGACTGAAAGCGGAGATCTAGCAAATCTCCTAAGTTTCAGCTTCTGTAGATTAGTGAGCTTCCCCTCTTTCCTAGAGAAAATGCTTCAACTCAGAAGAATCTTCTGGGAAACACCCTTCTACTAATGGTTTTACACAAATATGCCCTTCATAACCATAATAACTACATGAAGTTGGGTTTTCACTTTTTATTAAATGTTTGATATAATACAAACTGACTAGGAAACAGATGTCTAACACAAATAGTATTATCTGTTGTCTCACATTTAAAAAAAAAAAAAAAAAACCTGTCTCCCATCACAGACAAGGAGATACATTCATAACCTATACAAAAAAATGAAGAGGAATTTCTGCCATTAGTTTACTCCTGATAAGTAACAATAGATGACCATAGCATAAAAGGTGGTTTACACTTTTGCCATACTCAGGTTTTAAGCCTTCAGTTATAATCACACACATTTAAACTTAGAGATAATGTGTTTTCTATTCAGTTTCCTATTTATTTTCTATAAGGTTATTAGGTACTTTATCAGTATTTTCATGTACTCAATCTTTTCATTACAGGAAAATATTTCCCTGAAAAGTCAGATATTGCATTTTCTCTCTTTCAAAAAAGTGCGGGAAGTTGGTCATTTACAAATCTTGACATAATAGAGGTATCTGCATATATCAGCGGTCAAAAAAGTACAAAAAAAAAGTAAGAAGACATATGCACCTTTGCCTTTCCTTCTTCCATACTTTATTGCAACTGAGTTCCAGTTTCAAAAAGTTCCGAGACATTCCATCTTCCTGCAATTATCATGTAACAAATCTCTGTGTGCATCAGCTTTAAAATGAGAACATGTCTGTAAAAAGAACCTCTGAACCTTTGCTTTAAGTGTTTAAGTCAGTTTCTTCTACTTTAACATGTGTTTACACAAATATTTTCATGTGCTTATATGTGACCATGTGTTTGTGTTTGTGTGCGTGTGTGTGCATGTGTGTGTGTGTGCATGTGTGTGTGTGCATGTATGTGTATGTGTATGTGTGTGTGTTTGTGTGTGTGTGTGTGTGTGTGTGTGCAGGTGTAAGCTTGTGGAGCACAGGAAACAACTACTGCTGGTGCTCATTTTCTTCCTTGCTTGAGAAAAATTCTCTGCCTGTATATACCAGGGTGGCCTATGAGCTTCTGGGATTTATTCTTTTTCTGTTCCCACTTACACAACAGAACATTATAATTGCAGGTTCATAGAATTTAGGAGTCTTATCCCAAATCTTCAAATTTGCCTGGCAAATGCTTTAGCTGCTGAGCCATCAACCCAACCTCAATAAGGTTTTTAAAAGGAATGATTTTTGAATAATTATGTGACTGATAATATAATTAAATAATTTGTCATGTAATTATAAGTTAATAGAGATAATATAACATTATATAAATACATACTATGAATTTGATAACTTGACAAGAAAGAAAAATTTAGAAAATGTTTGCATTACATATTTATTTGTAGATAATCAGATACACAAACATAACAGAGCACATGTATACAAGTCAGTGAACAACTTGGAAGAGACAATACTTATCCACCACTGTGTGGACCTAAAGGATTAAACTGAGTTCATTCATCTGGAACGTGTGGAAAGCAAGACCCATATTCTATAATTACATGGTGAGAGAAAAGCTACTTTTACTATATAATTCTGCAGAAAGAGACACAGTACAGAGAAAGGTCAAAAATGTTTGACATTTTCACTTGACACAAGACAATGGTATTTAAGTCCCTGATGCCAAGAAATTGCTGTTCTTTTTTCCCCTTGACTGAGTACATACTGGGTTTAAAAAATCTGTGCACAGAATAGACCCAATTCCAAACTCCTCGTCCTATTGGTTCTGGACTTAAACACTTTTCTAATGAATACTTGAGCCTTGAGACTGTTCCTTCATTTGATAGTTGCATCAGCCATAGAACAACTTACCAGCAGCTTTCCAACTCTCTGAGGAGTACTAAGATAAACAAGCTTCATACAGCAACTGCGGTTATCTGTTATGTTTTGATGATGTTTAAGAAGAATAGCTACCAAAAATGGATCTAAAAAATGTATTTCATACAGCCCCGAACAAATTTGTCCTTGGAGCCATCTCAGTGGCTCTAGATACAATGTTTTCTAAAATAAAAGATGTTAGCTTTGTACTCTTAAATGTACTGTGATGTTAGCCAAGAGATTCTCTACTTTATAGATGCAGATGCTGAATAAGAATATGAGACAGAGACAACATAAGATCAAGGACATGACAGGAGAGTTACCTCTAATTTTACTATAGCTTATTTTCCATTGGACGTGACATTGTCTTTTGGACAGTTTTTTCTTTGGACATTGACCAATTGCCTTTTTGCTACCTCATATTTCAAATTCTAGAATATTCTCTCCTTTTAGAACTATGCCAAATGTGACCAAACACTTTCATTTTAATAAACAAACACTAATTAATTAAAACCATCAATTTGTTATAAGCACTGACAAGACCCAACTCAGATCTTAATTCCTCTAGAATGCTTTCTCATTGTCACAATTGTTTCCCTGCTGAATTTCACATAATACCTGATAAAAAAATGAATTACAGGTGACTGAGTAGCCTATTGAATATCTCCAAAGACAGTCCAATCATCCTTCTGGTAATGCAGGATTTCCTCCAATAAAACTGTCAATGTGGGGACTTTTACTGAGACATGGATATGATCAAGGGGGCTCTGGTCCTCTGTCATAGTACAAAGTAGGTATTTTCACATGAATCCCTTGCACATAAGCCATATCCCCTGAAGATAAAATCCACCCTTAGGTTCACAGATTCCTGGAATACATACTGAGAATAAGGGAACGACCTTAGAACAGCTGGTGTGCCACTATATAGCAATGGTCAATGTAGAATCTAGAAAGATTACCTTGACTATATTAATTGATGGCAAAAAAAAACCCACACACTCTACTTGTCATCATTACCTGGATGGGATACTGGACGGTGAAGTGGAGAAGGGAGATAAACATTAGAATGCATTCATTGTTCTCTGTGTCCAGATGTCAAGTATGATATGACCAATTGCTTCTTGTCAGCTTTAATTTCTGACATGTAAGACAGAAAAACTTATTTTCCTTTAATTTGACAATTTCTAGAGAGTTTTATCACAGAGAATACACTAAGCAATGTGCTAATTTAGCACTGGACATCCTTTGCTCTACACCACAGATGAATAGTTCTCTTCTAGCAGTAATAAAATTCCTATAGCTCATCTGTTAGTCATGGGACATTGCAAGCCCTTTCCCACCTATGGTAAAAGTTCTTCCTTTTGATTGTTTGATATTGTGCAAATCCTGTGTAGACTAATGAATTCATGAGTACAATAGACATGCAATTTTACATAACAGCATTTTATAACACTCTTCTCGATCATCTGGATTTAAAGATTTTTCACCCCTTCTTATATTATATGCGTTCACCTGCTCTTCTTTATTTTGTAATTTTCTATATTCTTTATTTACATTCCAAATCATTTTCTCTTTCCCAGTTCCCCACTCCCCATAAGTCCCATAAGTCCTCTTCCCTCCACCCATTCCCCAATCAACCCCCACCCACTTCTCTATCCTGGTAATCCCCTACATTGCAGCATCAAGCCTTTCCAGGACCAGGGCCTTGTTCTTTCCTCCTGGGAATGATTTGATATGTGAATTGTGTCTTGGGTATTCAGAGCTTCTGGGCTAATATCCACTTATCAGTGACTACATTCAATGTGTGTTCTTTTCTGAATCGGTTACCTCACTTAGAGTGATATTTTCCAACTCAGAAGACAGCAGGAGTTGGTGAGGATGTGGATGAAGAGGAACACTCCTCCACCTCTGGTGGTATTACAAGCTGGTACAACCACTCTGGAAGTCAGTCTGCCAGTTTGTCAGAAAACTGGGAATGATACTTACAGAGGACCCTGCTTACCACTCCTGGGCATATACCCAGAGGATTTCCTGGCATAAAATAAGGACACTTGCTCCACTATGTTCATTGCAGCCTTATTTATAATAGCCAGAAGCTGGAAATAACCCAGATGTCCCTAAATGGAGTAATGGATACAGAAAATGTGGTATATTTATACAATGGAATACTATTCAGCAATTAAACCAATGCATTCATGAAATTCTTAGGCAAATAGTTGGAAATGGAAAATATCACCTGTTTTCCTTAAAGACACCAGTCATATACCTCCTAAGTAAAGCCTGTGTCAATTACAAATACAGTTAAAGAGACATACAGAGGATCTTCAGCCCTCTACAGAAGAGCACACCTACTATTCATACTGTACATTCAACCTGGTCATGTTTAGAAACATTTAAACAAACACTATGAGGAAAGTCCTCAAGGCATTTCTCCTATACTTATCAAAATTTAAATGACTGCTCATAAAAACTTCATAAAATTCAACAAATTCTCTGACCTGTTCCTTTACTTTACACATATGATTCACTTTATACTTATGTAAGTTTTCCGTCCTTGTTACCTGTGTCTCCTGGAACCATCCCAAGTGTGAAGTCTTTTGATCCTATGACATAGAACAGTTTCCCTATTCTTCTTTATGGTTTCTGATTTCTCATTTACAATCATCATGCTCTCTAAAGATCTTCTGCAGCTTAATATTAATTGTCTTAACTTGACAATATATAGAGTCATTTAGAGCAAACTTCCATAAAAATCTTGAATACATTTCTAGATTGTGTTAATTGAGATTAGAAGACACAATCTTACTATGGTGAATAAATACCATTCCATGTCTGGGGACCTAGAACCAGCATTCTTCACTTTGTGATTCTTGACCTTGAAAGCAATATGACAGTATGACTCAAGATCTTGCCATGACAAGATGTACTGTAATCTCAAACTGTGTCTGAATGTAAAACCCTCCTTCCTTAGTGCTCTTTTGTCATGTAACTTTCCATAGCATAAGGAAAATATTTAATGTAGGCTTCTTTTATTTGTAATGATTCTAATTTATTTTATTTTTAAATTAATCATTCCATTTGCTAACATCTCAAATTATATTGCATTTCCTGGTTACCCCTCCACAAACCCCACATCCCATATATGCCTTCTCACCCCTCCCCTATGCCACTATGATGATGCTCCCCACCCACTCACCCCCTCTCACCCCAATGCTCCACCATCACCCTAAGTTGCAGCATCAACCCTCCACAGGACCAAGGGCCTCCCCTCCCATTGATGTCAGGAAAGGCCATTTACTGTTACAAATGTATCTGGAACCAGGGATCCCTCCATGTACACTCCTTGGTTGGTGGTCTAGTTTCTTGGAGTAGTGTATAGTCCAGTCCAGTGATGTTGTTCTTCCTGTGGGGTTGCAATCACCATCGACTCCTCTAGCCCTTCCACAAGCTCTGCAACTGGAGGTCCTGAGCTCATTCTGATGGTTGGATCAAAGCATTAACATCTGCATGGATCAGTTGCTGGCTGAGCCACCCAAGGAACATTAGGTTCTTGTCATCAAGCCCATCTAGGCAACAGTAAGATGGTAGGTGCTTGTTGTCAGCAAATAGGATGGATCTACAGGTGGGACATGGATAGTCCTTCCTTCAGTCTCTGCTCCATTTTTTTGGACCTGTTCTTCCTTTGTACAGGAACATTTCTGGATTTAAAACTGAGATTGATGGGCCGTGCCTATCTACTGGAGATTATCTCTACAGGTTCCATCTCCTCTTTGGTGTACATTTCAAGCTAAAGTAATCCCTGTTGAGTCCTGGGAGCCTCTCATTTCCCTTGCATCTGGGACCCTGCAGGGCCTGTAACCAGTTGTTCATCCCCTATTACTACATATTTACCAGCCCTACTTCTAATAGAGAGCTAATATCAAATACATACAAAGAACTCAAGAAGTTAGACTCCAGAGAACCAAATAACCCTATTAAACATGAGGTACAGTGCTAAAAAATAATTCTCAACTGAGGAATCTTAAATGGCTGAGATCCACTTAAGGAAATGTTTAACATCTTCAGTTATCATCTCACACCAATCAAAATAGATAAGATCAAAAATGCAGGTAAAGCAGATGCTGGCAAGGATGTGGAGAAAGGGGAACACTCTTCCATTGCTGGCAGGACAGCAAGCTGGTAAAATCATTTTGGAAATAAATCTGGCTGTTCCTAGGAACATTGAAAATGGTCCTACCAAAAAACCAAGCTATACCACTCCAGGGGCATATTCCCAAAAGATGCTTCAACAAATAACAAGGCTACATGCTCAGTTATGTCTATAGCAGTCTTATTTATAAAAGCCAGAATGTGGAAACTACCCAGATGTCCCTCAACAGAAGAGTGGATACAGAAAATGTGGTACATTTGAATAATGTAATACTATACAGCTATTAAAAACAATGACTTCAGGAAATTGACAAGCAAATGGAAGGAACTAGAAAATATTATCCTGAGTGAGGTAACTAAGACACAAAAGAACATGTACTCACTGATTAGTGGATATTAGCGTAAACATTCACAATTCCCACGATATAATCCACAGAAGGAAGAGCACAGTGTGCGGATCCTTCAGTTTTGCACTGAGGAGAAACAGGATGATCTTGGAGGGGAAGGGGTGGGAAACCTGGGAGAAAGAGAGGAGGGGGACAAAATGAGGGAATCATTGTCATGTACTGGAGGGGAGAGGAGAGGAGTACAGAGGGTCAGAAATTTGAATAATGTAGACTACTAATTCATCTGAAACACAACCTATCAGGTATAGAACCCACCCATGTCTCCTAGGACTCTAACCTGCCCTTTTTCTGGTCATTTTCCAGAATTTACTCCAGATTCTAATTGTGGATCTCTGTCTTGTTCTTCATCATTGCCACTATCACAATTTTTGTTGTTTTTAAAACCTTTGGTCTATGTTCCAAGTACTCTTCAGTTCCTTTGACATAAGTTTACACTCTCTTTCTCGACAAATTGTCACCTGCCTAGACTCACTGGTGTATTGTGATATTGTATTTTTATATACTTTCAATGTGTTAGTAAATACTGAAATCATTTTTAAAATTATGTAAAATATAGTAAAGTAGAAGATCACAGTTAAGTTTCTAATGATGAAGTGTGTTAAACCTGTGACTTTTTTGTCATACTTTATGGAAGTTATTTGCATGTATACCGAATCAGATTTGAAGGATGTCTCACTTTTATTGCATCATGGGCAAAGAAACCATCTGCAAACACGCATTGCAGAGTTGTGTATAATTAATGCTACCTGCCATGCTGAATCACAAATGACCACCTACCATCAGTACTTTGGGTTGTAGGTTCTATATTCATGATCATTCCTTAGGTTAATTTCTGTCTCCCTATCTTTCTGTCTCTGTAGCATCTCTTCATTTATTATATAAATATTAATCACCACATAATGAGTGCAAGGATAGTCAGATCTAGGTGACAATGTACTAAGTTCAATAAAACATAGCATTGCTTATTGATATCATTTTAAATTACTGTACGAGTCAGTAGTACTATGAAGATGATCATTTAAGTATAGGCTTTGGTAACATAATCTGAGGAAAAGTTTGGTAAGTTACCTTGACTTCACTGTATCCAAATTTCCCTCAAATGGTAGATCCTCCTTCCAAAGCTGTTGTAGTGCTATCATTAGGGTTGTGTACCATCACATCCAGCTTTAAAATTATTGACATTTGCTATTGTTATTATTGTTTTGATACTGGATCTCAAGCAGCACAACTGAGCTTTGAATTCCCCATCCTCATGCCTCTATCACCCAACTGCTAGGGCTTTGTTCTTTGTACCATATGAACATTATATTTTTGATAAAATTCACCCTCATTATTTAATTTCCGGTTTTTCTCCTATTCCCAATATCCATCTTTCTCTTCCATTTTTGTAGACCCTTTTTTATAAATCTCACTGAGCTCATTTAGTGATGCCAGCATATGCACAGGCTTAGGAATAACTAGCAAAGCATAGGTAGTCTCTCATGAATATATCCCTAAACTGACTCTTCAGCCATCAATTGCTGATTTCCTTCGTCACTCTTATATCCCAGCCACAACAGTTGCCATGCCAAGCCTTTTTGTCCAAAACACCAAGAATACATTTTCCCCCTTGTCTACCCAGAAATATGTGGTCATTTCTCCCAGATGCTCCCTTCATGCTATACAGGTAAAACTATATCTCAATTTCTCCTTATTCTTGGCATCAACACTATGACATAAAAACTGGTATTCAGAATGTATTTTTAAATTATCTGTGCTGTTAAATTTATAAAATTGAATCATGATGAGATTAGATAAGAACCTCTTCCATTTCTGTTTGTTTTTGTTCATCACTACACCTGCATAGCACTTCATCTCCTCTCTCACTCTTTGTCATATGTCTACTATGCAAAGTTTCATTCCCATAGTTTAATTCAACAATTTCAAAACAACAGAGACAGATATCTTCAATGTTCTGCAGTGCCATAGGAAAACTCTAATATTCATCTTCAGCTATGACTCTCTAATAACACACCCAGACCAAGTGACCAAGAAATGCCAAAAAACCTCAATATCTTTCTGATTTTTACATTTCAAAGCTGCCACATATAGCTCGTTAGAATAATAAATCTATTAAACCTTTGAAAGACTAACATTTCTTTGTCTCCATCATCTTATAATAATGAAGGTTTTGTTATGTTAGTGGCTTTAAATAACTCTTGCAATGGGATGCAAATAACACTGCCAATACCTTAGCTCTTGCAGTTTGTGTGTTAATACATATTTTGCTATGTTAGGTGATAAAATGTAATGAGAGAATCATGATGTTAGTTCTGATCCTAAATGGTGATTGAAAATTTCACTTTATTCTTCCTTTTATATTCAATTTCACGTTTCTCCAAACCCTTTTCTTTCGAGTTTGATTTTATATATTATATATTTTCTTTATTTACATTTCAAGCATTATCCCCATCCCTGGATTGACCTCTTTAACACCCACTATCCTATTCCCCCTCCCCCTGCTCACCAACTCATGCACTCCTAGTTTCATGTCCAGGAAGTCTCCTATACTGGGTCATTGAGCCTTCTCAGGACCAAGGGCCTCTCCTCCCTTTGATGTCCAACAGGGCCATCCTCTGCTACATAGGCAGCTGGACCCATGTGAACTCTTTGATTGTTGATTTAGTCCCTGAGAACTATGGGAATACTAGTTGGTTCATATTGTTTTTCCACCTTGGATCCTTTCTCTCACACCTCCACTGGGGCCCTGTGCTCAGCCCAATGGTTAGCTGAGTGCATCCATCTCTGTGTTTGTCAGGTCCTGACACAGCCTCTCAGGAGGGAGCTATATAAGTCTCCTGTCAGTAAGCGCTTGTTGACATCCACTACAGCATCTGGGTTTGGTGACTTATATGGGATGGATTCCCAGGTGGGACAGTCTCTGGATGGTCTTTTCTTATGTCTCTGCTTAACACTTTGTCCTTGTATTTCCTCCCATGCTTATTTTGTCCCTCCTTTTAAGAAGGAACAAAGTATCCTCACTTTGGCACTTTTGTCTTCCTTCTTAAGCTTCAATTGATCTGTAAATTATATTTTGGATATTCTGAGCTTCTGGGCTAATACCCACTTATCAGTGAGTACATACCATGTGTATTTTGTGATTGGGTTACTGCAGTCAGGATGATATTTTCTAATTCTATCTATTTGCCTATAAATTTCATGATTTCATGGTTTTTAGTAGCTGGCATTCCATTGTATAAATCTAACACATTTCCTGCATCCATTCCTCTGTTGAGGGACATCTGGATCAAGATACAAAATTCATCAAGGAAAAGAAACACAGGATATGGAGTGCACAAGGAGAGAGCAGCCTGATCAATTTTTTGCTTAAAATGACCCTTTGCTTCATTCACAGTTGAGTGTTAGTAGCAGGCCTGCAAGAGACTTCTTCATTCCATAGAGATAGCTGACTCATCTGTATGTCACTTTTAAAAATATTTAATTTTTGAGAAAAGATCTCTTGTTACCTACATCCCAAACTAACATCAAATTTTCATTTGCTTTGTCTTAGACACATGAATCCAAGGATTATTAAAAAAATAAAATAGAGCTCTCTGCTGGGGAAGACTACTGCCAGGTCTGATACAGTGAAGACACCATTTCCTGATACATTCTAGAGAACCAGCTGCACTCACGGCATTTGGTAAGATCTCTCTAACTCTTTTGGAGGCCCAGAGTTGTTGCTGGGGTTCTGATGGGACTCACTACCCAACAACCACCAAAATCACCTCCTTCTTGAATATCACTCCTGTTCCATTCTTGCTGCTCCTTCTACTACCTATCTTCTCTGAGGGGGAAGACTCCTGCCAGGAGTGCCACAATGAAGACTCCATTTCCTGATACATGCAAGAGAGCTAGCTGTACCCTGAGCATTTGGTAAGAATGCCTTCCCACCTCTGGAGACCCAGAGCTGCTGCTGGGCACTTGGCAGCACTTGATATCCAGCAACCAATAAACCTCCCCTCTTCTGAATACCACTCCCATCCTGTTACTTCTATCACTTCCACCACTAATCCTTTCTGCTGGGGCAGACTCTTGCAGGGTCTGTCATAATGAAGACAACATGTTCTGATACATCCTAAAGAATCCATCATACTCAGGGCATTTGTTCACTCCACAGGAGTGCAAAGAGACTTGGAAACACAGGTAAGACATCCCCTGCTGCTTAGAGGAACCCATTCAGAACCCTCAGGTTCTCAGGTTCCAGTCTTCTTGTCTCTGTCTCTGGGTTGGTATCATCCTCTGCCATAGCGCACCATATCCAGGTGGAGTGGGAGACAGCTAACCTCCAAGGTCTGTAGAGAGGCTTAAGAGTGCAGAGTTGATCCTGGACACATACACAAACACCATTACAGTAGAGCTGGTCTTATAGGAGTGCCTGCATACCTGTGTAAACAGAGAGGACAGGAATCCCAGGAGTACAGATACACAGGCTTGCAGGACAGTAAACCAAAGTAAGAGACATCAAGACCATGTAACATATATAATCAGATGGCAAAAGACAAAAACAAGAACATTACAAACAGAAACCAAGGAAATATGGCACCATCCAAACCCAGTTCTCCAACAAGAGCAAATCCTGGATATCCCAACACACTGGAAGAACAAGAGTTGAATTTAAAATCACATCTCATGATGTTGATAGAGGACTTCAAGAAGTACATAACTAACTCCCTTAAAGAAATATTAGAGAACATGGGTTGACAGATAGAAGCCCTTCAAGAGAAAACACAAACATCCCTTAAAGAAATATGGGAAAACATGGGTCAAGTGGTAGAAGCACTTAAAGAGAAAATACAAAAATCCATTAAAGATTTCAGGAAAACACAAACAAACAAGTGAAGGAACTGAACAGAACCACCTAGGATCTAAAAATAGAAGTAGAAACAATAAAGAAATCACAAAATGAGACAACTCTGGAGATAGAAAACCTGGGAAAGAAATCAGGAGTCATAGATGCAAACATCAACAACAGAATATATGAGATAGGAAAAAAGAATCTCAGGTGCTGAAAATGCCATAGAAAATGGTCTCAACAGTCAAAGAAAATGCAAAATACAAAAAGTATATAATCCAAAACATCCAGGAAATACAAGATACAATGAGAAGACCAAACCTAAGGATAACAGGAATAGAAGAGAGCGAAGATTTACAACTTAAAGAGTCAGTAAATATCTTCAGTAAAATTATAGAAGGAAACTCAGTGACCCAAAAAACTCCACTAGAGAGCTCCTACAGCTGATAAACAACTTCAGCAAAGTGGCAGGTTATAAAATCAACACAAGCAAATCAGTGGCCTTCTATACTCAAAGGATAAGCAGGCTGAGAAAGAAATTAGGGAAATGACCCCTTTCACTATAACCACAAACAGTATAAAGTATCTTGGGGTGACTCTTACCAAACACGTGAAAGATCTGTATGACAAGAACTTCAAGACTCTGAAGAAGGAAATGGAAGAAGACCTCAAAAAATGGGAAAACCTCCCATGCTCATGGATCGGTAGAATCAATATAGTTAAAATGGCCATTTTGCCAAAAGCAATATACAGATTCAATGCAATACCCATCAAAATCCCAACTCAATTCTTCACAGAGTTAGAAAGAGCAATTATCAAATTCATCTGGAACAACAAAAAACCCAGGATAGCTAAAACTATTCTCAGCAACAAAAGAAAATCTGGGGGAATCAGTATCCCTGACCTCAAGCAATACTACAGAGCAATAGTGTTAAAAATTGCATGGTATTGGTACAGTGACAGGGAGGAGGATCAATGGAACAGGATTGAAGATCCAGAAATGAACCCACACACCTATGGCCACTTGATCCTCGACAAAGAGGCTGAAAACATCCAATGGAAAAAAGATAGCCTTTTCAACAAATGGTGCTGGTGCAACTGGAGGTCAGCATGCAGAAGAATGTGAATTGATCCATCCTTGTCTCCTTGTACTAAGCTCAAATCCAAATCGATCAAGGACCTCCACATAAAGCCAGACACTCTGAAGCTAATAGAAAAGAAACTGGGAAAGACCCTTGAGGACATCGGTACAGGGAGAAAGTTTCTGAACAGAACATCAATAGTGTATGCTCTAAGAGCAAGAATTGACCAATGGGACCTCATAAAATTACAAAGTTTCTGTAAGGCAAAGGACACCATCAAGAGGACAAATCGGCAACCAACAAATTGGGAAAAGATCTTCACCAATCCTACATCAGATAGAGGGCTAATATCCAATATATATAAAGAACTCAAGAAGTTAGACTCCAGAAAACTGAACAACCCTATTAAAAAATGGGGTACAGAGTTAAACAAAGAATTCTAACCTGAAGAATTTTGGATGGCGGAGAAGCATCTTAAAAAATGCTCAACTTCCTTGGTCATTAGGGAAATGCAAATCAAAACAACCCTGAGATTTCATCTTACACCAGTCAGAATGGCTAAGATTAAAAATTCAGGAGCAAGCTCAAATCCAAATGGATCAAGGACCTCCACATAAAGCCAGACACTCTGAAGCTAATAGAAAAGAAATTGAGGAAGACCCTTGAGGACATCGGTACAGGGAGAAAGTTTCAGAACAGAACACCAATAGCGTATGCTCTAAGAGCAAGAATTGACAAATGGGACCTCATAAAATTACAAAGTTTCTGTAAGGCAAAGGACACCATCAAGAGGACAAAGCAGCAACCAACAAATTGGGAAAAGATCTTCACCAATCCTTCATCAGATAGAGGGCTAATATCCAATATATATAAAGAACTCAAGAAGTTAGACTCCAGATAACCAAACAACCCTATTACAAATGGGATACAGAGTTAAACAAAGAATTCTCACCTGAAGAACTTAGGATGGCGGAGAAGCATCTTAAAAAATGCTCAACTTTATTAGTCATTAGGGAAATGCAAATCAAAACAACCCTAAGATTTCATCTTACACCAGTCAGAATGGCTAAGATTAAAAATTCAGGAGACAGCAGGTGTTGGAGAGGGTGTGGAGAAAGAGGAACACTCCTCCACTGCTGGTGGGGTTGCAAATTGGTACAACCACTCTGGAAAGCAGTCTGGTGGTTCCTCCAAAACTGGGCACCTCACTTCCAGAAGATCCTGCTATACCACTCCTGGGCATATACCCAGAAGACTCCCCACCATGTAATAAGGATACATGTTCGACTATGTTCATAGCAGCCCTATTTATAATTGCCAGATGCTGGAAAGAACCCAGGTATCCCTCAACAGAAGAGTGGATGCAAAAAAATGTGGTATATCTACACAATGGAGTACTATTCAGCCATTAGAAACAATGAATTCATGAAATTCTTAGGCAAATGGATGGAGCTAGAGAACATCATACTAAGTGAGGTAACCCAGACTCAAAAGGTGAATCATGGTATGCACTCATTAATAAGTGGTTATTAACCTAGAAAACTGGAATACCCAAAACATAATCCACACATCAAATGAGGTACAAGAAGAAAGGAGGAGTTGCCCCTGGTTCTGGAAAGACTCAGTGAAACAGTATTCGGCAAAACCAGAACGGGGAATTGGGAAGGGGTGGGTGGGAGGACAGGGGAAGAGAAGGGGGCTTATGGGACTTTCGGGGAGTGGGGGGGCTAGAAAAGGGAAATCATTTGAAATGTAAATAAATTATATCGAATTAAAAAAAAATTCAGGAGACAGCGGGTGTTGGAGAGGGTGTGGAGAAAGAGGAACACTCCTCCACTGCTGGTGGGGTTGCTAATTGGTACAACCACTCTGGAAATCAGTCTGGCGGTTCAACCGAAAACTGGGCACCTCACTTCCAGAAGATCCTGCTATACCACTCCTGGGCATATACCCAGAGGATTCCCCACCATTTAATAAGGATACATACTCTACTATGTTCATAGCAGCCCTATTTATAATTGCCAGATGCTGGAAAGAACCCAGGTATCCCTCAACAGAAGAGTGGATGCAAAAAATGTGGTATATCTACACAATGGAGTACTATTCAGCCATTAGAAACAATGAATTCATGAAATTCTTAGGCAAATGGATGGAGCTAGAGAATATCATACTAAGTGAGGTAACCCAGACTCAAAAGGTGACTCATGGTATGCACTCACTAATAAGTGGATATTAACCTAGAAAACTGGAATACCCAAAACATAATCCACACATCAAATGAGGTACAAGAAGAAATGAGGAGTGGCCCCTGGTTCTGGAAAGACTCAGTGAAGCAGTATTCAGCAAAACCAGAATGGGGAAGTGGGAAGGGGTGGGTGGGAGGACAGGGGAAGAGAAGGGGGCTTACGGGACTTTCGGGGAGTGGGGGGGCTAGAAAAGGGGAAATGATTTGAAATGTAAATAAATTATATCGAATAAAAAAAAAAAAAGAAAAGAAACTTCCCTAACCTAAAGAAAGAGATGCCCATGAACATACAAGAAGCCTACTGAACTCCAAACTGACTGGACAAGAACATAAATTCCTCCTGTCACATAATAATCAAAACACCAACTGCACTAAACAAAGAAAGAATATTTGGAGCAGTAAGGGATAAAAGGTCAGTAACATATAAAGTTAGACCTGTCAGAATTACACCAGATGTCTCACCAGAATTATGAAAGCCAGGAGATCCTGGGCAGATCTCATACAGACCCTAAGAGAACATAACTGTCAGCCCAGGATAATATTACCCGGGAAAACTCTCAATTACCATAGATGAAGAAAACAAGTGATTCCATGACAAAAAAAAAAAAAAAAAAAAAAAAAAAAAATTACCCATGATCTTTCCACAAACCCAGTTCTTTTTTTTGTTTTTTTTTTTTTTGAGGTATTTTTATTTTATTCGAAATATTTTTTATTTACATTTCAAATGATTTCCCCTTTTCTGATCCCTCACTCCCCGAAAGTCACATAAGATCCCTTCTATCCTCCTGTTCTCCCACCCCTTCCCACTTCCCTGTTCTGGTTTTGCCTTATACTGCTACACTGAGTCTTTCCAGAACCAGGGGCCACTCCTTCGTTCTTCTTGTACCTCATTTGATGTGTGGATTATGTTTTGGGTATTCCAGTTTTCCAGGCTAATATCCACTTATTAGTGAGTGCATACCATGATTGATCTTTTGAGACTGGGTTACCTCACTTAGTATGATGTTCTCCAGCTCCATCCATTTGTCTAAGAATTTCATGAATTCATTGTTTCTGATGGCTGAATAGTACTCCATTGTGTATATATATCACATTTTTTGCACCCATTCTTCTGTTGAGGGATACCTGGGTTCTTTCCAGCTTTTGGTTATTATAAATAGGGCTGCTATGAACATAGTGGAGCATATATCCTTATTACATGCTGGGGAATCCTCTGGGTATATGCCCAGGAGTGGTATAGCAGGATCTTTCAGAAGTGATGTGCCCAGGACAAACCCAGTTCTACAACAAGTAATGGGTAGAAAAATACCAACACATGGAGGGAAACTACACCCTAGAAAGAACAATAAAGTAATCTTATTTCAGCAAACCCAAAAGAAGATAGTCACAGAAACAGAATTCCATCTTTAACAATAAAAATAACAGGAAACATCACTTTTCCTTAATATCTTTTAACATCAATGATCTCAATTCCTCATTTAAAAACATTGACTAACAGACTGGATATATAAACAGGACCCAGCTATTTGTTGCATACAAGAAACCCACCTCAGTGACAAAGACACTCACTACCTCAGAGTCAAAGGTTGGGAAACAATTTTCCAAGCAAATTGTCCCAAGAAACAATCTGCAGTGGCCATTCTTATATCAGATAAAATTTACTTTCAACCAAAAGTAGTCAAAAAGAAAAGGAGGGACACTTCATACTGGTCAAATGAAAAATTTACCAAGATGAACTCTCAATTCTGACATTTATGCGCCAAATGCAAGGGCACCCACATTCATAAAAGAAACTTTACTAAAGCTCAAAGCATACATTGCACCTTACTCAATAATATTGGGAGACTTCAACATCCCACTCTCAGGAATGGAGAAATCAGTGAAACAGATACTAAACAGAGACATGGTAAACTAACTGAGGTTATGAACCTTAAAAGAACAAAAATGCCAGCCCAGGGAAATTCTCAATTATTATACAGAGTATTATAATACAGAATTAAAAAAAAATTCTATAACAAAATCAAATTTATGCAATTTCCATATATCCAGCCCTACAAAGGATAATAGGTGCAAAACTCCAAAAAAGGAAGGAAACTATTCTCAAGAAATAGCAGGAAATTAATCTTCTTTCATGAAACCCAAAAGAAAATTGCCATAGAAACTTAATTTCACTTTAATAACATAAACAACAGGAAGCAAAAATCAGTGGTTCTTAATATCTGTTAACATTAATGGATTCAATTCCCCACTAAAAATACATAGATTAATTAATAGCCTGGATATTTATACATGACATATTTACAGCATTTCACTGCATTCACGAATTTCACATCAGTGACAAAGATGAACACTACCTCAAAGTAAATGTCCAGAAAAAATGTTCTAAGCAAATGGTGGCAAGATACAAGTCAAAGTAGTCATTTTAATATTGAATAAAATTTATTTCAACCAAAAATTATCAAGGAAGAGAAGAAAAGATATTTCATACACATCAAAGAAAAAAATCTATCATGATGAATTATCAATTCTGAACATCAATGCTCCAAATGCTAAGGCAAGAACATTTATATATATAAAGTTAGCTAATGCTAAAAACACACATTTTACTGCACACAAGAATAGTGGGAGACTTCAACACCCTACTCTAGCAATTGGACAGATCTTGGAACAGAAACTAAATAGAGACACATTGACACTAACAGAAGTTTTGAACCAAATGCATTTGACAGATATTTATTGAGTATCTCATCCAAAAACTAAAGAATATAAATTTTCAGCACCTCAGAGTATCTTCTACAAAATTAACTATATAATAAGTCATAAAACAAGCATCATGAGATACAAAAATATTGAAATAGTCCCATGTATACTTTCAGATCACTACGGACTATGAAGACATGCTGTTCTTCAATAGCAACAAAAACAACAGAAATCCCACGTAAACATGGAAGCTGAACAACTCTCTACTCAATCATAATTTGATAATGCAAGAAATAAAGAAATTAAAGACTTTTGATAATTTAATGGTAATGAAGGTACAATGTACCAAAACTTATGGGACACTATGAAAGCAGTGCTAAGAGGAAAACACAAAATTTGAGTGCCATAAAGAAATTAAAGAGTGTATACACTAACAGCTTAAAGGCACATCTGAAAACTCTAGAACATAAAAAAGCAAATACACCCAAGAAGAGTAGCGGGTAGGAAATAATTGAGATCAGGGCTGAAATTAACCAAATAAAAACAAAGAGAAATATACAGAGAATTAATAAAACAAGGAGCTTGTTCTTTGAGAAAATCAACAAGATATATGAACCATTATCCACACTTACCACAGGGCACAGAGGCAGTATCTAAATTAACAAAAGCAAAAATTAAAAGGGAGACATAAAAATTGATCTCAAAAAAAATTTTTAAAAATCAGATCCTACAACAGAAGCTCATATACACACACCCCAAATGTAATGTCCTGGATAATTTTCTAGATAGATGCCAGGTAAAAAGTTTTAATCAGAATCAGATAAGCCATCTAAACAGTCCCATAACCCAAATTGAAACAGTTAGAGTTTAGAGATTTCTTTAGGGTCCTCATCTACCAAGGTTTATTTTAGGAACATGAGTTGAAATAACTATTGGTTTTAATTTTTTGCATCAGATCAGCATTAATATAACAGAATCAGTCTCCCAACTAATAAAATCCCAGTACAAGAAGGTTTAAGGAATTCTGTGAGACCTTCAAAAAAGATCTAATATTAACACTCTTCAAATGATTACATGAAACAGAAACAGAAGGAACACTATTTTATTCTATGAAGCCACAGATATATTGATACCAAAACCACACAAAGACCCAAAAACAAATAAGATCCTCAGCCCAATTTCCCATATGAATGTTGACTCAAAATACTCAATAAAATCCTCATAAACTGAATCCACGAACACATCAAAACTGTCATTCACCATGATTGGGTAGGCTTCATACCAGTGATGCAGCAATGCTTACATATATGAAAATTAATCAATGTAATCCACTATATAAACAAACTCAAAGAATCACACCATCTTCTCATTAGATACTGATGAATCATTTCACAAAATTCAATACCAGTTCTAGTTAAAAGTCTTAAAAATAGCAGGAATTCAAAGAACATACATAAAAATAATACACACAGTATACAACAAGCCTGTATCCAACATCAAACTAAGTGGACAGAAGCTTGAAGCAATCTTCCTAAAATCATGGACTAGATAATACTGTCCACTTTTTACCTATCTATTTAATATATTACTCAAAGTTCTATCCAGAGCAATTAGACAACAAAGGGAAGTTAAATTGATACAAAATGGAGAGGAAGAAGTCAAACTATAACTATTTGCAGATGATACGATGATACAATTAAGGGACCCCAAACATTCCACCAGAGATATCCTTCAGCTGATAAATATCTTCAGCAATGTGGCTGGTAATAAAATTAATTCAAACAAATCAGACATAGAGGCTGATAAAAACCTTAGGGAAACAACATTCTTCATGGTAGTCACAAATAATATGTCTTGGTGTGACTCCAAGCAAGTGAAGAATCCATATGACAAAAACATCAAGTCTCTGAAGAGATAAAATGAAGACCTCAGAAGCTGGAAAGGTCTCCTATGCTCGTGAATTGGCAGGATTTATTTAGTATTGCCATATTACATGAACCTATCTATAAATTTAATGTAATCCCCATCAAAATCCCAACTCAATAACTCACAGAAATAGAAAGAGCAATCTCAAATTCATTTGGGACAGCAATAAACCCCAAAATTTTGAAAACTATTCTCAATAATAAGAGAACTTCTGGGGGATAACCATTTTCTTCCTCAAATCCTACTACAGAGCAATCATGATAAAGAAATACTTCATGATATTGCTACAGAGACAGGAAGGTAGATCAATGGGATAAATCTGAAAACTCAGAAATGAACCCACACACCTATGGTCACTTGACCTTTGATAAAGAATCTTAAACCATCCAGTGGGGGAAAGACAGAATATTCAACAAATGATGCTGACTTAAGTGGTGATTAGCATGTAGAAGAATGAAAATTGACCCATTTTTATCTCCTTGTATACAAAGTTAAAGTCCAAGTGACTCTAACACCTACACATACAATCAGATACATGGAAACTATTAGAAGAGAAATTGTGAAAGATCTTTGAACATATTGGCCCAGCAGAACATTTTCTGAAAAGAACAGCAGTGGCACAGGCTTTAAGATCAACTATAGACAAATGGGATCACATAAAATTGAAAAGCTTTTGTAAGGAAAACAAAACTGTCATCAAGACTAAATGGTAACCTACAGATTTAGAAAACATCTTTACAAATCCTACATCCCATAGAAGAATATTATACAATATACAAAGAACTCAAGAAGTTAGACTAAAGAGAACCAAATAACCCTATTAAAATTAGGGGAAAAAAGTAAACTAAGAATTCTCAACTGAGGAATTTCAAATGGCAGAAAATCACCTAAAGAAATGAAAGTGGGAAGGGGTGGGTGGAAGAACAGGGGGAGAGAAGGGGGCTTACGGGACTTTCAGAGAGTGGGGGGCTAGAAAAAGGGAAATCATTTGAAATGTAAATAAAAAATATATCGAATAAAAAAAAAGAAAAGAAAAAAAGAAATTAAGAAAAATAAAAAAAAAAAGAAATGCTCAACATCTTTAGTCATCAGGAAAATTCAAGTCAAAATGACTTTGAGAGTCCACCTCACACCAATAAGAATGGATAAGTTCAAATACTCAGGGGACAGTAGATTCTTGCAAGGATATGGAGAATGAGCATCATTCTTCCATTGCTGGTGAGATTGTAAGCTGGTACAACCACTCTGGAAATCATTCTGGTTTTTCCTCAGAAAATTAAACATAATACTACCTAAGGACCCAGCTATACCATTCCTGGAACAAGTTTTAAGAAACTATACCATGGACGAATGTAACCGTGAAGAACGTATGTGGGAGTATAATAAGGTTGAAGATAAATGCCCTATGAAGTAACTATGGCTTAACTATGCTCTATGGCTTAACTATGCTTAGCTAAAATGTATCAATAGAAATTAAGCCTAAAATATCTGTGAGTAAGATAATCTGAATGCCTGATGAAGTAATGTGCGAACACCTTAATTGTGATTGGCTGAAAGTAGCTAAAAATCCATGTTCTGGCCACTGCAAGTCACGCACTCCCACAGACATGGCAGTGCTAAGATGAAATCCACCAACCTGAATGCCTGCCTCCAAATGCCCCCATAGGAGATGATCCTGTAATGGACCTAGGTCCAGATAGACCAAGAGCAGAAGGACATGTCCCCGACCTTACCTGCTGCACCTCTCCAGAGCCAGAATATAAAATTGGGCCAGAGTGGAGGTTAGTGAAGTTTGTGTGTGTGTGTGTGTGTGTGTGTGTGTGTGTGTGTGTGTGTGTGTGTGTGTTTGTGTGTATGTGTTTGTGTGTGTGTGTTTGTGTTTGTGTGTGTGTGTGTGTATGTGTGTGTGTGTGTGTGTGTGTGAGTGAATCCAATCCTATTTTGCCATCTAGTGGCTTAATTTGAATAAAAAAGCTGTTTTAATCTGCTCTCTGAGTCTGAGGTTCCCTTTTCCCCTCAGTGCCCAGTCACAACAGTTCATGACAGTTCAAGATGATTTGCAACAGACACATGCTCCATTATGTTCATAGCAGCCTTATTTATAATGGCCAGAAGCCAGAAACCACCCAGATGTACTTCAACAGAGGAATGGATACAGAAAATGTGATTTCCTTACAAAGTGGAGACTATTCAGCCATTAAAAACAGTGAATTCATGAAATTCTTATGGAAATGGATGGAACTAGAAACTATCATCCTGAGAGAGGTAACTCAGTCACAAATAAATACACACAGTGCATACTAACTGATAAGTGGATATTAGGAAAGAAATCTCAGAATACACATGACACAACTTACAAAACATAAGAAGTTCAAAAAGAAGGAATATCAAAGTGAGGAAGCTTCAGTATTACTTAGTAGGGAAGAATGTAGTCAGGTGAGATAGAGAATGGGAGGGACTTGAGAGGAAGAAAGGAGGGGAAGGAGATAAAAGTGGGCAGGATCACATGTTGGAGAAGGCAGGGGAGATGTACAGAAGTTCAGGCATTTGAACAGAGGTATGTAGGAATGGGGGTTGTTGAACTGAGCCTAGCCAACTGAAAGTCCCTGATGCCAGGAAATCAAGGGGTTTCAGGAACCAACAGGGATGACATTAGCTAGTATACCCAACAAACGGGAGAGTGAATCTGTAAATATATGGAGTGGTTATGCACCGTCCCCAGTTGAGGGATGGGGCCACCCACCCTTCTCAAAAATTTTAAGCCAGAATTGCTCCTTTCTAAAGGAAATATAGATAAAAAGAGTGAAGCAGAGACTGAAGGAAAGGCCATGCAGAGACTGTCCCACATGAGGGTCCATATCATATGTAGTCACCAAACTCAGATACTTTGCTGGTGCCAAGAAGTGCTGATATAGCTGTCTCCTGAGAGACTCTGCCTGAGCTTTACTGATACACAGGTGAATTGCAGCCAACTATCAGATTGAGAATGTGGAACCCAATGGAGGAATGGGGAAGGATTGAATGAGCTGAATTGGTTTGCAAGCTCAAAGGAAGAATAACAATATTAAACAACCAGACTCCCCAAAGTTCCCAAGGATGAAATCACCAAAGAAAGAATACACATGGAGAAACCCATGGCTAAGTTATGAATACTGGGCAAATGTAATATGTACAATTTCATAGTAGACTTTCTTCAATGATACCTTTCTTATCTTTTAGTTTTCAACATAATAAGTCTTTTTGTGACAATTTTCATGCTAGTTTAATATTACTAGACTGTTTTATAGAATTGTAGTAATTGTAGTATGTCTCTCCACACCTGCTAATTCATATTTCTTTCTAAATTGAAGGTGTTTAAGTGTTCTGGCTCTGTGTGTGTGTGTGTGTGTGTGTGTGTGTGTCTGTCTGTCTGTCTGTCTGTTTGTCTGTCTGTCCATCTGTCTGTTCGTCTGTCTGTCCAGAGGTTGATACCAGGTTCATTTTGTCAATTGTTCTCTAACTTGCTTTTTAAGACCATGTCCTTTATTGAACCTGGAGGTTAAAGTTTTCGTCAATCTGACTGGAAAATAAATTCCTTCTGCTCCTTTCATTTTTGTCTCCCTAGCAACAGATTCAAGCTTTTCTACTGGGTGCTGAGTAATTAAATGAAGGTTCTCTTGCTTACATGATGAGCTTTTACTGACTAAGCTATCTTACGAGCCTAACACTTCTGGTATGTTCCTATCTGCCTGTAATTTGCTTTTATTACACTCTCAATCTATATTTCTCCTGTACCTAGTTCATGTGAAAACTTTGTAACTCTCTCCTGGGATCTGATTAACCTTTACTTCTTTTAGTAGGCCAGGAATTACATCTGTTTTTGTATATAATTTAGCTCCAAGCTCAGCAGCATTTGGTGCCTTGATAAATCATTACTCAATGAATGGATTGAAAGAATTGCAATCATCTAATTACTTAGCTATCTTCATGTCTCCTTCAATAGACAATACACATTTCTCAAGTGATAGTGTTGAATCTGACAAACACCAGATGAATTATAAATGCACATTATTGAAATGAACAGGTTGTGTCTGTTTGGTGTCATTATATCATCCCAGCATGGAATGTGAAATGACTGAACATCGATGAGCCTGAAAGTGGATTATCAATAAGTATGGCTTTATGAATGCAGCTGCCTCCATTTCTTGTAGGAAATTAATAGCAGAGAGATATACTCTTTTGTCTATATTGGCATGTGCTAATGATCATATAACTAAGATTGTTAACTATATAACAATCTATTCTTAGAAAAATAAAGCAGACTAACAGCAGACTAACTATGCAGCTCACTGAACCTAAACTAGCTTTCCAGGGAGCAACACGGATATCTAAAAATATCCTTTAGATTGTCCTTTACATAAATAAAAATTAGATAAATAACTTGGAAATTCTCACTACAATATAATAGAATGTGGGTTGGGAAAATGTCTCTGAGTATAAAATTCTTAATATGCAAACATAAGATTTGAGTTTTGATCCACAGAACCCATGGATAGAGGTTCTGCTGCTCCTGGCATAGAGGCATATGTGGGAAATTCATATGCTGAGGAGACAGAGGCAGGAAATCTCTGGGGATTTCAAGACATCAATACAAATGAATCAGTGAGCTCTAGGTTCTATGAGAGATGTCTGGACAAAAAAAAATCACTGACTTAAAAGAAGGCACGTATTGTTAGAAGGTATAACTTTATATTAAAATCTATTAGTGGTGAAATCTATCAGGTTGGCGACAGTCCAGCCCTCTCTTCCATGGTGGAATACATACCATTCAATGTTGCTAGAAATGCTAATAGTCAATCATCTCTTATAAGACCAAAAAGTAAATTCACAGCCAAGATGATAAAATCTTCATTCCTGGGTTTGTTTTCTTTCTTTCTTTCTTTACTTTTTTTTCCGATATTTTTTTTTATTTACATTTCAAATGATTTCCCATTTTCAGGCCCCCCATTCCCCCAAAATCACACAAGGCCCATTCCCTACCTCTGTTCTCCCATCCACTCCTTCCCATTTCCCAGTTCTTGTTTTGCCCTATACTGCTACACTGAGTCTTTCCAGAACCAGGGCCCACTCCTCCATTATTCTTGTACTTCATTTGATGTATGGATTATGTTTTGGGTATTCCAATTTTCTAGGGTAATATCCACTTTTTAGTGTATGCATACGAAGATTGATCTTTTAAGACTGGGTTACCTCACTTAGAAAAATGTTCTCCAGCTCCATCCATATGTCTAAGAATTTCATGAATGCATTGTTTGTAATGGCTGGATAGTACTCCATTGTGTATATATACCATATTTTTTGCGTCAGTTCTTCCATTGAGGGACATCTGGGTTCTTTCCAGCTTCTGGCTATTATAAATAGGGCTGCTATGAACATAGTAGAGCATGTATCCTTATTACATGCCAGAGAATCTTCTGGGGATATGCCCAGGAGTGGTATAGCAGGATCCTACAGAAGTGACTTGGCCAGTTTTCTAAGGAACTGCCAGACTGATTTCCAGAGTGGTTGTACTCCAAGTGGATGTACCAATGCAACCCCACCAGCAGTGGAGGAGTGTTCCTCTTTCTCCACATCCTCACCAACACCTGCTACCTCCTGAATTTTTAATCATAGCCATTCTTACTGGTGTAAGGTGAAATCTCAGGGTTGTTTTGATTTGCATGTCCTTAATGACTAATGAAGTTGACCATTTGTTAAGATGCTTCTCAGCCATCTGAAGTTCTTCAGGAGAAAATTCTTTGTTTAGCTCTGTACCACATTTTTAATAGGGTTATTTGGTTTTCTGGGGTCTTACTTCTTGAGTTCTTTGTATATATTGTATATTAGCCCTCTATCGGATGTAGAGTTGGTGAAGATCTTTTCCCAATTTGTTGGTTGCCAATTTGTCCTTTTGATGATGTCCTTTGCCTTACAGAAACTTTGTAATTTTATGAGGTCCCATTTGTCAATTCTTGATCTTAGAGCATAAGCTATTGGTGTTCTGTTGAGGAACTTTTCCCTGTGCCCATGTCCTCAAGGGATTTTCCCAGTTTCTTTTCTATTAGGTTCAGTGTGTCTGGTATTATATGGAGGCCCTTGATCCACTTGGAGTGGAGTTTAGTACATGGAGATAAGAACAGATCAATTCGCATTCTTCTGCATGCTGACCTCCAATTGAACCAGCATCATTTGTTGAAAAGGCTATCTTTTTTCCACTGGATGTTTTTGGCTCCTTTGTGGAAGATAAAGTGACAATAGGTGTATGGATTCATTTCTGGGTCTTCAATTCTATTCCATTGGTACACTTGTCTGTCACTGTGCCAATACCATGCAGTTTTTAACACTATTGCTCTGTAGTACTGCTTGAAGTCAGAGATACTGATTCCTCCAAAATTTCTTTTGTTGTTGAGAATAGTTTTAGCTATCCTGGGATTTTTGTTTTTCCAGATGAATTTGAGAATTGCTTTTTCTAACGCTGTGAAGAACAGAGTTGGGATTTTGATGGGAATTGCATTGAATCTGTAGATTGCTTTTGGCAAGATGCCCATTTTAACTATATTAATCCTGCTGATCCATGAGCATGGGAGATTTTTTTCCCTTTTTTGAGGACTTTTTCCATTTCCTTCTTCAGAGTCTTGAAGTTCTTGTCATACGGATCTTTCACATGTTTGGTAAGAGTCACCCCAAGGTACTTTTTACTGTTTGTGGCTATTGTGAAGGGGGTCATTTCCCTAACTTCTTCCTCAGCATGCTTATCCTTTTAGTATAAGGAAGGCTACTGATTTGCTTGAGGTGATTTTATAACCTGCCACTTTTCTGAAGCTGTTTATCAGCTGTAGGAGTTCTCTAGTGGAGTTTTTTGGGTCACTTAGGTAGACTATCATATCATCTGCAAATAATGATAGTTTGACTTTTTCCTTTCCAATTTGTATCCCTTTTGACCTCCTTATGCTGTCTAATTGCCCGAGCTAGTATGTCAAGTACAATATTGAAAAGAGAAAGAGAAAGGGGGCAGCCCTGTCTAGTCCCTGATTTTAGTGGGATTGCTTCAAGTTTCTCTCCATTTAGTTTAATGCTGGCTACTGGATTGCTGTATATTGTTTTTACTATGTTTAGGTATGGGCCATGAATTCCTGTTCTTTCCAAGACTTTAAGCATGAAAGGATGCTGAATTGTGGCAAATGTTTTTTCAGCATCCAATGAAATGACCATATGTTTTTTTTTTCTTTGAGTGTGTTTATGTAGTGGATTGCATTGATGGATTTCCGTATATTGAAACAACCCTGCATCCCTGGGATAAAGCCTACTTGATCATGGTGGATGATCATTTTTATGTGTTCTTGGATTCAGTTGGCAAGAATTTTATTGAGTATTTTTGCATTGATGTTCATAAGGGAAATTGGTCTGAAGTTCTCTATCTTTGTTGGATCTTTGTGTGGTTTTGGTATCAGCGTAATTGTGGCTTTGTAGAAGGACTTGGGTAATGTTCCTTTTGTTTCAATTTTATGGACTAGTTTGAAGAATATTGATGTTACGTCTTCTTTGAAGTTCTGATAGATTTCTCCACTAAAACCATCTGGTCTTGTGCTATTTTTGGTTGGAAGACTTTCTATTAACCCTTCTATTTCTTTCGGGATTATGGGACTGTTTAGATGATCTATTTGGTCCTGATTTAATTTTGGTATTTGGTATCTGTATAGGAAGTTGTTCGTTTCCTCCAGATTCTCTAGTTGTGTTGAGTATAGGCTTTTGAAGTAGGATCTGATGATTTTTTGAATTTCCTCAGTTTCTGTTGTTATATCCCCCTTTTCATTTCTAATTTTTGTTAATTTGAATACTTCCTCTGTGCCCTTTGGTCCGTCTGGCTAAGGGTTTATCTATCTTGTTGATTTTATCAAAGAACCAGCTCCTGGGTTTGTTGATTCTTTGTATGGTTCTCCTTGTTTCCACTTGATTGATTTCAGCCCTGAGTTTGATGATATCCTGTCTTCTTCTCCTCCTGAGTGAAGTAGCTTCCTTTTGTTCCATAGCTTTCACGTGTGCCATTAAGCTGCTAGTATATGCTCGCTCCTGTTTCTTTCTGGAGGCATTCAAGGCTAAAAATTTTCCTCTTAGCACTGCTTTCATTGTGTCCCAAAGATTTGGGTATGTTGTGCCTTCATTTTCATTAAATTCTAAAAAGTCTCTGATTTCTTTCTTTATTTCTTCTTTGGCCAAAGTGTCATTGTATAGAGTATTGTTGAGCCTTCATGTGTATGTGGGCTTTATGTTGTTTTTGTTCCTATTGAAGACCACTCTTATTCCACAGTTATCTGATAAGAGGCATGGGATTAGTTCCATCTTCTTAAATTTCTTGAGGTCTGTCTTGTGACCAATTATATGGTTGATTTTGGAGAAGGTACTATGAGGTGCTGAAAAAAAGGTATATTCTTTTGCTTTAGTGTGAAATGTTCTATAAATATCAGTAAAATCCAATTGGTCCAAATCTTTAATAAGTTTTACTGGGTCCCTGCATAGTTTCTGTCTTCCTGATCAGTCCATTAAGGATAGTGGAGTATTGAACTCACCCACAATTATTGTGTTAGGTGCAATGTGTGCTTTGACCTTTAGTAAAGTTTCTTTTACGAATGAGGGCACCCTTGCATTTGATGCATAGATATTCAGAATTCAAATTTCTTCTTTGTGGATTTTGCTTTGATCAGCAAGAAGTGTCCTTCCATGTCTCTTTTCATGACTTTAGGTTGAAAGTCAATTTTATCTGATATTAGAATGGCTACTCTGGCTAGTTTCCTGAGACCATTGGCTTGTGAAATTGTCTTCCAGCTTTTACTGTAAGGTAGTTTTTGTCTTTGACACTGAGGTGTGTTTACTGTATGCAGCAAAATGTAGGGTCCTGTTTCCTTATCTAGTCTGCTAGTCTATGTTTTTTTTATTGGGGAATTGAGCCCATTGATGTTAAGAGATATTAAGGTATAGTGATTAATACTTCCTGTCCTTTTTGAAGTTAGTTTTATATTTGAGTGCTTATCTTCTTTTAGTTTTGATGAATGAAGGTTACTATCTTGCTTTTTCCAGGGTGTACTTTCTCTCTTTGTAAAGAAGTTTTCCTTATACTATTCTTTGTAGAGCTGGGTTTGTGAAAAGACATTAGGTAAATTTGGTTTTGTCATGGAATGTTTTGGTTTCTCTATCTATGGTGACTGAAAGTTTTGCTGGGTATAGTAGTCTTGGCTGACATATGTGTTCTCTTAGAGTCTGAATGAGATCTGCCCAGGATCTTCTAGCTTTCAGGGTCTCTGGCGAGAAGTCTGGTGTGATTCTTATAGGTCTTCCTTTATATGTTACTTTGCCTTTTTCTCTTGCTGCTTTTAATATTCTTTCTTTGTTTAGTACATTTTGGGTTTTGATTATTCTGTGACAGGAGGTATTTCTGCTCAGGTCCAGTCTGTTTGGAGTTCTGTAGGCTTCTTGTATATTCATGGGCATCTCTCTCTTTAAGTTGGGAAAGTTTTCTTCCATATCCTTAGGTTTGGTCTTCTCATTGTGTCCTGGATTTCCTGGATGTTCTGGAATACAAGCTTTTTGCATTTTGAATTTTCTCTGACTGTTGAGTCAATAGTTTCTATTGTATCTTCAGCATCTGAGATTCTTTCTTCCATCTCTTGTATTCTGTTGTTGATACTTGCATCTATGGCCCCTGATTTCTTCCCAAGATTTTCTATCTCCAAAGTTGTCTCCCTTTGTGATTTCTAAGTTTTTTCTACTTCTGTGTTTAGATCCAGGATAGTTTTGTTCAGTTCCTTCATTTCTTTGTTTGTGTTTTCCTTTAATTCTTTAAGAGATTTTTGTCTTTCCTCTTTCATGACTTCTGCCATTTGACTTAACTTCTTTAAAATTTTTCATGTGTTTCTTCTTTTTTGACTTGTATCTCTTGAGCCTTATTCTCCTGAATTTCTTAAAGTTATTTTTATGTTTCCATTATATGGTTTTCTAGCTTATTCATGTTCCCCTGTATTTCTTTAAGAGATTCATTTATTTCCTTTTTGTGTTCTTCCAGCAGCATCATGACCAAATCTTGTTTTTCTGGAGTGTTGGCGTATCCAGGACTTGCTGATATTGGAGAGTTTGGTTCAGACGCTGCCATATTACCTAAATTTCTGTTACTTGCATTCCTATATTTGCTATTTGCCATCATGTTATCTCTGGCGTTATTTGGTCTTTTCTCTGGCTAATGTTTGAGCCTCCTTTGAGGCTGTAGTGCTATTTCCACAACACTGGATGGTTGGGTTTCCCCTGTCACAGATTAGTGATGTGCTGCCCTCCTCTTGGGTGCCCTTGTAGCCCTAGTGTGCCTTTCCCCAGATTGTGTCTATGAACCAGGTGGTGCCTGTTTGCTCCTTCAGGGAGGGCTGATGGCCTATGCTGTGGGGACCATTTCTGCGGAGATCAGCAGAGTGCTGAACTCTCTGCCGCCCAGTCACTCCCCTAACCGGGTTGGTGCACACAAGGCTAGCTTAGCTGCTTAGGCCCTGAGTATAGACAAAAGCCTGGCAGGCTCAGGCCTGAGTAATGTTCGCCCCAGGCTATGACTGTTAATTGGTTCTGTCAGGTAGCCAAGATGGCAGTGTGTGCACGCTCCCTGAAAGTGCCGAGAGAGTATGCCTCGCTAACAACCTCCTGGCTCGGTTGGCACAGGGATGGCCCACAAGACAGCCCAGGGTTTGGGTACAGTCCAAAGCCTGTCGATTTTAGACCCCTGCTATGTAAGCCTTGGGATATGACTGTTAGCTGGCTTTGTCTGCTAGAACTCTCTGGTGTCCAGTAGCCAAAATGGCGATGTGCATGTGCCAGGACAGACTGCCAGGCAAATAACCTCCTGGCCAAGTTGGCACACTGATGGGCCCTCCAACAGCCCAAGGCCTGGGTGCAGGCCAACGCCTGTCAGGCTTAGACCCCCACATTGTGGGCCTCGGGCTAAGTCTGCATTCCTTGGGCTGTCAATTCTCTCTGGCATCTGAGAGTCAAGATGGTAGAGAGCCTCTGTTAACTGACTGGTGGGTGGCAGAGTTCTAATGTCCCTGGGTTTGTTTTCTACCTTTCACTGTTTTCATCACAAATGAAATCATTGTTATATAACTTCCCTAAAATGTCTAACCCTAACAGTTGATGAACCCTTTAAAAGGAGATAGGATGCAACATTTGGCTTTTTTATTATCAATTTTATTTATTCTTTCATGTTTTGTTTTATATTTTATAAAATGTTGAAACACTTCAAAAAGAAAACTTACTGCACATAATGATGTTGCCCTGAAATAAGGCAAATAAACATGGAACACAATAAAATACTTTGTATACAGCACTACAGTCATGTCTTAGTCAATACAGTCATTATCAGATCATGATATCTGAGACTGGAACATCAGGATGCTTGTATAAAGCAGACATAGTGACACTGAAAGGAGGAGAATTACAGCCTAAAAATCCCCAGTGCCTAACTCTCAAATGACCCCAAGAAGTCAGAAGTTTAAAATGCTAAATCTCCCTCCAAAGAAGCTCTAATTCTTTTAGGCCTTCTAAGGAGACTAAAACACCTCAAATTCCAGACCCTGCTCTTTGTTAGAAAGATCACATTCCTTGAGCCTGCTCTTTGTTAGAAGCTAGGTGAAAGGTCACATTCCAGAACCTGCCCTTTGTTAGGTGCTAGGCAAAAGGGCCTTGAGGACTTGATCCTGTCCCTGTAAAGTAACAGGAAATGAGCTAATTAGCGGCTTATCTTGCTTCTGTAAACTGCTTATGCCTTCTCCCCCACCCAGGAGTTCACACAGCTATAGACCTCCAAGAAAATAGGAAACTAATTGGTCCACATGGGTTCAGATAATTTAAACTGATAGGCCTAAAAATAATGGAGTGGTACAAATCACATGGGCTTTGATGCTAAGGAATGATTGGTTTGTGATGTGCAGGGCATTGTTTTAAACCCATTAAAAACTCTCTTGATTTTGCACTCAGGGTTTCACAGTCCTCTACCCCTTTGCAGCTCATGACTGTGAACCCCAGAGCCTCTGGAATAACAATCCTCTTACAGTTGCATCAAGACAGTTTCTCTCGAGTGATTTGGGTATTGCCTTCTGACGTGTGGGGCTCTGGGGCACCCTCGTATTTTTTCGGGTCTTACAATACATGATTGTAATATACTAATATCTGGGATGATGAAGACTTGAGTATCTCTGTTGCTCTTTGGAAATTAATTCATTGAAAGTTTCAGCCTTTCTCTTCTAAAAGAGAATTGAGATGCCATGCCACCTGTCAGGAACTGTGCCCTCCCCCCAGCTTTTGTGCTGGGGTTTTCAGGGGCTAGCTACTATTTCTCAGCCTTTGAAGTTCTGGCCCATTGTTCTCCAAACAACCTGCAGCTTTTTGTGAAATGCCTAAGAACTGCCACTAGCTAACACCTGACACTAGCCTGGGGTGGAGCACTGGGATTAAGGTGAAGTCCTTTGATCTGCCAGACCTACAGTTTCCAGAATCAAGCAGGTTACCAGCTAAGTATAGTGGAGCAGTGGAGCCAGCACCTGAGGAGTTGAGGAATCCGGGAGTCCAGGAGGTATCTCTCGAACTTTGGGAAGGAAGGTCTTGCCCCAAAGCCTGTCAGACCCCAAATAAAGTTTGAACCTTGAGCAGAAAACATGTCTTGGTTTCATGTTTCTCCTGTCATACCATTCCCTATCTATCTCTAGCTTTCCTTCCAGAGATCCATTCAAAGGTAGCTGCAGGAGGCTACATCATATTGCAATATTTTTTATAAAATGATTATAAGCACTAATCTGAGAAAACGGGAGGTAATACTGTCCCAGTTATAGTATTGTTGCACACAGTGTTGTCATTGGTTCATTCTTTCAATAATGCAACCAATTATATGAAAAAGACAAAATAGAAAGAATTAATGAATTTTGGCTTAGCGTTCACGTGTACTCTATCATGGTTGGGATGGCATGATGGTAGGAGGGTGAGGCTGCTGGTCACATTGCAGCCACAGTCAAAAAGCATAGAAAGATAGATGCTAGTGGTCAACCAACTTCCTTCTTTTTATGCAGTCGTACACAGGACACAGTGCTGCCAAAATCAGGGTAGGTCATCCAACCTCAATTCTCCTAATCTAATACCACACAGTTGTGTTTCCATGGTGATTCTAAATTTGTTGACAGTAATATCCATTAAAATATGTGGTTAAATAATGCAAGTCCCTAAACTTCTCCAGAACTCCTTAAATTTGTGCAGTAAATAACTCCATTTCTCATTTGGAAATGCCATACTTCACATAAACAGTGAATTATGAGGCATAGCTTAATAGAGCACCATGTTTGTGGTGAATAATTGTTTAATGCTGAGAAGCAAAGGAGAATTGAGACTCATTTCTGTGAGTCAGGGAGTCAGATTAGATGAAAAATAAGCACATAAATTACAAATGTCATTACTGGACTGGTGACCTCATATGCAGGGACATTGTGCTCTCAATATTGACTGAAAAAAACTATAACCTCTTACAAAGTTCTTCCTCTGGTTTCACTCTCAAGGTAGTAGATCTGTAAAAGTGTGCTGCAATATTTCCTGCTAAGTGATTTGTAGTTACCGAGACCTGCGAGGCTTGTGATGTCATACAAATGACAATTAAGACAATGAATAGGTCTGTTGCCAAGGCAACAGCCACCATATACCCAGAATTCTATGGCCCACCTTTACCTGTAATTACATTATTACCCATATATAACCAGGCAGTGTTTCTCCCCCCCATTCCTCCACCCCCAACCCCTCACTCCCCCCACCACCATTCTCTTTTCTTTTCTCCTTTTCTCTTCTTTCTTCCCGCCGCCTGCTACCCCTTCCCCATCTTCAATAAAGTCCCACGTGTAACTGTTTGGCCTGGTGTATCTCATTGCAGCCTACATCTCCACCACATCCCCGCGGCCCACGCAGCCCGCGTATGTGCTCGGTGGGCAGACAGGACCTTTTGCACAGAAACCAACAGAAATACTATGGAATTGTACAAAACAGAAACCAACAGAAATACTATGGAATTGTACAAAAGAAAGTAAAGGATTCCTCGTATTATTCCTTTATAGTAAACACCTAGAAATCCATAATAGTCTGTCATTGATTACATAGTACCATTGACCTTTTTAAATGTTACATAGTCTCCAATACTATAAAAGTTTCCAACCACTGCCCAATTATGCTTAATATGTGTGAAATAATGAGATCTTCTGGGGGTACATAAGTGCTTTGGCTTTCTGTTTGCATACTTTTTTGCTGTGTTTATGTGTATATATTAAATATGTTAGGTATGGTATTTCCAAATAAGAAAAGGATGTATTTGCACATGTGTGAATATACATGTGGATGCTAAAAGCCAGCATCCCATATCTTCCTTGATTGGCTTTTTTCTTATTATTTGGAGACAGGTCTCTGACAATCATGGTGCTTTTGACAAAACCACCCATGCTGTCTTATAAACTTTAAGGTCTTTTCTTGATGCTTTGATTTCACATATGTATTACTTTAGTGGATTTTCCATCATGCTGAGATATAGTCAGCTCTACATTGTCCAGGCTCTCAGGCCTGGTCAATAGAGTTGTGTCACCAGCCACAGTGATATGGATCTTCTGTCTTCTGTAAGAGAATTATCATGCTGCATCAAAAGTCTCTTTGATATTCTTTTGCAAGGTAGATGACAAACAATAATACTCATTAATTGTAATGATAATGAAAATAATCTATAATCATAATGATAATCTAAAAATAATTCACAATAAATTGAATTACGCTTATAAGGTACTGTTTAGCTCATGTATGATAGCATGAGGATTTGCCAATCCCTGATGACTACACACAGATCTTCAAATTAATTAATTATTAACATCCATGGCATGGGTCAATAATTTTGCCTTGCTAACTCCTAGAAAATAAGCATCAATACATTGAAAATGGTAGATGGAAATCCTTAAATGATTCTTATAACAAGTCTGATGTGAATATGTTGTTTCTTTTGTGTGCATCTTCTCACTATCCCTATCACCTTAATTTTTCTTTCTTATTTGGTTGTATACAAAATTCTCTCTTCTATTAAATCACCCTTTTCTCCCTTTCTCCAAGTTTGAAAAACTTCCTCATTTCCAAAAGCATAACTAATGACAAAATAAAATTTATAAAGGAAAAAACCAGCAAGTCTGAAGTCATGGATGTTAAAAAGTGCTTTCTGTGCAAGAAAAAGAACTTGAATTTGAGCCCCAGAACTTATGACAGAAAAGCTCAATATGGTAGGGAAAGTAGTGTGACTGGTATGATAGTAACATGGTTGTTTTAAGAGCAACAAAGAACATTATGCTTGGTTTTAATGGCTGATCCACAGTGGAGGTTTTTTTTTTTTTTTTTTTTTTTTAAACCTAGTCAAAAGCCAATGGAATTGGAGATATTAGGCTTTAGCATAACCTAGTATGCTTTCCTCACTAAACAGATATGAAATATTTGTCAAAATAAGTTACAGTAACTTTAACTGTGAATTTTCACCTTGTAATTTGAGAGTGCTAACTAAATCAAAGCAAAATTCAAGGTTTAGGAAATAGTCGTGTGTACTTTTGTGATTGGGTCATCTCATTCAGGATGACATTCTCCAATTCCACCCACTTGCCTAAGAATTTCAAGAATTCATTGTTTTTAATAACTGAGTAGTATTCCATAATATAAATACACCACATTTTCTTTATCCATTTCTCTGTTGAGGAACATTTGGGGTCTTTCTAGCTTCTGGTTATCATAAAAAGGGCTGCTATGAATATAGTGGGCCATGTGTCCTTATTACATGCTGGGGAATCCTCTGCCCATGAGTGGTATAACAGGGACCTCTGGTAGTATCACGTCCAGTTTTCTGAGGAACTGCCAGACTGATTTCCAGAGTGGTTGTACCAGCTTGCAACCCCACCAGCAGTGGAGGAGTGTTCCTCTTTCTCTACATCCTTGCCAGCACCTGCAGTCTCCTGAGTTTTGGTCTTAGCCATACTAACTGGTGTGAGGTTAAATGTCAGGGTTGTTTTGATTTGCATTTAAAGGATGACTAAGGATATTGAACATTTCATTAGGTGCTTCTCAACCATTAAATACCCCTCAGGTAAAAATTGCTTTTATTTTTAGCTCTGTACCCCATTTTTAATAGGGTTATCTGGCTCCCTGGAGTCTACCTTCTTGAGTTCTTAGTATATCTTGTATATTAGCCTTCTCTCAGATGTAGGGTTGGTAAAGAACTTGTCCCCACAATGATGGTTTCTGTTTTGTTCTAATGACAATGTCCTCTGCCTTACAGGAAGTTTGTAATTTTATGAGGTCTCATTTGTCAATTCTTAATCTTAAAGCGTAAGCTATTGGTGTTCTGTTCAGGAAATTTTCCCCTGTGCCCATGTGCTCAAGGCTCTTTCCCAGTTTCTTGTATATACTCACTGATAAGTGGATATTAGCCCAGTACCTAGGAATACCCAAGAAGCTATTCACATATCAAATGATGACCAAAAAGAAGGAAGGAGAGGCCCCTAGTCCTAGAAAGGCCCAATGCAGAAGTGTAGGGGAATACCAGGAATGGAAAGCTGGGCGGTGGGGAAGAGGGCTTATGGGACATTCAAGGACAGGGAATGGGGAAATCATTTAAAATGTAAATAAAGAATATATCTAAAAAAGAGGAAATAGTCATCATACAATTTTTGTGTGATTGATTCACTATTCATTAATTCTTCCTCTCAACTACAGATATTTCCCACAGCATATAACAAAACATGATGTCACCCAATTCTTACTATATGTTTAGAACCTATACCCTTGAACATTCTGAAATTGGAGTAGAATAGAAAAAAATGGAGCATTGAAGTTATCACCCATCACTCTCTGCTACTTAAAGTAGAGTTTACCACACAGAAACTGGCTAGTGACAATATATAGTTCAGTAGACTTTAGTTGGAAGTCAATTAAATATATGCAAGCATGTAGAGGAAACACTGAATGCATGGTAGTAGCCTTGGTGTGAATTCAAGTAACTTGCACAATATTAGAAAATTAGAGTTTACCTTGATAACAGTATAATTGTGTACTAGATAACTTTTCAGGATATTTCCAGACATTCAGTGAAGGAGACAGACAACTCTTTTATATATTTTAGATATTTGCTTTATTTACATTTCAATGGTATCCCCTTTCCTCTTTACTCCTCTGTATATATACTCTGACTCCTGGATGCAGCATCATATGCATAACCTGCACAAAGAGGAAGGCTTGCCACCCTGGACTGACTAGAGAAATAAAAGGTCTCTTTGTTTTTTACATCAGATGTGCAATTCCTGTCATTTTTCTGGATTCCAAAAAGCTGGGTACAACAGATTAACTAGTTGTCAGCATTAAGAAAAACACAAATATATCCACTCTTACCTTCTTGTACAAAGCTCAAGTCCAAACGGATCAAGAAACTCCAAATAAAACCAGATACACTGACAGTAATAGAGAAAGTGAGATAGAGCCTTGAACACATGGACAGGGTAAAATTTCCTGAACAGAACACCAATGGCTTATGTGCCATTATCAGGAATTGACAAATGGGATTCACAAAATTGCAAAGCTTTTGTAAGATAAAAGACACTTTCAATAAGATAAAACATCAACCAGTAGATTGGGAAAAGATCTTTACCAATCCCACAAATGATACAGGACTAATAACCAATAAACACAAAGAACTCAGGAAGTTAGATTCCAGGGCACAGAGCTAAGCAATGTATTCTCAACTGAGGAACACTGAATGACAGAGAAGCACCTAAATAAATGTTCAAAATCCCTAGTCATCAAGGAAATGCAAATCAAAAAAGTTCTCAAATTCTACCTCACACCAGTCACAATGGCTAAGATAAAAAAATTCAGCTGACAGCAGATGCTGGTGAAGATGTGGAGAAAGAGGAACACTGCTCCACTCTTGGCGGGCTTGAAGTTGGTACAATCACTCTAGCAGTTTCTCAGAAAATTGGACATAGTACTACCTGAGGAACCAGCTGCACCACTCCTGGGCATGTACCCAAAGGATGCTTCAACTTATAACAAAGACCCATGCACTACTATGCTCATAGCACCCTTATATATAATAGCTAGAAGATGAAAATAACCCAGATTTCCTTCAACAGAGGAATGGATAAAGAAACTGTGGTGCATTTGCAGAATGGATTGCTACTCAGCTACTAAAAAAAAATGATGCTATGATATTTGCAGGCAAATGAATGGATCCAGAGCTCCCAGGGACTAAACAGCAAAGAATACTCCTGGAAGGACCCACGGATCCAGTTCATATTTAGCAAAGGATGGCCTTATCTGGAATCAAACAGAGGGGAGGCCTTTGGTCCTGTGAAAGCTTGATGTCCCAGAATAGGGGAATGCTAAAATCAGGTGATGTAGGAGTGGGAGGATGTGTTGGGCAGCCATCTTATAAAAGCAGGGGTGGGGGGGGGTTGTGAGATGGGAGTTAGTGGAGGAGAAACAGGAAAGGGGGATTACATTAGAAATGTAAATGTATAAAATAAGCAATAATTTTCTTAAAAAGATGATTTTGAAATGTCATATGTAAAATATTAAAAGTTATTTTACATATGCTAAAACTTGTTTTTCATACAGCCAACATATTAACAGAATTTCCTCTTTTTCAAAAATGAAATGAAAGATAATATGTGATTAAGAAAAAAAAAATGAAACTAGATTAGCCAGACATTGGTGGCATAATCTTTTAGGCCCAGTTCTCAGGAGATAGAGGCTGGCAGAGCTCTGAGTTTGAGGCCAGCCTGATCTCCAGAGCTCATTCCAAGGCTGCCAGGACTACACAGAGAAACCATGTCTAGAAAAGCAAAATAAAAACAAAACCAAAAAAGAACAGATAAAACAAAAACAAAGAAAAAAAGAAAGAAAGAACAAAGGAAGGAAGGAAGGAAGGAAGGAAGGAAGGAAGGAAGGAAGGAAGGAAGGAAGGAAGGAAGGAAGGAAGGAAGGAAAGAAGGAAAGAAGGAAAGAAGGAAAGAAGGAAAGAAGGAATGAAGGAAAGAAGGAAAGAAGGAATGAAGGAAAGAAGGAAAGAAGGAATGAAGGAAAGAAGGAAAGAAGGAAAGAAGGAAAGAAGGAAAGAAGGAAAGAAGGAAAAGAAATAAATTTGACTGAACAAACCATGGGGAGCAAGCCAATAAGCAATAACCCTCCATGGCCTCTGTATTAGCTTCTGCTTTCAGGTTCCTAAACTGTTTTAGTTTCTGCCCTGACTTTTTGATGCTGAATTGTGGTATGGACTTGGTAAGTACAATAAACTCTTTCTTCCCCAAGTTGATTTGTTCCTATTGTTTCATCATACAAAATATAGCCTAACTAAGACAGCCAGACAGAATTAGTTCTGGGATGACCAATAATATTCATGTTGTAAGACCCCCAAAAACTGAGGGCGCCCCAGCACCCCACACCTTGGAAGGTGACACCCAAATCACTCTCGAGATGCGATAACATTAGGATTTCTTTATTCCAGAATTCTGGGTTCCACAGCCGTACACTGCACAGGGGTAGAGGACTATGGACCCCAGTGCCAAATTGCAACAGCTTTTATAAGTCTACAACAAGGCCCGTGAATCATAAATTCACCAAGAATTTCATAGCATCAAGAGCCCACAAAGTGTGAGCCAATTGATTTATACCACTCCATAGGTTTTAGGCCAATGGGTTTAAATTTTTGGAGCCTGTGCTCAGTGGACCAATTAGTTTCCTATTTTCTTGAATGTCTATAGCTGTGTGAACTCCTTGATAGGGGTAATGGTGTAAGCAGTTTACAGAAGCAAGATAAGCTTAGCTCATTTCCAGTTACCTTATGGCGTAAGGATCACCCATTCAAGGCCTTTTTGCTAGCTCTAAACAAAGGGTGGGCTCTGGAATGTGATTTTTTGCTTAGTTTCCAACAAAGAGCACAAAAAGTGGACTCTGGAATATGAAGTGTTTGGGGCTCCTCAGAAGGCTGGAGTTATGCTGTATTTTCTATTCTTTCAATGTAACATGTAAAGTCATCGTCAAACTTATTAGAGAACATCAAATCAGAAACTCCAAGTTGAGTCATGGGTATCTATAATTTTTCCAAATCTACACAAGGCTTTGGGTAATAGTTTTCCAATATTTGAACAATTTACAGTGAAAATGAAAATGAAATTATTTCTTTCTCTAGCAAAATTCATGAATAACAGTATGGTGTATGTGTGACAGAGCCTGTTCCCCATACTTTCTAAATACTTCTGCTGTGTGATTGGTTTCATGATCTGGTTCTATCTACTCCACGAAGATACTTCCCAGGATTCTGACTAATTTTTTATTAAGCCTTGTCTTAGTTAGAATTTAATTACTGTGAAGAAACTCCAATATGTAAGTAACTCTTATAAAGGAAAAACTGTAATTTGGGATCATCTCACAATTTCAGGGTTTTAGTGCATTATCATCATGGCAAATTGCATGGCAGTATCCAGCCAGACATGGGGCTAGAGAAGGAGCTAAAGATTTCTACATGTTGATATGTCTGCAGCCAGGAAAGACTGCTTTTTCCACACTGAACAGAGATTGTGCACTTGTCCGCAAAGCCCACCCCACAGTTACACACTTTCTCCAACACCTCTCACAAGGAAGAACCTGCTAATAGTGTCACTCCATGTTGACAAACATTCAAACACATGAGTCTATGGGAGTCAAACCTAATCAAATGTCAAGTCTTTTAATGAAAACCAAAGTGATGGTATCAACACTGTTAGGGGCAGGAGGAAAGGAGAAGCCCCACATGAAAACTGAATTAAGGTTCAGGAAGTACTGGGAGAATGACTCAGCTAGTAACATGTTTGTCTTACATGCATAAGAGTGTGAATTTAATTTCTGAAATCATTTTTTTTTTAATTTCTGGGCACTGTAGCATATATTTTCTATTGCTTTTTATTTATAGAAAATACTGCAGGGGGTGGGAAGAAGGGGGACAGGGATTATGGCTAACACAAATCTAGAGTTCCCATTCGAGGGCTGGAAGGGGAAGGCAAACCATATAGAGTTACAATATCTATCTTTAAAAGAATGGCTTTCAAATGTTAATGCAGGATTAAATCAAAGCAATATAAAGGTATACAATTATAAACCCCATCATTTAAGATAGGTTATAAAGTATTGTGTCTAAATTGCCAAGCATGATGGGCTGGATGTTATAAATACACATATTACTTACAATGTACATAATTATTATAATTATGTTCAGTGTATATTAGAAAGAAAAGAGACATTTTAACTGAACTCCTTGTATTATGTTAAATTGGGTACACACAATTGTTTACAGGAGAATTGACACACTCACATATAAAACACTGAGAGACCCTACTCCCATTTGTTTCTGAATGGTTGAGAAAAATTTTGACAGCCAGCAGGAAAGGGCATACAGAGGTGGGACTTTTAAGATTCGTTAGTGAGAGACTGAGGCAGATAATACTACCCTCTGTCTTTGGATGCTTACTGATGAAGAGACCTTGCAGGCATAAGACAGCACTCAGGGAGAACTTGAGAAAAATCAAGAAGAAAGCCTACCAGAGAGTACTTTCCCAAAAAAGGATCCTCTCAACCCTAAATTAGAAAGATATAGAGATACTAATGATGAGTTAACATTAGAGGAGGAAGCTCATTCAATCGAAGGAACTGTCAAATATTACGGTGAGGATTGGCCTCCTAGCACACCTTCTGCTCCACCTATAGCATCTATTGTACAAGATGATACCCAGATGGATATGCAACTACATAAACTGGAGTTTGAAATTAAGTTACAGAAATTGACTAATGACCTGCAGAAGCTAAAAGGGTCATCAAGGGCAGGAAGGAGCAGTGATTCTGAGATACACCAATCACCACTAGAAAGAACTGTGAGTCAGGTTCATGGGAAAGGACAGGATACATCTGAAGTGCTGGTCTTCCCAGCCACTGAGATCATGGATGAGCAGAACAATAGAGTTAAGCAATATCAGACCTTGGATTTCAAAGTGATAAAAGAATAAAAAACAGCTGTGTCACAGTATGGCCCTATTGCTCCTTTTACACAAGCTTTGTTGGATACTGTGATGGAGTCAAATGCAATCCCACTAGATTGTAAGACTCTATGTAAGGCTGCTTTGTCAGGAGATTTCTTGCTTTGGAGCTATAAATAGCATGAAGGTAGTAAGAGAACTGCCAAGATGAATGCTTAGGCTAATAATCCTGATTGGTATACTATTATGTTACTAGGAGAAGGTCAATATGAAGGCAATGATAATCAGATTGGATTTTCTGTTGGAGTGTATGCGCAGGTTGCAATGTCTGCCTGCCTCGCGTGGAATCAATTACTGCCCAAAGGGAATCTCAGTGGAAGTTTAGCTAGCATTAGAAAGGCTCCTGATGAACTTTTTCAAGATTTTGTTAACAAGTTACTGAAATCAGCTAATAGAAATTTTGGAGATTTTCAAGCAGGAAATCTGTTTGTCACACAATTGGCTTATGAGAATGCTAATGCAGCTTGTTGTGCTACAAATAGACCTTACAAAGGACAGACAAACTTAGCTGTGCATATTCACCTTTGTGCAGAGATTAGGATTTTGTACAATTAAGGTCTAGCCATGGCTACAGCTTTGCAAGGAACCACTGTGCAAGTGATATTCTCACAGAGACAAGGGAATAAATTGGGTTGTAAATGTTGAGGTTTGGGTCATTTCAATAATTGTCCTAGGAACAGAGGCACTGTAAGCAGGCAATCAGCTTATGCCACAAGAGTTTGTCCTGGATGCAGGAAAGGTAATCACTGGGTTAGAGACTGTAAATCTAAGACAGATATTCAGGGCCATCCTGTGTGGGAAAACAGGCAGAGGGGCCAGCCTCAGGTCCCCCAGGAACCCACAGCAAGAAACTTATAGGATCATGAAACTGCTGCCAGGCCAGGGAAATCCATTTTTGATCTTTTTAAGGCCACACCAGGAAGCACAGGACTGCAATTCTGTATAACCTCCCATGAAGTAATAACCGCAGAAATGGGAGTTCAGACCCTGTTTTAATATGGGGGAGAGGCTCTGTTTGTGATTTTTCACAAAAACAATATGCAGCCGCAAAAGATGGCTGCTGGAAAGATTGGTTCTTCAAGTGGACACAGATCCCGGATCTTCTAGCAAGTATGATTCCAATCACCAAGCAAGGCAAAAAACCTTTATCAGCTGGCTTACCTGGCACTTACCTGGAAAAAAAAAAAAAAAGAATAAAAGTCTCTCTGTTGATTCTCAAAGCCACCTACCCCACACTGGGAAGCCAGGCTTTCAGTCTGATAGTTGCTAATTTGCAACTGAATTGGATATCTTGGGATGTCCACAGACATGTTAATCCTGTTTTGCTTCTAACTTCAGACCTTGTGTTTTATGCAGGCTGGGTGTTTCCACCCAGGATCACCTGGCTCAGCAATTCACCATGACAATTTTCCTGAGTGCATATATTTAGGCCCATGTGGCTTTGGTCTGATATTGGGAAAATGTTTTACTATGTAGGCATGTAAGCCAGCAACAGGTAAATGAAATTCTATGAACTTCCGTTAACCTAAGACAGGAACATGTGCTTGTAGGCCATGTTTATATATAGTAAATGCTATAGGCCATATTTGTGCAAATAAACACAAACAAGCTGCACATGCTTTTCCAAAGATGAGTAAGAGAAAGTGACTAGAATTGTGACATAAGACAGGTGGGGCTGCCAGCCACCATAATTCCCAGACAGGACTATGGATCATAAGAAAATATTTTGCCCCAGCCCAGTCAACTTGTAATAAATCAAAAGGGAGGAATCATGCCTTTCCCTCCCAGCTATTGAATGGGAGTTCCAAATACCAGACATGTATTAGCCATAATCCTCACCCCACCTAGGGTGGAGAGATTAGACCAAGGTGAAGCTTATTATTTATCAAGATCTACAAATTCCTTAAAGCTTGTTGATCCACCCAGCCCCCTGAGCAGTGGAGCTAATGCTGGCTGAGCAGTCAGACCATTTCTCCTGAATAGACCTTGAAATGGGGGAGGGGTCTCACCTGAAAATTTAAATTCTGTGTTCTCCATTAAACCTTGGGACCTTGATCACCAAGTGTTGTCTTGATCTCATTCTTCTCTCACTACCTTCCCATACATCCACAGCTTCCCTTCCAGGTAACCTATTTAATGTAACTGAGGGCAGTTAAACTATAGGATAGATTCCTAGGTGTGGTATTCTCTGGATGGTCTTTCCCTCAGACTTTGATCCACATTTTGTCTCTGTATCTCCTTCTGTGGGTATTTTGTTCAGCCTTCTAAGAAGGGCCAGAGTATCCATACTTTGCTCTTCCTTCTTTTGGGGCATCATTTGATATGTGAATTGTATCTAGGTATCCATCCCATATAGAATTACAAAACCCAGATACTATTATCGATGCCCACAAGTGCTTGCTGGCCAGAGCCAAATATAGCTGTCACATGGAAGGCTCTGCTAGTGCATGACAAATACAGAGGCCACTCTCGGTCACCCCTGAACTAAACACAGGGTCCACAATGAAAGAGCTAGAGAAAGGATCCAAGGAGCTAAAGGGGTTTGTAGCACCATAGAAGGAACAACAATATGAGCCAACCTGTATTCCCAGAGCTCCCTGGGACAAAACCATCAATCAAAGAGTACACATGGAGTTACCCATTGCTCCAGATACATAGGCAGCAGAGGAAGGCCTTGGTGGACATCAAAGGGAGGAGACCCCTTGGTCCTGAAAAGATTCAATACTGCAGTGTAGGGGAATACCAGGACAGGGAAGCTGGAGAGGGGTTATTGGGGAACAGGGGAAGGGGAGATGGCTTATGGGATTTTCAGGCAAGAGAACCAGGAAAGGGAACAAAATTTGAAATGTAAATAAAGAATACATCTAATAAAAAAATAAATCTAGTCATTTTGTTAATATAAAACTAGTTTCATCATGAGATTATGATTACATTTTAATCCAATCAGAAATCTGAGGAATTAAATATTACATGAATATGTAGGAAGAATAAAGACATTTTTCCAAAACTTTAGCAAATTGTAAAGACAGCTGATTGCCTGGACAGTTCTCTAATTTCTTGAAATGGTAGAGCATTTGTGTCAGCATTCTGGCCTTGAACAATCTAACAGAACATGAGTAAAGTAGGAATTATGAAGGACTCATTTATCCTTTAATGTCAGTGCTTAGCTGTTGAGTATCTTGTATCATATGTATTTCTTTGACAGTATTTTTTGTCTGTAGATACATTAAGGCAATTCCTGCCATGTGGTCAACTTGTCATAATTGGAGCAACTCCATATGAAGATAATGATATCTGATATCTTCTTTGAAGTGTGAAGAGGATACTATCAGGAGCAGACATTTTTAAATAAATACTTAAATAGTCTTAGTCAAAAATCTATTAATAAAGAAATGATTTTAAATGTCATATTCTGTGAATTTCTGATGTTTTGAAAACCATATTATTTTTTAACTATTGAACCTTGACTCTTAGGAATTTACTATTTGAATAGTATTGAAAACTTTTTATTATAATTAAATGAGAATCCAATATTACAATAAATTTACTATCTGACCTTTTATTACTTGATCATTATTAAGAGTTAATAATATAAGCTATGGAAGAATGAAGGATGAATTGTATAGGCAGTTTCTATCTTAGAGTAACAAACTTAATTTAAAATTTTTTATCAATATACAAAAACATATATCAATGCATACTTAAACCTGTATTAATATAAAAATTCTTAACCAATGTAAGAAAATATAACTTCAGTTCTGCATAAAGATGCAACCATTTCTACCAAGGTAAGATTATGTCTATAAAATGTTTTGCTTGAATATAAATTTAGTAATAATTTGTATATACCTAATTTTCTAAAATATTATTCTATTCCCCCCTTTTTAGATCATGTCCCATTGTCTAAGAAGGAAAGGAAAGAGAAAATGAATGTAAAGACACACATTTCTAAGTCTAAGCTCTATATTCAGTTTCCTCCTTTCTAAATTTTGACCATTTCTAAATTATCTCTTAAGAAGCAACCTGTCACAACCATGCTGGAAATCAGTCTGGTGGTTCCTCAGAAAACTGGGCACATCACTTCCAGAGGATCCTGCTATACCACTCCTGGGCATATACCCAGAGGATTTCCCAGCAGGTAATAAGGATATGTGCTCCACTACATTCATAGCAGCCCTATTTATAATAATCAGAACCTGAAAAGAACCCAGGTATCCCTCAATGGAAGAATGGATGCAAAAAATGGAGTACTATTTAGCCATTAGAAACAATGAATTCATGAAATTCTTAGATAAATGAATGGAGCTGGTGAACATCATATTAAGTGAGGTAAGCCAGTCTCAAAAGATCAATCATGGTATGCACTCACTAATAAGTGGATATTAGCCTAGAAAATTGGAATACCCAAAATATACTCTACACATCAAATGATGTGCAAAAAGAATGGAAGAGTGGCCCCTGGTTCTGGAAAGACTCAGTGTAGCAATATAGGGAAAAACCAGAACAGGGAAGTGGGAAGGGGTGGATGGGAGAAAATGATGGGTGGGGTAAGAGGGCTTATTGGACTTTCAGGGATTGTGGAGCCAGAAAAGGGGAAATAATTTGAAATGTAAATAATAAACATATTGAATAAAAAAAAAGGCAACCTGTCTATAGTTTATTAAATAACCATAACCAGACATCAAGAAAAGAAAATGGGATTACTACTTTCTATGGGTTCTTCCTCCTGAATAGGGAATATGGTTATTTTTAATTGGGGGGGGGGGCGTAGGAAAAATGGAAAAAATTGTAAGACTAATGAAAGCTAGATATATCTCAGTATGCTTACAAAGTTTAGGGCTTGACTAAACTTCTGACTAGATCCTTCTGAAAGGATGGATGAAGCAAGGTAATCAGGAATCAGTAGATATTTTTGAAGTTGGTTTGGAAGCAAGACTTTTGAAACAGTATCAGGTGAGGCAAAAACAGGCAGGGAGCTGGAACAGTAGGCCATTTCAGCATCCCCAAGGATGAATCTTTTCAGAGCTGTACCTTGATATTTTATTCTGTAATATATGAACCTTCCAACCAAATAGTTTGTACTATAGAGAAAGTTGTATGGATTGTAGAAAATATACAGACCAGTAAAGGATAAACTTTTGTTTCATTTTGATCAGATGAAAGACAGCTGTCTTTTCTAAGATTTAATTGATCAACAACAAATTGTAATAAACCTTCATTCATGCCATGATATGATGAATTTTAAGTATTCTACTATCAACAAGATTTATTGGCTAATTTCAGAAGTTTTGGTTAGAAACATTTTTATGTCTAATCCAGTTTCAAGGATGATACAATGTAGGAAGATCAGTATATCATGTCACCTGTCCTGTTTGGTCTTGAACTTTTTTTTCTGTATGTAGCCAAGATCTTCAGGGGTCTTGTTCTATCATATCTGATACTTATGACTTTTGAAGATGTCAAAAGTCTTTTCTTCTTTCCTGTTAATATAAATACAGAGCTTCTCTCCCCAAATAGCATATCCTTGCTCCAGCAACCCCAGATCATGAAAAGTATAGACTGATTCAATTTAGTTGCCCCTTTATTTTCTTTAGGACTGCTATAATTTGATTTCTCACATAGAGGATTTATAATGTCATAATCATCAAACATAACTACCTCTATTTTCATAACTAGAACAATTCAATGAAATTAAAGCAGTCTTAAACAAATATTATCCTTTGAGATAGTGTGTCTTCATATCTTCTGATTTTGTTCCATCATTTGAAGTTAACAGCTTGAATTTATTAATCTATGTATATTTAAAAACATTTAAAGCAATTTTCAAATATTGCCCCCTTTTATGGAGATTAATCTCCATTTAGATGTATATAATTATATCACCTTTCTGTTTATATGAATTGAATTAATACTGTTTCCTAATTAACTTCAATTGAATTCCTTTCTTTTTACAGTTTAAGCCTATTTCAGGACAATGTATCATATGCCAGGCTAGTCAATCCCAGTATTCCCATGGAGCCAATGTTTAACAACCCAGTTGTTTGAAATAGCATTGACTTCTCAAATTACCATTTATTTCTACTCTTTGCTTACCACAGCAAAGATTAAAAAAATCCATCAGAAGATTCCACATCCTTCACACAGATTACTTGGAATCTTGTTTTTAAAGTCATCTTGTCATACAAAAGGAGGATAGCCATGACAGGGTTCTCTTGCTAAAGACAAATTCAGAGGCAATCATTCTGATAGATAACTTTAGGCCTATTGTGCACCTGCTGAAACTCACCATAATATAGCATGTGGAAAAAATATTAAGGAAATGTTCACAAGAAAAACTGCAAGTAGAAACCGTCCTTGAAAAGGAGAGCAAATCTTTGCCAATAAAAAAGGTGACAAGCAAAATATTACAAAACAGGAAGCCCCTGTTGATTGAGTTTGGCAGAGACAGATTCATAATCAAAGAATTATGCCCTCAATGAAGAATGTAGCCAACTACTACATGCCCACTTTGTCTAGAAGGAACAAAACCCCCAGAAAAGCCCTTGTTCAACATTCTCAACATGTACATAAGTCCCCTTCTCTATATGACATTTCTATTTGTACAAACCAGCTCTTGTTCTAGAAAATGGGTTTGTCTGAAAACAGGAATATTCAACATTCAGGGCACATCATGAGGGACAGGAATCCTTTGTGCATCAAGGTCGGAGGAAAAAATGTTTGGCAGATGAAGCTTTAACAGTCTCCAAGGGAAAATCCCCAATGTCAGGCATGAGCATAGGTCAAGGCAAGATAAGTTGGCTGCATGTGCATAAAGAATACTAGGGCTGTTAGGAGGGAAATTGGCTCCTAGCAAGTCTCACCATCATACTCTCTAAGACAGGACATAAAGTAGAGTATTCAGGCATACTCAGCTGACTGAAATAGGACATAAAGATAAAGCTCACAGTCAAATGCTGGTCAGCATTATATAGGGAAAGTTGAATCCAGACAAGCTAGATCAGGGACCATGTAGGATATAAAGCACTTTAGGTGCTTGCTCACATTAAAGTGACTTCTTGAGTCTCTCCCCAGGAAATCATGCAAATTGCTATGCTTCTTTCTATGGACCTTTAGATCTTTAGAAGAACCTAAAGCCCTGTACATAACCTTACATCTTTATGTTGGCTTACAATGCACTACATTCTGGGAAAACCGAGCTGAGAAATGCATATCCCTTCAGGAGGAGTTTCTATTTTGACAGAAGATCAGGGAAGGGGGTAAAAGGAGAGGAGAAATAAAAGTCTCATGACTTTATGGGTCAGGAAACAAGCTGCTCAACTTAGCTGTCTCTTTTTCTATAATATATTTTATTTCTTCTATATGTAAACTAAGTTCCCCTTCCCTGTCCTTGCACCTTCTCTTCCATGTCACCCCACTTTCTTCAACATTTTTTCTTTCCTCTGTCAGCAATTTCATCACTCCTATTTTCTTTTGTTAAGCTTAATAAAAAAAAAGTTTTAAAAAGAGCCATAATAAATCTCTGAAGAGTCCCAGAAAACCTGCATTTCTTCACAGCTAACTGGGAGCTTTCAGGAGTACTTGGAGAATTATAGCAACATGGCTCACAACCCCTACCATCAGACAAAATAGGACAGATGTCACTGTGGCTTTGTCCATAAGAAAAGTTGATATAAAAGTGATTTTCTCAGGTTTCTGTGGGCAACAGTTGGGTACTGAGGCAGATTGGACATAAAGAGACTTGAGCAACAGGGTCCAGATGAAGCCCAGTGCAACACAACCCCCAAGTGAAAATCTTTGAAGTGTGAAGCCCAAGGCTGAAGGAAAGAAGGAAATCCCTTGACTCAAGGATTCTGCATAGTGGTGACCAGAACCATGTCTGATGAGTTTGATAACACTACCTTGAGCAAATTAGAACATTGATTCTAGCAGTATCAGGTCGAGAGGGGAAGACAAGTTTCTGTGATTTTTCCTAGAAGAGACATTAGTAACCATATGCGCACACCAGATAATACACTAACAGTAAACCAAAGTCCAACTTAGAAACCTAATGAGTTTATTGAACTTACTTAGAGAGTATGATAAAGTGGTTATTTACAGGAACATGAACTACTAATGGTAGTTGTACCAACAAAAAAAACCCACACCAGATAAATGACAATAAAATATGCATCATTGGAGCTACCTGACCTACTTACATACAACTTGGCTGATAGAAAAGTTGCTTCTCCATCAATTATTACTGCTCATAAAGATTACTTCTCTATCTACTAAATTTCAGGAGCTTGTTAAAACTGTGAACCTTTCTGACTTTTATAAATTTTCCTTTCACAAAATAGGGTATTTCTAAGCCACCTCATTGTTTTCCTAATTTTAACTAGGACAGCTTAGCCTGAAAAGAAGATACTATAAATGTTTTCATTACCATGTGAAAATATCCTAATCAAAACCTTTAAAGAACATAATAAAAATGTATCTTAACAAATATCACATTAAGTGCTATATTATGTGATGGTGGGAAATGTCTTTGGTTATCACTTCTAAGGCATTCTAATCCCTAATGTAGAGAAGCACCTATTTTGGTGCTCAATAAGGAATGAGAAAGTAGTGGCTCAGGAAGTCTGTCTTTCATTAAGCTACAGTGTAGATGTGTTCTGTATGGCAGCCAAAGATTGCACAGTTGGACTCTGTATAGAATTCAAAGAGTCGTGCTTGCAGACCTTTCCAAGTGATGGTTGATAATCATATACCATTCTTTTAAAATTATTTAACAATATATCAAAAGCAGTTTGAAGAGTGTCTTTAGGAAGATATTCTACTTTATTTGCTTACCACTAGTAAGTTCCTGATGAATATCTATAATCAGAGGATTCTGGCTTCTCTCAGAGCAAAGCCTCAGAAAATAGTGTGTTTGTACTAAAGCATCCAACATTGAGTCTGGATTGATAGCTCAGTTTATAAAGTATATGCCACATAAGTAGGAGGACCATAATTTAGAGATGCATCACCCAGGTAAAAAAGAATCCATGGTACAGCAGCATGTGTGTAATTCCATCACAGAGGAGAAGAGCATGGTACCAGGATCTCCAGGTCTTGCTTGTCTCAGAGAATTAGTGAGTTTTGTGTTCAGTGAAAGAATCTAGCCTCCTTGGGCATATGAACACATCTGGTACGTTCACACAGGCATTCACACAAATACAAAAGATAAAAATAAATTTTGAAAAAGTAATTTTCTTTTTAAAAATTTTCTCAGTATAAAATTAAGTTACTGAGATCAGAAAATTGACAATGATATATCTTATTTCTTTTTTGTTTGTTTGTTTTTCTTCTTTTATATTGGATATATTCTTTATTTACCCCCATGGAACTGGAATTACAGATAGTTGTGAGCTTCTTGTTGTAGGTGTTGGGACTTGAACATGGGTCCTTCACAAGGAAACCAAGTGCTCTTTAACTGTTGAATCATCTCTCTGGCTCCAAGAAAAAGAAAATTCTTATTCTCAAGGAAAACACATATATACATGCATGTGCTCATGCACGCATGTGCACACACACATGTGCTCAAGCACACACACACACACACACACACACACACACACACACACATTCATCTGTGCATGACAGAGAGAGAAAGGACAGTCATGAGCACAAGTGAACCCCAATGATAAAGACAAATTGCAACAAGCAGTGTCTTGAAACTTTGAAGGGGTGTTATGTGTGGGTGTATACTACCAAATTTTTGTATAAATATGATAATTTAAAGTTTATCAAAATAAAGTTTAAAAATAAAAAAAAATCAAAATGCCTCAAAAGTTAGAGGGTAAAGCAATAGAGAAGCTCTCATGGTAGGAATACCTAACACTAGCATCTGAGCTCCATATAATTATAAAAAGTAAGAAAGGGGAATAGAAGAGGGAAAAAGGGACAAACAGAGGTACACAGAGAGAGGGACATAGAGTGAGAGATAGATGTTGAAAGAAAAGTTTAAGACAAAGTCGTTTATATTTAAGAGAGTCCTATCCTATACAAGATGTGTCCTAGAAGAGACAACATAGATGAAATACAGGAAGACATATTTTTTATCCTAGATTCAATGACTGCGTGCCCTACTGTGTCTAGAAGTAAACACGATCACAACAGGGATAACAAGAACATTTTATCTCTGTACTTAGAAATGGGCCTGATATCCAGTAGGTACTAGAAATGTTAAGTAAATGAATGCATTTATGTGCAGTCTAAACTTTGGCTTCCCTGTCCAAACCACAAGGATGATGATTTTAAATGCAAACTCTACAAGCCTCATTGAACTTTGTAAGATAAGTAAGCACTACAAGTTTACTGAACATTGCATGTCCTTGGCAACTGCTTGTCTCATATTCTACTTTTAACTCAGCTTTCCATATTGTGACTTAATCAATGAGAGTCTGTCTTTGCTTTTATACTTGATGTTACCAGGTAGAAGCTATAGCCATTGTTGTGTATTGTCCTACCCTATATTGATGCTGAGGATGTGTTGCTGAATGCATTCTGGAGAACACATCCCAAAGACATTTCTCCTAACCCAAATTCTGGTGATCATATGCAACAGTGTATCTTGGAAGCTCTAGCCTTTGTGAAAAATTACTTGTGATCATAGACATAGATTAGAATAGCATATAAATGGCTTCATTCTGAAATGTTAGATGAACAAAAGAAGAAAAATGAAGCATGGGAGAATGCACACAAAATATGCAAAACCAGGTCAATGGATACTGGGATCTTGGGGTGTGGGAAGCAGCTCTGGTGAATCATGCCACTAATTGCTGTAGAGAGATGAAGGGTGCTGATGCTGTTAGCATCCCAACTTTTCATCCTTAATGACTGTTACCTTCAAGGGCTAAAGAGTTCAGTGTTCTCTGGTGGTTAGTAGAAGAGTTTATGAAGACGAATAATTCATTCAGAAGCATTTTACATCTTCTGAACAATTGGCTCATTAACAAGGTAATTTTGCTAGAAGCAAAGAGCTTCAAGCACTCCCCAGACATTATGTAGTGCTCATGCCCAGATTTTGATAATACTTGCCAACTTCTGCATGTTATCATTTCAGATGAAACCAGGAAGCCGAGGAACTTCCTTAAAGCAAGAAATGTTTAAATATATTGATTATCTTCAGCATGAGATAAGACTATTTCCAGACTCATGTTTACCTTATCAAATTGGTGAGAAATACATGATTCTTTCAACATCTATACTAGTTATTACAATTTAAGGCAAATTAGTAAGAGCAATACTAATCTGAATGGGTAAGACAGTTAAGGGAAAACATTAGGTCCCGTCCCTTTCAGATATACTGCACCTTAACTTTGAAGACAGGCTCACTTATCGGATCCTGGAGGCTACTAATTAGGGACAAATCCCATAACTATTCTCTCAGCACTAGAATGGCAAACACATGTTAACACAGCCCACTTTCTTTACAGAGATACTTTGAATCATACATAGTTCCTGTAAATTGGATAATATGTGCTTCACCAAATAAGCTACCTTGTAACCACTGATCCTATTTCGGAGAAGCAGGTGAAACCATTTGGAGGAGAATTATTATCGGTAAAGTAATTCATGAACTTCAATGTAACAATTCCCTTGGTTGTTAATGGACTTCACAATGTGTAAGGCAATGGAAGACCTCTAAGCCCTAGGCTGTAACAGTTGGGTCAAAGATTAAAATTACAAGCCAGAACCAGATGCAAAAACACCCACAACCAGTGACTCAATTCCAGCTTTCTTAGTACATTAGAAAAATCCATCAGAGAAGGGCAATCATGAAGGCGAGACATTCACACAGATAATCAATTAGTTACTTTTTTCAGTGTTATGACAAATTACATGACAAAATCAACTTAAGAAGGATGTATTTGGCTCATAGCTTAAATGTTTGATTAACCATGGTGAAGTTGTCATGGCAAAAGAACCCAGAAGTTGCTGGCCAAATTGAATTCATTTAGGAAATAGAGATAATAGTATGTTAGTACTCAGCTCAAGTACCCTGTTTTCTCTGTAAAAGGCAGATGGGCCTCTTCATAATACCTATTTGCATGGGGGAATGTGAAAATTAAATAATATCCTCATACTTGTGTAGCATAATCTGTATACAATGAGCTACCTTCCCAGGATTTTGTGGAATCCAAGACTTCTTTCTTTTTATAAAGTCTTTGATCCCTGTCATGGAATGGTGGGTCTTCTCTCCTCATTAATAACTCTTGGAAAACTCATCAATCTGTGTTCACAGATGTGTTTTTATCATAACTTCAAATCCAGTAAAGGAAACAATGATGGTTAACCATCACAAGTCCATCCTTGCAAACTTGACACCCCAAATTATCATTTTCAGTTTAAATGCTTTTTGTTAACATTTCTCATCTAGAATATATGGTCTCTTTTTTCTTCTGATAATGCAAAATACCTTTGTCTACTGCAAATGTCACTATAGTACTTAATAGTCTGAATGATGCTCAAATGTCCAAAGTATCCAGAAACTCAAAATAAACTCTTAATTATAAATCTTTGTGAAATAAATAAAATATGGGTTAATAGTTCTAATACAGAATGTTGCAAAATACACATTAGAATTCCACAGGGGATATATGGGGAACAAAGAAGATTAGAGCAACGTTGTGATAAAATATCTAACAATAGCACCAAGGAAGAAAGGGTTCATTATGACTTACCCTTTGTGGGCGAGGTCCTTGATGACTATGCCTTTGGTGGTATGGTATAGCTGTGAATTCATAGTAACAAGAATAGGAAACAGCTGTTCACTCTTATCTTCACTCAAGAAGCAGAGAGAGATGGATGCTTATGCTCACATCATTTTATTCAGTTTAAACCCTTACCACATGAAACAGGATCACCACATTTAAGGTTATCAAGAATATCTCCATCCAAAAAGAGGTCCAATCACAAGAAGACAAATGCATGAACATTTGGTCCCCAGAATTTCATTGAGGAATTGTATTAGAAGAAAAGAATGTTGGGAAGTAGGGATGTTCTCAAGGCAGAAAAGAAAAGAAAAAAAAAATGAAAATGATAAAGACTGGTTTAAAAATGGCTGGTTAGTTGTTTTGAGTGAGAATATAGTCCTTTTATCCAAGAATAAAATAAAAGGTGGGAATCCAAGTAACGTTTTCCATCTGACCCAACACTGTACATAAATTTTTCTAAACAAGATTAAATAGTTGCATTCAAAATCAACTCCTATATTCAAGAATATCAACATGGGTTTGATTTCTGAACTCAAATATATAAAGAACTGATTCCATGTTGCTATTCCCTGATTTACACTCACACACACACACACACACACACACACACACACACACACACGCACACGCACACGCACACGTACATGCACAAGCACACGAACACAAACACCCACACATATACACACACACATAGTGGCATGCAAACACACACATACAAACACATACACACAAACACACACATGCATGTATACACATACAGACACAATAACAATAAAATATTAAAGTACATATTACAAAAGGGAGATTGGCCTAAATGATCTATCAAATATTCAACTTCTTTTATTGATATCTACTCAAATAGGATATGTGTGAGTGTTTGTGTGTGTTTAAGTATATTTAAAATGTTTATTATTTATTCACTGATAGAAGCTAAAAAGAACATATAATATTGCATTTGGTTAGAATACTATAACTCTTTCAAAATGCTCACTTTTATATTCATAGGTTTCATTTAGGCTAAGAGAACAGAAAAGTCTATTTCAAAATTGCCCACTCACAAAAACTAGGAAGATATTCAGAAGGATGTGATTTAATTATGTGTTCAAATTCATGGAAAATGCACTGAATTTAGAAATTCTTAATTGCAACTCAGTGTGAGTAGCCTTAACCTAAATGGATTATCGAGCACTTTCATTATTTAAAACAAATTATGAAGTGAAGGCTAGAGAGACACTGCAGCATCTGGGGCCAGGCTAATGAAGCCAGCACTTGTCATTCTAGCAGTGAGCATGACAATAATGCTTCCAACACAAAATATCTAGTTTTCCCATCAAAGCCAATAAGGATATTATGCTGAAGGAAATTATGGATAACTAAATCCCACACACTTTCTTGAGTTATTCCAAACTCCATGGTCAAAGATGGTAATAGAGTCTTATTTTTATAGTAGCACAATAAAGACAGGGGTAAATAGCACAACAGATACACCAGTAAATTGGGGCACAATGAATTAGTCAGGCAGTTAGTGACATAAAACCAGGACAAGCTTTTGCATAGAACTATAATGTCTTCTTAAGGCATTTTTAACCTGTGATTTTTGAAGGCTGGAGATCTCTTTATGCATTCAAAATGAGGTTAACATACTTGCCAACAGGATATTAAGTCCCAGTGTAGAATAACATGAATGCTATTAAAGTAAATAAATACAACCCAAGACACTGGAAATTCCAGTTTTCCATGATCAATCAACTAGCCTTGTAGAATGTTTAATATATTCATAGGTTTCTTTCATCTCTCAAGTCTTTAACCAAATCATGAATTCCATGTTTTGTCAACTTTCTTATGACCTTCTCTGTTCCAGGAGATGCCAGATGTGTACTCCTTATACCCCTGTATATATGAGTTCTGTCTGCTTCTTATACCACCATGGATCTTGTGTAAAATGTTAATGCATATCTGGAGACCACAATATCTTCCTCATGACAATTTCTCTAGATTTGTCTTCTTCCTACTACCCTGCCAAGGAGTGTATCATCAGATTTTGGACTCACTATAATTTTCAAACAAGTATGTAAGGTATATCTTTCCAGATTGTTTAAAGGAATCTGCAAACTCTTTCACAAACATGCCTAGGAATTTTTCTCCAATGTGATCAATTAGAAATCCAGTCAAGAGAGTGATTAGTATTAACCACCAAAGAGAATTCTGACAATCTGTACCTCAGACACAACCAGTGGTGAAACTCATGGACCAAGTCTGGATAACTTAGAAATCCTATTACCATTGATATGATATTTTATTTCCACTCTCAGAGGCACAGTTGTGGAAACAATCTCAGGACTTGCCCACAGTGAATATTGGATCCCCTTCTCTCTAACATACACTCTGGTAGCACATCATTCTTTTTTTTTTTTATTGATATATTTTTATATACATTTCAAATGATTTCCTCTTTTCTGGGTCCCCACTCCCCACAAGTCCCATAAGCCCTATTCTGTCCCCTGTTCTTCCATCCACCCCTTCCCATTTCCCTGTTCTGGAATTCCCCTATACTCTGTAGCACATCATTCTAATTGTACATTTGCTGGGAGTGCCTATCTTTGTACCCACATTTTTACCCAATCTCACCTTTAAGAAACATCTTTCCTTTGTTATTAATAGACTCTGTCTCAAGACCTGTAACAACAGTGCAGCCTAACTGGAAGCTTCTACTTTGATAAAATCTCATCTGCTGATGGAATGGAAAAATAACTCTGACAGTAAAATGCTTGCCATACATGCATTGAGACCTGAATTTGATCTCCAAGATTCATGAAGAAGACCTAGGCATGGTGCCATATTCTTGTAATCCTAGATGAAGTGAAACAGCTACACAAATCTTTGAGGCTAACTAGCCAGCCATATTTAGTTAAATCAGAAGATTCACTATTCAAGGCCAATGAAAGACTCTGAGGTTCCAAGGTTCATCTGTAGTCAGAAGAAGTATGCACACACACACACACACACACACACACACACACACAACCATTTAGCTTACTGTAGTTCTTTTAGAAGACTTGATACTGACTGTTGTATGAAATCCATATATTCAGGTTTGAATACCTGGTCCCCAGTTAATAAATTACAGTATTCAGCAAAACCAGAACGGGGAAGTGGGAAGGGGTGGGTGGGAGGACAGGGGAAGAGAAGGGGGCTTGCGGGACTTTCGGGGAGTGGGGGGCTAGAAAAGGGGAAATCATTTGAAATGTAAATAAATTATATCGAATAATAAAAAAAATATCCTCTTATCAGCTAATTGGAAAAAAAAAATAAATTGTTTGGAGAGGGTGGAAAGACTACACGACTACAGTCTTATTGAAGAAGTATATGTCTCTGCAGGTAGGATTTGAAGTTTCAAAAGTCCACAGCAACACCTCTCTCTCTCTCTCTCTCTCTCTCTCTCTCTCTCTCTCTCTCTCTCTCTCTCTCCCCTCTCTCTCCCTCTCCCTCTCCCTCTCCCTCTCCCTCTCTCTCTCTCTCTCTCTCTCTCTCTCTCTCTCTCTCTCTCTCTCTCTCTCTCTCTCTCTCTCTCTCTCTGTTCCTGCATCATGAGATTGGATGTATACTTTCAGAGATGACACCAGTACCAGGTCTTTCTGCCTTCTACCAGAATCCCCACCAGAATAATCATGGAAACACCTTCTGGAACTGTGAGTAAGCACCCAATTAAATGATTTATAATTAATAGTAGCTTCAGTCATGGCACCTCTTCACAGCAATAGAACAGTGACCAAGACCCTGACCTACACCATTCTGGTTTCCATATACAAAGATGAAATATGAGTTTTCTTGTCTAAGGCAGTGGTTCTTAACCTTCTTAATGCTGTCACACTTAATACAGCTCCCCATGGGTAGTGAGAATTTTGGTTTTATTTTCTTTATGTTTTTTGTTTTATACCAGTGTACAGGGCCATATTGGGGTGTCATGCCACATGGTAGGAACTTGACATTGGCTTAGGACAATTCCTGGCTTCTGGCAGGAATCTGACATTAGGGCGTAATAGGGATGTAGGTTACAGCAGGAATTTTTATCCTATAGTGGAGAAGTTCAGAGTGAATGTTAAATTCACTGTTCCTCCAGGTCTATGAATTCCTGAATTAAGCAGGTGACCCAGCCAGCTGCCTGAGCAGTTGAGCCACGGACTGCCAGGCAAAGCCAGACAACTTCGCTGGAACTCAGCCCAGAATCTGGTGGAGGGGCTTGCCCAAACTGTTAAAAGGCATGACCTTGATTTAAGTTGGGACCTTGATTGGTTAAACTATCATCCTGGCTTCGTTCTTTTCGCCCCTTCCCCATCTATCCCTCAGCTACTGTACCAGCAACCCAGTTTATAGTACTTGCAGGCACCTACGGAATACAAGGATTGGCGCCCGAACACAGGACTGGATACAAGAAGGCTTCCTGAGGTAAACCTGTCTTTGCAAAACTTCGCAGAAAACAGAAAAAGATGGTATCCTGCATGGTGAGCAACTATAGGTGCTAGAGGGTATGAACTAAGTGAGACATTATGGACCCAGTGGTGAACTCCTCGCTTACGGTGCAGACAATGGGAAATGGGGTAGGAACTTTTTAGGCATTTGTCCACAGCTGATTCAGAACTGATTTAGGCAAAAAAGAAAAGGGTTTAAAAAGAGACATATGTCTGCAGCCTCCAAGAGCTGCTTTAAGAAAGTTTGAAAAATGAGAGAGTAAGAGAGAAGGAAAATGGATGTAATTGGATGCTTAACAAGATCACTTCTCTTTCAGTGTATCATTTTTTGAACCCGGTGCACTGACTATTTGCCCATGTGTACGTTTATGTCCTCTCTGTGTTTTTGTGTGAATGACTGTTTGTTTGTTTCATATTAAAAAATAAAATTTGGTGAAAATTTTGTCTTCTGGTGGCCTCTTGAGCCATCGGCAGTTTGTGTGTGTGTGTGTGGGGGGGTGCTGATTTAAAACAGTGCAGCATGCTCACTTGAGAGGCAAACATGGCTGGGGGAAAGCCATTTGAGAGAAGGAAGCCTCATGTTTTGAGAAAACTTTGGTTTAACTTATGAGATTTCTATAATCACTTTGCTCTTATTTTTAATTGGTCTTGATGGTATAAGGTTTTACATATCTTGCCTATAGAGTTATAATAACAGAGGCTAAATTGGAGCTGGTAGCTCGGAGTCATAGCCATTTTGAACACATGGCATGACACAATCCAGAAAATACAGGCCTCTAAGATGCTTCTAAATTGGAATGGTGGTATGTGTGAATCATAACCTAGAAATTAGACTTATAAAGATTAAGAATAAAATAATGTCTCTTTTATAAGTTACACTGCCATACACTTGAACATAAAAACTGTCAGACAAACCTTGTGCTGTAAAAATAATGTGCATTTGCCATTGAGTTTAAAGAAAATAGATTGTTTAAAATTGGGATTTGCTTCAAAAGTTATAGTTATGCTTTAATGTTGCAAGAAAAATTAAGTTACAATAAAAATTGCCACTGTACCATTGGCTGCAGTTTGCAGTCTAGTTAAAGGCTCACAATTTTTAACATATTTTGTAATTAAGAGTTATACAGCTGTGGCCATTATAGACCTATTGCCACTTTTTCACAAGTTTATTGGCTACAATGGTAGAAGAAAAATTTAACCCTCTAAGATTAAAAAGGAGATCTCAGTGGAAACACATTTGATATCAAACAGGCTCCTTTGACTACTATGGAACAATGAGTAGAATTTTCTGGGATCCCTGAAATTACAGGTGCCTTTTGTTGTTCAATCCTCAAAATATCCTTGCAGGGAAAGTGGGTTTGGGTCTGATCTTAGATAAAAGGCTCATATTAGAAGATATTTACATTTGAGAAACCTCATACAATGTCCTTACCAAGGACTCAAGGTTAGAAAAAAAATTTACATTTGAGTTAATGTGATTCTTAGAGCTGCCTCAGTGGAAGCAAGTGAGGAACTGCTTTTATCTTGCAGACTCACCAAGGTAGTGTTTGGCTAAAAGAACATTCTTGACAGACTTATCCAGGTGTAGTTCAAAATGCAGTTTAAACTTATGAAAAATCAATAAGGCTATTAAGAACTTATGAAAGCATTACAATTTGGCCTGCTTACTCCATACAAAATTAGTATAGATTTAAAGGGTTGTTTTTTGTTTTACATACTGATAATAATAAAAGCATTTGCTTCTAACTTTAAAGAAACAATAAAGCAATTTCATTAGAAGGTTTTTGCCAAAAGGAAAAAACAAGCTAATATTTTCCTTACCTTATGTAAGAAAATATGTGTAGTCTCTGCTTCAATACAAGAAGCTAGGATCTTAAATGTTTCAGTGTATAATGTTCATGGAATGTTTATTACAGGCCTTTGCTTTCAACTATCAGTCTTTCAAAAATTTTAAGTAAATGATTTTCGAAGGTTGTTAGGATATATTAATTAGCTTTATCTTATATTAACCTCATCTTAAGCTTGCCATGGGAGGACTTAAACTTCTGTTTTCAAGGTAGAATATGTTAGTTCCTTGTTTCAGACAGCAATCAAATTGGTTATTACATAACAATGATGGTTGATCTATTACATGGCAAGCCTTTTTAGGCAAAATTAATAATTGTTATCCAAAAGATAATATGTTACTATCAGATCACATGTTTGTTCCTTTGAGTTTCCCCTTGCTTCAGCACCGATACCTGACTTGGGTGCTATAGCGACTATTTTTAAGATGTTAAATATCAAGCTTTTAATAATAGTATATATATATATATATATATATATATATATATATATATATATATATATATATATAGTTTATGGTTTATAATTGCTTAAAATTGTTTCCTTTTTAATACTGCTATTCTTAATTTTTATAATTTTTATGCAAATGTAATTCAACTTTAAAAAGATATGTTCTTTAAATGACTGTACACTGGATATCTAAGAGCTAATCCAAAGGCTGGAGAGACAGCCACGGGTGCTGGAAGCTGAACTCTTGTATTTTATGGTTGTATGCCTGGAGAAATGGATCAGCAGTTAATGGATAACCCCTCAATCACGGATTATAAGAGCTCAGATCCCAGGAACCACATGGTGGCACACAACCACCTAGGATGAGATCTGACGTCTTCTTCTGGTGTGTCTGAAGACAGTTACAGTATTCTTATATATAATTAATCTTTAAAAAAGTACCTAGACAAGACCCCTTAAGGCAAGGCACATAAAATTTTTATCCCAGATAGGCTATATAGAAACAATCAGATGTACAAGCATATTATTTACATCATCAAAAGGGTAATGACTTACAAAATAATTTTGTATTTTTGTGCACATCAAATTATAAAGATTTATTCTTGATGTCCTCAATTTCTACCTCTACCACATAATGGTGTTAATCCTAGAGTACTTAATTAATTATTACAGATAAATGAAACTCATATTTCAAATTTAGAAGATTAAAATATGTGCATGTGACTAATGATTTATTTTTAGGCTTTCTAGTTGCAACTGCTCTAACAGAAACAGAAACTAAAAATGCTATGTTTATTTTATGCATGTGGCCTAAAAGGAAAAGAGAGGGGAAAATTGTGTCCCTGTGCATATCATTTGAATTATGCTTGTATATTTTTAAGAAAAATTTAAAATTTGGATGCCAAGCAACTCCGTGCTGAGTGTATATGATATCCTGTAACTAGGTATACTGATGCCTGGGTGAAATGAAGGAATTCACTTATGGACATATGCCATGATCCTGACTTAATATTGGGGAAGAAGGCATGTCTATTTTTTATCCACAGAAAGTTGCAGAGGAATGTTAGTTTCCATAGTGATTGATGTATCATGCTGAAGATATGCTGACTGTGGGCTTGCTGAGTGCCCAGACAATGGTAAAATAAGAGCTATATTGGGTGTATGTTCTTGACTTACCTTAATTGGCAAATGTTCCAGAATAGATAAATTACCTTGCTTCAAGCTTTTACACTTTGTGGGACAGAATATAGAGACTCTTAAACTAGCTTAGAAAAATTAATCTAAAGAGGAGTTATAATGACTCTTCTCTTTCCTTTAATGTGACCAGCTGACTCAACCCTAGCCTGGTCTAGAAATAAATCCAATATTGGAGATTCCAATTATAATGATGGCTAATAATCATCCTCAGCCAGTTGAGTTAATTTAAAATATAGTCTCCACTTTTCCTGTGAAGTAACAGCTTATCTCTTGATACACAAGGCTACCTCTCCCATCCCAGAGGCCAAGCTTTATGTCCTTTAAATTGCTAATTTGCAACTGAATTGGATACCTCAGGGATATCACAGACAAGTTCCACCTTTAACACTTGACCTTGTTTGTTAAGCAGACTGGCTGTCTCTACCCAGGCTCACCTGGATTGAAAGATTGTGTGTCTGTTAACGACACTTGCAGACCCCCTGGCTTCAAAACTTATACAAGTGGATCTCCAAAAAGGGAGCCACATAGAACTCAGACCTATGTATGTTTGTTTATGAGCAAACATGGGCACCAGTGAGAAGTGCATGGCTAGGCACCGCATGGGGAGGTGAATTTATGCTTCTGAGTCCCTAGGAAGTACACCAAATTGCATAGGGGTTGATGTCCAGAGACTGTCCATAAAATAATAAGGGAATCTACTAGCCCTCCTCTGCAAAAGACATCATATATTTAAGAGGAATTAAGGTCAATGCGTTCCCTCCCTGGTTAAGGCCCGCCTTCTTATGATGGATGTTTATCCACTTGTTTTCTATCTCATCATTTTCAAATTAATAAAAAGGGAGAAACTGTACAGGGCCATATTGGGTATCATGCCACATGGTAGGTATGACAATGGCCAAGACAATTTCGGGCTTCTCGCATGAATCTGATGTTAGGGCATAACAGGGAAATAGGTTAAAGCAGGAATTTTTATCCTAGGGTTGAAAAGCTAAGAGTGAATGTTAAGTTCATTGTTCCTCCATGTCTATGAATTCCTGAATTAAGCAGTTGATCCACCCAGCTGCCTGAGCAATCAAGCCAAGGTCCACCAGGAGAAGCCAGAGGACTTCTCAGGAATTCAGCACAGAGTCTGGGGGTAGGGGCTTGCCCAAATTCTTAAAAGTCCTGACTTTGATTAAAATTTGGGCCTCGATTGGTTAAACTATAGTCCTAGCCTCATTCTTTTCACCTCTTCCTCATCTTTCCCTCAGTTTCTGTTCCAGCAACCCAGTTTGTCATAGCTGCAGGCAGCTATGGAATACAACATATCAGGAGGGGAATATATGGCTTATTCAGTTTGTCCACAGCAGTTAATTATGATTTGCCACATTCCTCTAGCAGAGACATTTTTTTTGCAAGGTGAATATAGTTTATATTTGGAATTCCGAGGAGTATTGTAAGAGTGTAAAATATTAAAGTCATAGAGGTTTCTTCAGGTGGTATTTACCAAGCTGCTGAACCTGTTGTTGCTGTTACCTGCTATTGCATGACCCTGGTGCAGGAAAATTTTTGCAAAGTTCCAGCTTTTGCTATTTTGCTGCTTTAAATGAATTGCTGGTTTGCTGTTTGTTAGATTAATGTATTTATAGTTGGAGAGATATACTGTTGACAAGGAGTGGAGTTGCCCTTAGGAAGTGGTCTAACTAAATCTAGTATCTCTTTTCCCTACAATATTCACTCACTTTGACTAAGTTAGGTGTTTGAAAGGATTGGGGTGCTATGAACATAGTGGAGCATGTGTCCTTGCTGGGGAATCCTCTGGGTATATGCCAGGAGTGGTATAGCTGGGTCCTCTGAAGTGTTATGCTCAGTTTTCTGAGGAACAACCAGACTGATTTTCAGTTATTGTACCAGCTTGCAAACTCACCAGCAGTAGAGGAGTATTCCTCTTTCTCTGCATCCTCGCCAACACCTGCTGTCTCCTGAGTTTTTTTTTTTTTTTATTATTATTGATATATTTTTTTATTTACATTTCAAATGATTTCCCCTTTTCTGGGTCCCCACTCCCCGCAAGTCCCATAAGCCCTCTTCCATCCACCTGTTCTTCCATCCATCCCTTCCCACTTCCCTGTTCTGGAATTCCCTTATACTCTTGCACTGAGTTTTTCCAGAACCAGGGGCCACTCCTCCATTCTTTTTGGACATCATTTAATTTGTGGATTATGTCCTGAGTATTCAAAGATTCTAGGCTAATATCCACTTATCAGTGAGTGCATACCATGACTGATCTTTTGGGACTAGGTTACCTCACTTAGTATGATGTTCTCCAGCTCCATTCATTTGTCTAAGAATTTCATGAATTCATTGTTTCGAATGGCTGAATAGTACTCCATTGTGTAAATATACCACATTTTTTGTATCCATTCCTCCGTTGAAGAAGACCAGGGTTCTTTCCAGCTTCTGGCTACTACAAATAGGGCTGCTATGAACATAGTGGAGCATGTGTCCTTATTGCATGCTGAAGAATCCTCTGGATATATGCCCAGGAGTGGTATAACAGGGTCCTCAGGAAGTGTCATGCCCAGTTTTCTGAGTAACCACCAGACTGATTTCCAAAGTGGTTGCACCATTTTGCAATCCCACCAGCAGTGGAGGAGTGTTCCTCTTTCTCCACATCCTTGCCAACACCTGCTGTCTCCTGAGTTTTTGACCTTAGCCATACTGACTGGTATGAGGTGAAATCTCAGTGTTGTTTTGATTTGCATTTCCCTAATGATTAATGATGTTGAACATTTCTTATGGTGCTTCTCAGCCATCTGAAGTTCTTCATGTGAAAATTCTTTGTTTAGCTCTGTACCCCACTTGTTAATGGGGTTATTTGGTTCTCTGGGTTCTACTTTCTTAAGTTCTTTGTATATATTAGATATTAGCCAGTGAATCTAAAAACTCTACTAGAGAACTCCAACAGCTGATAAACAACTTCAGCAAAGTGGTTGGCTACAAAATCAACACAAGCAAATCAGTAGCCTTTATATATTGAAAGGATAAGCAAACTGAGAAAGAAATTAGGGAAATGACCCCCTTCACAATAGCTACAAACAGCATAAAGTATCTTGGGGTGACTCTAACCAAACAAGTGAAAGGCCTATATGACAAGAACTTCAGATCTCTGAAGAAGGAAATCGAAGAAGATCTCAGAAAATGGAAAAATCTTTTATGCTCGTGGATTGGCAGGATTAATATAGTTAAAATGGCCATCTTGTCAAAGGCAATCTACAGATTTAATGCTATCCCCCAAAAAATCCCAACCCAGTTCTTCATAGAGCTAGAAAGAGCAATTCTCAAATTCATCTGGAATAACAAAAAAACCAGGATAGCTAAAACTATTCTCAACAGTAAAAGAACTTCAGGGGGATTCAGTATCCCAGACTTTAAACTCTACTACACAGCAATAGTGATAAAAACTGCATGGTTTTGGTACAATATCAGGCAAGCAGATCAATGGAATAGGACTGAAGACCCAAAAATGAACCAACACACCTATGGTCACTTGGTCTTCGACAAAGGAGCTGAAAGCATCCAGTGGAAAAAGATAGTCTTTTCAACATATGGTGCTGGTTCAATTGGAGGTCAGCATGCAGAAGAATGTGCATCGATCCATTCTTATCTCCTTGTACCAAGCTCAACTCCAAATGGATCAAGGACCTCCACATAAAACCAGACACACTGAAACTAATCGAAAAGAAACTGTCCCTCCAGGGAAGACCCTGGAGGACATAGGCACAGGGGAAAATTCCTGAATAGAACACCAATAGCTTATGCTCTAAGATCAAGAACTGACAAATGGGACCTCATAAAACCACAAAGTTTTTGTAAGGCAAAGGACACCGTGAAAAGGACAAAACATCAACCAACAGACTGGGAAAGGATCTTCTCCTGATGATTTAATCTTAGCCATTCTGACTGATGTGAGGTGAACTCTCAGGGTTGTTTTGATTTTCCTAATGACTAATGATTTTAAACATTTCTTAAGGTGCTTCGCAGCCATTCAAAATTATTCAAGTGAAAATCCATTGTTTTGCTCTGTACCCCATTTTTAATAGGGTTATTTGGCTCTCTGGAGTCTAACTTCTTGAGTTCTTGAGTTCTTGAGTTGTATATATTGGATAGGCAAATGGTTGGAACTGGAAAGTATCATGCTAAGTGAGGTAACCCATTCAAAAAAGAACACACATGGAATGCAGTCACTGATAAGTGGATATTAGCTCAGAAGTTCTGAATATTCAAGACACAATTCATACATCAAATCATTCCTAAGAAGAAGGAAGGAGAGGGCCCTAGTCCTGAAAAGGCCTTATGCAGCAATGTAGGGGATTACCAGGACAGAGTAATGGGAGGGGGTTGATAGTGTAATGGGTGGAGAGAGGAAGGCTTATGGGACTTATGGAAAGGGGGAAATCGGGAAAGGGGAAATTATTTGGAATGTAAACAAAGAATATAGAGAATAAAAGAAGAGAAAGGATTGGGGTAGAAAAATGTGGAATGTAAAAAAACCCAAAAAAGTGACCAGAACATACAGTTATACTTATATAGTGTTAATACTATTATTTTTTACTTATATTACTGTGTCCTAAGTGTAATTTTACTACTGTTATGAATCATGAGGTAAATATTTTTGAAGATAGAAGTTTGACAATATAGTTGTGACTCAATGGATGAGAATCACTAGTATAAGTGAGTTTGTGAATATTGCTGCAAAACTCATGTTCTAATATTTACATAATTTCCTAATAACAATTTATACATGTTCATAATTCAGAAGGTCAGAGTCCAATTTCAAAGAATATCCATAGTCTTTCAATCCTAAACACCTGGGTTTTTTTTTTTTGAGAGTTCTCACATTTCAGCAGTTATACAAAGGGAATCGCCTCGACTTATTTCTCTTCATTGTCCAAGAGAAATAAGAGGATAATTGCAGTTGAACAATAGCAGATGCTCCATTGACACACTTTTTCAAAACCTCTCAGTGATCATAGATGTCTCTCTCACTCATCGATTTCATCACTCTCCTGGCTTCTGCTGGAACACATGTCATGCCAAGGAAAAACACATCAGGAAGAGAAAGACTTTAGACAGGAACTAGGTTATCTTTTCTATACACAAAATTATTCCAAGAAAACCCACAGAAAATTGCTCCCTTGCACAGGAGAGCTCAATTTTCAGCACCTTTGAAGAAATCTTTAGATATTTACAAAATTTAGTTACATGTTTTGACCTCGACATAAGCTACATACGATGAGCTAACTATATTTTTCTGATGATGTAAAATTCCTTTTCAACTAGGAATGACTCTAAGATTTTAAGTTTAAATTATTTTATTTATCACATTTATAAACTCCCAACCAGCTGGTTAACAGAAATATTCATTTTTCTGAGTTTTCCAGATGTACTACCTCCTCTTCTGCTCACAGCCTTCAAGTTTCCAACATCAGTTCTTTGTAGTGCATTATGGTAATATTTGTTACCCAATTTTATGAGTTATGAGCTAACAGGCTAAATAAGAATTCATAAACCCCCACGGAATCAACGTCAGTGCCTATCAGCAGATAATGGAAGAAGAGCCTGACCTCTACAGACTCACTATGGTACAAGGGTGCACATATTATGCATAATATATTAACAAATGATAATTCAAAATAAATTAACAAGAAAAAATTTAAATGACTGAAATTCAATTGAAGGAAAGTAGATGGAGCTGGAAGATGAACATGATAATGTTAAGCAAAATATGCTGTCTTCTAGAAAATGACGCTTAAGTCAGGCCCTTTGATGATTAACAGCTAAGATTATCAGCAGTTATTTCTTATATTTGTCACTGAGGTCTGTTTAGTTCTACCTAGAGTAATGAGTCTGAAGTTTGCAGAAATCAGTGATAAGGAAAACATGGTCAGTCACAGCCTCATATAGGTAAAGCATACTGGTGAAAATATCACAGTCCATCTAACTAACCATCAGCTTCAAACAAACACAACACAGCTCAGTTTGAAACTCCAGTCTCCTTAGAATACTTCACATATCCCAATTCCATTCTCAGATTCTGTTCTTTTTCCAAATTGGATTCATCAGGTAAGTAAAATATGTGGTCAGAATGTGAAGTCAATTTGACATCAAGTACTTCAATCTGATGTGCCAGGAGATATGTCACAGGTGGAGATATCCAAATAATCTGTGGCAATAACCAGTGGCTAGGTTACATGAGTGAATGCCTGGAAGAAAGGAGGTAGTCATAAAACTGTTTTTTGTTTCTTTGTTTTGTTTTGTTTTTTAAATATTTTTATTGAATATTTTGTTTAATTATATTTCAAATGCTGAAACCTTTCCTGGTTTCTCCCCTCCCTGAAAGCCCCCAAGCCCTCCTCCCACTCCTTAGCTCCAAGTATATGTCCCTCCACCCAATCCACTCTCAACTACGTCCCCACCTCATTTAATCAACGCTGGGGCATCTATGGAGCCTTCACAGTGCCAAGGACCTCTCCTCCCACTAATGTCCTACAAGGCATTCCTCTGTCATACATTTGGCTGGAACTGTGGGCATCCCTTGGTTGATGATTTAGTCCCTCGGAGTCCTCCGGTTTCTGGATGACTGACAACATTGTTCTTCCCATGGGGCTGCAAAACTCTTTTGCTTCTCTAGTCTGCCCACCAACTTCTCCATTGGGGATCCCATGATTAGTCCAATGGTTGGCTGCTAGCATTTGCCTCTCTATCTCTAAGGCTCTGACAGGGTCTCTCTGGAGACAACCATTAACAGGTTCCTTTTGGTATGCACTTTTTGTCATCCATAACAGAGTCGGAGTTTGGTGACTATAGGATGGATCCCCAGGTAGTACAGTCTCTGGGTGGCCTTTCCTCCAGTCTCTGCTCCACACTTTCTCTCCATAATTGCTCCTGTGAGTATTTTGTTCCCTTTCTCCGAGGAACCAAAGCACCCCCATTTCAGTATTCATTCTTCTTGTGCTTCCTGTGGTCTGTGAATTGTAACTTATTCATTTTGAGCTTTTGGGTTAATATCCACTTATCAGCGAATGCATACCATGTATTTTCTTTTGTGATTGGGTTACCTCACTCAAGATGAAACTTTCTAATTCCATCCATTTGCCTAAGAAATTCATGAGCTCATTGTTTTTAATAGCTGAATACTACTCCATTGTGTATATGTACCACAATTTCTGCATCCATTTCTCTGTTGAGTGATATGTGGGTTCTTTACAGCTTCCAGCTATTATAAATAAGGCTTCTATGAACATAATGGAGCATGTGTCCTTATTATCTGTTGGAACATCTTCTGGCTATATGCCCAGGAGTGGTATAGCTGGATTCAGAGGAAAAATTATGTCTAATTTTCTGGGGAACCATGAAACCAATTTCCAGAGTGATTTTATCAGCTTTCAATACTACCAGCAATAGAGAAATGTTCCTCTTTTTCCACATCCCCTCCAGCATCTGCTTTTCCCTAAGATTTTCATCTTAGCCATTCTCACTGGTGTGAGGTGGAATCTCAGGGTTGTTTTGATTTGCATTTCCCTGATAAGTAAGGATGCTGAACATTTCTTTATGTGCTTCAGAGCCATTTGAGTTTACTCCATTGAGAATACCCTGTTTAGCTCTGTACCACATTTTTAATAGGGTTATTTGACTCTCTGAATATTAACTTCTTGAGTTCTTTGTATACATAGGATACTAGCCATAGAACTGTTATTGGGAGATGTAAGGAAGATGGATCACAGAGTAAGCAGACGTTTTTGTGCTGAGTGACTACTTACAATAAATAGTTGTTGCAAAATTGGTCCCAATAAACAAAATGAGAAAACAGTACAGTTAAACAATTCATCCTCTTTGGACAACTGCACTAATAACTATTCTGTGGGATCTACACCAGAATGACCAGGACATAAATTAAAATTATACATCAATTCATCAACATGGACTTCCACTGCACTTATCATATTTAAATCCCTTCCTTACATAAAGGGAAATCATGCACTAGCATGGCATCAATACAGAGAAGCAGTCAGAAACCTGGCTTATATTGGGCCCTTCCAATGAAGAGCCATCAATTTATCTTCACTTTATTTGAAGTTGTTCTAGATTGTGATTGGTCCTCTCTGACATTATCACTTTTAATGGAACATTTCCACTAAACTTATTCAATGTTTTTACCTCCAAACTATCACTTCCATGAAAGATGGTTTCTTAAAATAAATTACATTTCAGTAGAAAAAGAAATGTAGGACTAAGGAACTATCTCAGTCAATAAAGTTATTGAGAAGACAAGTTCAAGTCCCAGAAATGACATTTAAAGCTTAGTGTAGAGGTATGCTTGTTAATAATAGTTCTGGGGAGGCAGACAGGTAGACAGATATCTGAGGTTTGCTGGTCATGAGAGACTCTATATAAAAAGAAAAAAAAAAGGTAGACATCAGGTGACAGACTCTGAATGTCTTCTGAACTCCATTCACATGTATGTATCCATGTATAAGGAGTAGCAATCCATATTTACAGACACAGATAGAGGAAAAAATAAGACAGTGGCTTTGTACCTTGCATATCACACATTAGTGTGACTTTCTCCATTACAAAGAGAGTAGTATCTTCAAATATTGCATGGAACTTAACTGTAGCACAGTCTTGAAATAGCCACTATAAATAATTTAAGCATGATCTTTATGATCATGTGAATCAAACATGATCTTTGAAGCTTGTGAACCAATGACCAATCAAAGACACTTTCTCTAACTTTAAAATACAAAGGTGGCAATTCCCAGCAATGCAAGTAGGAGTCATGATTCTTATTGAAATTCCAGATACAAACTGCTAAATTCCTCTTAGTGTCTGTAACCATGAAGTCAGAAGGTTGAAGGGCCTTTGTTTCTAAGCAACATTCTCTGAGGAACACAGCAAGGGCTCTATTGAAGAATATGGAGCTGAGCAATTGGCCAAATGGTCAGCTAAAAGGTGAAGAGAGTAGATTATGTATATCATTTAATAATATTTCTTGAATATAATGGAGAAAAAAGTAAATAATACAGGCAAGAAAAAAATAACACAAATACAAAGTATTCTCTAGAATGTCATAATTCCATTCCTAGTAACAAAAGGTACTGAGCACTAAATATCTATCTTCAAGCCTTCTGTACTGGCTGGTTTTGTGTGTCAATTAGACACAGGCTGGAGTTATCAGAGAGAAAGGAGCTTCAGTTGAGAAAGTGCCTCCATGAGATCCAGCTGTGGGGTATTTTCTCAATTAGTGATCAGGGGGAGAGGGCCCCTTATGGGTGTTACCATCTGTCTTAGTCAGGGTTTCTATTCCTGCGCAAACATCATGACCAAGAAGCAACTTGGGGAGGAAAGGGTTTATTGAGCTTCCACTTACATGCTGCTATTTACCACTAAAGGAAGTTAGGACTGGAACTCAAGCAGGTCAGGAAGCAGCAGCTGATACAAAGGCCATGGAGGGATGTTTCTTACTGGCTTGCTTAGCCTACTTTCTTATAGAACCCAAGGTTTCCAGCCCAAAGATGGTACCACCCACAAGGGGGCTCTCCCCCTTGATCACTATTTGAGAAAATGCCCCACAGCTGGATTACATGGGGGCACTTCCCTAACTGAAATTCCTTTCTCTGTGATAACTCCAACCTGTGTCAAGTTGACACACAAAACCAGCCAGTACAATTGACCCTTGTCAACTTGGCACACAAACACATTACTATTAAGCCTCAACTCTTTCTTATTCATCCCCAAGATCTAAATAAGTTTAAAAGTCCCACAGTCTTTACATATTAAAAGTTCAATCCCTTTAAAATGTCCAATATCTTTTAAAATTCAAAGTCTTTTAAAAAGCCAAAGTTCTCTTAACTGTGGGCTCCACTAAAATACTTTCTTCCTTCAAGAGGGAAACATATCACGGCACAGTCACAACCAAAAGCAAAACTCAAACTCCAATGGTTCAATGTTTGGGATCCAACTCACAATCTTCTGGGCTCCTCCAAGGGCTTGGGTTACTTCTCCAGCTCTGCACTTTGTAGCACACAGCTTGTCTTCTAGGCTCCAGCTGCCTGTATTCCACTGCTGCTGCTGTTCTTGGTGGTCATCTCATGGTACTGGCATCTCCAAACACTGCTGACTTCTGTTCTTCTAGGCTTCACCAATAGCCTCTTATAGGCTCTCTTTATGGTGTCAAGCCTCAAGTCCTATGCATGACCCCTTCAGTCCTGGGCCATCAATTGCAACTTAGGTTGCACCTTCACCAATGGCCTTCCACGGCCTCTCACAGTGCCAAGCCTCAGCTGCTTTTCATGACCACTTCATGTCTTCAAAACCAGTACGAAATGGGTGACTTACACAGTACCAAGTCCAGCCACAGCACAAAATACAGTCGTGGCTATCTCTGGAACACAGCCTCTGTGCTCTCAGAAAACACTTTGCAGAAGATTTCACCTCAGTGATGATGGTCTGTTCTTAATTACTGCTCATTTCTTAGCTCCAGATAACCAGCATCAATACTCCCAGTAATACAAAGGTTTGCTTTAGTGGTGCTGGTATCTTATTAATCACAGCTGATTCTTCAGCCCCAGTTAACCAAAACCACAGACTCTTCACAATTGAAATATGGGCCCTTTTAGAGTCTTTAGTCTTCCCTCTGAAATTTCACAAACTAGGCCGTCATCTTCTGCACTGTTCTTAACATTGTCTTCCAAGCTCCTACAGAACTTTCCACAGAGCTCTTAATATTCTAATGACTTTTCTAGCTCAAAGATACACTGTCCTTCCACCGTCCTCCCCAAAACATGGTCAGATTGTCACAGGAATACCCCACTATGCTGGTACCAATTTGTCTTAGTCAGGGTTTCTAGTCCTGCTCAAACATCATGACCAAGAAGCAACATGGGGAGGAAAGGGTATATTGAGTTTCCACTTACATGCTGCTGTTCATCACTAAAGGAAGTTAGGAAAGGAACTCAAGCAGGTCAGGAATCAGGAGCTGATACAGAGGCCATGGAGGGATGTTTCTTACTGGCTTGCTTAGCCTACTATCTTATAGAACCCAAGACTACCAACCCAGAGATAGTACCATCCACAAGGGGCCCTTCCCCCCTTGACCACTAATTGAGAAAATGTCCCACAGCTGGATTACATGTGGGTACACCCCCAACTGAAATTCCTTTCTCTGTGATAACTCCAACCTGTGTCAATTTGATGCACAAAACCAGCGAGTACAGTACCAGCCTGGGCTGGTATTCTTGGGTTCTATAAGAGAACAGGTTGAGTAAGCCAGAGGAAGCAAGCTAGTAAGAAACATCCCTCCATGGCCTCCACATCAGCTCCTGCTTTCTGACTTGCTTGAGTTCCAGTCCTGACTTCCTTTAGTGATGAACAGCAACATGGAAGTGTAAGCTCAATAAACCCTTTCCTCCCCAACTTGCTTCGTGGTCTTGATGTTTGTGCAGGAATAGAAACCCTGACTAAGATACCATCCCATTTGCTGAAGAATGATGATCTGGCCAGGTATTAGTTGAAGGCAAAGAGAATTCGAAATAAATATTGAAAAATAATAAATTACAAAAATCAAATATGATTTTTAACCAATTCTGTCAACTAGAGTGTGGTAGCTATTTAAGTTCTTAATTACTTACATATTTATATGGTATTTATATGTCAACTAATTTCTAGTCTTTTATTCACTTCGCTTTTATATGATACATTTAGTGGTGGTATAATCCTTATTTGACAAAATACTAAAGGAAAATTATTACTGATTCATTAGGATTTCAAATTAAACTCTACCCTTTAGACAAGCACTGTTTGAGAAGCCAGTTTCCTAGATGGTATTCAAATATCATTCCTATGACGATTCTGTGAAGAGTAATGTTTATAGTGATACTCAAAAGCAAATAGAAGTTGGGGCATACAAACGTGCATTGTTTTTTGAAAACAATAGTCGTTTCATTCAACTTCTAAGTGATGTGATGTCAAGCATATAACAACACTTCATCTTTGTCTTCTAGCAAAATTATAGAAAATACCTTTGTTAGTGGGTAAATAAGTAAGATAAGTAAGTAAATAAATAAGTAAATATGAATCCAAAAGAGGCAGATTGATGGATGCATAATGGATAGGTATATGGATACATGGATACATAGATGCATAAATATGTTGTCAGACTTTTGGGTAATTTATGAGTGTCTGTTTTTATCCCCCATTACTAAACAGGAGAGCAAAAAGTTAGCAAAAAAGAAAAGGACAATGAATATAATTCATTATTTTCTGCTGATTAAGGGAAACATGTTTCTTGGAAGCAAATTTGATCTTCATTGTCAGGATATCTCCAACGATCTATCAGTCACAAGCAACTAGCAACCAGCAATTAGTACCGAACACCCAGCACCCCTCAAAGAGTAACCAGCAGTCAGCAACCACCAGTCTGCACATAGCAAGCAGCAACAACAAACAGCAAACAGCAACAGCAGCAGCAGCAGGAGGGGGAGGAGTAGCAGCAATTACACTCCTCTTGGAGTTCTTACATTTATATCCTCTCAAGATTCCTCTAGAATTCAAAATGTAAACTATCTGGACCCAGCACTATTATACACATACCAGAACATGAGGCAAATCACAATCACCTGATGGAGATTAGATGGACTAGCCTCATATCCCACAATTGGAACTAAAACAAAAACATATCCCATAACATTTTTTGTTTACAAAGAAGCAAAAATCTCATTACATGAATGAATCACTAACAAAGGGGTAAACAGATACATAGATGAAAATAACCTAATGCAATTCCCAAATATATTGTTAATGAAAGAAGATCAAGTGACAGTTTGAATTTTGTTTGAAGTGACAGTTTGAAGACAAATGAGGATGCATCAAATGTTAAGATAACATTTACATGTAAAAGAGGGATCCCCAGAGAAATAAATATTTGCTTTCTAGAGAAGATGGTGATTATATGAGTTGAAAATAGGAGAAAGGTGGACTTTATAAGACTAGAGTCATATTAATAAAGGAGTGGCCGTGTACATGGCTGAGTGGAGAAGCAAGGTGAGCATCCTTAACCTACCGATTGGGACCCTGGGCCTGTGAGCGATCTGACAGAGCAGAAGCAGACATGTTGCTCTTCATAGAGCAAGTGACATCTAAAGGCACTGCTTTAAATCCTAATACCAATGTATGGCAAGAAATTCTTTCTGGAAATCTGAATAGAACACCTGTAAACAAAACCTCTTGACATGGAACTGCAGCCATATCTGGATCTCACCCTGAGTGCAATAAAGAACTTTCAGCAGATATGTGTAAGGAATATGAAGTAATATATTCTCCATCTTGGGAAACCACAAGAAATATCACAGATATTGAAAAGTCAGCTGATAGAATGACCTTAGGTCCTGAAGACTTGAGTTACCCATATGATGTTTCTGGAGAAAGCAATTCAACAGTTTCTACAGAAGATGTAAGAGAATATCTGAAAAAAAATTTGAATTTTGTTTCTCATGAGAAGATTTATCAAAGGACCTTTACTTGATATCTCAAATGGTTAGTGATCTATTTGTCCCAATATGGACAGTTGCCAACATAAAAGAAATAAAAAAATAAAAATGACTGCAGATCCAGATTTAATTCTTGAAGTATTGAGATCTTCCACTAGGGTACAAGTTGATGAGAAGGGAGAAAAGATGGGACCAAGCCATAAGCGTTGTATTTTAATTCTCAGAGGAATTCCTTATACAACATCTGTAAAGGAAGTGAAAGCTTTGTTTTAAAATGAAAACTTCTCCAAAGTAATAAACTGTGAGTTTATACACAAGAGCAACTAGCATATCACTTTCCAATCAGACACAGATGCACAGCAAGGTTTTAAATACTTAAGAGAAGTAGTTAAAACATTTCAGGGCAAGCCAATCATGGTAAGGATAAAAGCCATCAATACAGTTTTGATAAGAATGATTATTGTTTAATGGATTAAACACTCAACCTCTTTAGACTCCAATCCAATATCCCTCACTAGTCTTTAGCAACCAAGGCATAATCCTCATCTGCAGTATTGTGCCTCAGTTTGGTCTCCAAGCCTTGAACCTTAGTTTGAAACATCCCTGGCTCCTTTTCCTAGTGATAATTTTGTGAATGGCTTTAGCTCACCAGGATGTTATAAAACAAATGCTGCTGCTATGAATATGGGACATTCTCTATCCAGTGACTATACCACTGTCTCCTCCAACTACTACAAAGCTATCAAGGGAAAACAATGCTTCATCTTGCCAATAGTAAGGAACATATATCTATAGTTATGGCTCTACAGCAAACTTGAAAGTTAAGCTATTCTGAAGTGTGCCAAAAGCATCCTAAAAAGCCATCTCCAGTGCTTGTCCAGGCACTGTGGGAATGTCGGTCCAAAGTAGTATTTCCCAACAGAAATGAAAAGAATGGTGCTCTTGAGAAGCCTGTTGAGAAGCTGCATGAGAAACCAGAAACAAGGTCTAGTAAGGATCATTCTGGCATCTGAAGCAACACCACCCTCAGGGGAGCAGCTGTAAATATCATGGAACAGAGACACCAGTTCACCCTCAGGCTACACCTCAGGGAGTGACTTGATGTAACAGGAAAAAGCAATACATGCCACTCAGATCACAAAATAAAAACAAAACCATACAAAGACTACTCAGAAGCTTTTCTTACCACTTAGCTTGAACCTCTGTTGAACTGTTTTTGAGGGGAGGAAGCATCCAGGAAAGAATGGGAAGTATGTCCTAAATATTACAGATTTTGGAACTGTAAGTGGAAGAGCCCAAAATTCATCTCTAAATGATTTTCAAAGGTTGGATGATTCCAATATATTTGTGTGTGTGTGTGTGTGTATAATTTTTCTATTTTTGATTTTAATTTTAATTTGCATGGTTTTTCTGCCTGGGATCAATTTTGAGGACTCAGATTTAGCTTGGGAGAAAAAATAAAAAGCATTGTTACATCCTTCAATACACAAGATGAGGGAGTGAGAGAAAACACTTTTTGCAAAAACATTTCTGTAAAATTAGAAATTACTATTTCTAATCTATTTGAAGTTTGGCTTGAAGAATATTACCACTGACTAAATGCCCTTGTGTTGCAAAGTAAATGAATGGGAGGGAGTCTGTTCTTGGTCTGAGTGCATGCAAAGGTGATTTAAGCCAAAACTGTTGTCACGTTAGTAAATTATTTCAAAGATGAATGTAATATTTGAGATTTTCTCTGTAGTTTGGAATTGATTTTTTTTTTTTACTTTACTAATACTGTATTGTATGAACAAGCTATAAAGCTCTGATTGTGTATGAAGTTGTGACTACCAATCAGTTTGATATTCAAGGAAATAATAGAGATTATTCAAGAAAAAAATGGAAAATTCTGTTTTAGACCTGATTACTGAATAGGTCAAATACATTTCAGAGGCTCAAACTGCTCTGTGACATTTTTTTTCCATTTTAAAATTGTTTCTTTCTTGTTTGTTAGTCTCAGTTCTTTGACTATCTGTCCCCCAAAGCAAACTGGCTATTTACTTGACTGTATGCTTCTTTTACTTTGACCAGTTTATTCAAATCATATAATTATTCTAAGCTGCATAATGAAATATTGAAAGATTTTATTCAATTAGAATTTTAGGTACCACGATTGTATTGCCCTGTCAATAATTTATTTGTATTGTTTTAAAAAAAAAGTGAAATAGTGCTTCTGGGTGCAGGATGTAAAAATCTTCAACCCTGGCTTCCAGAGGCATGCCAGGTGGGTCACGGTTCAAGTCCATCTCAGTAGTCTCTATCTAAAAAAAAACAGAAAAGAAAAAGAAAAGAAAGATGAAACTGTATAACTGATTTTTTAAATGGTCTAAATGAAAAAGTAAAATATCAATTTGGGGAACTTCATTGTTTACAACGTTTATCATCTTTTTTTGTTTGCCTCCCCCCAAAAAAGTTTAGTTTAGCATTTGCAGACTAAAAATAGCAAGTCAATATTTTTTTTTGGAGTTAAAGTGAAAAAGTGGCTGAAGAAAATAAATGCATAATTTCTTAGGGAATAAAGTTGTAGCTATCATACATTAAATAGGCAAAGTTTCCTGTTGGTATTTAGAAAACAGTTCAAATATGAGAAAATATGAGAAAAAGCATGTTGCATTAATCTGTTTTAAATGAGATCATTTTAATAGTTTTATGTAGGGTGGTGGTTTCTTTTTCTTTTTAGGGATAGTTTACAATAGTAAGAAATGTCCTTTATATATGTACACTGGAGAGTTACATATGTATGCTGGAAAGCATGATTGTAACATAAACACCATAGTAATGCATTTAAAATGAATGAAAATGCAAGTTAAAATTACATTATAGTGAAACTTACTTTCCAGCTCTTTAGTGTCAGAGATTTGTGTTAGTGGGTAATTCTTAGAGATTTGAAAACATTGCACAATCCATGTAATTAAGAATTATTATTTCTTTGTAACTTATTATTCATCTTAGCGAGCACTTTTGATTTGGTGGATTAATAACATGGTATAATGTATTTACTTTGTAGAAAACAATTATTTCTACATACATTTATTTTATAAATATCTACTAGATGAAACATACAATGAAACTACCTGTACTAAAATTTGGGAGAACTTTAGGTTCTTTCAAAAATATTAATAATCATTAGCTATAATCTATGATAAAAGTGTTTATTCTGGTTTAGTTAGAAATAATAAACAATTAAAATGTCAACCTCTTATTAAGCCAAATTAATGCATTGATTTAATAGAATAAACATTTTGCAAAAAATAGCTTGATAAGGATTATAAAGTTTATTTTTACATTTAAAATAAAAAAGTACTTTTTTTGTTTTCTCTAAATGTGTCACTGATGTAGTTTCCAATTCCTTGCTAGTTTGTGTGTGTGACTTACTGAAAATACAATACGAAATGTTGGTCTTTTTAACAGTGTTTCTCTTGAACCCAGAGCCTTACACAGACGCCAGGAGTATTAAAGCACTGAGCTATACCTCCAACTTCTAAATGTCTGATTGAAATCCAAGAAAAAATTCCTCTTACAACAAGTATATTCTTTTTTTCCCTCCAAATACTGAATGTAGATATTTGCTTAATCATTGAAATTTTATTTCAATTTTCCTCAGTATTTCTTCTACACAGTTACCATTTGATGGGGGTGTATGCGGGGAGGGGTAATGAATGTGAATGTGTAATATATATTTGCAGTGTGTACTTAGCAGTTATTTTGTTGCAGTCTGTTTAAATGTTGTCTGTGAGTTATGTGAAACCAGCTTTTCTCCATCATCATTACTTAAGTCAGTTGGGTTGATGGTCACTGTACTTCAACTCTTTATTGGTTCTATAGATGGGAGAATTTAAATATCAAAGTTTCTTCTTCAATTATGGCTTGCATTGCTAAAGGCTAAGAGTAGATAAAGTGATGCTGAATGTATTCTACAGTAGTACATTATAGTTTCCACTGCATGAATAAAGCAGTGGGAACTATACCCCAGTTTTTGTATAAATAAAACTATATAATTTTTTGTATAAATAAAACTATACCCCAGTTTTTGTATTCATTCCTGTGCTGAGGGACATCTGGGTTGTTTTGGGGTTCTGCATACTATAAATAAGGCTACAATGAACATAGTGGAGCATGTGTCCTTATTAAATGTTTGAGCATCCTCTAGGTATATGCACAGGAGTGGTATAGCTGGATACTCAGGTACTACTAGGTACAATGTTCTAAGGAACCACCAGAGTGATTTGCAGAGTGGTTGTAACAGCCTGCAATCCTACTAGCAATGAAGGAGTGTTCTTCTTTCATCACATCCTCACCAGCATCTGCTGTCACATGAGCTTTTGATCTGAGCTATTCTGACTTAGGTGAGGTAGGATCTGAGGCTTGTTTTGACTTGTATTTTCCTTGTGACTAAAGATGTTGAAAATTTCTTTAGGTGATTCTCAGCCATTCCAGTTTCTTAGTTAAAAATTCTCTGTTTAGTTCTGTTCATCATTTTTATAGGGTTATTTGGTTCTCTGGAGTCTAACTTCTTAAATTATTTGTATATATTAGATATTATCTGATATAGGATGGGTAAAGATTTTTTCCCAATATTTTGGTTGCTGTTTTGTCCTATTGACAGTGTCCTTTGCCTTATAGAAACTTTGCAATTTTATGACGTCCTATTCATTGATTCTTAATGTTAGCTCATAAGCCATTGGTGCTCTGTTCAGGAACTTTTCCCCTGTGCCCATGTGTTCCAGGCATTTCCCAACTTTCTCTCTCTCTCATTTTTTTATTTGATATAACCTTTATTTACATTTCAAGAGATTTTCCCTTTCCTGGATCCCCCCTCCATGGAAATCCCATAAGCTCTCTTCCCTCCCCCTGTTCCCCAATCCACCCATTCCAACTTCCTTGTCCTGGTATTCCCCCACATTGCTGCACTGAGACTTTCCAGGACCAGGGGCCTCTCCTTCCTTCTGGTGCATCCTTTGATATGTGAATTCTGTCTTGGGTATTCCAAACTTCTAGGCTAATATCTGCTTATCAGTGAGTGCATACCTTGAATATTCTTTTAAGACTGTGTTAACTCACTTAGGATGATATTCACCAGTTTCATCTATTTGTCTAAGAATTTCATGAATTCATTGTTTCGAATGGCTGAATAGTACTCCATTGTGTATATATACCATATTTTCTGTATCCATTCTTCCGTTGAGGGACATCTGGGTTCTCTCCAACTTTCTCTTCTATTAGATTCAGTGTATAGGGTATTATGAGGAGCTCCTTGATCCACTTGGACTTGAGCTTTGTAAAAGGAGAAAAGAATGGATCAATTTACATTCTTCTGCATGTTGACTGCCAGTTGAACCAGCACAATTTCTTGAAAATGCTTTCTTTTATCCACTGGATTGTTTTAGCTCCTTTGTTGAAAATCAAGTGACCATAGGTCTGTGGGTTCATTTCTGGGTTTTCGATTCTACTCCATTGATCTACCTACCTGTCAATGTACCAATACCATGCAGTTTTTACCACTATTGCTCTGTAGTACAGCATGGGATCAGCGATGTTAATTCCTAGGAAGTTCTTTTAAAGTTAAGAATAGTTTTCACTATCGTGGGGTTTTTGTTATTCCAAATGAATTTGAGAATTTCTCTTTCTATGACTATGAAGAACTGAATTGGATTTTGAAGGGGATTGGATTGAACGTGTATATTGCTTTCAACAAGAAATTCAGTTTTCCTATATTAATACAGCCAATCCATGTGCATGGCAGATTTTTCCATTTTCTGACATCTTCGATTTCTTTCTTTATAGATTTGAAGTTCTTAACATAAAGATCATTCCTTTTTCTTTTTTGTTTTTTTAATCAGAGTCACTCCAAAATATTTTATGTTGTTTGTGACTATTGTGAAAGGTGTTGTTTACCTAGTTTCTTTCTTAGGCCATTTTTCCTTTGAGTATAGTAAAGCTACTGATTAGTTTCAGTTCATTTTTTTCCAGCCATATTCCTGAAGATGCTTATCACGATTAACATTTCTCTAGTGGAATTTTTGTTGTCACTTAAGTATACTAGTATATCCCTTTCAAATAGTGATATTTTGACTTATTCCTTTCCAATTTGTATCCCTTTGAAATCCTTTTGTTGTCTAATTGGTCTAGTTAGAGCTTCAAGTACTAAATAGATAGAAAGAAAGTAAGATACCTTGTCTAGTCCCTAATGTTAGCGGGGTTGCTTCAAGTTTCTCTACATTTATTTTGATGTTAGCTACTAGTTTGCTGTATATTGCTTTTACTATGTTTAGGTATGGACATTGAATTCCTGATCTTTCCCAGACCTTTAACATGGTCTCTTGGAGAAACCAACATATTCCATGACAAAACCAAATTTACACAATTATTTCCCCAAATCCACCTCTACAAATGATAATAGATGGTAAACTCCAACACAAGAAGGAAAACTGCACCCTACAAAAAGGAAGAAAATAATTATCTTTTAACAAATCTAAAAACTAGCCACACAAACATAATTCCACTGCTAACAACAACAACAAAAAAAATAACTTGAGAAACAACAATCACTATTTCTTAATATCTCTTACAATAAATGGACTCAATTCCCCAATAAAAATAGACTAACAGGCTGAATTTGTTAGCAGGGACCCAGCATTTTTCTGCATACAGCTGGAAATATCATTGTATCTTTTAATAGGAGAGCTAAATATCCTGGGTAATTTGTAGAAAATATAATTATTTTTTATTTCATAAAAAGAACAGTTGAATATTGATAGCTGGCTACCAAAAAATCCCAGACTTATTTAAACTCCCGATGCATGAAGAAAGCTCCTCCTTTTCTCTCTGTATAATGGTGATTATAGTACAATATTCTTTTCTGTTAATTTGTGAGGATTCAGTGAGGCACCTTAGGAGAGCCTATAGACCAGGAAATTGTGTGTGTGTGTGTGTGTGTGTGTTGAAAAGAACAGAGAGAAATAAGAATTTACTTGAGGCAAATGGAAGCATTTTCATCCCCTTCCCCATTGTAGAACCAGGAACAATGTTCTCTTCAGTTCATACCAACTCCCTACCCCTTGACAGGGAGTTGTTGGTAAGAACAGCATCTCTGAGAGAAAGATCGTTGTACCCTAATAGCTCACTGGGATAATTTTGAGACAGGCATGATTCTATTCTTTAAACATAAGGTTAAATCCCATCTCTGAGATCCTCAACAGGAGTTGAGGCAGACCATCAAGTACTAGCTGGAACAGACATTATAGACATAACTACAAACTCCTTCTGCCACGAGCCCCCCAAGCCTGATGGCAAAGGTTGTGTGCACTCCACATGCAGTGTTTTGTCCAATGTTTCTAAGGGTTTCTCCAAAAGTCTTTCTCAAAGACATTTCTTTACCTTGGCCTCATTAGCCATTCCACTAAAAAATTGTAATTCTAATGACAAAAGAATAACACTTATGATTTTGTTTATTATTTTGCTATTCTCTGAACCAGGAAGACACAAATACAAATGATGATACCATTGGTAATGAATAGAAAACTATGCATCCATCCAGAGAAAGAGACAGGCCAGCAGATATAGTGGTGACTACATGTTACAGATAAAAAGAGAAGCACAAATTTTGTCATGACATGAAGGTTTCTCCTAAAAGTTATGTTTTGGAAACTGTTGTGTGACTATTCCAGGGCATATGTGGCAAAACTGTCTATTCATTCTAAAGTGAGCACTGCCAAAAGACCAAAGTAATGTTTTCAGACAAGATAAGCTCAGTGAACCAGTGAGTTGAATGAGGAAGCAGATGTCAGGAAACAACATTAGAATGCCTACTGCATTCATTAAATCTACATCCTTGTACAGATAGCTGATTAGCTAACTTTCTCTCCTGGTTATTTCCTTAGAAGGGGTCTTCTGTACTGTGTAGCTGTTACCAATGGAGGGGCTCTTCCTACAATGTAAGTTCCAGAAGCTTTCTGAGACTTTGTGAGCTTGTTTTTATTTCTGAAGCCTTATGTGTTTTCTTTACTTCATTAATCTTGAAAAGTCCTGCTGAAAAGGGAAACATTTATCTTAGATGATATAGCTATATTACAGGAACCCATCAATGACAGGAGATGGGAGCTACCAATAGTCACTTGTCATGAAAGTCCCACAAGTAATGAGGTTAAGGATGTGAGGCTGCTGGGGCTATCTCCCATAATTTCTTTTGTTGTCTGATGCCTTCTGCCATATACGACATAGTAGAAGATACCCACCAGATAGTCACATTTTTATGTTGAACTTTACAAACATCAGAACTCTAAGATATAAATTTCTGTTCTTTCTTTTTTTTTGTTTTGTTTTTTTGTTTTTGTTTTTGTTTTTTTTAATTTTTTTTTATTTATTGATATATTTATTTACATTTCAAATGATTTCCCCTTTTCTGGACCCCCACTCCCTGCCCATGACATTTTATTATAGGAGCACAAAAGAAACCCTAATTCCTTTCAACAAAAGTCAGCTTCCTATACCATGGCAAAATTTGATAGGAGTTGAGCTGAAGAAATGTTCTATAGATCACATTTTCTTTTCTGTACTCAGTTTCCTGTATGACTAGGTTCTTATATTCACCTATAGAGGACCTGAAAGGTGTAGTTCACAGTCAGACAAGAGCATACAGGTATTAGTTATTTTTCTGCTGTTGTGATATAATTCCTGTATAAAAGTAATTGATGGGAGAGTTTTGAATAACAGTTTCAGGAAATCACTCCATAGTGTTTATGGGATGAGAGGGGAGGTATATAAGAAGAGAGGGAAGCTAGCTCATCATAGAACATTTTTATTAAGGAAGCAAAGCATGTAAAGAAAGTGGGTCAGCCTATAAAAACTCTTGGTCCTACCACAGTGGTTCGCTTTGTTCAATAAAGCCCTACTTCTGAAAGTTTCTTCAACATTCCCAAACAGTATCAACAGTAGGAGATGAAATGATCATTTATTTTCCTATGTCATGGAGACTTGATGCCTCTTTAGAATGAACTAGTGGAACAAAAGACAGAAAGTAGGTCATAGACTTTCATGAAGAAGTTCCATTTTGTGTCCCTTCAAAATGATGAAAAAGCCTTAATGCCCTTGCATTAATGGAGTCAAAAAGCCCTTACATTAATGGAGTTCTCCTAGAATTTTATATGCATTTTGATTGCTTTTAAATTTTCATCACAGGTTATTTCCTCTGCTTTTCCTCTCACAGCTTAAAAAGTAGGCATTTTTTCCCTAGTTCTTGGTCCCAGAAGATTTTCTGTTCTTTGCTTTGTAAAGTCTGTGTCTGGTTAAAAAAGAAAAAAAAAAAAAAAAAAAAAAAGGGTGGCAGCAGGAGCCGCAGCATCTGCCTCCTGCCAGTCAGTTACAAAAGTCTCTCTGCCATCTTGGATCTCGTGCGCCCGAGAGATCAGACAGACTGAGGTACACAAATATAACCCAAGGCCAACATCTAGTCTGCCTTAAAATGTCAAATACCAGCCAGAGACAAGACCTACAAACGCCATTCAAACAGCCTGTGCTCAGCACTTTTGTGAGGAGCAGAAATGATATAAACTTGGTCCATTTTGGATACAAAGATACCTTAATCAGAGTCTTTATTTAAATAACGTCTTTATTTAAATGTGAAATTTAGTTACCATTGTCTTCAAACAAGAACATCCCAAGATTTAAGTTTTCCTTAAAAATGCACAACAAGTATTATTCATTTCTCCATAATAAAATTACTACATGTTCAGACTGGGAGAACCAGAAAATGGAAAAGACTAAAAAAATAATGACCCACATTCCACCACAGAGAAAATGGAACAAACACATGGAAACTCAAACTGTAAAAGGTGAGCAGGTTCCACCTGCTTTACCTGAGGACTCCATCATTGCTGTGATTTAATTCATGTCTTTTCTTTGTCTGTATTTAAAACTCATGATAATGTTAAGCTTATTCTTATTTTGCTAACCTTGTATTAGGAAGTGTTTTTTGATATTTAGAGTCTGCAAGAACATCAAGCCAATTTGAGAGTGCCAACACAACTTTTGGTTCATGAGGAATGATTTTCTTTTTCCTCATTAAACATAGGCTATAAATTGTAATTGTTCATCATGATAATTGTTATGATGTGAATAGGTATGTCTCCCATAGACCCATGTGTTTCTATGCTTGGCAATATAGAGTAGAAATATTAGAAGGATTGGACTTGTTGTAGCAACTGTTGTCTTGTTGCAGGAAGTGTGTCACTGAAGAAGTAGGTTTTGAGGTTGCATATATGCTCAAGCTATGAACAGTTTATGACACAGTCTCCTTTTATTGCCTGCAGGTCAAGATATAGACCTTTCTCTCTTTTTTTAATACCATTTTTTCAATATATTTTTATTTACATTTCAAATGATTTCCCCTTTTCAGGGCCACTCTACTCCCCGAAAATCGCATAAACCGCCTTCCCTCCCCCTGTTCTCCCATCCACCCCTTCCAACTTCTCTGTTCTGGATTTGCCCTATACTGCTACACTGAGTCTTTTCAGAACCAGGGACCACTCCTTTGTTCTATTTGTACCTCATTTGATGTATCGATTATGTTATGGGTATTCCAATTTTCGAGGCTAATATCCACTTATTAGTGAGTACATACCATGATTGATCTTTAGAGACTGGGTTACCTCACTTATTTTGATGTTGTCCAACTCCATCCATGTGTCTAAGAATTTCATGAATTCATTGTTTCTAATGGATGAATAGTACTCCATTGTGTACATATACCACATTTTTTGCATCCATTTTTTCGTTGAGGGATACTTGGGTTCTTTCCAGGTTCTGGATATTATAAATAGGGCTGCTATGAGCATAGTGGAGCATGTATCCTTACTACATGCTGGGGAGTCTTCTGGGTATATGCCCAGGAGTAATATAGCAGGATCCTCCAGAAGTGATGTACCCAATTTTCTGAGGAACCGCAGGACTGATTTCCAGAGTGGTTGTACCAGTTTGCAACCCCACCAGCAGTGGAGGAGTGTTCCTCTTTCTCCACAACCTCACCAACACCTGCTTTCTCCTGAATTTTTAATCTTACCCATTCTGACTGGTGTAAGGTGAAATTTCAGGGTTGTTTTGATTTGCATCGACTAATGACTAATGAAGTTGAGCATTTCTTAAGATGCTTCTCAGCCATCGAAAGTTCTTCAGGTGAAAAATCTTTGTTTAGCTCTGTACCCCATTTTTTAATAGGGTTATTTGGTTTTCTGGGGTCTAACTTCTTGAGTTATTTATATATATTGGATATTAGTCCTCTATCTGATGTAGGATTGGTGAAGATCTTTTCCCAATTTGATGGTTGCCGTTTTGTCCTTTTAACAGTGTCCTTTGCCTTACAGAAACTTTGTAATTTTATGAGGTTCCATTTGTCAATTCTTGATCTTAGAGCATAAGCTATTGGTGATCTGTTCAGGAACTTTCCCCCGTGCCCATGTCCTCAAGGGTCTTCCCCAGTTTCTTTTCTTTTTTTTTTTTTTTTTTTTTAAGTTTTTTTTTATTTGATATATTTTTTATTTACATTTCAAATGATTTCCCCTTTTCTAGCCTCCCACTCCCCAAAAGTCCCGCAACCCCCCTTCTTTCCCCCTGTCTTCCCACCCACCCCTCCCCACTTCCCCGTTCTGGTTCTGCCGAATATTGCTTCATTGAGTTTTTCCAGAACAGGGTGCCACTCTTCCTTTCTTCTTGTACCTCCTTTGATGTGTGGATTATGTTTTGGGTATATCAGTTTTCTAGATTAATATCCACTTATTAGTGAGTGCATACCATGATTCACCTTTTGAGTCAGGGTTACTTCACTTAGTATGATGTTCTCTAGCTCCATCCATTTGCCTATGAATTTCATGAATTCCTTGTTTCTAATGGCTGAATAGTACTCCATTGTGTAGATATACCACATTTTTGCATCCACTCTTCTTTTGAGGGATACCTGGGTTCTTTCCAGCATCTGGAAATTATAAATAAGGCTGCTATGAACATAGTAGACCATGTATCCTTATTACATGGTGGGGAATCCTCTGGGTATATGCCCAGGAGTGGTATAGCAGGATCTTCTGTAAGTGAGGTGCTCAGTTTTTGGAGGAACCACCAGACTGATTTCCAGAGTGTTTGTACCAATTTGCAACCCCACCAGCAGTGGAGGAGTGTTCCTCTTTCTCCACACCCTCCCCAATACCTGCTGCCTCCTGAATTTTTAACCTTAGCCATTCTGACTGGTGTAAGGTGGAATCTCAGGGTTGTTTTGATTTGCATTTCCCTAATGACTAATGAAGTTGAGCATTTTTTAAGATGCTTCTCCGCCATCCGAAGTTCTTCTATTGAGAATTCTTTGTTTAACTCTGTACCCCATTTTTTAATAGGGTTGTTTGGTTTTCTGGAGTCTAACTTCTTGAGTTCTTTATATATATTGGATATTAGAACTCTATCTGATGTAGGATTGGTGAAGATCTTTTCCCAATTTGCTGGTTGCCGATTTGTCCTCTTGATGGTGTCCTTTGCCTTACAGAAACTTTGTAATTTAATGAGGTCCCATTTTTCAATTCTTGATCTTAGAGCATAAGCTATTGGTGTTCTGTTCAGGAACTTTCCCCCTGTACTGATGTTCTCAAGGGTCTTCTCTGTTTCTTTTTTATTAGCTGCAGAGTGTCTGGCTTTATGTAGAGGTCCTTGATCCATTTGGAGTTGAGATTATTACAAGGAGATGAGGATGGATCAATTCCCATTCTTCTGCATGCTGACCTCCAGTTGAACCAGGACCATTTGTTGAAAATGCTATCTTTTTTCCATTGGATGTTTTTTAGCTCCTTTGTCAAGGTTCAAGTGGCCACAGCTGTGTGGGGTCATTTTTGGATCTTCAATCCTGTTCCATTTATCTGCATGCCTGTCACTGTACCAATACCATGCAGTTTTTAACACTATTGTTCTGTAGTATTGCTTGAGGTCAGGGATACTGAGACCCCCTGAATTTCTTTTGTTTTTGAGAATAGTTTCAAGTATCCTGAGTTTTTGTTGTTCCAGATGAATTTGAGAATTGCTCTTTCTAACTCTATGAAGAACTGAATTAGGATTTTGATGGGTATTGCATTGAATCTGTATAATGTTTATGGCAAAATGGCCATTTTAACTATATTAATCCTGCTGATCCATGAACATGGGAGATTTTTCCATTTTTTGAGGTCTTCTTCCATTTCCTTCTTCAGAGTCTAGAAGATCTTGTCATACAGGTCTTTCACATGTTTGGTAAGAGTCACCCCAAGGTACTTTATACTGTTTGTAGCTATTGTGAAGGGTGTCATTTCTATAATTTTTTCTCAGCCTGCTTATCCTTTTAGTATAAGGAAGGCTACTGATTTGCTTGAGTTTATTTTATAACCTTCCACTTTGCTGAAACTGTTTATCTGCTCTAGGAGTTCTTTAGTGATATATTTTTTTGGCTCACTTAGGTAGACTATCATATCATCTGCAAATAATGATAGTTTGACTTCCTTCTTTCCAATTTGTATCCCTTTGACCTCCTTATGTTGTCTAATTGCCTGAGTTAGTACCTCAAGTACAATATTGAAAAGATAAGGAGAAAGGGGGCAGCCATGTCTAGTCCCTGACTTTAGTGGGATTGATTCAAGTTTCTCTCCATTTCATTTGATGCTGGCTACTGGTTTGCTGTATATTGTTTTACTATGTTTAGATATGGGCCTTGAATTCCTATCCTTTCCTAGACTTTTAGCATGAAAGGGTGCTAAATTTTATCAAAGGCTTTTTTATCATCCAATGAAATGACCATGTGGTTTTTTTCTTATAGTTCGTTTATGTAGTGGATTGCATTGATGGATTTCCATATATTAAACAAACCCTGCATCCCTGGGATAAAGCCTACTTGATCATGTTGGATGATTGTTTTTATGTGTTCTTGGATTCGGTTGGCAAGAATTTTATTGAGTATTTTTACATCAATATTCATAAGGTAAATTGGTCTGAAGTTTTCTTTCTCTGTTGGATCTTTGTGTGGTTTTGGTATGAGTGTAATTGTGGGTTTGTAGAAGAGGTTGGCTAGTGTTCTTTCTAATTCTATTTTCTGGAATAGTTTGAAGAGTATTGGTGTTAGTTCTTTGAAGGTCTGATAGAATTCTGCACTGAAACCATCTGGTCCTGTGCTTTTTTTGGTTGGAAGACTTTCTATGACCCCTTCTATTTCTTTAGGTGTCATGGGACCGTTTAGATGATCTATTTGGTCCTGATTTAATTTTGGTATTTGGTATCTGTCTAGGAAATTGTCCATTTCCTCCAGATTCTCCAGTTGTGTTGAGTATAGGCTTTTGTAGTAGGATCTGATGATTCTCTGAATTTCCTCAGTTTCTGTTGTTATATCTCTCTTTTCATTTCTAAGTTTGTTAATCTGTATACTCTTTTTGTACCATTTGGTCAGTCTGGCTAAGGGTTTTTCTATGTTGTTGATTTTCTCTAAGAACCAGCTCCTGGATTTGTTGATTCTTTGTATGCTTCTCTTTGTTTCCACTTGATTGATTTCAGTCTTGAGTTTGATGATTTCCTGTCTTCTTCTCCTCCTGGGTGAAGTAGCTTCTTTTTGTTCCAGAGCTTTCACGTGTGCCATTATGCTGCTAGTGTGTCCTCTCTCCTGTTTCTTTTTGGAGGCATTCAGGGCTATTAGTTTTTCTCTTAGCACTGCTTTCATTGTGTCCCAAAGATTTGTGTATGTTGTGCCTTCATTTTCATTAAATTCTAAAAAGTCTCTGAATTCTTTCTTGATTTCTTCTTTGGACAATATGTCATTGAGTAAAATATTGTTCAGCCTCCATGTGTATATGGGCTTTCAGTTGTTTCTGTTCCTATTGAAGACCACTCTTTTTTTTTTATTTTATTCAATATATTTTTATTTACATTTCAAATGATTTTCCTTTTTCTGGTCCCCTACTCCCCGAATGTCACATAAGCCCCCTTCCTTCCCTCTGTTCTCCCACCCATCCCTTCCCACTTCCCTGTTCTGGTTTTGTCTTATACTGCTACACTGAGTCTGTCCAGAACTAGGGGCCACTCCTCCATTCATCTTGTACCTCATTTGATGTGTGTATTATGTTTTGGGTATTCCAGTTTTCCAGGCTAATATCCACTTAATAGTGAGTGCATACCATGGTTGATCTTTTGAGTTACCTCACTTAGTATGATGTTCTCCAGGCCCATCCATTTGCCTAAGAATTTCATGAATTCATTGTTTCTAATGGCTGAATAGTACTCCATTGTGTATATATACCACATTTTTTGCATCCATTTTTCTTTTGAGAGATACCTGGGTTCTTTACAGCTTCTGGCTATTATAAATAGGGCTGCACCTTACTTCCAGAAGATCCTGCTATACCACTCCTGGGCATATACCCAGAAGACTCCCCACCATGTAATAAGGATACATGTTCTACTATGTTCATAGCAGCCCTATTTGTAATTGCCAGATGCTGGAAAGAGCCCAGGTATCCCTCAACAGAAGAGTGGATGCAAAAAATGTGGTATATCTACACAATGGAGTACTATTCAGCCATTAGAAACAATGAATTCATGAAATTCTTAGGCAAATGGATGGAGCTAGAGAATATCATACTAAGTGAGGTAACCCAGACTCAAAAGGTGAATCATGGTATGCACTCACTAATAAGTGGATATTAACCTAGAAAACTGGAATACCCAAAACATAATCCACACATCAAATGAGGTACAAGAAGAAAGGAGGAGTGGCCCCTGGTTCTGGAAAGACTCAGTGAAACAGTATTCAGCAAAACCAGAACGGGGAAGTGGGAAGGGGTGGGTGGGAGGACAGGGGAAGAGAAGGGGGTTTGCGGGACTTTCGGGGAGTGGGGGGGCTAGAAAAGGGGAAATCATTTGAAATGTAAATAAATTATATCGAATAATAAAAAAAAAAATAAATAGGGCTGCGATGAACATAGTGGACCCGTATTACATGCTTATTACATGCTGGGCAATCCTCTGGGTATATGCCCAGGAGTGGTATAGCAGAATCTTTCAGAAGTGATATGCCCAGTATTCTGAGGAACCACCAGAGTGATTTCCAGATTAGTTGTACTAATTTGCAACCCCACCAGCAGTGGAGGAGTGTTCCTCTTTCTCCACATACTCCCCAACGTGAAGACCACTCTTACTCTATAGTGATCTGATAGGAGGCATGGAATTAGTTCTATCTTCTTATATCTGTTGAGGTCTGTCTTATGATCAATTATATGGTCGATTTTGGAGAAGGTACCATGAGGTGCATAGAAAAAGTTATATTCTTTTGCTTTAGGGTGAAATGTTCTATAAATACCAGTCAAATCAAACTGGTCCCAAGCTTCAATTAGTTTTACTGTGTCCTTGCTTAGTTTGTATTTCCCGATTGGTCCATTGAGGGTAGTGCAGTGTTGAAGTCACCCACAAGTATTGTGTTAGGTGCAATGTGTGCTTGGAGCTTTAGTAAAGTTTCTTTTATGAACGAGGTTGCCCTTACATTCAGTGCATAGATGTTCAGAATGAAAACTTCTTCTTGGTGGATTTTTCCTTTGACCAGCAAGAAGTTTCCTTCCATATCTCTTTTGATGACTTTAGGTTGAAAGCCAATTTTATCTGATATTAGAAAATCTACTCCAGCTTTTTTCCTGCGACCATTGGCTTGTAAAATTGTCTTCCAGCCTTTTACTCTAAGGTCATTTTTGTCTTTGACACTGAGGTATGTTTCCTGTATGCAGCAAAATGTAGGGTCCTGTTTCCTTATCCAGTCTGTTAGTCTATGTGTTTTTTTGGGGGGGAATTGAGTCCATTGATGTTAAGAGATATTGAAACTAATAGAAAAGAAATTGGTGGCTTCCGGGCAGCCAGCTGGGAGAAGTCAGTGTGCTCTGGTGAATCCAGCGGGCCCCAGTGGGAGCCTTCACGTGCCTGCTTTGGGATCTGAACAGCCTGGGCCACAGCACTCCAGGAAGTGCGGGAGACCTGGTGTGCACCCAGAGGCAGTCTGGAAGCTCACAGCAGAGTTTGCTCCTGTGACACAGAGCTTAGGCTCCATTCTGGAGGCCTCTGGCAGTAGCCCTCAGATCTCTCTGCTTCCAGATCCAGATCAGCCTGGGCGGCAACACCACATCTCCAGGTCCTGCAAGAGGCAAGCAGGGCTTCCGGGCGGCCAGCAGGGAGAAGTCGGTGTGCTCCAGTGAATCCAACAGGCCCCAGAGGGAACCTTCAGGTGTCTGCTTCGGGATCTGAACAGCCTGGGCATCAGCACCCTGTCTCCAGGCAGTGCAGGAGGTAACCTGTTCACCAGAGGCCACCTGGGAAGGGGCAGCTTGCACTGGTGAGTCCAGCATTGACAAGACCAACTAACAACAGTGAGAACTAGATGGCAAAAGGCAAACGCAGGAGCGTCACTAACAGAAATCAAGGCAATATGGCAACATCTGAACCCAATTCTCCTTTACCAGCATGTCCTGGATACCCCATCATACCAGTAAAACAAGATTTGGATTTAAAATCACTGGTCATGATGCTGGTACAGGAACACATGAAGGACATACTTAAAGAAATTCAGGAGAAAATGGATCAAAAGTTAGAAGCCCTTGCAAGGGAAACACAAAAATCATTGAAAGAAATCCAGGAGAATACAAAAGCTAATAATGAGGAAACGGAAAAAACACTTAAAGAAATACAGGAGAACTTTGGTCAACAGGCTGAGGTCATGAAAGAGGAAACACAAAAATCTCTTAAAGAATTACAGGAAAGCACAAACAATCAAGTGAAGGAGCTAAGCAAAACCATCCAGGATCTAAAACCAGAAGTAGAAACAACTAAGAAAACTCAAAGGGAGACAACTTTGGAGATAGAAAGCCTTGGGAAGAAATCAGGGGACATAGATGCAAATATCAAGAACAGAATGCAAGAGATAGAAGAATCTCAGATGCTGAAGATACCATAGAAACCATGGACTCAACAGTTAAAGAAAATGCAAAATGCAAGAAGCTTGTAGCCCAAAATATCCAGGAAATCCAGGACACAATGAGAAGACCAAACCTAAGGATTATAGGCATAGATGAGAGTGAAGATTTACAACTTAAAGGGCCAGGAAATATCTTCAATAAAATTATGGAAGAAAACTTCCCTAACCTAAAGAGAGAGATGCCCATGAATATACAAGAAGCCTACAGAACTCCAAACAGACTGGACCAGAACAGAAATACTTCCCATCACATAATAATCAAAACACCAAATGTACTAAACAAAGAAAGAATATTAAAAGCAGTAAGAGAAAAAGTCCAAGTAATATATAAAGGAAGACCTATCAGAATCACAGCAGACTTTTCACCTGAGACTATGAAGACTAGAAGATCCTGGGCAGATCTCATGCAGACACTAAGAGAACACAAATTCCAGCCAAAACTACTATATCCAGCAAAACTCTGAAGCACTGTAGATGGAGAAACTAAGATATTCCATGAAAAAATCAAGTTTACCCAATATCTATCCACGAACCCAGCCCTACAAAGGATAATATGAGGAAAACACCAAAACAAGGAGGGAAACTTCACCCTGGAAAAAGCAAGATAGTAACCTTTCATCAAACCCAAAAGAAGTTAAGCATTCAAATTTAAAAAATAACGTCAAAATGACAGGAAGTAACAATCACTATTCCTTAATATATCTTAATATTAATGGACTCAATGCCCTAGTAGAAAGACATAGACTAACTGACTGGATATGTAAACAGGACCCTACATTTTGCTGCTTACAGGAAATACACCTAAGGGTCAAAGACAAACACTACCTTAGAGTAAAAGGCTGGAAGACAATTTTACAAGCAAATGGTCTCAGGAAACAAGCTGGAGTAGCCATTTTAATATCAGATAAAATTGACTTTCAACCCAAAGTTTTCAAAAGAGACTCTGAGGGACACTTCTTGCTGGTCAAAGGAAAAATACAACAAGAAGAACTCTCAATCCTGAACATCTATGCTCCAAATGCAAGGGCACCCTCTTTCGTAAAAGAAACTTTATTAAAGCTCAAAGCACACATTGCACCTAACACAATAATTGTGGGTGACTTCAACACTGCACTTTCCTCCTCAATGGACCGATCAGGAAAGCAGAAACTAAACAAGGACACAATTAAACTAATTGAAGCTTTGGAAAAATTAGATTTAACAGATATATATAGAACATTCTATCCTAAGGCAAAAGAATATATCTTTTTCTCAGCATCTCATGGTACCTTCTCCAAAATCGACCATATAATTGGCCACAAGACAGACCTCAACAAATATATGAAGATTGAACTAATCCCATGCCTCCTATCAGATAACTATGGAGTAAAAGTGGTCTTCAATAGCAAAAAAAAAAAAAAAAAAAAACAACAGAAAACTCACATACACGTGGAAACTGAACAATATTCTACTCAATGATACCTTGGTCAAAGAAGAAATAAAGAAAGAAATTAAAGACTTTTTAGAACACAATGAAAATGAAGACACAACATACTCAAATCTATGGGACACAATGAAAGCAGTGCTAAGAGGAAAACTCATAGCCCTGAGTGCCTCAAAAAGAAAATGGAGAGAGCATACATTACCAGCTTAATGACACACCTGAAAGACCTGGAACAAAAAGAAGCTATTTCACCCAGGAGGAGTAGAAGGCAGGAAATCATCAAACTCAGGGCTGAAATCAATCAAGTAGAAACAAAGAGAGCCATACAAAGAATCAACAAAACCAGGAGCTGGTTCTTTGAGAAAATCAACAAGATAGATAAACCCTTAGCCAGATTGACCAAAGGGCACAGAGAAAGTATCCAGATTAACAAACTTAGAAATGAAAAGGGAGATTTAACAACGGAAACTGAGGAAATCCAAAAAATCATCAGATCCTACTACAAGAGCCTATACTCAACACAACTGGAGAATCTGGAGGAAATGGACAATGTCTTTGACAGATACCAAATACCAAAATTAAATCAGGACCAACTAGACCATCTAAACAGTCCCATAATGCCTAAAGAAATAGAAGGAGTCATAGAAAGTCTTCCAACCAAAAAAAGCACAGGACCAGATGGTTTCAGTGCAGAATTCTATCAGACCTTCAAAGAAGAGTTAACACCAATACTCTTCAAACGATTCCACAAAATAGAAACAGAAGGAACACTACCCAATTCCTTCTATGAAACCACAATTACGCTGATACCAAAACCACACAAAGATCCAACAAAGAAAGAGAACTTCAGACCAATTTCCCTTATGAACATCGATGCAAAAATACTCAATAAAATTCTTGCCAACCGAATCCAAGAACACATCAAAGCGATCATCCACCATAATCAAGTAGGCTTTATCCCGGGAATGCAGGGTTGGTTCAATATACGGAAATCCATCAATACAATCCACTACATAAACAAACTCAAAGAACAAAACCACATGGTCATTTCATTGGATGCTGAAAAAGCATTGAAAAAATTCAGCATCCTTTCATGCCTAAAGTCTTGGAAAGAACAGGAATTCAAGGCCCATACCTAAACATAGTAAAAGCAATATACAGCAAACCGGTAGGCAGCATCAAACAAAATGGAGAGAAACTTGAAGCAATCCCACTAAAATCAGGGAGTAGACAGGGCTGCCCCCTTTCTCCTTATCTTTTCAATATTATACTTGAGGTACTAGCTCGGGCAATTCAACAGCATAAAGAGGTCAAAGGGATACAAAATGGAAAGGAAGAAGTCAAACTATCATTATTTGCAGATGACATGATAGTCTACCTAAGTGACCCAAAAAACTCCACTAGAGAACTCCTACAGCTGATAAACAACTTCAGCAAAGTGGCAGGTTATAAAATCAACTCAAGCAAATCAGTGGCCTTCCTATACTCAAAGGATAAGCAGGCTGAGAAAGAAATTAGGGAAATGATCCCCTTCACAATAGCCACAAACAGTATAAAGTATCTTGGGGTGACTCTTACCAAACATGTGAAAGATCTGTATGATAAGAACTTCAAGACTCTGAAGAAGGAAATGGAAGAAGACCTCAAAAAATGGGAAAACCTCCCATGCTCATGGATCGGTAGAATCAATATAGTTAAAATGGCCATTGTGCCAAAAGCAATCTACAGATTCAATGCAATACCCATCAAAATCCCAACTCAATTCTTCACAGAGTTAGAAACAGCAATTAACAAATTCATCTGGCATAACAAAAAACCCAGGATAGCTAAAACTATTCTCAGCAACAAAAGAAAGTCTGGGGGAATCAGTATCCCTGACCTCAAGCAATACTACTGAGCAATAGTGTTAACTGCATGGTATTGGTACAGTGGCAGGCAGGAGGATCAATGGAACAGGATTGAAGATCCAGAAATGAACCCGCACACCTATGGTCACTTGATCCTCGACGAAGAGGCTGAAAACATCCAATGGAAAAAGATAACCTTTTCAACAATGGTGCTGTTTCAACTGGAGGTCAGCATGCAGAAAAATGCGAATTGATCCATCCTTGTATCCTTGTACTAAGCTCAAATCCAAATGGATCAAGGACCTCCACATAAAGCCAGACACTCTGAAGCTAATTGAAAAGAAACTGTGGAAGATCCTTGAGGACATTGGTACAGGGAGAAAGTTTCTGAACAGAACACCCATAACGTATGCTCTAAGATCAAGAATTGACAAATGGGACCTCATAAAATTACAAAGTTTCTGTAAGGCAAAGGACACCAAAAAGAGGACAAATCGGCAACCAGCAAATTGGGAAAAGATCTTCACCAATCCTACATCAGATAGAGGGCTAATATCCAATATATATAAAGAACTCAAGAAGTTAGACTCCAAAAAAACAAACAACCCTATTAAAAAATGGGGTACAGAGTTAAACATAGAATTCTCAATAGAAGAACTTCGGATGGCGGAGAAGCATCTTAAAAAATGCTCAACTTCATTAGTCATTAGGGAAATGCAAATCAAAACAACCCTGAGATTCCACCTTACACCAGTCAGAATGTCTAAGGTTAAAAATTCAGGAGGCAGCAGATGTTGGGGAGGGTGTGGAGAAAGAGGAACACTCCTCCACTGCTGGTGGGGTTGCAAATTGGTACAAACACTCTAGAAATCAGTCTGGTGGTTCCTCCAAAAACTGGGCACCTCACTTCCAGAAGATCCTTCTATACCACTCCTGGGCATATACCCAGAGGATTCCCCACCATGTAATAAGGATATATGTTCTACTATGTTCATAGCAGCCTTATTTACAATTGCCAGATGCTGGAAAGAACCCAGGTATCTTTCAACAGAAAAGTGGATGCAAAAAATGTGGTATATCTACACAATGGAGTACTATTCAGCCATTAGAAACAATGAATTCATGAAATTCTTAGGCAAAGGATGGAGCTAGAGAACATCATACTAAGTGAAGTAACCCTGACTCAAAAGGTGAATCATGGTATGCACTCACTAATAAGTGGATATTAACCTAGAAATCTGATATACCCAAAACATAATACACACATCAAAGGAGGTACAAGAAGAAAGGAAGAGTGGCCCCCTGTTCTGGAAAGACTCAGTGAAGCAGTATTCAGCAAAACCAGAACGGGGAAGTGGGAAGGGGTGGGTGGGAGGACAGGGGGAGAGAAGGGGGCTTGCGGGACTTTTGGGGAGTGGGGGGCTAGACAAGGGGAAATCATTTGAAATGTAAATAAAAAATATATCAAATAAAAAACTTAAAAAAAAAAGAAAAGAAAAGAAATTGGGGAATACCCTAGAGGACATGGGCACGGGGGAAAGTTCCTGAACAGATCAGCAATAGCTTATGCTCTAAGATCAAGAATTGACAAATGGGACCTCATAAAATTACACAGTTTCTGTAAGGCAAAGAACACTGTTAAAAGGACAAAATGGCAACCATCAAATTGGGAAAGGATATTCACCAACCCTACATCTGATAGAGGGCTAATATCCAATATAAACAAAGAAAGTTAGACCCCAGGGAACCAAATAACCCTATTACAAAATGGGGTAGAGATCTAAACAAATAATTTTTACTTGAAGAAATTCGGATTTCTGAGAGGCACCTTAAGAAGTGCTCAACATCATTAGTCATTAGGGAAATGCAAATCAAAACAACCCTGAGATTTCACCTTACACCAATCAGAATGGCTAAGGTCAAAATCTCTGGAGATAGCAGGTGTTGGCAAGGATGTGGAGAAATTGATCCATTCTTATCTCCTTGTACAAAGCTCAAGTCCAAGTGGATCAAGAACCTCAGCATAAGACCAGACACAGTGAAATTAATAGAAAACGACCCATGGATAGTGCATGTGATAACTTTCACCTTTATTTTGTTTTTCTGTTAATGACTGTAGTTTTAGCATGAATAGATCATAGTACAAAATTTAAAATGTAAAAAAGTCAACTGTAGAATATCTTTAATCTGTGTATGATTCCTAAGCACCATCTCCTCACAGGACACTTTACACACTGACATTGTGTTCTGCTGCTCCTGATAACACATTTCAGTGTGAGGTGAAGGCCAGACCCACTCCAGAACATCATAGAGCAAGAAACAGCCACTTTTTTAGGACTTGGTCAATTTCTTACTCTTGTCCCACTCTTCTAAAACATAGCTTATGGCATTTCCAATAGGCCAGTGCCAATGAAATGCAACCTGTTCTTCAGACACTGTGCTCATCACAAAAACAATATGGAACAGAAAAAAACTGTTGACCCCAAAGGGCTCACTGCATAATTCAGAAGTAAGCATAGATGATCTGACCAGGCAGGGATTGGGAGGGAAGCTGAAGAAGGATTAATGAAGAAAAATTAACCTTCATTCTAGAGTATGTCAGAAAAACTTTAAAAGGAAGAGAGGAATTACAGAGATGAAGTAATATGAGCTAAGTCATAGTGTTAGTTGGGCCACACTATTTTATAAAGCAACTAAATTTTGGTAAATTGGTAATAATTTCACAAAGACAGAGTAATTAAAACTAAAGCAATTTGTTATTCTAATTACTACCACCTAAAAAAAAACCTAGTGACATATTTCTGGATTACTTCTCATTCTTTTAGTAAGTACTGCCCAATAATTCCCTAATCACACCTACCAACATCTAGTCTTTGGCCCAGACAATGAGGTTATTGAGATGCTCTTTCCATAGCTACAACCAATATGAAAGAAAACAACCTGCCTGGGTTCTCAACAAAGAGAGCTCCCTTCTGCAGTGTTCTCAGATAAAAGTATGTTTCCTGGTTCTAACACTTCCTTGTCTATTTTATCCTTTTTTGATCTTTCATGAATTAGTCAGGGTTTGGGGGAAGAAAAGAACAGACAGAATTGATGCATACTATAAAGAAGGAATTCATTAGATTGCTTCACACAACACAGGCTTGGTAGTCCAATACCGACTGTCTTTGTGCTGAATACCTGAGAAACCAGTAGCTGTTCAGTCCAGGTAGCTACAAACTTCAGCAACTCATCTCTAGAACTAGCACTGAAATACTCAAGTATTCCAGTACTTGCTCTCTATATTCAAGAGCTAAAGAAGCTGTGTTCTGATCAGAATGAAGGATGGAGCAGCATGCCAGCAACAAATTAGATGCAAAATCAACAAGAAATGAAGGAAGGTAAGCAAGCAGCATGGTCTTTTCCGGGGGACATAGTATGTGGGAGCTTCCAGATGGTTCCAGACAATTTGTGTCAAAGATGATTTTACACAGTCCTTCGTAGAAATTTCCTTACAGCTGTGTCTCTTCCCTGATTTCACAGTTAATAAATCTGATAAAGAAGATTAACCATCACAACATTTGAAAGACCCTGACACACACAGGAGGCTTCTGATGGCTCCTCTGTAACACATGAAAGAGAAAGTTAACATGACCTAAAGCTGATTGCTTTTCTCCTTCCTTCCTTTCTTCCTTCTTTTCTTCCTTCCTTCCTTCATTTCTTCCTTCATTTTTTCCTTCCTTCCCCTTCTTCCCTTTTTCCTCCATCTCTCCCTCCCTCTCTTGCTCCTTCCTTCCTTCTTTTTTTGTTCTTCATATGAAAAAAAAAGAAGCAAAATGACTAGAAATGTAGCCAAGTGTCTTGTCAGATTCATTATTCTATGACAAGCTAAATAAAGTATTTTCATAACTAAAGTAGTTCAAGAGGTTACAAATTCCAAAGGAAGAAATCAAAATATTGCTCTCTATGGATGAATAAATAGTATATATAAAGAATGCTTCCCAAAAATTCTAAGAAATAACTATTGCAGTTTATAAACAGCTCCAGAAAAGTGACTGTATACAAAGTTTACTCAAAGAAATCATGAAGCCCTCCTTCATAAAATTTATGAAGCCTTCCTTCATAAAAATGATAAATCAGCCAAGAAATAAATCATGGACATGACATCCTTTACAATATCCACAAATAATAAAAAATGTCTTGGTGTAACTCTAACCAAGCAAGGAAAAGGTCTGTATAGCAAGAACTTAAAGTCCCTTAAGTAAGAAATTAAATAAGACATCAGAAGATGAAAAGGGCTCCCATGCTCACAGATATGAAGAATTAACACGAGGAAAATGGCAATGTTACCAAAAGCAATCTACATATACAATGAAATCCCTATCAGAATCCCAACAATATATTTGTACAGACCTTGAAAGAGGAATTTTCAATGGAAAAATAAAATACCCTAGATGGCAAAAACAATCTAAAACAATAAACACCTTCAGGAAAAAATGCCATGCCTGACCTCAAGGTCTATTACAGAGCAAAAATGATAAAACCTGAATGTTATTGGCACAGAAGCAGACACATTGATCAATGAGCTAGAATTGAAGACTTAGAAATAAATCCATACACCATTGGACACTTGATTTTTGATAAAGAAGCCAAAACAATACAATGGAAAAATAAAAGAATCTTCAACAAATGGTGCTAGTCTAACTGGATATCTGCATATAGAAGAATGAAAATAGATCCACATTTATTATCCTGTACAAAGCTGACGTCCAAGTAGATCAAGGAGCTCAACATAAAACTAAATAGACTACATCTCAAAGAAGAGAAAGTGGGGGACAGGCAGTGGTGGCACACACCTTTATTCCCAGCACTTGGGGGGCCGAGCCAGGTGGATTTCTGAGTTTGAGTCCAGACTGGTCTACAAAGTGATTTCCAGGACAACCAGGGCTACTCTGAGAAGCCCTGTCTTAAAAACCAGGGAGGGAGAGAGAGGGGAGAGAGAGAGAGGGGGGGGAGGGAAATACTCTGGGCAACATTGTTAGGCTCAGGTTTTATGAACAACAGGAGCTCATGTAACTAAAAAAAAAAAAAAAAAAAAAAAAAAAAAAAAAAAAAAAAAAACCTGTATGTCGAATGGTAAGGTACAAAAGATAAAAGAGCTGCCTACAAATTGGGAATGGATCTTCACCAAACCTATATTTGAGAGAGGACTAACATAAAATACATATAAAGAACTTACGATGTATAACACCAATAACCCAAATAACCCAATTAAGAAATGGGGCACAGACCTAAGCAGATGTTTGTCAAAAGAGAAATCTCCTCAAATGGCTGAGAAACACTTAAAGAAATATTCAAAGTCTTTAGTCATCAGAGAAATGCAAATGCAACCTCTGAGATACAGTCTTATACCAGTCAGACAGTTAAGATCGAAGCCTCAACTAATAGCCCATCCTGGCAAGTATGCAGTGCAAGTGGAACCCTCCTCCATTGCTGGTAGGAGTGCAAACTTGTTCAACTCTTTGGAAAACAATTTGGCATTTTCTCAGTAATGTGGAAATAGTTCTATCTCAAGACCCAGGTATACCACTCCTGGGTATATAACCAAAGGATTCTGTACCATCCCTTAAAGGCACTTGCTCAACTATATTCATAGTAGTTTCATTTATAATATCTATAAACTTGAAACAAGCTAGATATCCTTCGACTGAAGAATGAATGAGGTATATGTGGTGTATCAATATAATAGAATACTATTTGACTATTAAAAACAATGATATCATAAATTTTGTAGTCAAATGGATGGGACTTGAGAATATCATCCTAAGTGCAATAATTCAGTCCCAAAATGACATGAGTGTACGTGTGACAAGTATGGATAGTAAAGAGGCCACCTCATGTGGCCAGGTAGGAACCCCAGTCTAGCAATAGCAACATAAACCCAACCACAAAATAGGATACAAAATTTATTCTGTCTACAAAAATTGCAGAGACAGAGACTGGAACAGAGACTGAGGAAAAACCCATTCAATAATGTGTGACATATCCCATGCACAAGCACCAACCCCTGTGCTTGCAGATAACAGTCTTTCATGGTTTTTGTGTGATAGGCTTCACCCAGCAGCTGACTCACATATATGTACACCACCAGGGTCAAACACTGGATGGAGCCTGGCAACATTAATGGAATAATAGGAAGATCAAAAACTCAACCATCAATCAAAAGAAATACTCAATCTGGTCTTTGGCATCCACACACATTTGTAGCAGATGTGTAGTTTAGTCTTCATTTGTCCTGAAACACTAGAGTGGGATCTATTCCAAAAGTGTTGCCTATCTGTCGGATATGTTCTAGATGGACTTCCTTGTTTGGCCTCAGTGGGAGAGAATGTACCTAAACCAGGAGAGACTTGGTATGCCAGGGTTAGGGTATACCATACCAGCTCAGAAGGTAAGTGAAAGGAGGATGGGGAAGGATTGTGTGAGCAGATGATTGGAATTGGTGTATTGAGTGGAATGTAAAGTTAATAAGTAAATATACAGTAATAATAATAATAATAATAATAATAATAATTTAAAATATAAGTAAAAAATAAAAAAACAAAAAAAGAAAATATTGACAAAATTCAATAACATAACAAATGAAAGAGTTTGAACAGTTTTTGATACTTAAAAAAGTATGAGTTGATATGGAACATTCATTCCTTTTTTCACATTTACATAATTCACTGTCTTTCTCCAAGAATGCAGCTTCTAATAGTGGTTATAATTTGTGAGGCCATAAATGAATGGCAGAAAACATTGAAGAGAAATGTCCAAACACACCTTTGATAACTCAAGTCCATACTCCAGTGCACCAAGAACAATTTCCATGTGTAAATCTTTGCTGTCCAGGTGTTTTCAAAGTGAATGTAAGAGGAGTTGAAGAGGTCATTTAGAGTTAAAGGAATATATTGTTCCTACAGAGTTCATATTCCATTCTGGATTTTGTGCAGTTCACAATAGCTAATCTAGTTCTAGGATTAGATCTTTTTACCTTCTGTAAGTACCTGCATTTACAAGCACAAATCCACATGCAATCAGACATTAATTAATTAAATACACATAATTTAAATGAAGTATCTTTTTAAAGTGAATCTAAGAAAAGTTGCATGGGAGAAAGGAACCCTAAGTTCATGGGGTCTTCCTCAGTCCCCAAGCCTTGTGAGTGTGGCCTTTTGTCAAGCTACATAGATAACCAAAAGTTATATTTCTCTACCACCCTTAGAGTTGCCAGCATAATATCTCCTACTTATTTCTACCTAATGCTAAGGGCATGTAACTGGTACCTTTAAAATGTCCAGTGTTCAATTCATGAAAGTTGGTATCAATTGGCATGATTTCTGAGAAACCGTGATTATCTTTAAACTTGTAGTTCTAACATTAACTGAGGTTAAGCATCACACTTTTAAGAACAAAACACAGGGTAAATGATCATGAATATTCATGTAAACTACAATCTTTAAGTATATTTCTTCCTATGGAGGACATTGTCTGCTATTCATATCCATCCTGTCATGGAACCCAAACTGGAGCCCTGGTCCTGACAAACATAACTGAAGACCCCAAAGTACCTGATACACAGGATGGGCCAGTGAACTGCAAAATTAAATTCCTCTTTTTAGAAATTATTTGTGTGCTAAGGAAAATAATAAGTAATACCTAATACCATGGCCACTTAAAAATGCACCCTGATGAGAATTAATTAATTTGAGTATTTCAGACCAATGGGGGGAAATGAGCTTTATAATTGAAAGGTAATGGAAAGCGTTAGGCCTGAAAGATCAGGATATTCTCAGATGTTGTGTCCTCAAAATGTTGGCAGCACAGACAGAGGCTTATACAAAATGATAAGGAAAACTGACCACTTTTTGGATGAAATATCGAGTCACTAGGCAAAGAAGTGTTCGGGCTTCCCAAATACAGCCTCATTATAAAACCACAGTGGAATTGCTTAACAATTAATGACAATACTTGTCTGCCCTATTTCATATCATCCACTGTCTTCTATTTTTCCCCCTCTGTCTTCTTTCTCCACACAAAATGGGGACTACTTACCCTGTTCTCATGACCTCACTGATATTAAAAGGATATATGCTTTTTTTCTTCCTCAGTTGATGGTAGTCCGATTGTAGTACTGAACTCACTGTTTATATATTTGTTGAGAAATTTTCCTGAGGCATGCACTGAGCAGATGAAGACAGTGGCTGTCAGGGTAGCATATGCACCAGAATGTTCAGTATGGTCTTATGTGTGCTAGGAGAAGAGCCTCAAAATCAGGCAGAGAAGAGACAATTTGGTGATAAACCGCTCAAATGCCTCCACACATGAAATAGATCCTTAAACTGGTTAATAGCTCTTTTCTCTGAATTAAAATATTCCCACCTAGTAGAAGGTTCATTAAAACTCTGGAACAAAAAGAAATATTGAAACCTCAGGAAGTAACCATGATTTTCAAGGTTCAGAAAGCTCCTGAAGCTTATGCAATTACATGTGTAGCAAAAATAGCTGGAGAAGAGAAACCCCCTCACAAGTACAATTTCCCTGGATTTTTTAGAGATGTAGCTTTTCTGAGTCAATACCAATTCTGGGGTAGGATTTTCTGTGAACTCCCTATCCTTGATTCATCCTTGACCCTGTAAATAATTCCAACGAACATACTGGTTCAATAAGGTAGATGGGTACTTTTTTCGTTGGTTTGTCATTGATACTTTATTTGTGGAGAAATGGCATTCATCCAGGTCAAATCAGGGAAATCTGAAAAACAAAAAGAAAACAAAAACAAAAAACAAAAACAACAACAACAAAAAAACCAAAACAAAATTAAAACAAGAAAGGGACCATTATTCTGAGGTCAAATCCTGGAAATACATGTAAGCCCATTTGCTAAAAGACTTCACTTTACTTGCTATACAACAACCTCATTAAAAGAAGTTTAAAACCATGTTTGAAACTTGTGATCTGAAAGAAACACTTCCTTGTTCATGGTTCTTCTGGTTATGGCTCACATCATAGCAATAGAAAGCAAACTAGGAAATGTCTACAGACAAGATGCCAGCACAAGGAAGGCTTCTGTCTGAAGGAAACACTGAGACATACAGGAGGACCTTTAATGACACAAGATTCCCAGAAGGAATGACACTTATCTCCCATTCTCTAAAGCCCTATAGGAGATAGTTTATCCTCTTACCTTCAATCATTTTCTCAGCTGCTCAAAATGCTTTGCTAGTAAGAAAGCACTGAAGCACTCTAATCACATTCATGTGATTCACGACAAGCCAGTCAGCTGTTCACTTGTTCATGGATAAGGGTCATACACAGGTCTTATACCTCTCATCTTAAATTATCTGTATTCTCCCTCATTTAACACTCTTTACTTCTAAATAATTGATAAAATAATAGTATTAACACAGTCCTTCTGAGTGAATATTTTATATAACAGTATACACATTTAGTCATTTAACCATCCCAAAAACCTAATTAGGAAACATCCCCCTACATTTTTGTAAAGGGAGAAACTGAAACATAAAGACGTGGAGTGACGTACACAGATAAAGATAGAAACTTAGTATAAGGAAAGGAGCCCATATACGACCCTAGATAGTTAGCCTTGCAAAATTTCTTACCTACCAGTCTTTCTGGTTTTTCGTTTGCTTATTTTTGTTAGAAAAAATATCTGAAGGTCCAGTCATTGGGGAGATAGCTCCCTTTGTTAGGGAGATGGCTTTATATGTTCCGTGCAAGTATGTGGACCTGAGTTCAAGCCCTGAAACCCACATTTTAAAAGTTAGCCATAGTAACACATGCATGCAATTCTATCACTGCAAAGTTGCACATGATGAATTATTGGGGTTAACTGACCAGCAATCTTAGCCAAGTTTGAGGTAATGATGAACTTGTGGTTGAAAAACACAATGAATTGGTACCTGAGTAACAATATCTAAGTCTGCTCTTTGCCTTCAGCAGACATATGCACACACAGGTCAGTAAACATGTTAATACAGTGAACACACATGAACAAACAAATATCTGAGGTTCTACCCTGAAAAGCACCATGTCCTAGGCAGTAGAACTGAAATGTAAACACATCTCTACACGATTCTCCCATCCTCGTCACAACTAGTTTCAATTTTCCCTTGAGAATCAGCCCCAGGTCCAGTGAAAGACATAGGTATCAATACCTTTATTTGTCATTGCAGTGAGTCAATACCTAAAAAAAGAGAAAGGCAAAGAAGAAAAGTTGTATTTGGGCTATTGTTTTTGGAGGTTTTAGTCAATAATGGAGGAAAGTCTGTGGTGCAGCAGAGCAATTCATATCATGACAACTGGGAAACAGGCAGATGGAAAGTTGAGAACAGGATTAGCAGTCACAGCTCCACCCCATGCAACCTACTTTCTCCAGCTCTTAAGTTTTCATAACTTCATCAAATGGAGCTACCAACTGAGCACCAAACACTCAACAATTAAACCTATATCCAATATCTAAGTTTTGAAAACAACACAATCTATGTATCTCCTCACATAGATATGGGATGACTACGTTCTACCTCCAATGCTTGTTCTAAGAGAATGGTGTCTATTTTAGAGAACATGACTGCTCTGAGATAATACCTAAAAAGGTGGGGATGTTGCAAGGATTTACACAGAGCTTCCTGCCATAAAGTCCCATATCCCATAGGGCACTATGGAATGATGTGTCTTTTAAAATTCATAAATTGCATCAGTGACCATCCATGAACCTGAATTTTAGAACAAAGACTTTTTTAAACCTAGGCCTAATCACCCATAAAGAGCCAGCTCTGCATAATCTTTAAGGTTTGAATACATCCTCTTTTGTTACCTATAGTCACTCTAGTAAACAGACATATAAATAATTCAGAAACTTATCACAGTGATCAATGACCTGGAAGCAGATTATCAGCAATCCCCGATTTCTTCTTGGAGATTCTGCAATAAAGTCTTTTTGTTTAAAATTCCAAGCTTCTAAAAGCTGCTAAAATCATGGGTCCCATCCTTTAAACTGGCAGTATAGCATGTGTCTAGCTGATCTGTCCATCCTCCCACTGAAAAAGAACAGGATAAAAAATGGAGACATCAGAAGCTAGAAGTGTCAAGTCAAGGATATTTGCATGAATCTAACCCAGACCTCTGTTAGTAAGAGCTGTTCAGCTGCTACTGATAACTGAAACGGAGCTATTGGAGTGCTGAATGAAGATAGAGGGTGTGCCAATTCAGGGAGAGACACAGAAGTAGAAACAGATAGGAAGAAAGCCATGTTCTTTCCTTATCTCCATAAAGCACCCAACAGAGGTCAATTCTAGGAGGGAACAGTTGGCTATGAAAAAACATGATCAGCAAAGACCCAACTAAGTGTACCGGAGCCAAGAACAGCATACTTGGTCCTCAGTGAAAAAGCTTAATAGTTGGCAAACATACTGTATGCTCAGGCTCCTTCCAACATCTGATAAGTTTGCTCAATTAAGAAAAGTGTGTGTGTGTGTGTGTGTTCATATGTACACACATGTGAAGTCAAACTCAGATGTCACTCACTGGGTACCATTCAATTTGAGACAGGGACTCTTAAGCTCAGTAAGTACGATAGGCTTACTGTATAGAAAATTCCAAGGCTCCTCCTGTCTCTTTTTCACATGTCCTGAGATCACAAGTACATGCCACCACACTCAGATTTACATGAGTAGTAAACACTGAACTCATGTTTTCAGGATTGCAGGGCAAGCATTTTAGTAACTGAGCTCTCTTCCAAGCTTCCAAGTAAGGAAATCTTTAATATATCAGTGAGGTTAATATAAGTATTCCCTTTGGGGAAAATGGGGTTCAGAGATGTTAAAGAAACTTCAAAATGTCAAGAGGCTGAAAGATCTCAAGACTGAGATCTAATATCCTTTTTTTTTCTATTTTCTATGACTCAGATGCCAAATTCTGAGTCCATATCCCAAACTGCTGGGAGAGCACTGAACAGAAAATATACAAAAGTGCAAGAGAAGAGAAACATCACCATATCAAAAACAAATGACTACAACACCTAAAAATTTGGATTAAGCTCTCATCCTACTGAATGAGAGAGAAGACAATATAATCTGTCTGCCTGTTCTTTCCCTATCTAGCCAGTGCTCATTCCTCCACAGTAACTCCCTTGCAGGTACCCAGCTCCCATAGGAATTGCTGTCTTGACTGTGAACATTCACTGGAATTCCTTATCTGGAGGCCAGGCCCTGACCATCACTGCTTATCTTCATTGAAAAATAAGGTATACCAACTCTTGTAGTTACTTTTAAATGGCTGTGATTTAAACAATCTGACCAAACAAAATTTATGAAAAGGAATGGTTTATTTCATTGCAAAGATTATCCAATCATTGAAGGATACCAAAGCAGAAAGTAAAGGCCTGAATTTGAATCAAAATCTCTTTAGGAATGTTTCATATTGGCTCACACACTGAGCCATTCTCCATTTGTTTTGTCCTACACTCAGACTCCACCTGCTTGAGGATCATGCTACAACAGTAGCCTTCTCTCATGATTCAACAATCATGACATCATCTCAAGGCCGTGGCCAGAGGACAATTTGATCAAGGCAATTCCTCTGCTAAAGCTCCCTTTTCATAAAGGAGTCTAGGATATGTTAAATTGATAACAAAACAAACCAGATTAGGAAACAAACAAAAGTCACAATGCCATGTCCTCAAAAGATACTTCCAATTCATGTAAGCTTGAGAAGGACTTTCTTTTTTAACATAAGTTCACATAAATCCAAGGCTTGTTTATCAACCACTATATAACTCTCTGTGACCTTACAATCTACATATGACATTCCAGTCTTCAATTGCCTGTTACTGAAATTAACAGGTGTTTACCATCATGTCAGATTTAACAGTGTTTATCAAGCCCAAGGCTTGATACATGCTAACAAAGTAATCTCACAACTAAATAACAACTGACAGCCAACCAGAATTCCTGAAATTTTTTCCTATCCTTAAAAGGTACACAGAATCTTTCCATGAGAAGATTTGCTTCAGGCATCTGAATGACTCTTGACACCATGAAGGAAGAAAAAAGACCCAATCATAAATGGAAGCATGCATTTACTTCTGCTGAGTTTATTATAAATCCCCCACCACTCTGTGCATACATACAATGTTCTGTGGCACTATTTTTTATAGAGACAAAGCACCTGAAAAACACTGTATTAAGTACCAGATGGCAAGCCAATCCTCATCAATCTGTTATCTTCATAAGTGGTATCAGGACTCCCAACAGGCTGCGGACAACAAAATCATTGATTGGAAATAAAGAATCTAATGTACATGTTCTCAAAATGATGCAGGCTGGAAGGCTCAAAGAGCTCATTGGGTAACTCCATAATAGTATATGAGGAAGGACTCAGCCTCCAAGAAGAAGCCTTCTTCCTTAACAGGGGCACAGACAACCAGCACACAAGAACTTTTTTGGCCTTAGATATCAAAGTCTCCTTGTGAATTTCCCCTAGAGCCATGAGAAAAATATATGAAGAAAGCAGTTATTTACAAGTACTATTAGAAATATAAAGATAAGTTATGGCTAGTAAAAATTCCCTCATTCATCTCTATACATTTCAATTATAAACATCTGGTTATATGAGCTATATTAGTTATGTGTCTCATTGCTCTGACATAAAGAAAATGAGGAAGAAAAAATTTTGTTGGTACAAAATTTAAAAGTATAGTCCATCATTGAAGACAATTCACAGTGGCTTAAGGTGGCTATTCACAATGAATTTGTAGTTAGGATATTCAAAACAATAAATGTTGATGCTCAGCACACTTTATTTTTCAGTCTAAAACCATTGGCCATAGCATGATGCCATCTACCTTTCAGTTGAGTCTTCCATGTTCTGTTAAACCATTCTGAAAAATCCAAACATGCCAACATGTATAATCAAATGTATTTTGTATCAGCTCACATGGACAGTGAAGACTAGTCATATTGGGAGCCAATAATTTGTCTGATTTTCTCATTGCTGATAGGTGATTTGTTGCTTCCATTGAAGAACACAATATGCTGTGCCCAAAGGCGATCCTGTGTCACAGCACTGTGAACATAAATTCTACCAGGAGAAAGTTCATCTCCCAGGAGTGCTGATGCGCCTAGGAGCACAGGTAAGACCACCACTTCTGCTCCATATAATATCATAACATCACAAATTGTGAAATTTTGACTTCTTCCTTTCCAATATATAACCCTTTGAACTTTTTTTTTTAATTTATTGATATATTTATTTGTTGCCTAATTGGTGTGGCTGGAAATTTGAGTACTATATTCTGAGATAGTGGGAAGACTTGACTAGTCCACAATTTTAGTGGGATTGCTGTAAGTTTCACTACATACAGTTTAATGTTGGCTACTGGTTTGCTGTATATTGCTTTTACTATCTTTAGGTATGAGCATTGAATTCCTGATCTTCCCAAGACTTTTAACATGAAGGAATGTTGAATATTGTCAAATGTTTCTCACCATCTAATGAGATGAATATTTTTTTCCTTTGAGTTGGCTTATATAATGGATTACAGTGATAGATTTCCTGATATTGAACCATCCTTGCATCCCTGGGATGAAGCTTACTTCATCATGGTGAATGATCATTTTTATGTGCTCTTAGATTTGGTTTGTGAATTTTATTGAGAAATTTTGCATCGATATTCATAAGGGAAATTACTCTGAAATTCTCATTAATTTAGGAGTGATGGGACTGTTTAGATCATTTATCTGATTCTGATTTAAATTTGTTATGTGGTATCTGTCTAGTAAATTGTCCATTTCATCCAGATCTTACAGTTTTGTTGAGTATAGGCTTTTGGAGTAGGATCTGATGATTTTTTGAATTTTCTCAGTATCTGTGGTCATGCCTCCCTTTTTCATTTTTCAATCTGTTATTTGAATACTGACCCTGTGCCCTCAGGTTAGTCTGTCTGAGGGTTTATGTATAATGCAGATTTTCTCAAATAATCAACTTCAGATTTGGTTGATTTTTTTGTATAGTTCTTTTTGTTTATATTTGGTTGATTTCAGCCCTGAGTTTGATTATTTCCTGTCCTCTACTCATCTTGGATGATTGTATTTACTTCTTTTTCTTCTAGAGCTTACAGGAGTACTGTCAAAATGTTAGTGTCTGCTCTCTCCAGTTTCTTTTTGGAGATACTCAGAGCTATGAGTTTTCCTCTCAGCATTGCTTTCACTGTGTCCCATTAATTTGGTTATGTTGTGCCTTCATTTTCATTAAATTCTAAAAATAAAGTCTTTAATTTCTTTATTTCATCCCTGCACAAGTTTTTATTGAGGAAAGAGGTGTTCAGCTTCCATGTGTATATGGGCTTTCTATTGTTTTTGTTGTTATTGATTTTAGATCATAATTTCACTTTTTATGTTTGTTGGGATATCCAGGGCTTGCTGTGGTGGGAAAATTGGGTTCTGATTATTGCAAGTAGCCTTGGTCTCTTTTGCTTATGCTCTTGTGCTTTCCTCTCATCATCTGGTTATCGCTGGTGTTAGCTGATCTTGCTGACACTGAGTGGAGGTTGTCCCTTCTGTGAGTGTGTGAGCCTATGATCTAAGGTGTGTCAGTACTTCTGGGAGAACAGCTCTCCCTGGTCAGGATTTGGGATTGGAGAGGCATGGCACAGGCTTATCTCCAGGGCACAGATGGAAACAGGAAGAATTCTGTCCCCAGCTGCTTCAGGTTTCTTTTGCCCATTGTCTCCTGACAGATCTTGGACGGGCTACTGGAACAATAGTAGTGGTCTTACCTTTGAGCTTAGAAGTGATCCACTCATGGGAAACTAGATCTCTCCTGGTGGGATTTGGGTATGAAGAGATGTGACACAGGATTATCTCTGGGGACCAGATGGAAGCCAGAAGAATCTTGTCCAGTTGCTTTGAGGTTTTTGTGCTCTTAGGATCCCTGGTGAATCCTGGGCCAGCTGTGAACTTGGGTGTGTTAGCATTCCTGGGACACCTGCTCTCTCTGGGCAGGATTTGGCTGCTTACCTGTTTTGCTTTTGGTTTATTGTTAATGTATTTACATTTCAAGTACACCCTTAAAGACTGCCCCCATCCCAGAAACTCCCTATCCCATACTTCCTCTCCGTGCTTCTATGAATTTTGAATCAAAATCATGTTTGGAGGTGGTTATGTCCAGGGAATAGAAAGTGGAAAATGAGTCTCTCTTTCCATTCTTTTCTTTCTTTACTCTTTTTTTAAAGATACTGATGAAACTTTTTTTTAATAGCTAAATTCTTTACTTACATTTCAAATGATTTCCCCTTTCCTTCCCCACCCCCCACAAAAGTCCCATAAGCCATCTCCCTTCCCCCATTCCCCAATCAAACCCCTTCTGCTTCCCTGTCTTGGTATTCCCCTACACTGCTGCATCAAGCCTTTCCAGGACTATACAGCTCAACTTCTCAATCTTAGTAACAAATGGTCCTTGTAGGCATTGTTTTTTTTCTTGGTACTTCTGTAAAAAGAATCTGTCTTATTTTCATTAAAAATAAATTAAGGTAATTGAGTAATTAACTGTATCATCTAATTTCTTCTTCTTACTCTTTCCCAGTTCCTTTCAACCCATGGAATCTGAAATAGTTTCAAAGAACTTCTAGGACACCAGAGTTCTAGAGAGACAGACAACGTGAGATACCTGGAGCCCTAGACAAGAGACAATAAATAGGAATGGATGGCACCCCAGATAGCAACGAAGAAGGGAGAAAGGTGGCTGCAAAATTCTGCACCATCCTTTTATAAATCTACCTTGCAAATAAGAAAATTTATTATTCAGCCCTCTAAGGAGTAAAATTTTCCCTATTATAGTTCTATTATGGGCAAATTTCCCATGGTATTTCAAAAACTCAATGTATATAAACAGTTCTGTAACTCTTTAATAGTAAAAACAATTGACAATATCTTATATTGCATCATTGGTAAAATTCTTGTAAATTAGTACATATCTTGTGGGTAGAACTAAATATATAATAATATATAACTTTTATTTAAATGTATTAACTACAATAAATAATATAAATGAAAATATAAATTTTTAAATCTTATATTTGAGGCAAAAACACAACTCCATTTTTTTTAAAGTGATACGTTTTTGCTTATTAATCTTATATCACAGATAGGTATGAGGTATCACAGTACATGTTTGGGGATCAGAGGATAACTTTTACAAACCACAAATTTACACTAATCACTTTACTAATTTTCTTATTCACTCTAAAAGCTCAAATTTGGGTGGTCCAGCTTAGCAATGACAAGTGCTTGTAACTATTGAGACACTACATCATTCAAGACAAATGTAAATGCTGAAGAAATGTTCAAAGACATAGAAACATTAAAAATAAACATGAATAGATAAACTAAATCTAGGACTCTACCACTCACTTACTTACCTGTTCAATACTGTGAGTTAGACAGTATTTTGGAACTTCTCACTATCTTGTTATCTGAACAAAATATGCAAAGGTACCCACCAGTTGCCTGTGTACCACATGATGAAAATAAAACTATTGATACAAGCTGTCCACTGACCAATCATACTCACTCACACACACACACACACATATACACAAACACACACACACAAACACACACACACAAACACACACACACACACACACATGTGCACACATGCACATGTGCATGCAAATAACAAATATAGTTTTATTGTTTTTTTAATTTTTTTTTTAGAACTAAGGATCTAACCCAGGGCCTTGAGCTTTCTATACAAGTGATATACCACTGAGGTAAATCCTCAAGCACCCCAAAAAACAAGTTTCTCAATTTCCTTAAAGATACTAACCAAAAATGGAAGAAAAGCAAAAATCTAAACAAAAACCTAAAAGGAAACTACCAGTATACCACCTAAGTAATGAACAAGAGTTACTGAACAGAAAACCTAGAAATATATATAACTTCTTAAAGTTGAATAAAAAATGTGTGTTCTGTGCTGTGATGGCAAACTTTACTGAATTTGAAGTTACCTAGGAGACATGATTCCAGGCATGCATTTGATGGTCTTCCAGAGATTACCTAGCAAGGAAGACCCACCTTGAATGTGCATGACACATGCCTTTTTTTTTTTATTTGATATATTTTTTATTTACATTTCAAATGATTTCCCCTTTTCTGGCTCCCCACTCCCTGAAAGTCCCAAAAGCCCTCTTCCCTCCCCCTATTCTCCCATCCACCCATTCCCCCTCCCCTGTTCTGGTATTCCCCTGTACTGCTACACTGAGTCTTTCCAGATTCATGGGCCACTCCTCCTCTTGGACATCATTTACTATGTGGATTATGTCTTGTGTATTCCATGTTTCTAGGCTAATATCCACTTATCAGTGGGTGCATAACATGATTGATCTTTTGAGACTGGGTTACCTCACTTAGTATGATGTTCTCCAGCTCCATTCGTCTAAGAATTTCATGAATTCATTGTTTCTGATGGCTGAATAGTACTCCTGTCTAAATATACCACAATTTTTTGTATCCATTACTCCGTTGAGGGACACCTGGGTTCTTTCTAGCTTCTGGATATTACAAACAGGGCTGCTATGAACATAGTGGAGCACTTGTCCTTACTGCATGCCGGGGAATCCTCTGGGTATATGCCCAGGAGTGGTATAGCAGGATCCTTGGGAAGTGTCATGCCAAGAGTTCTGAGGAACCGCCAGACTGATTTCCAAAGTGGTTGTACCATCTTGCAATCCCACCAGCAGTGGAGGAGTGTTCCTCTTTCTCCACATCCTTGCCAACACCTGCTGTCTCCTGAGTTTTTTACCTTAGCCATTCTGACTGGTGTGAGGTGAAAGATCAGGGTTGTTTTGATTTGCATTTCCCTAATGATTAATGATGTTGAACATTTCTTAAGGTGTTTCTCAGCCATCCAATGTTCTTCATGTGAAAATTTGAAAGTAGATCCCAGAGAACCAAATAACCCTATTAAAAATGGGGTACAGAGCTAGACACATGACTTTTTACAAGGATTTCAGACTGGGTACAAATAAAAGTGGAAGAAGTCAGCTGAACTCCAGGACTCATTTCCCCATGCAGCCTGACTGCAGACACATTGCTGTATCCCACTGCTACCCCAACTCATGTACAATGATGCATTGTATTCCCTCCAATGATAAACAATAAGAAATCCTTACTTTTTCAAGTTGATTTTATCAGATATTACATCTTAGCAACAGATAACTAATATGGCAAGACTACTACATGCTGCTCAAAATGCCTCCAAAGAGAGGAAATTAAAAGTTGCTTAAGAGAAGACATGGGTTATAAAAACTAAATGTCAATAGTTTATAAAACTGATAGAGAACTAAAGCTATAAGATAAGCCTCTTCCCAAGAAAGGAGACAAGCATGGATACCAGGAATCAGTGTCTAGGAAGAGGAAACACTAGGGGAAATCTTCAAGGAATCACATACAAATCCACCCCCCCCCCAAATATCCACAGTGAACACTGCTGAAAAATCTACTTCTGCTTAGGAAGGGGAAATGTGTCAGTTTTGAAATATATTTAAAGCATTTTACTGTGTCCAACAAAGTATTAAGTATGAAGAAGAATTTTGCCACTGGTATAAAATGTCTTTCTGTTTATCATAAAAGCATGCACAATGATATGATAGTAAACTTTAAAATACCAGATGAATCATTGCTTATTTAGACACCAACTTGCTCAAACTGAATAGCTAAATGTGAGTTCTGTGAGCTGAGTCTGTGTGAAAATTAGCTCTCCTGCTTACTGCTATGATGTAAAGCCTGGTGTTACTTTTCTGAAAGGAATTTGGAAGCTTGAAACAAACATCTCCAGACTACAATAACATTGGCCTGGAATTGCTCTCATGCAAATTTATCCTAACAAAATAATGATTGGTCACAGAACATATTCACTGACAGTCATCGATATTTACCAAAGTCCTAATGTATCTAATCATAAAAATCAGAGGAAATCTTCCACACCTAATAATAACTGTTTTAATAAATAAATCATGACATGTGTATGTGATGGATTGCTAGCCAATAATTTTTAATGAGACTAAAGGGGCATCATGGCTCTAAAGTATATTCATAATTTATCAAGTGGAAGTGAAAAAAGGCAGTTCCAAGCATGATACCTGTCATGACTCCTGCTTTTAATTTCTGAAAGAGAAAGAAGCATTTGAAAACCTACATGTACATTTGTTAAAAGTACTTAAATCTTGGGGGCTGTTTATTTACTTCTCTTTTGTTTTTGTCTCTCTTTTTTTTTTGCTCTCATTAGTATGCAATTTTATTTTATTTTATTGTGTTTCTCCTTTTTTATTTTCTATATTCTTTTTTTTGTTGTTGTTTTTTTTTTGTTGTTGTTGTTGATGTTGTTTTTTTTTTTTTTTTCAAGACAGGGTTTCTCTCTGTAGCCCTGGCTATCCTGGAACTCACTCTGTAGACCAGGCTGGCCTCAAATTTAGAAATGCACCTGCCTCTGCTTCCCAAGTGTTGGGATTAAAGGCATGTGTGTGCCACCACCAACTGGCCTATTTTCTATATTTTTTGTTTACATTCCAAATTATTTCCCCTTTCCCAGATCCACCCTCCACATAAGTCCAATAAACGCTCTTCCCTCTGCCCATTCCCCAATCAACCCTCTCCCACTTCTCTGTCCTGGCAACCCTCTACAATGCTGCACCAAGCCTTTCCAGGACCAGGGCCCTCTCTTTCCTTCTTGGGAATGATTTGATATGTGAATTGTGTCTTGGGTATTCAGAGATTCTGGACTAATATTCACTTATCAGTGACTGAATTCCATGTGTGTCCTTTTGTGAATGAGTTACCTCACTTAGGATGATATTTTCCAGTTCCAACCATTTACCTAAGTATTTCAGGATTTTATTGTTTTTAACTGCTGTGTAGTATTCCATACTGTGTGTATATATATATATATATATATATATATATATATATGCAAAGTTATTTAAGATATTTTATATGTAAGATGATTTATAGAAATACTAAATTATGGTTATTGAATCAAGTGCTGTAATTATAAACTTACATTTAAGTCTTACATTAACATTAATTGACTCAACACTGTTTGTATTTGCAGAATATAGTGTGATTTTTTTTTCAGAATCTGTTCACATACAATGATCAAAAAAGGTTATTAAGACCTCTGTTAGCTGGCAGTTCCTTGTAGTAAGAACAACCAAGTTTTCTCATGTTGCTAACTTTGAAATATATATTGTTGCTAATTGAAGTCATCCTACTGTGCAACAAGATGCCTCATTTTTCTACCTCAGCAACATAGAAGATATTTAGATACAATTTCTCTGCTAATTGAAAACTAAGTAAAATTATCTGGTTCTATATATATAGTTAATATTTGCGGCATGAAGAAGAGACAATTTCTTTGGTGCTATAGCCATTGGCAAAGTGCCCATACTCGTATTAGCAACCAAAGTGAAACTCATTGGGTCACAGAAGAACAGAGGAATATGACAAATGATAAATAATATTAGTTTAATGCTATCTCTGCTGCTAGCTGTTCTTAACCCCAAATCTCTAACATGAATCAATAGGATAGACCTTTTTTCTTATGGAAAAAATGGCCAACAGTGAAACATTTCTTTCCAGGAATCTGCTCAACCATCCAGTAAATATCTACTGCTATGGCAGGCTTAATACACCTTCCATTTAGAACAGAATTTGAAGAAGGAAAAAAGTAATATTCATCCATTTCATTACAACAATTTAATAGGAACAATCAACCATAAAAAGGAAAATGTCAAAAGGGTTATTAAAGCCCTTTAGCAGGTAAGGCTAAGGGTAAGTGTGCCTAGGTGCAAATATTGAATGAGAATAATCTGGAAAATGTAATACAAAGGTATAAATTTCTTGCAACAGATTTGGGACTCAGTAACCCTCCATGGTCTCCAGTTTCTGCTATACAGAATGAAGCTTTGGTTAGTCTTCTAAACAGTAAACAGTCTGCCTTCTATGGCATGTGTATTTCTAAGGTCCAAAGATTCATAAGTGAATAAATACCCTCAGTGATTATTATTGACTGTCAATGTGACAGCATCTAGAATCCCTTATTAGACAGACCTCTAGGCATATCCCTAAAGGACTTTCTAGATTAAGGTCATTAAGGTGGGGCTACTCACCATACCTATGGACAGCAGCAGCCCATGGCCTGGGGGTTTAAACTAAATAAAACATATCAAGTGAATTTACATCTCAAGTGAACTTTGTAACAGCATCCATCACTTCCTGTAACTACAGACATAATGTACAGATAATTGAGCTACCTCAAGTTTCTGCTGCCCTGATTTGCATGCCTTTGTCAGGTATTTTGTTGCAGCAATGAGAAAATCAAGTAATTCATTATTCCTTTCTTATAGACCTCACAATCCCATAGAAAGAAAAGTGTGTCCTGGGAAGATGGCTCATTGTATAAGAATACTTTCTGGCAAAGCAAGAGGAACTAACTCTATGACCCTAGCTTTCATATAAAAGCCAGGCATGACCTTATAAATCTATAACACCAGGACAGGAGGATGAAGATAGGCAGATCCTGAGTGACTGAGAGCCAACCTGGTAAGCCAAAGTCTCATGCTTTACATTCAGTTATAGGACCCTTCTCCCAACACAAGACAGATATGAACAGAGAACAATACCCAGAACTATGGCCTCTCAGTGTGCATGCATGGACACCTACACCATGCAGGCTACAAAAGAAAGAGATGAGAGAGACAAAGACAGACAGACAGAGAGAGAGAGACAGAGAGAGAGACAGAGAGAGAGAGAGAGAAAGAGAGAGAGAGAGAGAGAGAGAGAGAGAGAGAGAGAGAGAGAGAGAGAGCACAGTCTTGCAAAGTTCTTCCATGTGAGTACCAGCTTTATATAGCTCGAGATGTTTTACATAGTAGTGGAACATAATAAAGATCCTTGAGAATAAGCAGGCTGTGACCAAGTTCTTTGTTCTACCTCTCAAAATCCCAGAGTGAGGAGGGCTGTGAGGATAGGTAGGCATCAGAGTGAGTTTTAAGCCAGACTGTCAGATACTCCTACTTCATTTCACAATCAAGAAGTAGCTCCTCCATCAGCTGGACACAAGAAAACACAAATGGTGACCACCCATCTAGAGCCACCAAGTTGTCATGTCATCATGACGTGACATTTTTGCCATGATGTTTCCATCATTATGGACCCTAGTCCTCTGGAAAAGTAAGGCAAAATAAACTTTCACTTGCAGGTTCCCTTAGTTATGGCATTTTATCACAACTACAAGTAAGTAACTTATATATGTCCCATCTTACATCCTGATTTTGTTTTGGCCTTTCTTTCACATCTCAACAAAATGTAAAAAAGCATATAGAGAAAATTTGATTATAAATGCAAAGGTTAAGCATTAGCAGAAACTCTATATAATGTCAGGATATTTTAATTTTTCTCTGAATGATATGAAAATCCAATAAATATTCTGAATTTATAATGAAAAATATTTAAATTTTACTTGAATTGTTAAGGATTCATGAAAAGTATTATTTCAGAAACATTCTATCATTCACCTATAACTCAGAATCTTTGTATTAAAAATGTGATTTTACCTTGAGAAATTTGATTATTTGTGGTTCTTGTGCTTTTTACCATTCCAACATCAATAAATGCACTTACAGTAAATTTAATGAGTCATTTCTAAACATATACATAGTTAGACAAGTGCTAGTAATCTAAGCCGAAACACTAATGTGGATGCTGATGAAAACAAACTGCTTTCTTGGCCAGGAACAAAAGACACTCAGCCATAATACAGAGGCCTGCATGAACTTCAAATTGGCTCTCTTCTCCTTTATTTTTCTTCATCTTCTTTCTTTCTATTTTTTGTTTCGTTTTTATCCATTTTTCCTTTCATTGTTTTTGTAGTGCTTGGGATCAAACACAGTATCTGTCTATGCTAAGCAAGCAATTGTGCTACCACTGAAGTACATCTGTAACTCTTTCATTTCTCTCTGAACTCTCCCACTTGTACTAGGTGTGTCAAAAATCACAGGCAAACAGATGCTTCATAAGAAGAAAAGTGATTATCAATTAATCACTCTGGCCCATCCCAAAACATAAATTTTGAAAACAGTACAAAATTAAATACCTTGTATGTATGACCTAAACAGACTGAGATCTCACAATGGAGGACCATATATTTTGGCCATGCTGAGCTAACTTAATATCGTTTGATCATGCTAGAATTTTCCTTGGCATGGGTATCATCAGGTCCTCTGATTATGCTATATCTTTCCTTTGCATGTGTTTCTGAAAAGAAAACACAGCAGTATTTAGAAAAGACATTTTTTAAAGACATTGCTTGCTGGGTACTTGTGCAAGAAGGGGGTGATTGTGGCTGGAGCAGCTTCCGTGCCTATCCTATTTATTTATGGACAAAACTCAGTCTCAGGGGCTATGGTGACTTGCAGTGACAAGTGTCTGGAACAAATCCTCAGAACTCTTTATCCATGACACATGTTCACAGTGCCCACATGCTGGGATGGCAAGCTGCCTGCTAGGGTAGAGATATGTTTCATCTACATGTCCCTGTCAATTAAGGTCAGACTTGATCGAAAGAGGCAGAAGTGCAGGCCCTACCAGGCAAACAGATTCCTTGAGTATCCAGGTCCCAGCTGATGCTCTTAAAAATGACAAGTTGTGTTTCCCAACACCATAAGCCTTCTCCAGAGCCTTAAGCATAGAAACAGCCAGAACAATGCTGCAACTGCAGAGCCTTTCAAATAACTTTCTTCTACCATTTGGGATATAATATTCAAGGAAATTACAGGTACATTTATGGGTTGGGTAAAGCATGACTTGCATGGGTGGCAGAGCTGTAGGCCCTAATATAAAACATCTGTGAGTAGGTCTTGTTTAACAGGCTGTCTCCCTGACAGGTCCACCAACAACAGGACTCAATGGGAGTTGACCTGGAACCCTCGAGCATGATAGTGACTCACAGTGGGGTCTGAATACATGCTCATGTTTCAAATGTCGTAAATGAACAGGATTCTGGATATTATTATCTATTTGTTTCCTCATGCTGCTCTGAAGGCTTCTGCTACATTGCAAGAATGTGTTGGTCCTAATACCAATTAGCAAATAAAATATTTGTAGCGTAATATGTGTAGTCCCAGCTCTTGAAAGGAAGACAGGTAGAATCATGGAGTTCACTGGACAGCTAAAAACACACTTGTAAATTGTTGGGCCAGTGAGAGATTCTGTCTGGAAAAAAAAAGGTAGACAATAACTCAAGAATGACACCTAAGGTTGTTATCTGTCATTCACAGAAAATACATGTACACACATAAAAAATATTTTAAAATTTCCTTAGGCAGGGATGTATTGACTAGAGGAGCTAGAAGTATAAACTATGGGCAATGGTCTATCAACTGAGGGCTTTCTTAACTGAGGTGACAAACTCTAAGAGCCCAGAGTTTTAATACACTGGCCTCCCCCCATTCCTTGATACCACCGTCTAAAATTGTATGGTTTCCTAATCTTGGAAGCTCTAGAGAGTTGTTGAAACAAAACAAAGGAGGGGGGAGGAAGGGAAAATGAAAGAAGGAAGGAGAGAGTGAGTGAGAGAGAGAGAGAGGGGGGGGGAGAGGGAGAGGGAAAGGGAGGGAGAGGGAGAGAGAGAGAGAGAGAGAGAGAGAGAGAGAGAGAGAGAGAGAGATGAATTATTATGCAAGGTAATTGAGGGCCAAACAAAATGGGTTAGTGTGTAAAAGTATTATACCCATGCCTAGTCTTTTAGGAACTACAAGGTGGAAGAAGAGAACTGATACTCCATTGTTATCAACCGAGTACACAAGTACCACCCTCTTACAAACCCACACATATACATAATAAAACACTTTACAAAACAGTACTCAAAAATTTTAAATTGAGCATGACCATGAAACTTACTTTTCAAAATAATCCTCTAATATAAACCTTCTAATTAGAAAACAATACACAGTTCACTATTTGACTGAACACTTCACTTGTCCATCTTCCCAGACTAATCTTAGATTATACTCATCACTAAATAATGTCATACTATAAATATATGCAGAAAGACTCATACTTTCATTATTGATGTTTTAGTACTGCACCCTTATCTGCCCCTAAGAGTGTCATCCTTTATTTAGATGCACACCATACATGAATATTTTTAGATCCCCCTAATGCAATTATTTTTTGAAATACTTTCAGCAACAGTTACTTAAAATTAAAAAAAATGAGCAAAGCAGACTTAGCATGAAATTGCACATCTTCTCTGGAGCCTTTGTAATTAAATTAAAATGTGTCACTTATACATGCTTACAATCTTATTGGGTGGGTTTTTCTGGAAGAGATTGCTGTCTTTACTATTTAATGCTATTGATAACAACATCTTTAGACATCTCCATGGTAAGGAGCATTGTCGATGATGCTTTCACTTCCATTGTGGTGGTTTGGATTCTTTGTCAAAAATTAAATATCCATGGATATATGTGCTTATTTTTGGGTACTCCAAAGTATTTCAATGACAATTTTTTCTGTTCCTTTACTAGTACCATAGAGTTCTTATTACTATTGTTCTGTAGTATACCTTACTATCAAGAATATTGGTACCTCCAGTAGTCCATTTAATTGTAGATGATTGTTTAAGCTATCCTGGGATCTTTATTTTTTATGCAAATTTCAGAATTACTCTTTCAAGTACTGTAAATAATTGTGTTATAATTTTGATGGGAATTGCATTGAATATCTAGATTACTTTTGGTAAGGTGAGCACTTTTACTATGGTAGTCTACCTCCTATGAGCAAGGGAGATCTTTCCAACTTCAGGTGTCTTCCTCAGTTTATTTGTTCAGAAACCTTAAATTCTTGTCATAAAGATATTTCACTTGTTGATTCGAGTTACACCAAGATAATTTATAGTTTTATGGATACTGTGTTGGGTGTTTATTTACTAATTTTGTTCTCAGCTCATTTATTATTTGTATAGTGGAGCAACTGATCTTATATTCAGCCACTTTGGAATAGGTGCTAATCCGTAGTAGGAGTTCTCTAGGAGAATTTTGGTTGGTAACTTATTTATACTATCATGTTATATGCAAATAGTGACATCATCTGAGAGTAGCAATACTTTGATTCTACCTTCCCAATTTTTATGTTCTTGATTTGTCTTATTGCTCTGGCTAGAACTTCAAATACTATGGTAAATAGAAATGCAGAGAGAGCAGCCTTGACTGTTCCCTGATTTAAATGGAATTGTTTTAAGTCTCCTTTTAATTTGTTGATGGCTACTGACTTATAGTATGTTTCTTTTATTATGTTGTTTTAATAAGATACAAGGAGTTATTATAATTTTATTGCAACATTTTTTCTTTTTTCTTTTTTTATTTTCTTTTTTTTTAATTTTTTTATTCGATATAATTTATTTACATTTTTTTTATTTTCTATATACATTCCAAATGATTCCCCCTTTCCCAGATCCCCCTTCCCCTTATGTCCCATAAACCTTCTTCTCTCCACACATTCTCCAATCACCTCTCTCCTTTTTCTCTGTCCTGATACTCGTCTCCAAAGCTAGATCAATCCTTTCCAGGATCAGGACCCTCTCCATACTTCTTCATGGGAGTCATTTGTTATGCTATGTGTGCTTTGGGTATTCAGAGCTTCTGGGCTAATTAATATCCACTTATGAGAGATCGCATTCCATGTGTATTCTTTTGTGATTGGGTTACCTCACTTAGGATGATATTTTCCAGATCAAACCATTTGCCTAAAAATTTTGTGAATTCATTTTTTCTAATTGCTGAGTAGTATTCCATTGTGTAAATATACCACATTTTCTGTATCTATTCCTCCTTTGAGGGACATCTGGGTTCTTTTTAGCTTCTGGCTATTATAAATAAGGCTGTTATGAACATAATGGAACATGTGTCTTTATTGAAGGCCGGGGAATCCTTTGGAATTATGCCCAGGAGTGGTATAGCAGGGTCCACCGGAAGTGTCATGTCCAGTTTTCTGAGGAACCACCAGACTATATTCTCTTTTGGAGAATATTCCATGAACTGCTGAGGTACTGAAGAAGATACATTTTTTTTGTATGTGCATTTGGAAGAAATATTCCATATATATATATATATATATATATATATATATATATATATATATATATCTCTTACATTTATTTGATTCATGTTTGCTTTATTATATCTCTATTTAGTTTCTGCCTCAATGACCTACTCGTTGGTAAAAACCCCATGAACACCAGTCTCGGTCTGATCAAGATAGTTTACAGAGCATATGTCCCAAGACTGGTTAACCAATGCCATAATTGAGATTCAGGAACTGAATAATGACCTTCAGTTAAGATACTACAGGGTTTTCAAGTCCAAAATCCACTAACATTTGTGCCAAACTATTTTACCAATCATGATTTAAAGATAAGCCATTTCTTTAAGAACTAATCTTTGCTGTATACTTATCCTGTTCCCATTGGTTGGTTTATTCACCTGTGACAGGGGGCTTGGCATGTCTGATATCCATGTTCTAACTTGTTTACCAGGATGAGACTTGTCGAAATTTCATGTCTTAGTTTGCCAGCAAGAATATTAGTAATCCATGAACGTGTCTCTTACTCTCCTAGAAGGATGTCAGTTCCCAAGGCAGTCTTGGGAACATAAACTTTACTTAAAATGGAAGTCTTATTCCAAATACTTTCTTATAGTAGTAAAAATATCTCTTTTAAGGATGAGGTCCAAGTTTATTGATTGTAATTATACAAAACAGTTCTACTGATATCTTCTGTGATTTCCAAGGGCATAAAACACAATAAAATATTTAATCAAAGTTGGCATTAAAAATTTCTAAATTAGAGTAGAAAGATATTAGAAAATTTCTTTATACTGGTAGGCTATCCAGGTAACTGTTACATATGTCTTCACATAATATACAGTCTTTAACATTTTGTCTAGGCCTTAACATTTTATCTAGACATTAATATTTCACTAGGTCACAACAGTGTTGAATGTGTAGTTTAAGTTTTCTTAATTTTGTGAAAGTGAATGTGTTTCATATGGTACATAGATGTTCAAACTGGGGATATCATCTCAGTGGGTATTTTCTGTGATAAGTATGTCATGTCCTTGCCCTTTTCTTAGAATAGATTCCTTTGAAAGTCCTTTTCATTAGATATTAGAGTGGTTAATCTACCTTGCTTCTTGGGTCCCTTTGTTTGAAAATCTGTTTCCAGGCCTTTACTCTGAGGTAAGGTTTTTCTTTATTGCTGGGATTTGTTTCTTGAACATATCCTGTTAGCCTGAGTATTTTAATTGTTGGATTGACTCCACTGATGTCAAGAAATACTAGTGGCCAGCAATGGTCAATTCATATTATTTTGATGTTGATGGTGGTAATGTGTGTGTATTTCCCTTTCTTTGATTTGCTGCTGAGGCATTATGTATTTCCTTTGTTTTCTTGGGTATAGTTTGCCTCCTTGGTTAAAGTTTTCCTTCTATTATCTTCTACACTGTTGGATTTGGGAGTAGATATTGTTTAAATTTTATTTTGTTGTGGGATATCTTGTGTTCTCCATCTATGGTGAATGAAAAATTTGATGAGTATAGTAGTCTGGGATATCTGTGATTTCATAGAGTCTGCCAGGTTTCTCCACAGACACTTTTGGCTTTTAGAATCTCTGTTTAGAACTAGTTTGACATTTTGATAGGTCTGCTTTTATATGTTACATGGCCTTTACCCTTTCCTTCTGCCTTTTAATACTCTTTTTTGTTATGTATATTTAGTGTTTGATTATTATGTGGCAGGAGGGTTTTGTTGAAATATTTTCTGGGCCTTCTACAAGGAATCCTCTTCTTTTGCTCCTATTTTTCTTCTGTGTGGTCTTTTCATAGTGTAAGTGATTTCTTCCATGTTTCAAGTTTAGCATTTTCTATGACCAATGTATCAATTTTCTTCAATTGTATCTTCTTAACCTTAGATTCGCTTTGATTCTTAGATTCTCCCTTGTATTTCTTGTATTTTGTTGGTGATCCTTACATCTGTAGTTCTTCTTATATCCCCTATATTTTTGTCTCTATGATTCCCTTTGTTTGTATTTTCTTTATTGCTTTAATTTCCATTTTAAGTTCTTAAAATGTTTTATTAATTTATTTCTTAATTGTATTTACATGCATTTTTATGGCCTTATCATCTTTACAATATTGAATTTAAGGTTACCTTTTGGTGTTTCAGCTTTGTTACTACATTTATAGCTTGATATACAGATTTTTGTTGTGTTCTTTAGCTATGCTGTCTCAAGGTTACAGATACCTGCAGGACTCCCCAGGGATGGAAGCAGATCCTGAAAATGGGTCTGAGGGAAGAGGATGCTCTTTACCTTTGCTGGCTGTGCCCAGGTAGACAATGCAAGGAGGGGATTAGTTGGGAAGGTTTCTGAGCTGGGTGCTCCTGAATCCCTAAATTCTCCTCAGGATGACAGTGTTAAGGGTGCTTCAGAACCTTGCACTGCTTATCCCTGATGGCTGGAATGCCAGTAAACACAGCTGTCAGAGAATTGGTAGATAAAGTTGTAAACTGAATATTCCTCGAGACATCTTCAAGCCTCCTTGGGGATGCACAATTTTCCTGGGGATCACAAGAACCCTTGGGATGGTCATTAGAGCTGTTAGGCAGAAAATGGAGATCAGAATATCATACACTATCTCTATTGGTAATATGTGTTCTTTGATAAAAGCATTGGTGCTAAACATAGTGACAGAGCTGTAGGATAAAGCTTTAGTGTTACAAGCATTACAATTCAAATCCTCAAAACCCAAATATATTTCAAGTTTTGAGGATAACCAAGATTGATGACTGGATGAATTAGCAAGATCTGGGTTAGGCAAAGGATCTTGTCTCATTATAAAGTAGAGAATTGAGGAAGACGCTCAATCATTGTCAACTTATGATCATCACAATCAGAAGTAAGCATGTATTTTAGCCACAAATGAATGAATATTGGAATAATCACAAATGAATATTCACACATGTAAATAAATGCAAAACACACACACACACACACACACACACAGAGAGAGAGAGAGAGAGAGAGAGAGAGAGAGAGAGAGAGAGAGAGAGAGGTGACTTAGAAACCAGTTAAAGTAGAATTGAACTTCAGGTGGCATTTACTACCTCAATAATCTTGAATCTTTTAGTAGATTTTTCTTCACTTCAGTGATTTTTGTCAAATTGAGCTGATGGCAGTACAGTAGCTACCATGATGCTGCTGAGTGATTAAATATGTTATTCAATTTTTTTACACTCATGTATATTGATATTTACACATACATGAACATAAATACACATGCATGCCAATGCCCTAGTGAAATAATTGGATCATTAAAGCTGAAGTTATAAGTGGTTGTGTCTAACAGAACATTGTTAATGGAAAATAAAAGCAAATCCTCTTTAAGATCTAGCTTCAGTAAGAAACCATGACAACACTCTTAAGTACTAAGTCACCTCTTCATGTTGGTATTTTTACATTATAACACTAAGGAAAGGCAAAATACTGATATCTCTCTTGAAGGCATCTCCTAACTTATTTGTCTAGGGGTATATTTCAGAAATCACTATGGCCTTGGGCCACAGGAATTCTAGGTAAAGAATAGATAAACATGTTTGTTTTTTTTTTTAACCTCAAATCATTCAATTTTCCATAACGAAATATCTTTCACTCTAAACTTTTTAGTAGTAGAGAAAACCCTCTAGGAGAAAACAGATTAGAGTTTTAATTGTCAAGGAAGGATGGATGGGAAACAGCTGGCTTGTAACCTCTGCTTTCAGATTCCCTGAGAGGAGAATGCAGGGACATTGGCTGACAATAAAGAACTGTTCCTATTGCCTTTCATTATGTTACTTTATGAAAAATTCTCATCAATGGGATGCTTATTTTTAATTTTTGCATTATGACAAGAAGTGTGGAAAGAATTTTCTGTGTTGGGCGCTTGTTTCTATGGCAGAAGATCATATTTTCCAGAACATGTGTACACATGTCTGTAAAGGCCAAAGGATACTTTTGAATGTCCTAGTTAGGGTTTTCCTGCTATGAACAGACATTTGCTATGAAAAGACTAAAGTAACTTTTATAAAGAACATTTGATTAGGGCTGGCTTACACATTCATAGGTTCAGCCCATTATCATCAAGGTGGGAACATGGCAACATCCAAACAGGCATGGTGCAGGAGAAGGTGAGAGTCCTCCATCTTTATCTGAAACTCTCTAGGAGAAGACTGGTTTCATACAGCTAGGAAGATGTTCGTAATGCTCTTCTCCACAGTGAAACACTTCCTCCAATAAGGACAGACCTCCAAACAGTGCCAATATCTGGGCCAAACATATATAAACAATCACATTCCACTCCTTGCCACCCATAGGCCTGTTCAAACAGATGTGTCTTTGGGGACCATACCTAAACAGAGCATAATGGAAAACACATTCAGTCCTACTTCAAAAGTTCCCATAGTCTATTGCAGTCTCAATAAAGTTAAAAACACAAAGTTCAAATGTCTTCTCAGATTAATCCAGTAACTTTCTTACTATAATCCGTAAAGCAAGATAGGAAACAAGCTAAGCAAACACAAATTTCAGCACCTCAAAATCTGATGTCAAAACAGTTTTCATTCTCCAGCTCCTTTTTCATTTTGTTGACAAATTTCTTTCCATGGACTGTTTCCATTCCCTATTTGTAGCTTTCCTCAGCAGATACACTTTGGCTCTGACATCTTAAACATCTTTGAGTTTTCATGACAACTTCAATATCTCAGCTTCTTGTTCCAATGTCTGGGATCCACACATGGTCTTCTGGACTCTTCAAAAGAGCTTGGAACATAGAGCAAGCCTGACCTCATTTGCATGAATCCTATAATCCAGGCCCATCAATTGTAACTGAAGCTATACCTTCATCATTGGCCTCTCACAATGCCAAGCCTCAGCTGCTCTCCCTGACCACTTCATGCCTTCCATATGAGTACTTCCTGGGTGACTCTTACACATTATCAATTACATGTGGCACAAGGTACAACCTTGTCTATCAATGGAATACAGCTTCTTTGTCCCCTCAGAAAATATATCCTAGAAGCTTTTACTATAGTGATGCTGCTGATCTCTTCTAAATTGTTAGTAATTTCTTAGCTCAGCTACTGAGAACCAATTGTCCTAGTAGTTTTTTTCTCCTCTTGAATATAAAGCAAGAGCCAAATGGGCTAAGATACTGAGTTCTACTGCTTGCTAGAGCTGGAACATGGCCCCATGTTCTATTATATTATCACCAGCTTTCTGTTTTTTTGTTTTTTTGTTTTTTAATTTTATTTTTCTTGAGAATCTTCTTCATTTACATTGCCAATGGTAAGACCTTTCCCAATTTACCCCTCCCAAAAGCCCCCCTTTCAAACGATTCCCTACCGCTCCTCCCTCCCCCTGCCACCATGCACATGCCCTTCTACCTGACACAGCTTTCCCCCCCAACTTCCCCCCCCTCAGCCCGTTTCCCTTTGTTGTGGCTTCTATTCAGTCTTTAACTGACCAAAGACCACTCCTCCCACTGATGCCCAACAAGGCATTTCTCTGCCACATTTTTTTGCTGGAACCAAGTATACCCCTTGGTTGATGTTCATTTCTTGGGAGTGTTGGGGTGTCTGGGTGTCCGAAGTCATTTTCTTCCCATGGGGCTAAATACCCCTTCATTTCCTCCAAACCAACCTCCAGATCCTCCATTGAGGACCCCAAGCTCAGTTCAATTGTTGGTTGCTTGTTTCTGCCTCTGTATTTGTAAGGCTCTGGCAGGGCCCCTCTGGAGACAGCCATGGTATACTGAGTCTGAAGTAAAGGCCACCCAGTAAGTGCCCTACTTGGGGATTCATTCTATAAACAGTCACCAAACCCCGGCACTACTAGGAGCTTTCTGTTTTCAATCAATGCATTCTTTGCTTAGACTTGGTTTTCTGGATCTTGCTCTGTAGACTGACCTTGAACCCAGAGATCGTCATTGCTGCTGGTAAATGCTGGGACTGAAGGTGTCATCCATCATGCCAGGATTTAAGATTTGCTCTACTTAGAACTTGCTCTTTATCATGCGGGCTTTGAATTCAGAGATCTACTCACATCTTTCTCCTGGAGTTAACATCACATAATTCTTTGTCTGGGCCTAAGCTTTTCAGTACCACTATGCTTCAAGATGCACACCAAGTGCCTGTTTTTCATTTCTGAATTGTACTTCCTTTCCGATTAAAAAACAAGTAAAACAATAACCAAGTAATAATATCAGCTAATATAACTATTCCTTGTTCAATTGCAAACACATATATAATAAACTGAGCTGGGAGGGATTTTGCCACTAACAAAATTGATCTGTTTATATCCTTGAACACAGAATTCAGCTCCATTTTACTTCACGGTGTCCCATCATTACTGCAACCATACATTGTATATTATTCCTTTCTAAACTTGCTACACTTGATTAAAACACTCTTCAGGAAACTTAAGCAGAGAATAAAGTCTCTCTTGGGCTTCCTGAACTTTCATTTGTCAATACAATTAATATAAATCTCTTTGCCTTAGCCTTGGGTAGACTCTTCAGACAAGGAGGCTAAGTATCCATATCCTTCAACGAAATAGCCCAAGACCAGTGTATTGAACACATAACTAAAATTCTTCTCCTCTGAAACTTCTAGACCCAGGATTCCACATTTCAAATCACCCTGAAGGATGACACATTAGGCCCCACTTAAATCATTCCACCTCTTTCCAAATCCAAAGTCCCAAAACCCAAACAAAAGCATGGTCAGGCTTATTAAAGCAATATCCCAGTCACTGGTACCGACTTAGGTCCTAGTTAAGGTTTTACTGCTTTTAACAAAAACTTTGGATAAGGCACCACTTATAGGGACATTTAACAGGGACTAGTTTACAGGTTCAGAGGCTAAGCCCATTATCATCAAGGCAGTAGCATAACTATGTCCAGGCCGACATGGCACAGGAGGCACAGAGACTTCTACTTCTTCATATGGTGGCTTCTAGGAGAAGGCTACTTCCAGGAAGCTAGGAAGAGGGTCTTAAAATCCATGCCCACAGAAAACATTTCCTCCAACAAGGCTTCACCTACACCAACAATGCCATACCTCTAAATGACACCATACCCTGGACCAAGAATATTGAAAACATCACAGTGTCTTTACTCAGTATTCATTTTTTTTAAAAGAGAGATTTTTACTATATTGAAACTCTGTGAGTAGGGTAGGGTAGCTCTCTAGTGAGTCATTCATCTATTTGATTCCAGCTTCTGTTTTTCTCTTTTTGATATTCCAAAAGTAAACCACTAGATTTGGTGCTCTCTCTTTCTCTCTCTCTCTCTCTCTCTCTCTCTCTCTCTCTCTCTCTCTCTCTCTCTCCTTTCTCCCTCCCTCTCTCCCTCACTCCCTCTGTCCTTGTGTGTTTCTGCATGTGGGTGTCACAATTGTAGTTATTTGTACATATCTATTCTTATGCAAATTGAAGCCAGAGATTAAAATTTAGATGCCTTTCTCTATCACTCTTTCAGACAATATCTCTTCATCCAACATGAAACTATCTGTTTAAGACAGTAGCTAGCCTCCCTGCTGCCATCTTCACTGCCTGCCAGACCAGAAAGGCAGTGCCAGGTACTGAGATATCCCGAGTTTAAGATCTCTGGGGGCACAAATTGCCAGGGATATGCCTGCTCCCAGGACCTCGGCAAATAGGCAGTTCGTCTGTGTAACAGCTGGTTATGGGTCCTGTGCCATACAGATTTGGAGGGACTCATCTGGGCAGTTCTTCTGTGTGCCAATTACACACCACACAATAATTGTGGGTGACTTCAACACCCCACCCTCCTCAATGAAACAATCATGAAAACAGAAAATAAACAGAGACACAGTGAAACTAATTGAAGCTTTGGATCAATTAGATTTAACATATATATAAATGTTATATATATAACATTTCATCCTAAAGAAAAAGAATATACATTTTTCTCAGCACCTCATGGTACCTTCTCCAAAATCAACCATATAATTGGTCACAAGACAGACCTCAACCAATATAAGAAGATCAAAATAATCCCATGCCTCCTTTCAGATCACTATGGAGTAAAAGTGGTCTTCAATAGCAACAGAAACAACAGAAAGCCCACTTACACATGGAAATTGAACAATACTCTACTCAATGATAGCTTGGTCAAGGAAAAAACAAAGAAAGAAATCAAAAGCATTTTAGAATTTAATGACAATGAAGGCACAACTTACCAAATCTGTGAGACACAATGAAAGCAGTGCTAAGAGGAAACCACATAACCCTGAGTGCCTCCAAAAAGAATATGGAGAGAGAATACATTAGAAGCTTAAGGGCAACTGAAAGCTCTGGAACAAAAAGAAGCTAATTAACACAGAATGCAAAGAAGACAGGAAATCATCAAACTCAGGGCTGAAACCAATCAAGTAGAAACTAAGAGAACCATACAAAGAAAAAATGGGGTAAAGAGCGAAACAAAGAATTTTCACCTGAAGAACTTTGGATGGCTGAGAAGCACCTTAAGAAATGTTCAACATCATTAATCATTAGGGAAATGCAAATCAAAACAACCCTGAGATTTCACCACACACCAATCAGAATTGCTAAGGTTAAAAACTCAGGAGAAAGCAGGTATTGGCGAGGATGTGGAGAAAGAGAAACACTCCTCCACTGCTGGTGGGATTGCAAGATGGTACAACCACTTTGGAAATCAGTCTGGCATTTCCTCAGAAAACAGAACAGGACACTTCTGGAGGACCCAGCTTTACCTTTCCGGGGCATATACCCAGTCAAAGGATTCCCTGGCATACAATAAGGACACATGCTCCACTATGTTTATAACAGCCTTATTTATAATAGTCAGAAGCTGGAAAGAACCCCAATGTCCCTCAATGGAAAAATTGATCCAGAAAATGTGGTATATTTACACAATGGAATACTACTCAGCTATTAAAAAAATGAATTCATGAAATTCTTAGGCAAATGCTTGGAACTGGAAAATATCATCCTATGTGAGGTAACCCATTCACAAAAGAATACACATGGAATGCAATCACTGATAAATGGATATTAATTAGCACAGAAGCTGTGAATTCTCAAGACACAATTAGCATATCTTATGATACCCACGAAGAGGAAAGAGAGGGCCCTGGTTCTGAAAAGAGTTGATCCAGCATTGTAGGGGAGTACCAAGACAGGGAAATGGGAGGGGGGGATTGGGAAATGGGCAGATGGAAGAAGCTTATGAGACCAGTGGAGAGGGGGGGGACCGGGAAAGAGAAGAGCATTTGGAATACAATCAAAGAATATAGAAAATAAAATAAAATAAAATGAAATAAAATGCAATAATATAATATAAAATAAAATGAAAAGACAGTGGCTAGCCACCAGGCAGTGTTGGCACACACCTTTAATCCCAGCACTTGGGAGGCAGAGGCAGGCTGATTTCTGATTTCCATGCCTGCCTGGTCTTCAGAGTAAGTTCCAGGACAGCCAGGGCTACACAAGGAAATCCTGTCTTAAAAAACAAAAAGAAAAACAAAAATGAAAGAAAGAAAGAATGAAAGAAAGAAAGCAACCAAGAAAGAAATAAACAAAGAAAGCAACAAAGAAAGAAAGAAACAAATGAAGGAAGGAAGGAAGAAAGGAAGGAAGGAAGGAAGGAAGGAAGGAAGGAAGGAAGGAAGGAAGGAAGGAAGGAATAAAGGAAGGAAGGAAGAAAGAAAGGAAGGAAGGAAGGAAGAAAGGAAGGAAGGAAGAAAGATAGACAGTAAAGAAAAGAAAAGACTAGACAGTAGCTACTCAGGAAATCCCAAAGATATGCCTATCTCTTCCTCCTACCCTTCCCAAGCTCTGGGGTTATAGACTCTTACTACCACAAACAGATTTCTATAGGTTTTCGGGATACAAACTCAGGTCCTTATGCTTTTTAGGGAAGCACTTTACCATTAAGCAACCTCCAGGGCAGATTTCTTTTTGCAATTTTATAGAATTGAGTTTGAGCCTCAAATGATTGATTGCTTCTCAGCAGCCCTGAAGAGTTCAGAGGATAAGAGTTGGAAAGATCCCATTACAATAACATTGTGCCCTTCTCTGGTGGTATCTGGGTCAATTGCCACATTGCAAAGGTGACTGCTTGTGTCTGTGGAAAAAATAGGATCAATAATGTTATGAGTAGACACAACTGATCCTTACTTGTTCATCTATGCTTGAGAAAACACAACTGCAGACATCTATCATAACAGGACACACAGTTGTCCCCTTGGAGTTCACTGATCAGGTACTGTGAAGCTCAATGTTCTAGAATGACAAGAAGGGAGTAAGGGCCTTTAATTTATTGGGGGTGTCATCTAGAAACCAGAGCAGGATCCAGATGTAAACTCAATGCCTATCTTAGTCATTGTTATAACCAAATATTTGGGAAAAAATCAGGTTAAAGAAGAAAAAGTTCTATTCAAGAAATTCAATCAGGTTTGGGACAGAGTATTGTAGGAATGTGAGGACAGCTAATTACATTGTATTTCAAGTCAGAAAGCAGAGATAAAAGGCTGTTGGTGTGCAGCTCACTTTCTCATTTTACTCAGTCTAGAGCTTTAGCCTATGAGTTAGTCCTAGTTATAGTAAAGTTGGTCTTGCCATCTTAACTAACAAGCTAGAAACTCTCTCACATGCCTTGAGCATTGTACCTAGCGAGTTCTTAATCCTATCAACTTGACAATAATAACCACCTTATTTCCTTGCAATTATGCCTTTACCTACCAGTTCACACATAGACTGGTCATGCTCAACTCTTTCCTGGTTCTAACCTACCTGGTTAGTAACCTAAGTTGATTAGCTTCTTCATTCTCTCCTTCATTTATAATCTTACCACGCTCCCATCTTTAAATACCTGAGAATTGTGATCCCCAATGCAGAGCCTCTAATACTTTTCTCTATAGAGAATGATATCTTCCTCTTCCTTAAAATCTATCAACACCACTTTCAAGAAGCCCATGGCCTGTAGCAGCTTACAGGATTCCATTACTAGATCATACCTGGCACTCTTGCAGGTGCTCTTGGCAGACCTTTCTACATTTGTTGCTACCCTGCCTTCATTGATGGCATAGAATTATGAGTTGCATCCTGGATTTTTTTCTGGAATCTTCTGAAATTCAGTTTTTGTCACAGACAACAATAAGAGACAAATGGCTACTGTTAGAGAAAGATCTGGCACTAAAGAATGCACCCATGGAAGTCTATTTCACCCTTGAGAGTCACTAGAGCCTAATGTGCTGTTTTTCCTGGATCCATCCAGCATCCTGCAGCCTGCCATATTATCAATTTTCAGCTTCAACACATACATTGTGACTTAGCAAGTGAATGATTTGGAAGCTAATATTCCTGAAAGCTAATATTTTATGGACTAGTCCCTAGCTTAGCAATAATGGAAGTGATGGGACCTTTACTACCTGGAGTCTGAGCATAGACTTTAGCTCATTTGGATCCTTGAAAATCGTTGTGGGACCCAACTACCCTAGTTTTTCTGATTAGATTGATTCTTTTGATTTTTTGAAACAATTCTCAAATAGCCAATGCTTGCTTCCTGCTCACTATATTGCTGAGGATGACCTTGAAATTCCATTTCCCCTGCCTCTACTTCCTGAGGGCTCTGATTACAGGAATGTGCCATTGAATCTGATTCATGTGATGGTGTAACCCTGAACTTTATGTACACAGGGCAACTAACCACTAATCTGTAGCCCACAAATACAAACACTATCTATCTTTTTCTTCCTGGTCATGACATACATACTGCCTCAGCCCAGACCCAAATACATAGAACCACCTGACTATAGATTAAAAGCTCCAAGGCAGAGAGTGAAAATAAACCTTTTGTCTTAATATGTTGACTTATCTCATCTATATGTTTAAGTGAAAAAAAGATGAGTAGCACAGAGAGAAGGGAAACTTAAGTTTTAAGCTTTAGAACAGACAAAAAACCAGAGTGACGCTAATCAACTTTAGTCCTATGATTTATAGCAAACAACATTCTGCTTTTAATGCAAAGACAGAGATGAAGGTCATCTCCACTAAAAGGGATTTCTGTTTAAAAGGAAACTAATGTGTTACCATGCACTAAGATTGTGGAAGCAAGACCAACTCATTTTAAAATTTTAAGGGAGATAAAAACCTCACAATCTCACTTTTGGAATTTGCCCCATAAATATAAAAATGATAGAAATTATTCATAAGCCTCTATAGAACCACACCACAACCACTCTGCCCTTTTCTCTGCCTCTTTTTCCACAAACCCAGTATTTCAATTAAAAGTTTCTTTGATAAAAATCAATTTATCAGAGTGTATTTATCAGAGAAATGTTGATGATAGATGGCAGTAGCCTCTTTTGTAGAAGCCATTAAGGACACCCAAATACAAGTAGCAATTAGGGACAAGGCCATAAAAATCACCCCTGGCCCTTGTATATTATTAACACTATAAACATAGGGGTCTTATTAATTGTATTTCTGTGACATATTGACTAGGCAAGGTCCAAGTAAAATTCAACCAAAAGCTTAACAGTTCCTCACTGTGCCAATACCATGCAGCTTTTAACACTGTTGCTCTCTAGTATTGCTTGAAGTCAGGGATACTGATTCCCCCAGAATTTCTTTTGTTGTTGAGAATAGTTTTAGCTATTCATTAGAGAAATGCAAATCAAAACAGCTCTGAGATTTCACCTTACAACAGTCAGAATGGCTAAGGTCAAAACCTCAGGAGACAGCCGGTGTTGGAGAGGATGTGAAGAAAGAGGAACACTTCTCCACTGCTGGTGGGGCTGTAAGATGGTACAACCACTTTGGAAATCAGTCTGTTGGTTTCTCAGAAAACTGGACATGACACTTCCGGAAGACCCTTCTATACCTCTCCTGGGCATACACCCAAAGGATTCCCCGGCATGCAATAGAAACACATGCTCCATTATGGTCATAGCAGCTTATTTATAATATCCAGAAGCTGGAAAGGACCCAGATGTCCCTCTAAGGAGGAATGGACACAGAAAATGTGGTATATTTGCACAATGGAATACTACTCAGCAATTAGAAACAGTGAATTCACAAAATTTTTAGCCAAATAGTTTGATCTGGAAAATATCATCCTAAGTGAGGGAACCAAATCACAAAAGAATACACATGGAATGCAATCTCTGATAAGTGGATATTAATTAGCCCAAAATCTCTGAATACACAAGGCACAAATTGCATAGCAAATGAATCCCATGAAGAAGTACGGAGAGGGATCCTGGAAAGGATAGATCTAGCATTGGAGTGGAATATAAGGACAGAGAAAAAGAAGGGAGGTGATTGGAGAATGGGTGGAGAGAAGAAGGTTTATGGGACATATGGGGAGGTGGGATCTGAGAAAGGGGAAATCATTTGAAATGTAAACAAAGAATATAGAAAATAAAAATCATAAAATAAAAAAAGAAAAATGACACCCTTCACAATACTCACAAATAATATAAAATATCTTGGTATGACTCTAGCCAAGCAAGTGAATGATCTCTATGACAAGAACTTCAAGTCTCTGAAGAAAAAAAAATCAAAGATCTCTTAAAATGGAAAAGATCCCCCAAGCTCATTAGCAGAGTAAGGAAAAAAAAAGACCATCTAACTAAAAGCAATATACAGTTTCAATGCAATCCTCATCAAAATTCCAAATCAATTCTTCACAGAGATTGAAAGATCTATTCAAAATTTCATTTGGAATAACAAAAATCCCAGGATAACAAAAGACATTCTCAACCATAAAAGAATTCTGGGGGAGTCACTGGATCCCTGACCTCAAGCTGTACTACAGAGCAATGGTGATTAAAAAAAATTCCCACATGGTATTAGTACAGAGACAGACTGGTAGAGCAAGGGAATACAATTGAAGAACCAGAAATAAACCCACAGAACAATGGTCACCTGATCTTTGACAAAGAAGCCAAAACCTTGCAGTGGATAAAAGACAGCATATTCAACAAATGGTACTGGTTCAAGTGGCAATCAGAATGGAGAAGAATGCAAACTGATCCAGTCTTATCTCCTAGAACAAAGCTCAATTACAAGTTGATCAAGAACCTCCACATAAAACTAGAGACACTTAATATAATAGGAGAGAAATTGGGGAAAAGCCTCAATCACATAGACATGGGGGAAATTTTCCTGAGCAGCACACCAATGGCTTATGCTCTAAGGTCAACTATAGACAAATGGGATCTCAAAAATTTGAAAAGCTTCTGTAATGCACAGGTCATTTTCAATAGGACAAAATGGCAACCTACAAATTGGGAAAAGTTCTTTACCAATCCTACACCCAATAAAGGTTTAATATCTAATATCTACAATGAACTCAAGAAGTTAGATTACAGAGAACCAAATGACCCTATTGAAAATATGATACAGAGCTAAGCAAAGAATTCTCAAATGAGGAATCTTGAATGATTGAGAAGAACCGATTTGAATGTTTGCCTTGTACAAATGTAACATTAACTGAATCCAAGAGACCAGAGGGAAATTGATATCAATTCCAAGTGCTATTCACTCCTCATCTATGGGGATCTCCTAACAATAATGGATGAGCAATAACTTCATATTGCACTGGCATTTGTTGTATACTTTTGTATGTACATATTGGTGATGAAAATAAGATTCCATAAATAAAAAAAATTCTTTAGAATGTCCAGGAAAGCATACAATCAGCACCAGCACACATGACTTACTGCTAAGTTGATCAAGAACAGAAAATTTGGGGCACAGAGATTGATTAGATGGTGAAGATGTTTGTAACTAAGACATATGACCTGAGTTTGATAATCAGGGTTCACATTATAGTAGATGTGAACTGACTTCTGTAAATTGAGTTTTACACACACACACACACACACACACACACACACACACACGCACGCACGCACACACACACACACACACACACACACTACAAGTGTAACAAAAACATTTTAAATAATACGATATTGGTTTATTTCTGAGAATATGTTATAAAATGGATCTAAAAACAAGGTGCCAAAGAGCTTTATTAATGAAATCTCTCACCACTATTTCATATAACATTAAAAATAGAAAACTAAGGTTCAGAGAAAACTAAACACGGAAATATTTCATTATTTTCATAAGGCACAGAGAGAATGATTGTCTTCAGAACTGGATCCAGATAAAATAAATTTTTCCAATAAAAAGAATCTTAAAAATCTTCATGTGTGGCTCAGGAGACAGTTTTATGGATAAAACACTTGCCAAACAAATGGGAGCACATGAGTTTGGATACACAACCTCCTCAGGAACGCTTACTGGGCTTCATGTCTGTCCAGTGATCTAGAGTTCTTAGGAGCTGATACAGGGTTCTCATGGACAAGCTGGCTGTCTAGTCTAGCAGAATGGTATTTATTGACTTTAAGAGACTCAGTTTTGGTTTTTTTTAAGATAATAACATTTTTTATGAAAATTCAAATTTTATTATTTTTTGGTTTGGGTTTTTTCATTTTTATTAGATATATATTTATTTACATTTCTTTTTTATTAGATATATTTTTATTTGCATTTAAAATGATTTCCCCTTCCCTGGTTCCACACTCCCTGAAAGTCCAATAAGCCATCTCACATCCCCCTGTTCCTCAATCAATCCCTTCCTGGTTCCCTGTCCTGGTATTCCCCTACACTGTTGCATCGAGCCTTTCCAGGACAAGGAGCCTCTCATTCCTTCTTCTTGGACATCATTTGATATGTGAACTGTGTGAGTATGGAAGTCATAAGAAACCCTCAGGCATCATAATCATTATCAATCACCATCTACCTTAATTTTTAAACAGAGGTTACTCCCAGACTTTGAACCCACTTAGTAGGTTAATGTAACCTATCTTTGTCTACTTTGTGGGTTTCTTTTTCTACCACCATTCTCCACCACTATTCTACCCTTAAAATTCCTCAATTCTACATAGGAAAAAAAAGAAGGCTAGAGAGGAATAGAGGAGTAGATATTTTTAGATTACTTCCTTCTGGTTAGGGGCATTAAGTTCATCGGGACAACTTTGATTTTCATTGTCAGGATATCTAATTTATTCTCATCTCTTTCTATACACCATTTGATAAACTGCAACAAAATACAACCCACAACAAATAGCATACATGACTTTCTACCAGGGCTCTACATCAAAATTTACCAGAATGTCAAATGTCATACACTTGCAGAAATTATTTGCAGTTTTCAAAGTCATACTCCCTGCTACAGCACAAAGCAAATCATGGTCCGGTGCCATGGACAATCTAAAGAAGTTCTGTATAACATACCTGAGATTAAAAAAAAAGCATATTCCTTTAACAATATTTTTTTCTTTGATGGAATATAAATGTTCATTACATTTACCCTTTCTGTTTAAAGCCATTAATTGTGTTGTGTTTAATGAAGTTATAAAAAGAGACTTTGTCAATGAAATAAGTGTATTTTGAATCACTGTGCAAGGGGTTTTTAGGAAATGTATCTCATTCTGTGCACCCTGGACAGTTGTGGGTCTCTATGCTAATCACCATTATAAATAGAACTTTCTCTAGTGAAGCTGAGAGGTGCACTCCTCTATGGTATAATGAGAAGTCATTGGGAATCTGTGTAATTCTGTGTCCATGAGAGATAATTCATTCTCATTGCAATGAGAAGTGTTTTGATTTAGTATTTCAGAAGTGGTACAACTGCTGGAATTTAGGGTTTTATAGATCCATGTATTCCCTTTTACCATTATCTAAAATTCAGTCTTTTGTACATATTTAATTGTAATAGCTTCATGTTATTTTCTTTCTTTCTTTTTTTCCTTCAGAATAGGTGATGAAATAGACACAAGATATTTAAGTGAACCAATTCGGTAATGAGAAGAATTGTGTCCATTATTTATGTTCCTAATATTTATGCCATTCTTTTTTTTTTCGATATAATTTATTTACATTTCAAATGATTTCCCCTTTTCTAGCCCCCCCCCCACTCCCCGAAAGTCCCGTAAGCCCCCTTCTCTTCCCCTGTCCTCCCTCCCACCCCTTCCCAGTTCCCCGTTCTGGTTTTGCCAAATACTGTTTCACTGAGTCTTTCCAGAACCAGGGACCACTCCTGCTTTCTTCTTGTATCCCATTTGATGTGTGGATTATGTTTTGGGTATTCCAGTTTTCTAGGTTAATAACCACTTATTAGTGAGTGCATACCATGATTCACCTTTTGAGTCTGGGTTACCTCACTTAGTATGATGTTCTCTAGCTCCATCCATTTGCCTAAGAATTTCATGAATTCATTGTTTCTAATGGCTGAATAGTACTCCATTGTGTAGATATACCACATTTTTTGTATCCACTCTTCTGTTGAGGGATACCTGGGTTCTTTCCAGCATCTGGCAATTATAAATAGGGCTGCTATGAACATAGTAGAGCATGTATCCTTATTACATGGTGGGGAATCCTCTGGGTATATGCCCAGGAGTGGTATAGCAGGATCTTCTGGAAGTGAGGTGCCCAGTTTTCGGAGGAACCGCCAGACTGCTTTCCAGAGTGGTTGTACCAATTTGCAACCCCACCAGCAGTGGAGGAGTGTTCCTCTTTCTCCGCACCCTCTCCAACACCTGCTGTCTCCTGAATTTTTAATCTTAGCCATTCTGACTGGTGTAAGATGAAATCTTAGGGTTGTTTTGATTTGCATTTCCCTAATGACTAATGAAGTTGAGCATTTTTTAAGATGCTTCTCCGCCATCCGAAGTTCTTCAGGTGAGAATTCTTTGTTTAACTCTGTACCCCATTTTTTAATAGGGTTGTTCGGTTTTCTGGAGTCTAACTTCTTGAGTTCTTTATATATATTGGATATTAGCCCTCTATCTGATGTAGGATTGGTGAAGATCATTTCCCAATTTGTTGGTTGCCGATCTGTCCTCTTGATGGTGTCCTTTGCCTTACAGAAACTCTGTAACCTTATGAGGTCCCATTTGTCAATTCTTGCTCTTAGAGCATACGCTATTGGTGTTCTGTTCAGAAACTTTCTCCCTGTACCGATGTCCTCAAGGGTCTTCCCCAGTTTCTTTTCTATTAGCTTTAGAGTGTCTGGCTTTATGTGGAGGTCCTTGATCCATTTGGATTTGAGCTTAGTACAAGGAGACAAGGATGGATCAATTCACATTCTTCTGCATGCTGACCTCCAGTTGAACCAGCACCATTTGTTGAAAAGGCTGTCTTTTTTCCATTGGATGTTTTCAGCCTCTTTGTCGAGGATCAAGTGGCCATAGGTGTGTGGGTTCATTTCTGGATCTTCAATCCTGTTCCATTGATCCTCCTGCCTGTCACTGTACCAATAGGAGGATCAATTTATGCCATTCTTAAACAAGATAAAATCAGACAAGAGAAATAGTTCATATGTTAAGAATGCTTGCTGTTTGGTACCAAGCCTACACAGAAAAATCTCAATAGCCTCTGGTAACTGTAGCTATAAGAGTTCTTAAGCCCTCCTGTGACCTCTATGAGCACCCACATGCCTATCTAAATACATATTAAAGATAGAAACAAGTTGTGAAAAAATAAGTGGAACAAAAACTAGATGAAAACTGTTGTTTACCATGACTAAGTAGGCAAACATTTATTCAGGAGCACACAGAAGATGAGGAGGAAAATAAAATAGATGAGGACACTGACACCCAGCGCCTCTAACTACCTTGACCTTGTCACAGGAATCAAGTTGTGGAAATAATAATCAGGCCCAGCCCATTTGTTTGTAGCATTATGAAAAAAACACCAGTTAAAAACTGCTTACAAACAAACAAACAAAATAAAACAAAACAAAACAAAAACCAAAATAATGGGAAGAAGCAATGTCCTAAGGCAAGGATAAAATTGCTATCACAAAGCATCTCCGTTAATATCTTACCCAGAGCAAATTAACTCATTTCCATTAACAGGTCTGTCAGCCTCAAACTGGGAAGTACACCTAATGAAACCCCTTGTCTTCTTTTTGTCTTTCATGATCAGATTAGGGCCATTAAGTCGCTGAGGGCAATGGTAGTACAGAAATGTTTCATGTGGGAGAGCTAAGCCCTGTTCATTAGAACACCCCTGGAGGGGCCAGTCTGGTGACCACTGATGGATAGTGGAAGGAGTACCTGCTGGAGGCTGTAAGTCTTAGAATTGGAAAAGAAGTTATTAACCTCTACACATCAGGATCTGAAGCACCAGGGAGCTATTGTCAGTGGTAGGAACACAGCATAGCAGATATCCTGTTGTAAAGAAAACTGGTGACATTTATGCAATATAAAGAATGCTAGGGCAAAAACAAACTATGAGAGACACTGTGAGATTCAACGTGGGACTACTCATGCCACATTCACCTCCATCAGCCACTCTGCATCCTTACAGCTGTCTGAAATTCACACTGCCAGAGGGAAAGGATAGGCACTGCAAATTTCTACTAAGAAATTCTGTGGAACAAGAGAGATGGCTCAGCAGTTAAGAACACTGACTGCTCTTCTGAAAGTCCTGAGTTGAAATCCCAGCACCCACATGGTAGCTCACAACCATATGTAATGAGATTTGTCACCCTCTTATAGTGTCTGAAGACAGCTATAGTGTATTTACATACAATGAATTGAAATTTAAAAAAAAAAAAAGAACTTCTGTTTGTCCATCATTAATTCTCCGTTCACAGAGGCAAGATTAATAGATGTCCTAAATAGTTATGGGCCACAGGTACCATTCCTATATAGTGGATACACATTAAACATTGTTCCTTCTCTTTCCAGCAAAGAGTCACAACAGAGCACAACTGTATCAGCTACTCATCAAATACACATGAAACCTAAAAGAGAGGCCTCAATTGCCTTACAGAACTGAGCATTTCTCAGGTCCACAGCCATGACCATTGCCCACCATTGGCATTGGAAATATTTCTGAAAATGCTCTTACTTTTTTTTTTTTTATTTTTTATTTTTTTCTTTTTTAAAGATTTATTTATTTATTATATATAAGTACACTGTAGCTATCTTCAGATACCCCAGAGGAGGGCATCTGATCTCATTACAGATGGTTGTTAGCCACCATGTGGTTGCTGGGATTTGAACTTAGGACCTTTGGAAGAGCAGTCAGTGCTCTTAACCGCTAAGCCATCTCTCCAGCCCAAAATGCTCTTACTTTAAAGGGCAATGGGCATCAGTGTCCCTGACAATATTAAGCCATATACTAAGCATACCCAGTTGAGGAGTACATACCTTAGCATACAGAGATATAACTTAAAAGAGAATAAACACAGTTTTTTGTTTGTTTGTTTTTTGTTTTTTGTTACCTTAGCCCTTGCTTTGGATGCTATGTGTAAAAAATGAAAGTGATGATCAAAAATGCATCTTGGTATGCTTAGCTTCTACAAGAAATATTTAAATGAAGGCAGGAGGGGATACTTTGAAGGTGCAAGAACAATGGAGACTATTCCTGAGAGTACCTGGCTCATTTACCCAGGAACAGAGACGCAGGTAGGGTTTAAACAAACAGGACCAAATGAAATGTGTACCTGTCTACTTCAAAGCAATGCTTGCTCAGAGAACAGATAGCAGGAACATTTTTTATTACATATGCTTTGCTGAGCATGGTGGAGGATGGGACAGAGCAGAGAATGGGTATTGGCTTCACCTAGGGGTCCACAATTCCAGGCATAACTCTGTAAGTGTGTATGGTGTTTCCTACTTGCAGCAGAGAGAAGCTGTGAAGAGTATTGCACCTCAGAAACATCACCAACAGTGCAAAGCTGTACTAAGGGTACGTTGTTGAGGCTCATTTGTTCCTCTTGATGTGGCACAATAAAACAGTCTAGAACTCAAAATAATTGAAAATTTGAGGGCCCAACCTCTAAGTATGAAAGAACATTTATGAAGTGGTAAGGAATGCCTTCTCAGTGTTCAAAGCAGAAACAGAAATAATGTGATGTTACTGAGACCAACTGCCTCCATGACAGGCTTTAAATTAATAGTCCAGGAGATAAGGACTAAAAAGCCAGACTTCAGACAGCTAGTCAGAAACTGCCCTACCACCAGAAACTCTCCCATCACCTGCACTGAGGCAAGAAAAGTGGGTCATCAGTTTCCAAACAGCCCCCACATCCCAATAATGTAATATTCTTAGAGGTAGAGTAAAACAAAGTTCACTTACCCCAGGATTGCTGTGCTACTGTTTCCAGACCCATTCTCCAGTAAGGTTCTCAAAAGCCTAGTAGCTTACTTCAGAGATTGTCTATTTTATTAATGGGAGACACCAGCATGGTAGACTTCCAGAGAACAAAACACTCTTTACATTTGCATACTATTTGAGTCTCTGCTCTGCTTTCTTTTACTCTGATTTCTCTGCTCTTTTCTCTCTCTTTTCTGCTCTGGCCTCTCTTCTCTGCTCTGTCCTCTCTGTTCTGCTCTGATCTCTGTGCCACTCTTTGTTCTCTCCTCTGCTTTCTCTGCTCTGCTCTCTCTGCTCTACTCTCTCTTCTGCTCTGCTCTCCCACTATGCTCTCTCTGCTCTCTCTGTTCTGCTCTCTCTGCTCCAGTCTCTCCTCTGCTGTGCTCTCTCTACTATGCTCTCTCTGCTCTCTGTTCTGCTCTGCTCTCTGATCTGCTCTGCTTTCTGCTCTGCTCTCTGTTCTACTCTCTCTGCTCTCTCTGTCTCACTCTCTTTTCTCTCCTCTGTTCTCTCTGCTCTGCTCTCTCTGCTCCACTCTCTTTTCTGCTCTGCTCTCTCTCTTCTGCTTTCTCTGCTCTCTCTGTTCTGCTCTCTCTGCTCTCTCTGCTCTCTCTGTGTCATTCTTTTTTCTCTCCTCTGTTCTCTCTGCTCTACTCTCTCTGCTCCACTCTCTCTTCTGCTCTGCTCTCTCTACTCTGCTATCTCTGTTCTGCTCTCTCTGCTCTCTCTGTGTCTCTCTTCTCTCCTCTGTTCTCTCTTCTCTGCTCTCTCTGCTCCACTCTTCTGCTCTGCTCTCTCTACTATGCCTTCTCAGCTCTCTCTGTTCTGCTCTCCTCTCTCTGATCATTGTCGTCATTCATAGTTCTTAAACATCTTTAGCAGAAGTGATCACAGGGTATAACAACCATCTTTTCCCAAAAGTTCATGACAAGTTTAAAACAAATTTCAAATGATAAGTAGAATCAGAAGTTACAGTAGAAATGATTATATGTGTTTCCACTAAGATTAGTTATCTAATTAAACATCCATTATCTGACATTAGCTGCAAATGTTCACTAAAAAAAAGAGAGTTTCGAAGAATAATTTTTGTCATTAGATAGCACAGTTTTATCAAGAGGCAAACCATCTCCCTTGTGTTTCATTAGTATTAATGTTTGTATAGAAAAATTCAGTTAATATTTTATTTTTGATCCTTGAACATACAAGAAATTGTCCATTCCTAGATTATGAGTTCAGCTATCAAATAATGGTTTCATATCTAGCTCTAAATGAATGTTTTTCCTGATCTAAATATATTCTATCATGATTTCTAACCTAGTCACAGAAGGTTGGTAGCTAGGCAAAGCATACAAACATAAGTTTGAGGCCTACAACACATATAACAAAAACAAGATGTGGAAGCTCATGCTTATAATTCTATTAATATGGAGGTAGAGATTAGCAGATCCCTGGGTACATGGGCCACCCAATCTAGCTTAGTTAGATCCAGGTTCACAAAGTATTACTGTCTTAAAGAGTAAGATTGTCAGTACTTTATGAATATACTCAAATGTATACTCTGAACATGCATGCACACACACAAACTCTGAACATGAATACACACACACAAACACAGACACACAGGCACACAGACACACAGGAACACAGACACACACACACACACACACAGACACACAGGAACACAGACACACAGACACACACACATACACACACACACAGACAAACACACACACACACACGCGCGCGCATGCACGCATACGCACGCACGCACGCACACACACACACACACACACACACACACACACACATAAAATAACCAAATCTGGTAGCTATTAAACTATTAATATACCAAGTCTTTCCCTGGTCCACCTCTCCATATCCATCCACAGTGTGTGACTCAGTGTTCTCCTCCTTTGTCAGATATTGCTATACAATTAACTTTAGCATGAAGGACGTTAATATAATGTAAATTGTCAATAGAATAAATCTGATGAACTTAAGCCTCTGCTGATATGTTAAAAAGTGTGTGACCTGACTAACATGCTAGACACAGAGATGCTAAGAGTCAAGTTTTCCTAATTATCCTAACCAGAGCCAGGCCAGAGGAGTCTATATAAAGCCAGTGACTACCGAATGGGAAACCCATACTCCCACCCATGACACTAGTTGACATTTTAGTCAGAGAAAAGTCCTGAATAGAGAGTCCACAGTTGTTTCCCATCTTCTCTTTGGTTTTTTAGGTACCACACATATACAGCTGAGAGAGGAAGTCAGAAACACGGGTCAATGGTTTGTATTTCCCCTCAAGAAGTGTACACACCAGTCAGAAAGTAGCAAGGAAGAGCACCTGATGAACAGGATCTACCCAGGGACAAAGCAAATGCCAAAAAAAACAAACAAAAAAATGTACCTGTGGGTCTGGAGGAGGCAAAACTTTCCTCGGCAATTTTAGCCAAGACTCTATAAGGTCCTTCTCTGTGATAATCATTAATGAAGCAGTTCACTGAGGCAATTCTTGCTGGCTTATATTACTTCATTTGGTGGTGTATATAAGCAGACATGTGTTATTCAGGAGAACCAGGCATTATACACCAATTAGAAGAAGAAATACTAAGGAAAGGAAAGTCATAGGCTGAAGCCTCAAGGTTATCTAGACACCTTATTAAAATGAAAAAAAAAAAAAAAAACTCTAGATGTTATATTATTTGACTGAGTGCCCATAGTCCTCTCTGTGGTGTGCCATGATTATATGTACAGAGAACAGGTATAGAGAAAGGTAGGAAGAGATTCCACTATTAATGTTCACAAACTCTAAGGTTTCTAGGGTTTAAGATGATTCAACATTACCAGTTCTTATTCTTGACTAGCAACATGGCCCCACATACCCTATACCCCACACCATGGTACTTGGATATTTTAATTTATTGGGATATTTGGGCTTCAAGTGGATTTCACTTATTTTTCTCATGTACCATTATTCATGGCTCCAATTTCTCCATCTTTCTGGCTAATATGAATCTCACTTTCTCTTTCCACTGTCAAGAGGGCATCCCATCCTATGTTCTATTCTGCTCACCTATTGATTATCAGCATTTATTAAAAAGACAGGGAATAAATCATCAGAATGGTTTACACAAACTTGAAATAAGACATTCTTTTTTGGGGATACATTCTTTATTTACATTTCAAATGATTTCCCCTTTCCTTGATTCCCCCTTCCCCAAAAGTTCCAAGAGCCCTCTTTCCTCTCCCTGCTCCCCCATCCACCTCTTTCCACTTCCTTGTTCTGGTATTCTCCTACATTGCTGCACTGAGCCTTTCCAGAACAAGGGGCCACTCCTTCCTTCTCCTTGGACATCATTTGATATGTGGATTGTGTCTGGGGTATTCCAAGCCTCTAGGCTAATATCCACTTTTCATTGAGAACATGCCATGAGTGTTCTTTTGAAACTGGCTTTCCTCACTTAGGATGATGTTCTCCAGCTCCATCTATTTGTCTAAGAATTTCATGAATTCATTGTTTCAAATGGCTGAATAGTGCTCCATTGTGTATATATACCACATTTTTTTAAATCCATTCCTCCATTGAGGGACATCTGGGTTCTTTCCAGCTTCTGGCTATTATAAATAGTGTTGCTATGAAGATAGTGCAGCATGTATCCTTATTACATTTTGGAGCCTCCTCTGGGTATATGCCCAGGTATAGGAGGGTCCTCTGGTTTTCTGAGGAACAACCAGACTGATTTCCAGAGTGGTTCTACCAGCTTGAAATCCCATCAGCAGTGGATTCCTCTTTCTCCATATCTTCACCAACACCTACTGTCTCCTGGGTTTTTGATCTTAGCCATTCTGACTGGTGTGAGTTGAATTCTCAGGGTTGTTTTGATTTGCATTTCCCTAATGACTAATGTGTTGAACATTTCTTATGGTGCTTTGCAGCCATCTCAAGGTCTTCAGGTGAAAATTCTTTGTTTAGCTCTGTACCCCATTTTTTAATAATGTTATTTGTTTCTCTGGGGTCTACTTTCTTGAGTTCTTTGTATATATTAGATATTAGCTGTTTGTCAGATGTAGAGTTGGTGAAGTTCTTTTCCCAATTTGTTGGTTGCCATTTTGTCCTTTTGTCTGTGTCCTTGCCTTACATAAAATTTGTAATTTTATGAGGTCCCATTTGTCAATTCTTAGAACATAAGATATTGCTATTCTGTTCAGAAACTTCACCCTGTGCACATGTCCTCAAGGGTCTTCCCCAGTTTCTTTTCTATTAGTTTCAGTGTGTCTAGATTTATGTGGATAAAGGTCCTTGATCCACTTGGAGTTGAGCTTAGTACAAGGAGATAAGAATGGATCAATTCTAATTGCTCTAGCTAGGACTTCAAGAACTATAATGAAAAGATATGGAGAGAGGGGGCATCCTTGTCTAGTCCCTGATTTTAGTGGGATTGCTTCAAGTTTCTCTCTATTTAGATTGATTTTGGCTACCGATTTGCTCTATATTGCTTTTACTATGGGTCTTGAATTCCTGTCCTTTCCAAGACTTTTAGCATGAAAGGGTGCTGAATTTTGTCAAATGCTTTTTCAGCATCTAATGAAATGATCATGTGGTTTTTTCTTTGAGTTTTTTTATGTAGTGGATTGCATTTATGGATTTTTTATATTGAACCATCCCTGAATCCCTGGGATGAAGCCTAATTTGATCATGGTGGATGATTGTTTTGATGTGTTCTTGGATTCGGTCTGCAAGAATTTTATTGAGTATTTTTGCATTGATATTCATAAGGGAAATTGGCCTGAAATTCTCTTTCTTAGTTGGATCTTTTTCTGGTTTTGGTATCACTGTAATAGTGGCTTTGTAGAAGGAGTTGGGTAGTGTTCATTCTGTTTCTACTTTGTGGAACAGTTTGAAGAGTATTGGTGTTAAGTCTTCTTTGAAGGTCTGATAGAATTCTGCACTGAAACATCTGGTCTTGTGCTTTTTTTGGTTGGAAGGCTATCTATGACCCCTTCTATTACGTTAGGGGTTATGGGTCTGTTTAGATGGTCTATTTGATCCTGGTTTAATTTTGGCAATTGATATCTGTCTAAGAAAATGTCCATTTCCTCCAGATTCTCCAGTTGCGTTGAGTACAGGTTTTTGTAGTAGGATCTGATGATTTTTTGAATTTCCATGGTTTCTGTTGTAATATCTCCCTTTTCATTTCTAATTTTGTTAATTTGGATACTTTCTCTGTGCCCGTTGCTTAGTCTGGCTGAGGGTTTATCTATCTTGTTGATTTTTTCAAAGAACAAGCTTTTGGTTTTGTTGATTCTTTGTATGGTTCTCTTGGTTTCTACTTGATTGATTTCAGCCCTGAGTTTGATGATCTCCTTTCTTCTTCTCCTCGTGTGTGAATTAGCTTCTTTTTGTTCCAGGGCTTTCAGTTGTTCTGTTAATATTCTAGTGTATGCTCTCTCAAATTTCTTTTTGGAGGCTCTCAAAGCTATGAGTTTTCCTCTTAGCACTGCTTTCATTTTGTTCCATAGATTTGTGTATGTTGTGCATTCATTTTCATTAAATTCTAAGAAATCTTTGATTTCTGTCTTTATTTCTTCCTTGACCAAGGTATCATTGAGTAGAGTATTGTTCAGTTTCCATGTGTATGTGGGCTTTCTGTTGTTTTTACTGTTACTAAAGACCGCTTTTACTCTACAGTGATCTGATAGGAGGCATGGGCTTATTTCAATCTTCTTATATTTGTTGAGGTCTGTCTTGTGACCAACTATATGATCTATTTTGGAGAAAGTACCATGAGGTGCTGAGAAAAAGGTATATTCTTTTGCTTTGGGATGAAAAGTTCTGGTCAAAGAGATACAAATTGGAAAGGAAGAAGTCAAAGTATCACTATTTGGAGATGATATGATACTGTATTTAAGTGACCCCAAAAACTCTACTAGAGAACTCCTAAAGCTGATAAACAACTTCAGAAAAGTGGCTGGCTACAAAATCAATGCAATCAAATCAGTAGCCTTTATATACTCAAAGGATAAGCAGACTGCGAAAGAAATTATGGAAATAACACCCTTCACAATAGCCACAAACAGCATAAAATATCGTGGGGTGACTCTAACCAAACAAGTGAAAGACCTATATGACAAGAACTTCAGATCTCTGAAGAAGGAAATTAAAGAAGATCTCAGAAAATGGAAACATCTTTCATGCTCATGGATTGGCAGGATTAATATAGCTAAAATGGCCATCTTGCCAAAGGCAATCAACAAATTCAGTACTATCCCCATAAAAATCCCAACCCAGTTCTTCATAGAGCTAGAAAGAGCAATTATCAAATTCATCTGGAATAACAAAAAAACCCAGGATATCTAAAACTATTCTCAACAGAAAAAGAACTTCGGGGGGATTCAGTATCCCAGACCTCAAACTTTACTACAGAGCAATAGTGATAAAAACTGCATGGTATTGGTACAATGTCAGGTAAGCAGATCAATGGAATAGGATTGAAGACCCAGAAATGAACCAACACACCTATGGTCACTTGGTCTTCGACAAAGGAGCTGAAAGCATCCAGTGGAAAAAAGATAGTCTTTTCAGCAAATGGTGCTGGTTCAATTGGAGGTCAGCATGCCAAAGATGAGACTCGATCCATTCTTTTTTTTTTTAATTTTTTTTATTTGATATATTTTTATTTACATTTCAAATGATTTCCCCTTTCCTAACCCCCCCCCCATTCCCAAAAAGTCCCGTAAGCCCCTCTCTCCTTGTACCAAGCTCAACTCCAAATGGATCAAGGAACTCCACATAAAACCTGATATACTGAAACTATTAGGAAAAAAAACTGGGGAATACACTTGAGGACATGGGCACAGGGGGAAAGATCCTGAAAAGAAAACCAATAGCTTATGCTCTAAGATCACGAATTGACAAATGGGACCTCATAAATCTACAAAGTTTCTGTAAGGCAAAGGACACCCTCAAAAGGACAAAACGTCAACCAACAGATTGGGAAAGGATCTTCACCAACCCTAAATCCAACAGAGGGCTAATATTTAATATATACAAAGAACTCAAGAAGGTAGAACCCAGAGAACCAATTGATCCCATTAAAAAGTGGGGTATGGAGCTAAACAAAGAATTTTCACAGGAAGAACTTGAAAGGGCTGAGAAACACCTTAAGAAATGTCCAACATTATTAATCATTAGGGAAATGCAAATCAAAAGAACCCTGAGATTTCACCTTACACCAGTCAGAATGGGTAAGGTCAAAAACTCAGGAGACAAGTGGTGTTGTTGAGGATGTGGAGAAAAAGGAACACTCCTCCACTGCTGGTGAAATTGCAAGATGGTGCAACCACTTTGGAAATCAGTGTGTTGCTTCCTCAGAAAACAGGGCATGACACTTCCTGAGGACCCTGCTATACCTCTCCAGGGCATATACCCAGAGCATTCTTCAGCATGCAATAAGGACACATTGTTCATAGCAGCCCTATTTATAGTAGCCAGAAGCTGGAAAGAACCCAGGTGTCCTTCAACTGAGGAATGGATACAAAAAATGTGGTATATTTATACAATGGAGTACTATTCAGCCATTAGAAACAATGAAATCATGAAATTTTTAGACAAATGGATGGAGCTGAAGAACATCATACTAAGTGAGGTAACACAGTCTCAAAAGATCAATCATGGTATGCACTCACTGATAAGTGGATATTAGCCTAGAAACTTTGAATACTCAAGACATAATCCACATATTAAATGATGTCCAAAAAGAATGGAAGAGTGGCCCCTAGTTCTGGAAAGACTCAATGCAACAGTATAGGGGAATACCAGAACAGGGAAGTGGGAAGGGGTAGATGGAGGAACAGGTGGAGGAAAAAGGGCTTATGTGACTTGCGGGGAGTGGGGACCCAGAAAAGGGGAAATCATTTGAAATGTAAATAAAAAAATATATCAATAAAGAAAAAAATGTAAAAAAAGAATGGATCAATTCACATTCTTCTGCATGCTGACCTCCAATTGAACCAGCACCATTTTTTGAAAAGGCTATCTTTTTTACACTGGATGTTTTCAGCTCCTTTTTAAAAGATCAAGTGATAATATGTGAAAATCCATTTCTGGATCTTCAATCCTATTCCATTGATCCCCTGCCTGTCACTGTGCCAATATCATGCAGTTTTTTACACTATTGCTCTGTAGTATTGCTTGAGGTCTGGGATACTGATTCCCCTAGAATTTCTTTGGTTATTGAGAATAGTTTTAGCTATCCTGGGTTTTTTTGTTTTTCCAGATGAATTTGAGAATTGCTCTTTCTAACTCTATGAAGACCTGAATTGGGATTTTGATGGGTATTGTGTGGAATCTGTATATTGATTTGGTCAAGATGGCCATTTTAACTATATTAATCCTGCCAATCCATGATCATGAAAGATTTTTCCATTTTCTGAGGTCTTGTTCCATTTCCTTCTTCAGATACCTGATGATCTTGACATACAGATCTTTCACTTGTTTGGTTAGAGTCACACCAAGATACTTTGTATTTTTTGTGGCTATTATGAGGGCTGTCATTTCCCTAATTTCTTTATCAGCCCGTGTATCCTTTGAGTCTAAGAAGGCTACTGATTTGCTTGAGTAGATTTCATAACCAAGCACATTGCTGAAGTTGTTTATCAGCTGTAGGAGCTCTCTGGTGCAGTTTTTTTGGGTCACTTAAGTATATTATCATATCATCAGCAAAGAGTAATAATTTGACTTCTTCCTTTCCAATTTTTATCCCTTTGATCTCCTTTTGTTGTCTAATTGCTCTAGCTAGTACCTCAAGTTCTATATTGAAAAAATATGGAGAGAGGGGCCTGCCTTGTCTAGTCCCTGATTTTAGTGGGATTGCTTCAAGTTTCTCTCCTTTTAGTTCGATGTTGCCTTCTGGTTTGCTGTATATTGTTTTTACTATGTTTAGGTATGGGCCTTGAATTCCTGTTATTTCCAAGTCTTTTAGCATGAAAAGATGCTGAATTTTGTCAAATGCTTTTTCAGCATCTAATGAAATGACCATTGTTTTTTTTTTTTTCTTTGAGTTTTTATGTAGTGGATTGCATTGATGGATTTCCGTATATTGAACCATCCCTGCATCCCTGGGATAAAGCCTACTTGATCATGGTGGATGATCATTTTGATATATTCTTGGAATCAGTTGGCAAGAATTTTATTGAGTATTTTTGCATCGATATTCATAAGAGAAGTTGATCTGAAGTGCTCTTTCTTTGATGGACCTTTGTGTGGTTTTTGCAGGAAACAATCCACAGTAGCCATTCTAATATCAGATAAAATTGTCTTTCAACCTAAAGTCATCAAAAGAGACATGGAAGAACACTTCTCGCTTGTCAAAGGAAAAATCTACCAAGAAGAAATCTCAATTTTGAACATCTATGCTCCAAATGCAAGGGCACCCTCATTTGTAAAAGAAACTTTACTAAAGCTCAAACACACATTGCAACTAAGACAATAATTGTGGGGAACTTCAACATTCCACTATCCTAAATAGACCATTCAGGAAAACAGAAACTAAACAGGGACACAGTGAACCTAACTGAAGCTTTGGATTTAATATATATATATATATATATATATATATATATATATATATATATAACATTTCATCCTAAAGCAAAAGAATATACCTTTTTCTCAGCACCTCATGGTAACTTCTCCAAAATTGACCATATAATTGGTCATAAGACATAGCTCAACAAATATAAGAAGATCAAACTAATCCCATGCCCCCTATCAGATCACTATGGAGTAAGAGTGGTCTTCAGTAGCAACAAAACCAACAAAAGTCTGCATACACATGGAGGCTGAACAATACTCTACTCAATGATACCTTGGCCAAAGAAGAAATAAAGAAAGAAATCAAAGACTTTTTAGAATTTAATGAGAATGAAGACACAACATTCCCAAATCTATGGGTCACAATGAAAGCAGTGCTAAGAGGAAAGCTCATAGCACTGAGTGCCTCCAAAAAAGAAACTGGAGAGAGCATAGACTAGCAGATTAAAGGCATACCTGAAATCTTTGGAACACAAAAAAGCTAATTCACCCAGGAGTATTAGAAGACAGGAATCATCAAACTCAGGGTTGAAATCAATCAAATGGAAACAAAGAGAACCATACAAAGAATCAACAAAACCAAGACCTAGTTCTTTGAGAAAATCAACAACATAGATAAACTCTTAGCCAGACTCACCAAAGGGCACAGAGACCATATCCAAATTAACAAAATTAGAAATGAAAAGGGAGATATAACAAGAGAAACTGAGGAAATTCAGAAAAATCATAAGATCCTACTACAAAATACTCTACTCAACACAACTGGAGAATCTGGAGGAAATGGATAATTTTCTAGACAGTTCCCAAATACCAAAATTAAATCAGGATCAAATAGATCATCTGAAAAGTCCCATAACCCCTAAAGAAACAGAAGGGGCCATAAAAAGCACAGGGCCAGATGGCTTTATTGCAGAATTCTATCAGACCTTCAAAGAAGACCTAACACCAATACTATTCAAACTATTCCACAAAATAGAAACAGAAGGAACTCTACCCAACTCATTCTACAAAATAATAGATTCTTGATAAAAGAATTCCAATCTCAGTCTAGAATGAAATAAGTCATGAGGGCAGAGAAATAAGCATTTGAATGACATAAGAATAAACTTTACACAGTGTAAAATACATTATACCTACAGATTTTCTATCCAGGCTTCCAACTTCTCCTGCTCAGCTAGCAGAAAGCTCAAACACTGAGTTGGGCCACTACCTCTCTGCTAGATTCCTTTAAATTATTGTTATCACCAATCATTCATTAAAACAGTATATTTTCCTTTGATGTCAACCTGTAGCTTCAACTACTTACATGTCTTTCTTGTCCCATTTTGCTGAAATATAAGCAATGTACCTTTATTTTTTGCATCTGGGTCAAAATGTCAACACCATAAAAAAGGCCAGCAACATTTCCAGTTATTATGAAAGTAGATGTAAGTTCACAGCCTACCTGAAAGGTATTTAGGATTCCCTAATGTCTGCTCCTTTTCCTTCAAATATTATTTCACCCAGACTATGCTGAAAATCTTTATAGTTACTGTTTTTTCAACAATTTTCTTTATTATTTCACACAAATGCACAGGATAATTTAATCCACACTGGGACCTGAGGTACGAAAAGAAAGGGAAGACAGCTAGACAAGACCTTCATGGCTTGTACTTCTTACATTTCAGATGTGTGATTCATATACCTCCAAGGAAGGAAGGATCCTCCCCTTATGCCCTGCAGAATTGATAGGACAATCAAAACTGACTGTAGGTCAGGAAGCCTCTCAGAAAACGAGCTAACACTTCTTCAGAGAGTTTACAAGCTGCGTATCATCACTGAGTTCCTCCACACCATTCATCAACTAAGATATTGAGCAGAGAATCACTAGCCCTTGAGCTATGTGCTAAATCAAACTCTCAGCAGAGGAACTGAATTTTTAAAGCTTACTCTTTAGATTGTGTGTGAATATATCTCAACAGTTTATATAACACCAAGATTTCAAGACACAGACTTGATCAACACCTGAAAAGGAAACATACACCACAACAGAGAAAAATAAGACCTTGAATGACTCAGCAAACCTTATGCTTTGTAGCTGTGGGGATACAGGAGATTAGTATTCTCCATTTTATCTAATTTAATCAACACAATCTCCCACAGACAAGCCTAAATGCTCTTCTCCCATGTGATATTATGTTTTGTCAATTTGACAATTGGCATTATGAAAACTATCTATTAGAAAACTCTAAGTCAATACTACATTGAAATTCCGTCTTATCGCAAATCAAAGTGCCAGGCAATAACAAAAATTTTAGGAACAAATGCTGAAGAGGATATAAAGAAAATGCTAATTGTTACATATTGCCAGTGAAGATGTGACCTATTCCAATCCCTACAATCATTAAGATTTTACTGAAAACTAAATGTAGAGCCTCCATATTACACAGATATATATGCTTGTCTTGAGATTCCAAGTCAACACATCACCTAGATACTTTGTCATCAGTGCTTTTTGCAGCACGTTCCAAAGGTCAAAAGAATGGATAAATTAAATGAGGCATACACACACAATGAAATGCCTTCAACCAGAAAGAACAAAGTTGTCTATGGATGTATCTTGGGTATTCCAATCTATAGGGATAAAATCCACTTATCAGTGAGTGCATACCATGTATGTTCTTTTGGGATTGGGTTACCTCACTCAGGATGATATTTTCTAGTTTCATACATTTGTCTAAGAATTTCATGAATTCATTGTGTTTAATAGCTGAGTGGTACTCCATTGTGTAAATGTATCACATTCTCTGTATCCAGTCCTCTATCCAGGTACATTTGGGTACTTTACTGCTTCTGGCTATAATAAATAAGGCTGTTATGAACATAGTGGAACATGTGTCCTTATTATTACATGTTTGAGCATCTTCTGGGTATATGTCTCAGAGTGGTATAGCTGGGTTCTCAGGTACTATAATGTCCAATTTTCCGAGGTACCACCAAACTGACTTTCAGAATGGTTTTACCAAATTGCAATCCCACCAGCAATGGAGAAGTGCTCCTCTTTCTCCACATCCTCCCAGCACGTGCTGTTCCCTGAGTTTTTGATCTTAGCCATTATGACTGGTGTGAAGTGGAATCTCAGTGTTGTTTTGATTTCTATTTCCCTGATATTTAAGCATGTTGAACATTTCTTTAGGTGCTTCTCAGTCATCTGATATTCCTCTGTTGAGAATTTTTTGTTTATCTCAATATCCAATTTTTTAATAGGGTTATTTTTTCCACTGGCATCTAACTATGTCAATTCTTTTTAAATATGCACATGAAGAAGATCAAAGTGTAGATACTTCAGTCGTTCTTAGAAGGGGAAGCAAAATACCCATGGGAAGAGATTCAGAGACAGTGTGAGGAATAGAGACTAAAGGAAAGGTCATTCAGAGACTGTCTCACTGGCGAATCCATCCCATATACACTTATCAAACCCAGACATTATTGCGGATGCCAACAAATGCTACTGGAGCCTGATATAGCTGTCTCCTGAGAGGCTCTGCCAGTGCCTGACAAATAGAGAAGTTGATGCTCACAGCCAACCAATGAACTGAGTATAGGGTCCTGAATGAAGGAGCAAGAGAAAGGAGTCAAGGAGTTGTAGGGGTTTACAGCCCCATAGGAAGAACAATGATGTGAACCAACCAGTAACCCCAGTGCTCTGAAGGATTAAACCACCAACCAAAGAATACACCTGGCAGGATCCATTGTTCCAGCTACATTATGTAGCAGAGGATGGCCTTGTTGGACATCAATTAGAGGGGAGGCTTTAGTCCTATGAACACTTAATGCCCCAGTGTAGGATAATGCCAGGTCAGGAAAGTGGGAGTGGACGGGGGTAATCAGGGGGATGGGCAGAAGGGAGAGGGATTTTTCTGAGGGGAAATGAGGAAAGGGGATAGCATTGGAAATGTAAATAAAGCAAATATCTAAATAAAAAAAAGAAGTACAAATACAAAAAAGAAAGAACAAAATTTTATCATTTAAAAAAAGAATGGAGCCATAGTTAATCATATTAAGCAAATTATGCCAGTCTCAGAAAGATAAATATTGTATATTCTCTCTTATTCATGGTCTCTAGAATATGTAAGTACAAAAAATATACAGGAATATATTACATGACATAAAAAATGAACTGTCTGGGGGAAAATTGGAGACTGGGAGGAAGGAAGAAGGACACCAAAGAGGAAGATTAAGTATGCAGCAATTAGCCTCAAGAATGTTTTTTGCAGTATTTTTTCTGATAAAAAAATAGAAATAATCTAAACATCCAAAACTGGTTAATAAATTATTAATAAAGTATGCATATATGCAAACAGTAAAAGCATTATAAAATATATTTATTAATATAGGAATATAGTTACAATATGTTAAATACAAATAAGAAATTATAATAGGCCCTGGAGAAATGGTTCAATAGTTAAGATCATTTAATATTACTGCAGAAAACCTGAGTTTCAATTCCAAAACACACATTGCAGTCACAGCCATGTAAAACTCCAGTACCTGGATATCTGACCCAATTACTCTGGCTACAATGGTCATATCATGCTTACATACAAATATATGTGGACATAAGTTCATACACATAAAAGTGAAAATCATAAATTAAAAAAATAAAACTAGAATATGCAAGGGCAGGATAAATTGCTTGGTCAGTACAGAATGCTATAAAACATAAAATCATGAATTCTATGATCCACATAAAGCTGAGTATGGTGTTGCACACCTGTAATTTCAGAGCTAGGAAGTAAAAGACTGCCAGGCATTACTTGCTGGTCAGCCAGAATTAACTGTGTAACTCTGTACCAGTGAGAGAACCTGTCAGTGAAAACAAGGTAGATAGTTCCTTAGGAATGACACCTAAGTTTGTATTCTTGCTTTTTTGTGCACATGTATACAAAGGCACATGTCCTTGTGCACATAAACATCTGCACATATACTCACAAAATTAATAAATAAATATATTAAGGTCTGATTTAATAAGTATGGGGTAATATATTCTCTCTATCTATCTGTGTGTGTGTGTGTGTTTGTACACGTGTGCATGTGTGTGGTCTGTGTACCCATGTGTGTCTGTGTATCAATATCTGGAAAGCAACATGTCATTGGATAGAAGCCCTCTCTAGGTGAATGTGTTATGAAAAGTTTAAAGTTCTTTGCACCTATATGCAATTTCCAACTTTTCTGTAGTAAGCCTTTGAAAGGTGATTTTAAAGAGTACTTTTTCCAGTTAGTGAAGCAGAGAACTCCAGATGATAAACAGGTGCAAAGTCTCAAAGCTCAGAAGCAATGGATGAGTAACAAAGTCAGAGAGAATATCAGTCAGATCGTAGAAGAGGTGCCAACGGCAGTCACTCTTTGAAAAAAAATCACCAAAAGCCGCATGAATATGAAATAATCCCCAAATGGCAACAGCTGATCTTGTCTTTCCACTGCATTCCAGAGTAGACGGTAACCTTACAGTGCAAGGCAACAGCAGTATTCACAAAATACAAAAGTCAAACAGGCAGCCTGATGATGGAGCAGTGCTGTGCTTGGGCACCCAATGTTAAGATGGGTTGTTAAACAGAAGACAGTCATATGGACAGCATGAGTATTAGATTTCTAAGAGGGTGGTCTAAGAGTTCAGCCCTCATATTAAAAACATGTACAATGTGGCCAGTTCCTTTGTGTTTGTGTGTGTGTGTGTGTGTGTGTATGTGTGTGTGTGTGTCAGTCTGTCTGTCAGTGATTATGTGTGTGCATGTATGTGTTTGCATGTGTCTGTGTGTATCTATGGTTTGTGTATGACTGTGTTTGTGTGGTATGCTGTGTTGTGTGTATGTATTTATTTCTGTGTTTCTGTCAGTGTCTATCTCTTTCTCTCTCTGTGTTTCTGTCTTTCTCTGTCTCTGATTCTCTTTCTCTGCATATGAGAGAAAGAGAGAGAGACAGAGAGACAGAGAGAGAGAGAGAGAGAGTGTGTTTGTGTGTGTGTGTGTGTGTGTGTGTGTGTGTGCCAGAGTTGATGCTTGAGATATGCCCCTCTGGCGATACTCTTATTCTCACTCTGCCTTTGTTTTGAGAGAGAGACTCTTACTTTTACCTGTTTACAACTATCCTAGGGTGGTGGGTGAAAAAGCCTTAGGGAACTGCCCATCTCTACCTATTTGCACACTAGTATTCCAGGCAAGTACCACCTTGTTTGGTGGTGAGGGGCAACAAACTTTTTCATGTAACGCCTGAGATCAACATTGTAGAATATCATCCAAATTCTCCCACATATTGTATATATTGAGGTATGGTTTCCACATGAACCCACATCTTGGTGTGTCCATTTAGGTCATGGCATTACTGAAGGAATGATTTTCTCAAGAGTAATGACTGATTACAAAACAGGTTTCCAGAAGAATTCTTGCCATAATCATGGGACATAGAATTTGTTACAACACACTTAAACTGTTCGGCCTTCAGCAGGTCTAAAATATCTCTAGTAACAACAACACATCTCTGAACCCCTGTCTCAGTGCTATCATTTCCAAGAAAGGAAGGACAAATGCCCGGGAGTATGGTTGTCACAAACTGCAATTCCCTTGGTAGGCTATGTCTAATTAACCCTAGACATAAGAGCACTTTTAAAACAGTTGAGGGGATCAAGTTGATATGCCTTTCATGGTACTTAAAAATTTTATGGGGAATGTAGAAGTAACTTTGTCAGCAGAGTGCATGCCCTGCAAAGAGGAATATCTGAGTTTGATCCTCAGAGTTCATACAGGCATAGTGACACACACTTGTATCTCAGGGATAAGAAAAGAAACAAGGAAGATTTTTCTTTTTAAAGTGCACATAATCTCTCATTTATTGTTTATATTCAAATAAAAGCAATCATAGAAAAGAAATCCAGTGAGTTTGATAATTTATATAAAATTAACATAACAGGAGCTTAGATCAAATGTAGTCAGGAAAGTAGCAATTCAGTTAATGAAGTGAAGAAAGAGGCAGGAAGATTCCTAGAGTTTGATAACCAATTAGTCTGGCCTTCTTCATGAACTCCAGTTCAGTGAAAGAACTTGTCTCAAAATACAAGGCAAATAATATTTGAGGAATGATACCTGTAATAGCTAGAATAGTCCTCTTGTCTGGAGAGAGAGAGAGAGAGAGAGAGAGAGAGAGAGAGAGAGAGAGAGAGAGAGAGAGAGAGAATATGAGAGAGAATATGAGAGAGAATATGAGAGAGAATATGAGAGAAAATATTAGAGAGACTATGAGACAGAGAATATGAGACAGAGAATATGAAAGAGAGAGAAAGAGAGAGGGGGGAATAAGCAAGTTTACAGAAGAGAACTTGTTCATTGACTGAAGCTTTGGCTGTTGCTTCTTTGGGACCACCATGGCAAGAATGAGTAGGTTCAGAAACCATACATCCCACAGATATTTGTAAAGTGGGTCTTCACAGAAAAAGCGTTTTTGAAGATAAGACTTTCATGGGACTCTGAGAAAGGAAGAAAAACACCCAACTGTTGTCTGGTTCCTAAACCCATATTCTGTGCTCTGGATCCATCTTAAGATGGGCATTTTGCAAGCAATACTGTTCTCAATATTTATGCATTAATAAATGGAAAAGAGTAACAAGAGGGAAGGATCAGTGGTTAAGAGTGCTGTTTATGTAGAGGACCCATATATATATAATAAAATAAAAATACATCTTTACAAAATAAAAGAATCTATGGGAAAAATGTTGTTTTAAATGTGGTTGTAATCTCTCTTGTTGTGTCTATATTTAAATGCAAGAAACTATAGGGCAGAAGTCTGATAAGAAGCTGGACAATTCATACAAAATTAATTTAACAAGTGCTCAGAGCAGATGTGTGTGTGAAAGCACCCACATAGCCAGACAGTAACAAATGGGGAGCAAAAGCAGGCAGAGATTATAGGAACACATGGAATATCACCAAACCTTTGATTCTTTGTCTGTATTTCATTTTTGCCTGCATTTGAATGATTATGCATATTGAGGCAAATTAATTCATGCATTTTCTACCAGGAAAGTGGGAGAAGAAATTCTGTACATGTTGGAGGAAAAACTCTACCAGAGTCACAAAGTGATAAATGCCCCAAAGCCTGTTTAAAAATGTTGGTATTAGACAGAATTTTAATGAGCTCTGCCACATAAACTAGTGTTTAATGATCTGTAAGAACCCTTGTCAACGGCAGTGATTGCAAACTACCTCTATCAACTTCAAGATCAGTATGAGCACCCACAGCTCTGAGTCAACCCAGTGGATACTCTAGAGAAGAGAAATGGTTGTCTGAGGTTAAATTCTCTATTGACCACAGCAGCAAGGACAAGGTCTGCTTTGTCTTTCTCTTCTTGTGTTTGAGTCTGAACTTCTACAATAAATACTCCATGACAGTTTGAAGAAAAAACTACTCAGCTCCCATGAAATGCTGCTGTAAAAAGGATTGAAGAGCTCTAAAGATGTCTCTTAGGTTATTTTGGACTTGCCTGCTGATGTGAACCACTGAGAGGTGCAAATTCTCAGCCCCTACTTTTGATTTACAAAGATAATGGCAATGGATTGTTAACTGTCAAGAATTTTAGAGAATTAGACATCCTACATACTCTACCTTCTAAAATACCCCTCATTCTTCTCCATCATACCCCATGTGCTATTGTGTGTGTGGGTTCATGAACACCAATTTCAGAAAACAACCTCAGGTGTTAATCTTTAAATGCCACCTCTTTTTTAAACAACATTTTTTCATATATATATATATATGAAAAAATATAAGGCCAGCTGGTTCCAACCTTCTCCAATCTCCACCATCAATTTTCTTTTCCCATTTTCTCCTCCAAACTCTTTATATGAACACTAGTGTTACATACTCTGAGTACTAGGTCAGGCCTTTTGTGGGCTTTAAAGAATTGAGCTAAAATCCTCATTCTTATGAGACAAGAACATTTGCCAATTGAGCCCTCTCTCTAGCCCTATTACCTGCTCTAAACTCTTCTTTGTAGTGTTTTGGCTAAAAACAGACACACTCTTCTGAGTTTGGGAGTTGCATTACCAGAGTTACTATTCAGGAGATGTGGTTGTCACTATGGTTCATATGCCATCAAACATAATAGAGCCCATATATACCCCACAAAGTGGGATCAGAGAATTTTACCTAGCTATAAAAGTTTGTGTTTCTGTAATCCTGCACTGAATACCAGATGGACCAAACTGCTGGGGCTTGCAGGCTGCCTAGATTCACCAAAAGGAGTGAGTTCTGAGTTCAGTAAGACATCCTGTGTTGTGGGAATAACAAAGAGATTATTTCAAGAGGAAAATGAATGGCTATCACCTCTGCATTTGGGTACATAGTCACAAGTGCCCTCATACAGAGAGAGATAAAGTTGCACTAACATCCACTTCACCTTCTCCTTATTTCACCATGTGGTCTCTCTCTCTCTCTCTCTCTCTCTCTCTCTCTCTCTCTCTCTCTCTCTCTCTCTCTCTCTCTCTTTCTCTCTTCATCCCCCCACTGCCCTATATTATGATGTGAGACATGCAAGGCAGCTTCATCAGGCACTTAACACTGGATTTTGAGTTTTCAAAACCGTAAACTAAATAAAGCTCTGTTCTTTATAAAGTACCCAACCTCAGATGTTGTATTATAGCAGCACAGAAGACAAATTTAAATTCAACAGATGAATTCCAGAAAAAAAATAAATTGAGACACAACTCTACTTTTAGAAGATATTACCACTGCTTCAGTGAATGGGATAATCCGGAACTCCAAAGAGTTCTTTAGTAAAAGCTTGTTTTGCTTGTTATTTTTTCAAATTGATTAAAATAAGAATCACCACGAAAGGACCATCAATTGACAAATTGTCCAGAGCAGACTGCTCTGAATATAAGTCTGTGGTTAATTTTCTTTGTTTGTTTGTTTGTTTGTTGTTGACTGATAATTTATGGGAGATATCCCAGCCCACTGTAGGCCATACTACCTGGCCAGTAGGGTTTGGGCTATATAAGAAAGATATCTGTAGGCAGCAAGCCAGTAAGCAGTATGCCTCCATGGTCACTGTTTCAGTTTCTGCCTCTTGGTTCCTTCGTTGAGTTTCCTTCCTTCAATATGAAACTGTGATCTATATGTAATAAACCTTTTTCTCCTTGAGTCACTTTTGGTTATAATGTTTAATACAATAGCAGGTAAAGTAACATGGATATGGACTCATTGTGCAGAGAAACATTGAACTCATGGGCAGATATGTGTCTATGATCACAACTCTTCTTGGATTTGAGATAGGGGAAAGAAGACTGTTATAAGTCAGACTCAACAGTAGTTGCAGCCTGTCCATCAGGTGCCATTGCATACCTAAAGAAAAGTAAGAAGATTGCTACATTCAACTCCAAAGGTTAAAAGAAGGTTGAAGTAAATAACATGGACTATAAAGCCCAGTTCCCTCCCTGTTCCCTCTCCCTGCAGAGACCCCACTAATGAACCTTCCTAACATTTTCATACTGGACACACTATTTCATGACTATGAAGGATCCATGCAGTACATTGTTCTCATTCAGATTGTAATCCAAGATGGGATACTTTGTGAGGTTCAGGTTTCAGCTAAGTAATTCGATCTGAATTCTTCATGTCCCCCTATAAGTATGTGTGTGTTTGCGTATGTGTGTGTGTGTATGGTATGGTGCTATGCACATGCATGCATATGCATGTGTTTGTGTCTGTCTGTCTGTCTGTCTACATTCAGGTACATAGATGGACCTTTCTGTGTGGAAATATACTATACATGTATGCTTGTGCATATGGGATCAAAAGACAAATTCTGGTGTCATTCTTCAGGCATCATCCATCATGTGAGTTTTGTTTGCCTTTTTAGGCAGTCTTTCAATAACTCAGAAGTCACTACTAACCAGTGAGCCTCAGAGATCTGCCTCTCTCTGCCTTCCCAGTACTGAGATTACAAATACATAGAAATAAGTGATTTTCTGGCACCAAGGTATGTTGAGAGTTGAGAGGCAAAGAGTATCACAAAGTCACATCATACAGCAAACCTCGTATAAGAGACATATTGTGGAGAAGAACAGAATAGATGCTGCCTCTGAACAGGAAGAGAAAACAGAGGGTTTAATTGAAGTTTTTTTGTTGCTTTGTTTCGTGTTGTTTTTATGTGGGTTCTCAAAATTGAACTCAGGTCCTCATGTTTACAAAGTTTTACTGAATAAATAACTTCCAGGCCTTATTTCAGCACTTTTAAATGTGGGGAATGAAGATTTTTGAGTCTCTCTTCTTTGGATCCAGTTTAGAACTATGTTTGGTTTTCAATACCTCTGATTGTTAGCATTCCTTCTATGTTCCACCCAACAGTTACTTGGCAACATCTAGTTTGGTCTGGTTTGCTATGAAAGTGGCTGTTTGGCCCCTCCTCTCTGATTCTCTCTGCCCCTTTTCCCTCTGACTCTTTTCTCTCCCTGAACCCTTTCTCTCTCGCCTTTTCCACCTTCCCAATGTCTGTCTATGTTTTCCTACTTGGACCCTCTTCTCCTCTCTCCTCTCCCCTCCTCTCCTCTCCTCTCCTGTCCTCTCCTCTCCTCTCCTCTCCTCTCCTCTCCTCTCCTCTCCTCTCTTTCCCTCCATCTTGCTCTCCCCTATCTGCCTTTCTCTGTTTCTACTCCCTTCTCAACTCCCCTTGCTATGACCTAAACAAAGTCTACTCTATACTACACTCATCATATTGATGGCACTTCAATGGGATGAGGTGCCTCAGCATAAGAGATCAAGGCACCCCTCACTGTTAATAGACATTTCTGGTATTTGATTTACTTTACAATGCAGATGGATTTATAATTATGTTTTTTTATTTATTTATCTATTTAGTCTCAGAAAATGCATCATGTGGTGGCTTCTGGTTTACACTGTCACTTTACCTTTTCTGAACGCTGTCTTAGAACTGCTTCTACTCCTATGTTATACATGATGGATCTTAGAATGTGTCATCCATTGAGTTTACTGGAGGTAACTACAGGCCCATTCTGGAACAGCCATGGTGTTAGTTGTGGGAAATTTTTAAGAAATGTATGTCCTAATGAGTAGGCTGTAGCTATGTCTTGACAAAGAAGACAACATTTGGCAGTTAAGATAAAAAGAAAGTCATTTATTTTTAAGATTTTTTTTTGATATATTCTTTTACATTTCAAGAGGTTTTCCCTTTCCTGGATCCCTCCTCCCAAAAAGTCCCATAAGCCCTCTTCCCTCCCCCTGTTCCCCAATCCAACCCTTCCCACTTCCCAATTCTGGTATTCCTCTACTCTGCTGCATTGAGCTTTTCCAGAACCGGGGGCCATTCCTTTCTTCTTCTTGGGCACCATTGATATGTGCTATGTGTGTTGGGTATTCCAAACTTTTAGGCTAATATCCATTTATCAGTGAGTTGATACCCAGAATGTTCTTTTGAAACTGGGTTAACCCACTTAGGATGATGTTCTCCAGTTCCATCCATTTGTCTAAGAATTTCATGAACTCATTGTTTCTAATGATTGTATTGTACTCCATATCCATTCCTCCATTGAGGGACATCTGGGTTCTTTCCAGGTTCTGGTGATTATAAATAGGACTGCTATGGACCTAGTGGACCATGTATCCTTATTACATGCTGGGGAATCATCTGGGTATATGCCCAGGAGTAGTATAGCAGGGTCCTCTGGAAATATCATTCCCAGTTTTCTGAGGAACCGCCAGACTGATTCCCAGAGTGGTAGTACCAGCTTGCAACCCCATCAGCAGTGGAGGAGTGTTCCTCTTTTTCCACATCCTCGCCAGCACTTGTTTTCTCCTGACGTTTTGATCTTAACCATTCTGACTGGTGTGTAGTGAAATCTCAGGGTTGTTTTGATTTGCATTTCCCTGATGACTAAGGATGTTGAACATTTCTTTAGGTGCTTCTCAGCCATTCAATAATTCTCAGGTGAAAATTCTTTGCAGTTTTATGAGGTCCCATTTCTCAATTCTTGATCTTAGAGCATAAACTAATGGTTGAGGAAATTTTCCCCTGTGCCCATGTCCTCAAGGGTCTTCCCCAGTTTCTTTTCTATTAGTTTCAGTGTGTCTTGTCTTTTGTTGAGGTTTTTGATCCACTTGGACTTGAGCTTAGTACAAGGAGAAAAGAATGGATCAATTTGCATTCTTTTGCATGCTGACCTCCAGTTGAACCAGCACCATTTCTTGAAGAGGCTATTTTTTTCCCCCACTGGATATTTTCTACTCCTTTATCAAGGATCAAGTGACCATAATTCTGTGGGTTCATTTCCAGATCTTCAATTCTAATCCATTGATCTACTTGCCTGTCACTGTACCAATACCTTGCAATTTTTAACACAATTGCTCTGTAGTTCTGCTTGAGGTCAGAAAGTCTTATAAAGGAGCACATTAAATCGGACTGGCTTATTGGTTCAGAGGTTCTAGGTATGTACTGTGCAAGCAGAGCTGAGAGTTCTATATCTTCATCCGAATGCTTCTAGTGGAAGGCTAACTCACACCAACTAGGTTGAGGTCTTATGCCCATACCCACAGTGACATACCTACTCCAAAAAGATCACACCTCCATAGTGCTACTTCATGGGCCAGGCATATACAAACCATCACATTCAATTCCCTGTCTGCCATACGCTTGTTTAAACCCATGAATCTATGAGGCCATACATACCCATAAGACAATACAAAATATATGTAGTACAATTTCCAAAGCTCCCATAACAATCTGTACAATATTAAAAGGCTAAAGTTCAAAGTCTCTTCCATTCCAAAATTCATCCAGCCATTTAACTGTCATACACAAATTTTCCTAGAAAACAGATGGGCAAACTACTAACTTGGTATCTCCATGTATGACAGCAATGCAATCTTCAGATCTCCAACTCCTTGTTTATATTTGTTCACTGCAACTCAAGCAAATTAGTAGCCTTTCTATACTCAAAGGATAAGCAGACTGAGAAAGAAATTAGGGAAATGACACCCTTCACAATAGCCACAAACAGCATAAAGTATCTTGGGGTGACTCTAACCAAAAAAGTGAAAGACCTATATGACAAGAACTTCAGATCTCTGAAGAAGAAAATCGAAGAAGACCTCAGAAAATGGAAAAACCTTCCATGTGTATAGATTTACAGGATTAATATAGTTAAAATGGCCATCTTGCCAAAAGCAATAAACAGATTCAATGCAATCCCCATCAAAATTCCAACTCAATTCTTCATAGAGTTAGAAAGAGCAATTCTCAAATTCATCTGGAATAACAAAAACCCAGGATAGCTAAAACTGTTCTCAACAGTAAAAGAACATCTGGGGGAATCAGTATCCCAGACCTCAAACATTACTACAGAACAATACATACATACCCATAAGACAATACAAAACATATGTAGTACAATTAAAAACTGCATGGTATTGGTACAATGACAGGCAAGTGGATCAATGGAATAGGATTGAAGACCCAGAAATGAACCCACAAACCTATGGCCACTTGATCTTTGACAAAGGAGCTGAAAACATGCAGTGGAAAAAAGATAATCTTTTCAACAAATGCTGCTGGTTCAATTGGAGGTCAGCATGCAGAAGAATGTGAATTGATCCATTCTTATCTCCTTGTACTAAGCTCAACTCCAAGTGGATCAAGGACCTCCACATAAAACCTGACACACTGAAAGTAATAGAAAAGAAACTAGGGAAAAGCCTTGAGGACATGGGCACAGGGGAAATTTTTCTCAACAGAACACCAATAGCTTATGCTCTAAGATCAAGAATTGACACATGGGACCTCATAAAATTACAAATTTTCTGTAAGACAAAGGACACTGTCAAAAGAACAAAATGGCAACCAACAGATTGGGAAAGGATCTTCACCAACCCTAAATCTGACAGAGGGCTAATATCCAATATATACAAAGCACTCAAGATGTCAGACCCCAGAGAGCCAAATATCCCTTTAAAAATGGGGTACAAAGCTAAACAAAGAATTTTCACCTGAAGAACTTCAGATGGCTGAAAAGCACCTTAAGAAATGTTCAACGTCATTATTCATTAGGAAAACACAAATCAAAACAACCCTGAGATTCCACACACCAGTCAGAATGGCTAAGGTTAAAAACTCAGGAGACAGCAGGTGTTGTCGAGGATGTGGAGAAAGAGGAACACTCCTCCACTGCTAGTGGAATTGCAAGATGGTACAACCACTTTGGAAACCAGTCTGATGGTTCCTCAGAAATCTGGGCATGGCACTTCTGGAAGAACCTGCTATACCTCTCCTGGACATATACCTAGAGGATTCCCCTGCATGCAATAAAGACACATGCTCCACTATGTTTATAGCAGCCTTATTTATAATAGCCTAAAGCTGGAAAGAACCCATATGTCCCACAATGGAGGAATGCATACAGAAAATGTGGTATATTTACAAAATGGAATACTACTAAGCAATTAAAAACAATGAATTCATGAAATTCTTAGGCAAATGGTTGGAACTGTAAAATATTATCCTAAGTGAGGTAACCCTATCACAAATGAATACACATGGACTGCAATCACTGATAAGTGGATATTAATTAACCCAGAAGCTCTGAATTCTCAAGACATGGTTAGCATTATCAAATGATAGCCAAGAAGAGGGAAACAGAGGGCCCTGGCTCTGAAAAGAGTTGATCCACCATTGTAGGGGAGTACCAGGACAGGAAAGTTGGTGGGGTGTGATTAGGAAATAGGTAATGGAAAAGGTTTTATGAGACTGATGGGGAGGGGGGAACAGGAAAAGGAGAATGCATTCGGAATATAACAAAGAATATCGAAAATAAAAAAATGGATCGATTTGCATTCTTCTACATGCTAATCTCCATTTGAACCTGTAGCATTTATTAAAAATGCTGTCTTTTTTCCATGGCATGGTTTTAGCTCCTTTGTCAAAGATCAAGTGACCATTGGTGTGTGAGTTCATTTCTGGGTATTCAGTTCTATTCCACTGCTCTTCTTGCCTGACACTTTACCAATACCATGCAGTTTTGGGTTTTTTTTTTTTTTTTTTTAATCACAATTTCTCTCTAGTACAGTTTGAAGTCAGGGAGGATGATGATTCCTCCAGAATTTCTTTTAGTGTTGAGAAAAGTTTTGTGTGTTTTTTTCTTATTCCAAATAAATTTACAAATTGCTCTTGCTAGCTCTATGAATAATTGAGTTGGTATTTTGATGGGAATTATATTGAATCTGTAGATCGATTTTGACAAAGTGCCTATTCTTTCTATATTAATCCTTCCAATCCATGAGGATGGGATGCCTTTCCATCTTTTGAGATTTTCTTCAATTTCTTTCTTTAGAGACTTGAAATTCTTGTCACACAGATCTTTCACTTGTTTAGTTAGAGTCGCACTAAGGTATTTTATATTATTTTTGCCTATTCTGACATGAGTTGTTTCTTTAATTTCTTTCTCAGCCTGTTTATCCTTTTATAAGAGGAAGGCCACTTATTTGTTTGAGTTAACATTATATCCAGCCACTTTGCTGAAGTTGTTTATTAGGTTTAGGAGTTCTCTGGTGGGACCCAGCTATACCACTCCTGGGCATATACCCAGAAGATTCTCCAACATGTACTAAGGACACATGCTTCACTATGTTCAAGGCAGCCTTATTTATAATAGCCAGAAGCTATAAAGAACCAAGATGTCCTTCAACAAAGGAATGGATAAAGAAAATGTGATATATTTACATGATGGAATACTACTCAGCTATTAAAAGCAATGAGTTCATGATATTCCTAGGCAACTGGATGGAACTAGAAAATATCATCCTGAATGAAATAAGCCAATCACAAAAAGAATTCACAAAGTATGCTCTCACTGATAAGTGGATATTAGCCCAGAAGCTTGGAATACCCAAGATAGATTTCCCAGACCAAAGAAGCTCAAGAAGGGAGACCAAAGTATGAATACTTTGACCCTTCTTAGAAGGAGAAACAAAATACCCATGGAAGGAGATACAGAGATAAAATGTGAAAGAGAGACTAAGGAAAAGACCATCCAGAGAGTGTTGTACCTGTTGTTCTATCCCACATACAGTTGCCAAACAGACACTATTGTGGATGCCAACAAGGGCTTGCTAAGAGGAGCCTCATATAACTGTCTCCTGAGAGGCTCTGCCATTACCTGACAAATACAGAGGCTGGTTCTCTCAGCCAATCATTGAACTGAGAACAAGACCCCAATGGAGGAACTAGAGAAAGGACACAAGGAGCTGAAGGAGCTTGCAGCCCCATAGGAGGAACAACAACATGAACCAACCAGTACCCCTAGAGCTGCCAGAGAATAAACTACCATCCAAATATTAATCATGGAGGGACTTATGGCCTCAGCTGCATGTGTAGCAGAGAATGGCCTTCTTGGACTTCAAAGGGAGGAGAAGCTCTTGGTCCTGAGAAGGTTCAAGGCCTCAGTGTCAGGAAATACCAGGACAGGGAAGAGGGCGTGGTTGGGTTGGTGAGCAGGAGGAGGGGGAATGGGATAGAGTGATTTTGGAGGTGAAACCAGAAAAGGGGATAACATTTGAAATGTAAATAAAGAAAATATCCATTAAAAATTAATTAGAAGAAAAAAAAAGTTGTGTACCACCATGCCTTAATTTCAAGTTTGCTGAGGAGTATCTTGCCGCAAAGTTTTACTCATTTAATCTTTTATCTCCTATAACACAGGATTGAGGTTCATTTCACTTCCTTGTGCCCCTTTAATACTCAAACCAAATATTATTTTTTTTTCTTTCTAAGCTAGTTATTTCAAAAGGCTCTTTATAAGACTAAACCAGAGAACAAAATATTTGCTGGGATTTTTGGGAATTCCTTTGTCAATGCAATTAATATAATGACTGAAGTCAAACCTTTACTGTACTTGTACTATTGATGCTGGTTTGCTGGAACAAAGAAGTGCTGATTAAGAAGAGACCAGCATCATGGAGGTGAAATATTTTGGGAAGTATTTTCTGAGAGCACAAAGAGGCTGTGTTCCAGAGGCAGACAAAGTTGTACCTCCTACTGTTGCTGGACTTGGTAATGTGTGAGGGTCACACACTTGGTATTGATTGAAGGCATGAAGGAGTCATGAAATGCATCAGAGTTTGGCTTGGCACTGTGAAAGGCAATGAAAAACCATTGCAGAAGATGCAACCTCAGTTGCAATTGATGTCCCAGGTCTGAGGGGGTCATGCAAAGGATTTGAGGCTTGTCACCATGAAGAGAGCTTATGGGAGACTACTGGTGAAGCATGGTTGCAGCAGAAGACAGCAGTGTTTTAGAGATATCTATATCATGATATGACCATCAAGCACAGCAACTGCAGTCGTATGCAGGCAGCTGTAACCTGGAAGAAAAAGTGCATGCCACAAAGGGTAGAGCTGCAGAAATGACCCTAGTTCTTGGAGAAGTCAAGAATGTAGTAACTGTATCCCTGATATTGGATAGTGAGAGTTTTGATTTTGATTTTGATTTTGACTGAGCCCTGATATTTTTCCCTCTGAAGCTTCTAAAAATGCTACCTGCGGGTCTGGATGGTCTTGTAGAATTTATTTTCTGTCATCATGTGTTTACATTCCTGAGGATATAATTTAAATGAAAGGAAAGTTTATTTGGAGTCTAATTTCAAAAGTTTCAATCCACTGTCTCCTGGCCCCTTGCTGTTATCCTGTGGAAAAGTAGATCATCAGTATGAGGAATGTGACAGAGAAAAGCTGTTGTACTCATAGCAGCAAGAAGCAGGAAAGCAGAAAAAAAGAGAGACAGAGAGACAGAAACAAGAGGAGACACAGATACAGAGAGACAGTAGCAGGGAGACAGACAGAAAGTGAAACAAAGACAGGTTATTTCTTCAATCCAATGTATTGTAGCTGTTCCAATCACATCTCAAATCTTTGTATAATAATTACGTCATAAAAGACTGACCCATTGATTTCAGATATCTCACAATCCGGTCACTTACCAAAGCCCTGGCTCTAAATTTCACTGGAGATCAAGCCTTCAACAAGCAAGTTTTTGAGGAAACATATCAAATACAACCCACACAGAACAAAGGTCACTTGCAACCTGCAGAAGACAGATAAATCCTTAAAGACAACAAAGCCTGATAACCCATCTGACCTTCCTCACTATCTATTTTTAAAGACAGGGTCTGAAGTGTTATAACTTTCAGTATAGCTAAAGATAAAACTGAACATCTTCATACATTCACCTCCTGAGTGCTAAGATTACAGGATGTACCTTGTCTATTTTATGTGATGCTAGAAATGGTATCTCAGGTGTTGTTGTTGGTGGTGGTGGTGGTAGTGCTTTTCATTTTTGTTTTTTGTTTTGTTTTGTTTTGCTTTGCTTGCTGGTCTCTACAAACTGAGCCATATCACCCAGCCTCACTCATTACAGGAAATGTTTCATTTATTTTTGAAAGGATAATAACCCATTGTTTTCCCAGCTGTGTTCTCATTTAGGTCCCCACATATTCCCCAAGCTCCTTCCAGCATAGTAAGAACAACCATCTGAATCACCCTTACCTCAGTGCTTCTTAGCTCCCTAGTCTCTCACTCAGGTACTGGGTCCCAATATCTAGAACCATTCATATTGAACCCATCACAATGCCTGTCTTGGTCACTTGATCTCAGCATCAAGGCAGCTGTTACCTTGTCTCCTTCTTATCACAGTATTCAAGGCACTTAGTACAGCTTTGGAGAGAACAATCCTCGTCTGTCATTAAACAGCATATCCTGAGAGTCTGATCTTTTGCATCACCCACACTGTTAGGAGGCTCATTGAACAGCAGTTAAAAAAGCAGCAAATGCTTCTCTGTGCTTGAAAAATGAAAGGCATGAGCCTCCAGGATAACCCGCCTGTTCTACCCGAGCAGAGTTTCTCATCTCCCCATTACCTGAAATATGCCTAAGATAAACAAGTTAGAGACAAGGGTACCTACTTCCATATGAAGGCTCACTAAGTAAACTGCTTGCCACACAACCCTGAGGACCTGAGCTTAAATACCATACGTGAAGTCAGGGAGGAGAGAAAGCAGAGAAGAATAAGACAGAATGCATCTAAAATCTGAGCATTCAGGAGGCAAAGACAGGCCAAAATCTGGGAGTTATTGGCCAGTCTCCACACACACATGTGTACACATGAAGACCCATGCACACAAATACACAGACATGGAAAATCAGGCTCTTTCCATTCAATGTATGGGACCACAAACTCATTCTCAATCATTTAACTTCACTTCTCACAGGACAGTCATTATAAAATTTCCATGGAATTGACTTTAAATTTTTATTTCTTTGATGCTTATCTAAGTTGAATTTCTATACAGAACAGAAGACAATTTTTGGAGAAATACAAATTTTTATTTGGAAAAAAAAAACTTGATGACTACCACACTCAACATTTCCCACCCCAGCTGTCACAAAAAAAAAGAAAAAAAAAGTCTGAGGAGGTCACTGGTTTCCATATTTTCTTGATTTTTCTGGAGAAATGCTCTCCCCAACATGGACCTGATGCCACAGATCTATAGATATATTTTCTAGATCAATCATGCATCCATCTGTACTGTTAGTCTAAAGTGGTGATCACTCTTCCTAGTAACAACTCCTAGTGTCAAGGCAAAGGAAAAGGAGTTACAAAACACTGTGGTGAAAACAGGAAGGCATAGATAGATCCACAGAATTTTAGACACTGGCACTGAAAAATGTACACTGCTTCAGCATAAACCCAGGCCTTCTATGTCTTGTGGCTTCCTTTGCAGACCCTCCTCTTTATATCAACTTGTCCATCAATTCACCCTCAGTACCCCAGGTCCTCCTCCCATTTTGCAAATTTCTTGCCTAGTGTCATGATTATTTCCTGCTCATTCAGTTCCTTTCAATCTTTGTCCATACAATGTCATGAGAATGTGTGACCCAACTGTGGGTCACATCCTTGCTTAGCCACCTTTACTTCCCATTGTCCTTGGAACAGAATCGAAGTCTTTCTCTCTGTCCCTCTGTCCCTCTGTCCCTCTGTCCCTCTGTCCCTCTGTATGCCCCCCCCCTCTCTCTTTCTCTCTATGCATGTGTATATATGTTTAAATGAACATGGGTACATGTGTACACCAGAGCACAACTTTAAGTGCTGGCCCTCAGGAGCCATCCATCTTGTTCTGTAGTAGGTTCTCTTACCTTATCGGAACTCACTATGTAGGCGAGACTTGCTGAGTAGCCAGCCTCAGGAGTCTTGACTCTGCCTCCTCAGTCCTGGGATTACAAGTATGTATCACTATATACAGCTTTGCTTCTATAATATGGGTTCAGAAAATCAAACTGAGATCTTCCTCCTTAAAAGACAGGTGGTTTATAAACAGAACTATCTCCCCAACTTCACATGGGTTTTTCAAAATAAGTTACACATGGAAGAGAGAAGACAATGGAAAAGTGGCCAGAGCTGGTGCTACCCTACCTTATGAAGGACATGGATCAAATTAAGATTGTCAAGCTTGGCAGTAAGTACCTTTATCCTCACGACCTTCTTCTGGTGCTTACTTGCTCTTATAGCAGACTTATTTTCAAGTAAACTCATTAATTTGTTAACTCAATGGATTAATCTATTCATGAGAGGAAATCCCTAATTACACCTGAAAGTTCTTCACATTCCATTATGTGGATTAAACAGTAATATGGTTTGTCAGTGGGGGCAGAAAACACTTTAATATCATAGTGGGTCTTGGGTGGTTGGAGGGTTATTGCTCACCCACCCTCTTCATTGACCACTTGTGAGTCGGTCTGATTGACCTTTAAAAAGAACAATCAACCCTTATCACTCAAGGACTCTCTTCAGCAGTTCAGAACTTTCACATGAGGCCACAGCAATCTACAACTGGCCCATAAGCAGCAGATGCTCTGGTCCTAGAAATCTAAATGCCTTCCTCATAAAACAGAACCTGCCAGGGGTTCCATTGTAGCTCAGCATTTCTCTTGGAGTCAGCTAACATTCTGGTCTGGCATCCTAAAATATCACCTCTCCCATGGTCCCCTACTGCTTTCAACTCTGTTCTGCTATTTTTCTCCTGGGGAGGCAAAAACAAATGCATATTCACCCAAATTGAGTACCAATGACAGATACCCTCCCATAATGATTCTATCTGAATGAACCTTTGAGTCTACTTGAATTACCTACAGGTGGTTGTATCACTGGAAAGCCCAGTACAGCATGGGTGGCAAGTTATGAAAGCTTTATTCTCTGAGGTGCTCTGCAATGTACAAAGGAAGCTCAGTTATAAGAGTCTTTTCTCCCCATCAGTTATTAGCTGTTATGTAGTCTTATCTATCTTACAAGTTTTAGGAACTTCCTGAGACTTTCTTTTCCTCCTATGTTGCCTTCTGGAGTCTTAAGACACCTGCATTAAAGAAGGTTTCAGTTCAGAGGATGCACCTTCACAACATCCTTTAATATACAGGTGAGGGTCCCAAGGGTTTTCCAACAAACAGCTATAGTACTAAACTCTCCTCCCAGCAACTAATTCTTTGGAAGCCTGACCCAAATTGAACTCCTTCAACTGGTAAATACCTGCCAAGAGCATGCGGAGAGGAAAAGGGATATTCACAAATAAACAGTGGGATACATGTCTTTACCAAAAGCAATGTGGCCCATTCTAATGGGGCTGTAGTCAGTGGAGGCCACAGATAACCCAGACAGGGTCTCTCTAAACCAACACCTAGTGATCCAGTCAGGTAGGAGTTCTGTAGAAACTTCCTGATAAAGTGATGATTGATTTCATTTCTGATAAGTAAGGCAGAACTAGCCAGGAAGAGATGAGGAATAGATGTCACAGCAATTCCGTGGGATGAAGGATGGCAACTGACAAGTGTAACTGGTGGTCAGCATCTAGGCCAGATGTTTCAAGGTTTTTGGTGTTTTACCCACAAATGAAATGAAAGTGTCCCCAGGTTTCCAAAAGTTGCAAGATCATGTCATTCAAAGGAATCAGGAATATACTCGGCAAACAGTTTCAAAATCAAAAAAAAAAAAAAAACAAAAAACAAAAAAAAACCAAAAAACAAAAAACAAAAAAAAACATGTAAGGGAGGGTACTCAAGAACCTTGTTACTATTTGAACTTTTATTTTATATGTTTCCAGAGAATATAAAAAAAATGGTTGATAAGTGCTGAGGACAGCAAACAATGACAGGGACTGCCTGAAGTAGGCCCCGATGGAGACATCTCAGAAGCCCACTGCAGCTCCTTTTAGAAAAGCATGATGTCTTGGCCCCTGAGAAGCAGGAGACACAACCCTCTAGGGGAAGTGCCATCTGCCTGTAGGTGGCCAGAATGGAGACATCTCAGTAAGGCTGTAGTAGCTTTTTGTAACAACAGTTGTTCCTATTTCTCCTAACCTTAGCCCTGGACCATGGCTGTATAGATTTCATTTATGTGTGACTGTTTTTCAGTTGGCTTTGGTGTGTAGAATTATTCTATTATATCTGACTTTCTTACTTCTTTCTCCTTCTGCTCTGACAAATTCTGTGAAAGTAGATGTTACTTGATTTTATGATTCTTAAACAATTAAAAATTGAGGCATGGAGCACAGCACAGCACAGGATAGTCTTAAAGGCCCGAGTGCATGTTGTATGTTCTTATCTTAGAAACAATGTATGAATTGCACAATAGTAGCTAAAGATTAATGCATGACTTGCAAAGAAAATTTGATAAAATTATTAGAAAATGAATTAGAGCCAACATTGAGACAAAGAATGAAAAAAAACTATTAAAGTTATGAAATATGTTTTGCACATTTGAGAGGGGTTCCTTTTTTTCTTTTTTTTTAACTTATTGATATATTTATTAACATTTCAAATGATTTCCCCTTTTCTGGACCCCCGCTCCCAGAAAGTCCCCTCAGTCCCCTTCCCTCCCCCTGTTTTCCCACCCAAACCTTCCCACTTGCCTGTTCTGATTTTACTCTATACTGCTTCACTGAGTCTTTCCAGAACATGGGGACACTCCTCTGTTCTTGAACCTCATTTGATGTGTGGATTATGTTTTGGGTATTCCAGTTTTCTAGGTTTATATCCACTTATTAGTGAGTGCATACCATGATTCATCTTTTGAGTCTGGGTTACCTCACTTAGTATGATGTTCTCTAGCTCCGTCCATTTGTCTGAGAATTTCATGAATTCATTGTTTCTAATGGCTGAATAGTACTCCATTGTGTAGATATACCAAATTTTTTGCATCCACTCTTCTGTTGAGGGATACCTGGGTTCTTTCCAGCATCTGGCAATTATAAATAGGGCTGCTATGAACATAGTTGAGCATGTATCCTTATTACATGGTGGAGAATCCTCTGGGTATATGCCCAGGAGTGGCATAGCAGGATCTTCTGGAAGTGAGGTGCCCAGTTTTCGGAGGAACCGCCAGACTGATTTCCAGAGTGGTTGTACCAATTTGCAACCCCACCAGCAGTGGAGGAGTGTTCCTCTTTCTCCACATCCTCGCCAACACTTGCTGTCTCCTGAATATTTAATCCTAGCCATTCTGACTGGTGTAAGGTATTCCTTGATAAGCAAGTATAGAGTATGTAAAATTGAATATTAGTAAAACTAATTTAAAACACTGGGACTCATAGGAGAATCATTGTGTGCAATGTGCAGAAGCAGAAAGCTAGGGATATTACTGAGTTAAAGGTTGATTGATTCTTTCTGGCCACTGCCTGGCAGCTTTGCCCACATCAATGATCATCAGAGCTTCCCAAGAAAATGCAAGGAGCTGGCCTCAGAGCTCTGAGCTCTGAACTACAATAAGTTAAAGTTAAAATTTTTCAAGGCCTGGAAATAACGAATCTTGAATCTTTGGGGAAGAACAGAAATTCTTGATTCGTTGTGGAACATGGTTATTCTTTTGAATTTGATTTGGCAATGATTATACAATTTCTTTTTTAATCTGTTTTTGGAGTATTAATAAAAGACTGGGACAAGAGAAAGGCAAGGGAGCATACAGAGAGCATATGGAGAGCAAGTAGTGAGCATGTGACGAGCAAGTGCGAGAATGAATGCAGAGAACATGAGAAGAACATTTGAAGAGTAAATGAAGAGAGTGAGGTGTTTATGGAGAGTGTGTGTGAGTGAAAGGAGAGTGCACGTGGTGTGTGTGTTTGAGATGTGTGAGGAGTGTGTGTGTGAGTGAAAGGGGAACACTCAGAGCTGTTTATGAGCATGTGAGTCTAAGAAAAGAAAAGCACACAGGAGAAAAGCAGAGTTCGCAAGAGAATGCAGATTGTGTGTAGCCTCAAGCTGTGAGTGAATGAGCAAGAGACCAGAGTGTGAGAAGAGAAACTTTAAGCCTTGAAAAACTGCCTGTCTGCTTATACCCGAAAGTAGTCTGTGTATAATTATTATGCACCTTTCATATATCTCTGCTTCCAGTTGAGAACTCTGATCCTGTGTCGAGGCTGGATCCTGACAGATAAGGAGGAAGTTGGGGGGGGGGGTCAGTTTCCCATCTTGACTAACAGTTTTCAAGTTATATATTTCCTTATTGAGATTTCCCTTCCCATCATCACCTGATTTAATCATATACATACCCAATTTTGCAGAAATATGATATGGTAAATTGTAGAATTTCCTTAAACGCTACAAAGCTTACCCTGTTGTACAAGCACCCAAAATCAGCCCTGTCCAGACTGGCCCATCTTTCTTTGTTTCAGGTTGTGTTCCTGGATTATGTCAATAATAACAGGACATCTTCAAGGGCTACTAAGGGTACTTATGTATTTCCATCGTTGAAAGCATGTACATCCTAATAAAAATGCTTTCATGCCTCAGAGTGATCAGCTGAAGGAAACAGAGACAGTCCCTTGCATTAATAAATATGAGCTATGCCCAGAAACTACTAGCAATGTTGCAGTATTTCCTTGGTGATGCCAGCAAGAAAAAGAGGTAGTTTAGAAGATGATATCTTTGAATGATTGGATAGGCTCCCCAACCCAAGATTCACACACACATACTTCAAAGTCAAAAAAAGGGATGGTATTTATTATTTGAGTCACACACCACCAAACCTTCCTGTTTTATTACTTTTGTGTAATCTGGGTTTTCAGACAATGTGTCCCCATTGCTGTGTGTAGTAAGCAGGAAGATCATTTGTTGGTCTTCATAGAATCTCAGAAAAAGTGTCCACTGTATATGCTTTCCATCTTCATTGTATCAGATTGACGGGATCTAGAAGTTAGGATCTGTAGGACAAGCCTCTGACATGGTCTGTGAGTACATTACTAGATTTGGTTAATTGAGGTGAAAAGACATAAAAATAAGCTGTGCCATAGTAAGGAATCCCTGTCTCCATAAAAGGAAAGTGAGATAACACCAGCATTCATTTCTCTCTGCTTGCTGAATGGGGATGCGTTATGATCAGCTGTGTCATGCTCCTGCCTCCTTACTGTCTAGTCTGTAAAGTTGACAGGATTTAGAATCACCATGTAAACCATGTAAACATAGCTGTGGGTACGCATATGTCAGAGAGAGACAGAAACAGAGAGACAGAAACAGAGACCCGCAGAGGGACAGAGAAAATGGAGAGGATTTTTCAGATTGAGCAAATTGAAATGAGAAAACCTATGATGGCACTAGATAACATAAAGACATTATTGATCACCAAAACTGTTGTAAAAAGTCAAGCACAGGGAAATAATACATGGAATTCCACTAGTGGTTGAGATAGTTAGATCTCTGTTACTAGGTAGCCAGTCTTTTCCTTGGTATAATCTTGGGATAATAAGAGACCTTGATTTTATCTTCTGATGTATACACAGAGAAACACAGAGACACAAATACACACACACACACACATACACAGACACACAGAGACACGCATACACAAGCACACACAGACAGACACATGACACACAGACACACACACAGAAAGACAACCCTCAACACAGACACACACACACACTATTTGGTAGAATGCTTGTCTTAGGCTCTAGTCCAGAACCCTCCTATCCTGACTGACCCTATTTTGTAAATGACCTTTGCACTTCACTCTCCCTGGGCAGATTCCTCATCCTCATCACATTCCCTCCTTGGCTAGTGAGTATCTACTTTACATTTCATATTGAACCAGCTCCCATAAGCATGGCCTAGGTCCAGAGCATCCTTCAATGGTTCCATCTTGGGTTGGGTACTCACCAACTATCACATAGTTATAGAACTCATGAATGTAGGGATTTTACATTTCCTTCTGTGATTATTTAATCCATGCTTATCTCCCCCACCAGCACCATATGTTCTCTTGGGAATGAGTATTTTTTTCCCATTTGACACATTTGTTCCCAGAGCCTAACACACAGTATACAGCAAATCACAGATGTTCAATTAATAACATTGCCACCATATAGACAGAATTTTTTTTCTTCTGTGATGTTTGCAAGTATCAGAAAAATGGAAAAACTTTTTCCTATTTTTTTCCTGTAGCATTAATATTTACTGTTCAAGACTCAACTAAGAGCATCAACACAACCTGTTAAGTTCTTTGACACCCCCAGACCATATATACAAGAACAGTAATTCACATTTTAAACACACAGGTCAACACTGATGAAGCAGCAATATCCTTTTTAATCTCAAGAAAACCCTTTTTCTCACTAGGGACCGTCAGAAAATCAGAGGTTGCCACAGAAAGGTTACTTCTCAGCATGTCCTCTGGGACAAAGACTCTGTTGGGCTGCAGGGGCTGGTTACTGCCCCCCTTCCCCACCACTATGTCCTCTGGCTCTCCCTCCTCTCTGCCATCCTGGGGGATGACTTCTGAGGGCAATAGCATCCACATGTTCCCAGGTTCACCTGCCAAGTCCCTTTTACTGGATAGAATGTTCAATTTATCATCTTCGCCTTCATCTTCATCACTGCGCAGGTCACCTGTCACATGGCTACTGCTCTCTGAGGAGGCTCTCGAAATTGAAGCATCTTCTTTTTTTGCTGCTGTCTTCCTCTGGTAGCTTTCTCTTTCAGCTTCTTTTTGCAGACGTTGACAATGTCATATGTGTGGAGATAGCTGACAGCTGCTAACAAGTTTTCAAATGGCAAGTCTTTGAACTGTAGTTTCCCTTCTTACATGAATTCAAGCAGGAGAGCAAAAGCAGGACTGCCACAATTTCGCTGTTCAGATGAACAATATCTCTTTGTCCAGCTGGTCCTTGTTAAAGAGATGGAAATACATGCTGCATGAAGCTAGTATAGCTCAGTGTACCCTGAACTGAACATCTCCTACCAGAACAGTGCAGTCACAAAGAAGGTCCTCGTGTCTCTGCTCACTCAGACACTTCAGAGAATGTCTGCTGTTGTCTGGGAATTCAATGCTATCCTAATAACCTAAGCAACATATCGGGAACTACCTCCCAGGAAAATAGTTCACACTGCCACTGTTAGTGCAAATTTCCACTCTTAGCACCAACAAACTCAAATCGCACTTCTGAAATCACAGAGCAGCCTGCTGAGTAGCTGTGGCCCACTGCATTGTCCTCCTTCTCTGTACTTGAGGGCATCCTCTGTGGGCCCCGCCCACCTGAAGACCCCCAGTCGGACCCTGCACACCCCCTGCCGAGCCCCGCCCACACTGGCAGCCTGAGGCAAGCTGCCAAGCCACAGGGTACCAGTCCTTCAACAGCTCCCCAGAGCAGCAGCACAGCAGCAGCCCCAGTCTGCCCATTTTTCTCATTTTTGAAGAGCAAGAAAAGCACTGTATGATTTTTCCTGGGACACATGAAGAAATGTCTATTCACACTAGAAAGGGGACTAACAATTGACCAAAAAGAAAAAGAAAAAAAATTAATCTAAACCATACTAAGCAAATCCAAGGGGTTAACTTGGAATGGTATAAGCATCCCAAGTATGGGATTACTCATAAAACCAAGATAGACCAAACAGACCAAAAGGTCTATTCTAGGATGAGTGGCAGCTTATGAAAGCTGTTTCATTAAGCTTCCTTTGTGGCTTTTAAGCAGCTCAGCCAGGCACAGAGACTCTTCTTCCCAGAAGCTGTTAATGCTCTAAAGCCTTACAAAGGGATCTATTGAATCTCATAAGTTTTGGGAGGTTCCTGAAACTTGTGAAGTTTCAGGGAGTGGGTTGTTTTACATTTTTTTTTTTTTTAGTTTGTTGTTGTTGTTGTTCTCTTAATTTTAGGAACTTCTCTCTTTAGGAAGGAATGTTTCCATTGGAAGATAACAGCTACACAACAGACACAAGCTTGGATTGTACCAACAAGGTTATACATCAGCTATAACTGTAGGTATATACAAACACATTTAGCAACAATGTTGTTTGCAGTGCTATTGGTAATAGTAATAAAAGGCAAGATGCAACACAAATTTTATTCATTAGAGAAAGGGAAGAAAAATCTTTGTCTGTCCACACAGTAGAAGGTCAATGGTCAGAGTAGAGAACACTTCTGATTTTTATAAAGATTCATGGAAATGCACACAGTGGAATGCGTAGTAGAACAGCTGATCACAGAAGCACCCACAAAGGGATTTTGGTCAAGGAGCACATGGATGAACCCAGGATCTTTCTCACTAAGCTGTCATCAAGCCATTTAACATGTGATTATTTTCCATGAAGTGACATAGATTCTCTCATTTGCATAAGAATTGTTTTTATATGTAAAAACACTAAGTATGCAGTCATCTTCACCACATGAGGAAATGGGCTGTAAAAGAAACTTCAATGTTTTTTTAACCATGTACCATTCTGAATGCTTGAAATGTAGTGTGACTGGGCTATATATTTTTATCACAAACTATTTTCAAAACTGAGCTGTATAAAATATATACCAAAATAAATTCATTTGCATATTGGTAGAGCACCCCATTATTTCTGATGACCCTTCTTTCTCAATTATCTTGTAGTTCAGCAAACTTTATTTGGAATCTAGAATCTGGTCCACATTTTCTTTGGCCATTCTCAGCATCACAAATAAGTTTTAAATAGAGAAGTTTCAGTTTAAGGGGCTGCTTCTACATCTGGGAAGTCAGAATAGAAAACTGGTTATCATTGTAAGAATAAAGGACCTGAGTTTAATCCCCAGACTACTCTTGAAAACAACAGGTGATGGGTTGTTGAGATAGCTCAGTAAGATAATAACTGGCCTTGAAAAGTATCCCAGTTCAGTTCTCAACATATCAACAGCAACTCACAAATGACTGTTAATCTAGTTCTAGGGAGTTTGACATCCTATTAAGGCTTTAGTGAGTTCAGAGACAAAGGTAGTACACATTATAGAACACAAGCATACACACACATAAAAATGAATAATTATTAAACTGCTGATTGTGGCATATACTTATAGTCTAAGCACTGAGGGAGCAGAGACAAGCTCTCTAGTCAGCCACGATAACCACATCCCCAAAGACTAGTCCAGTAGGAGACCCCATCATAAAATATAAGGTAATTTTATGAACACAAATACATAAACAGAGAGACAGAGACAGAGAGAAAGAGATACAGTTATTTTCATAAAGAAAAAAACACTCTAAAATGTAAGCAAGCACTCCAATTACTCAATATAATAAGCAGCAATGACTTGTGTTTCTACAGACCATCAAGGCTGGACTAGAAGAAGTGAACTAGGCAAGTGCCTTCCATGAGATTACTCCTCTAGAACAGGAACCTACAAGGACACAGTACATGTATTCCATATCTGATCAGAGTCAATGCCGCCTCACATCTCTCAATATTTCATCAAATGGATTTTAAGATTGATTTTTCAAAAGTTTATTACTCCCCAAATAAATACAACTGAAAGGTATGACACATCTCCCCATGATAACCACATGGAGTATATATACACTTTGTTTTGGAAGAAAAAGGAATTATATAGCAACAACAATTATGTATACACCATGGGGTAGTAGAGCTTGCTTCTGTGAATCTATAAATAATAAAACCATATCAGGTGCTTCCTTAAGTAAGCTGTGATCAATATTTACTTCCTTCAGCTCTGTGAATGTCCAGTATCTGGTATATCAAGAGCTGACAAGAAAGGAAACACAGCAAAGAGTCATCGTCTCTGTATCTTTCCCTGTATGCTACTCAAATTATGTACAACAGTAAGGCAATTGTGTAGCCATTCATAATTAGGATCTCTCAAGAAGTATGTTATCATCCCTTGTTCCACTCTGCATTCAGATGTATTGAACTTCTGTGGATATTTTCAGACAACTTGGAAGCAGACGGTAGTAAACATATTTGTATCCCTAGGTCAAGAAAAGGATGACCTGAAGCTCAGAACCTCAACTTGATGCCAATGTCTCACTTGATCCCTACCTGTAGCAGGCCATTAAGTGAAACTCTCATCATGAAATTTCCTCTGAAGCCTGGTAAGGTAGAGAAGGATTAAATGAAGCTTGTTAAGACCCAGGAAATAAATAACTCAGGAAGCAAACAAATCAGAATCCTTCGAAGTCTCTGAACCTGGACAGATGCACAAAGCCCTTCCCAACTTAAATAAGCAGTAAGGCCTCCTAAGGAGAAACAGACAAGCCAAGTTTTCTTGAAAAGACACCAACCATTGGAACTGCCTAGAAGCCTTGCTAACCTCTGGAGTCATGCAGAAAACTCCCTGTTTATAGCTTCATGAGTCATGGCCTGGGCTAGGCTGATGTCATAATGACTCATCTGCTTTTGAGTCATTCCTGCTCCTGTAAGTAAACCTTCACCTATCTCCAGTAAATAGCCCACGTAAATTCATTAGTTCCCTAGTCTGGATTTTAGTGGTGTCTTTTCTATGGTTCCCTGTCTGAGGTGAATAGAATACATGTTCTCATCATCAGAGATGCATAACAAAATCCCAGCTGGGTCAGTGGCTCCTCCTCCATCTAGCTGTGTTTTCCCAGTGCCCCTGGCAGGTGACACAGGAGTGAGGGGGTCTGTCACCTCCAATTCTTTTAGATTTTTCATGTGCACCCCACTTAATTCTCACAGTTCTCTTTTACCACAGTCTTTGGGCACTCCCTTTTGAAAAGCACTATTCCAGAACCACATGCTTGCTTGCAAAGATTCTCATGATGAAAGAAAAGGGAAACCATTTGTGCTGCCACATGAAGACCTTGCTTTGATTTCATTTACTTAGTTTATTGTCTGAACAGCATAGTTAACACACACACACACACACACACACACACACAATATATCTATATCTATATCTATATCTATATCTATATCTATATCTATATCTATATCTATATCTATATCTATATATGTCTTCCCTTAAGGGAAAATATACATTGTATACATACAGTACAAATGAATAAAATCTAAGTTAGTTCAATGACCAGGTAAGTTTGTTGAAGACTGCTAATGTAATGCTCATGTACAGTCAAAAGTATATTTTAAATGAAACGTTTTATGGTATTATTTGTTAATGTATATTTTATGTTGTTTAAAATGACAGTATCATCAATAAAAATACTCTCTGGAGATTCCTCATCACATAAAATCCTTGCCACATAAGCACACCTACTTGAGTTCCATAACTAGTAGCCAGGTAGATGGGTCTTATATGATAGTGCATATGAATAATACCCATGCCACAGAGGTGGAAATAGGCAAATACCCTGTGGCAGCTTGACCAGCCAACCTGGATTACTCAGCAATATCTTAGACATTAAAACCTTGTATCAAAAAGCAAGGCAGATGTTTCCTAAGAAAGTTCCCCCTAGTTGGCCTGTAACCTCCCTATAAATGCACATCCACATGAACTTACAGAGATACAAAAACATAGACACATAGATACATTTTTTCTGAACAATTTCAAATCAAATGTAGAGGCAAGGGCGATCCACTTTTGAGAGTCTCTGAATGTATAACTTAGAGATCATAAAGTAATGCCAATCAGGCTATTTGGTTATCTCTCTACCTCAGAAATGTGGGCTCAGTCATCTAGAACATACAAGACAGAAACAACAACAATAACCAAATATGTGTATGTGTGTCTGTCTCTCTGTGTGTGTATGTGTGTTTCTTCTTGCTACATAACTGCTATTCAACCTGAAGTTCAATAAAATTCCTATGATTCTGCTTTTTTTACCTATCAACAAGACAAAGGTGAACAAGGCCACTATGATTTGCCCATGGTTTTTCACATAAGAGTTCCTGTGCTAGACTTCATCCCCAGTGTGGTGACACTGGGCAATGGCATACCTTTACAGTTTCTGCTTAATAAAAGGGACTTAGAAAACTCCATGATCTGCCCTAAAAAGGGGCAAGAGTAGATATCATGTTGTGATCAAGATGTCTGAAGAGTTAATTTGTTAAAAGCCCAGCTTCTGATTGCTCTCTGTTTGATGACATAACATCTTCTACACCACATGCACATACCATTCTGAGCTCCTCATCAGTGACAAGTTAATGCCAACAGAATACTTTTGAATCTCAAAAAACAGTGAACAAAATAACATTAAAAAAAAAAAACAGTCTAATAGAGAAACCTTCCTTGTTGATATATGGTAATTAGTCTAAACCATGTGTTTATGTTCATGGTTTTCAGAGTTGTTTGAGTCAGAAGCTGGGCCATAGCAGCCCTCAAGCCTGGAAGCATGAACGGACCATTAAAATAGGCAAGGATGAGTAAAAAGTGGAGAAAGGAAGTTTATTCAATCTGGCCACACAAAGAAGGGTAATGTCCTCTAATCACACCACGATGATAATTATAAATAATGAAGCAGTATTGGTCCAGGTATGGTCCTGCCCATCACTAACCCATCATTATCTGAGCCCCTAACTCTCCTGCACAGTATGCTGGCATGTTGTCAAATTTATTTGGAATCTCAACCTAGAAACAAGCTCCCTGTCTAGCTGGTACCAGGGCCTCAGTGTTTGGCTTTCATCAGCTGGATAACTGGAGAAATGATGATTTTTTTTTTGTGGTTTATCTGTCTCAAAAATGCAATAGATAAGGTGAGGAGGACAAATGTCTCACTTTACAGTATCTTCGCTCCCATCAGGGTGGTAATAGAGTGTATCATGTAAAATCATTAGGGATCCATAACAAAGAAAAAATGCAGTACTGTCACTGATACCACCAGGTTGCAGAGAAATCCCAAGTGTCCTGTGCTGCCGAGGAAGTGGCATCTGCTCAACTGGGATTTCAGGAAATTACAGCTAAAACTGTCCTTCTGGCAGGTCAGGAGATGAATGCCAAAAAACCCTGTAGAACCAATGATGAACACTGGAAATTTTTAACAGAAGACAACTGCTCCATCTTCACTGTGTCTCTAGGAGCATCTCCATGAGGAGGCTGATAAATTGGTAGCTGCAGTAGACTCCAGACAAGACTAATTTACAGTCCAGAATACCTGCTACCCCTCTCATAAGTACTAACAGGCACCAAACTGGGCACATTTTCCATGAACATCTTGCTAACAGGCTTCCTGGTGGTTGAGTTTCTCATCTGGGAGTAGTGAGTTTATAGGTGTACTAGTTAAGAAAAATCAAATGGGATGCTGATGGACACAATTCCTGCTTCCCACACTTTCCCAACTACCTGCTCAGAATGTATGAGCCTAAATACAAGGCTGTTCTGGGACCTTCCTCAGAGGTCTATAAGAAGAGACCCCCAATTCTTCCATATGTGCCAAACAATACTGACAGACCCTGCCATATGTTTTCCATCTATAGGTGCACTGGAGCCTGAAATATTTCCAGAGTTTCTACAAGAAGATTATTCACCTACCTGGCTTTCTCTCAAGTCTATGGTGGTAGTAAATCTTTTAAGAAATCTTTTACCCCTCAACAATCTAGCCCAATGTCCCTATTAACTTTCATACACAAGAGCTTTAGAAATGTAAATGAGAAAAGAACAGACATCAATTGGGCTATTACAAGCCACATAGGAGATGAAGTGTCCCTTTTCTACAGTTTAGAAGAAACCCATGGGCCCCAAGGAAAGAAGCCAGTCACACTTCTATTGTTGTGATAAAACACCATGAATAAAGCATCTAATAGATTAAAGGACTTAATGTTAGACTCATTATTTCAGAGCTTCATACTCCATGATAGCAGAGGAAGGAATTGGTAAAAGGAACAGCAGAGAGCTCACAGTTTAATCTTCAAATTGGAGGCAGAGAATGATAACTTGGAATGGTTTATGTCTTTTAAAACTTCAAAGTTTACCTCCAGTGATACACCTCTTCTAAAACAGGCAATTATAATTTCTTGTCCTTGCCAAATATTTCTAGCATCTAGATAACAAATAGTCAAAGATATGAACCTATAGAGACCAGTCTCATTCAACTTACTATGTTCTGGTTTTTAATCTATGATAGGATCCTAAACATTTAGCTTCTAACAGCAGGGAAGGAATGCCTCAGCAGTAGGATGGATGAATTTTCCATCAGGAGTGAGAGCAAACAGGAAAAAAGCAAAAGTTTTTTTTTTCTTCCACGTCATTTTATATAGACCATTATCAGGCAATATGTCTCCAGATTTAAGGCTTACCTCAAATGTTCTAATTAGGAAAAATCCTTAACAGGTATGTGTAGCCGCCAGCAGCTACATGTAAACCGGGTTACCTGTTGAGAGAATTTTGGGGTCATAGGGAAGAGCGGCGAAAAGAACGTACGGCCAAGTCAATGTTCACTGATCAAAGCCGTCAACTTTAATGGCGCCGGACCTTTTAACAGTTTGGGCAAACCCTTCCCCCCAGACTCCAGGCTGAGTTCCGGTGGAAGTTGTCTAGCTTCTCTTGGAGGTCTTCGTCTTGACTGCTCCGGCAGCTGGGTAGGTCACCTGTTTAATTCAGGAATCCCTATACCTGGAGGAACAATGAACTTGACCTTTACTACGTGCACTCCACCCTAGGTGGAGCAGGATCCTGGCTAACTGGGAGAAGTTAACCTTGACCAAAGTCAAACTCTGACCAAGTGCAAGACTGCCCCAATATGGCTCTGTACATGTCCTCCCTTTTTTTATTAATTTGAACACGAGGAGGTAGAAAACAAGTGGATAAATATCCTTCATAAGAAGGCGGGCCTTAACCAGGAGGGGAAGCATTGACCGTAATTCCTCTTAAATATTGTATAACGTCTTTTTCAGAGGAGGGGTAATAGGCTCCCTTATTATTTTAAGGACAGCCTCTCGACGTTAACCCCTATGCAATTAGGTGTACTTCTTGGGGACTCAGAAGCAGAAATTCACCTCCCCATGCAGTGCTTTGCCTCGCACGTCTCGCTGGTACCCATGTTTGTTCATAAACAAACACACATAGATCTGAGTTCTATGTGGCTCCCTCTTTGGAGATCCACTTGTGTAAGTTTTGAAGCCAGGGGGGTCTGCAAGTGTCTTTAACAGACATGTAATCTCTCCATCCAGGTGAGCCTGGGTGGAGACAGCCAGTCTGCTTAACAGACAAGGTCAAGAGTTAAAGGTGGAATAGGATTAACTTGTCCCAGAAGTATCCAATTCAGTTGTAAATTAACAACTTTAAGGACCCAAGGCTTGGCCTCTGAGATGGGAGAGGTAGCCTTGTGAATCAAGAATTAAGCTGTTACTTCTCAGGAAAAGTGGAGACTATATGTTAAATTAACACAGCTGGCTGAAGATTGTTAGCCATCTTCAAAATTGGAATCTTCAATATTGGAATTATTTCTAGACCAGTCTATGGTTGAGTCAGCTGAGCACAATAAGGAGAAGAGTCATTTTAACTCTTCTAATTAATTTTTCCTAAGCTAGCTTAACAGTCTCCATGTTCTGTCCCACAAAGTCTAAAAGCTTGAAGCTAGGCAATTTATCTAACCTGGGACATTTAACAATTGAGGTAAGTCAAGAACATATACCCAATATAGCTCTTATGTTACCATGGTCTGGGCATTCAGCAAGCACAATCAGCATATCTTCTGTAGCATTCTGTGGAAAAAACAGAGGACATGCCTTCTCCCCCAATATTAAATCAGGATCATGGCATATGTTAGTAAGTGAATTCCTTCATTTTACCTAGACATCAATATGTCTAATTACAAGATGTCATATACATTTAGCAAGGAGTTTCTTGGCATCTAAATTTTAAAATTTTAAAATTTTCTTAAAAACATGTAAGCATAATTTAAATTATATGTACAGGGACACAATTTTCCCTCTCTTCTTTCTTCTAAGAAGATATTGTTTTATTAATTTAAGTTGGAACACAAAGTATAAACCATAACATAGGCAATAACTATGTAATTATATAAAATATAGTTGCTTTTTCTGTTAGAGCAGTTGCAACTAGACAGCCTAAAAATGAATCATTAGTCACATGTACATATTTTATTAATCTTTTAAATTAGAAATATGAATATCATTTATCTGTAATAACTAAGTCCTCTAGGATTAACACCATTACGTGGTAGAGGTAGAAATTGAGGACATCAAGAACAAATCTTTATAATTTGATGTGCACAAAATATAAAATTATTTCAAATACCTAAAGGACAGTCATTTAGAGAACATATCCTTTGTTCTTAGAAATTTGAATCACATTTGTATAAACTGTAGAAATTAAGAATTAGCAGTATTAAAAATGGACCAATTTTAAGCAATTATAAACCATGAGCTATGTATATCTACTATTATTAAAAGCTTGACCTTTAACATCTTAAAAATAGCTGCTATAGCACCCAATTCAGGTATCTGTGTTGAAGCAGGGAGAAACTTAAAGGAATAAACATGTGATCTGATAGTACAAATTATCTTTTGGATAACAATTATTAATTTTGTCTAAAAATGTTTGCCATGTAATAGACCAACCATTAATAATAAATTTGATTGTTGCTTGAAGCAAGGAACAAACGTTTCCTACCTAGAAAACAGAGGTTTAAGACCTTCTGTGGCAAGCTTAAAATGAGGTAAATATAAGATAAAGCCAATTAATATATCCTAACAACTTTTGAAAGCCATTTACCTAAAAATTCTAAAAGTCTATAGGAGCAAGGGCCTGTAACAAACATTCTATGAACATTATACACTGAAAATTTTAAGATCTTAACTTCTAGTATAAAAACAGAGACAAAACACTTTTTTTTTTTTTTTAAAGCCAAACACTCTTTAGGTGGGGCCTGTAAGGCAGAAACAATTTCTCAAAACTTCCTCACTAGCTTCCCCTGAGGCAGCTCTAAGCTTTGTATTAACTCAAATGTAAATTTTTTTATCTGTCCTAGGATCCACCTTGAGTCCTTGGCAAGGACATTGTATGAGATTCCTCAAATGTAAATATCTTCTAATCTGAGCCTTTTATCTAAGACCAGACCCAAACCTACAAGGACAATTTAAGGATTAAACAAAAGAAACCTGTAATTTCATGGTCAAAGGAACCTACTTGATATCAAATACATTTCTACAGAGATATCCTTTTTAATCTTGGAGGGTTAAATTTTGTTCTTACCATTGTAGCCTATAAACTTGTGGAAAAGAGGCAATGGGCCTCTAAAACCCATAGCTGTATCACTCTCAAAATTATCTTAATTACAAAATGTTAACAATTACGAGCCTGTAAACTGAAAACTGTAGCCAATGACACACTGATTTTTATTGTAACTCAATGTTTTCTTGTAATATTAGAGCACAATTGTAATTTTGGAAGCAAATCTCAATTTTAAACAATCTATTTTCTTTAAAATTAATGGCAAACACATATTTACAGCACAAGGTTTGTATGCCAGTTCTTATGTTCAAGTGTATAACAGTGTAACTTATTAAAGAGACAATATTTTAAATCTTAATCTTCATTAAGTCTAATCTCTAGGCCAAGATTCACATGAAACACCATGCCAATTTAGGAGCGTCCCAAAGGCCTGTATTTCCTGGATTGCGTCATGCCACGTGGTGTTCAAAATGGCGACTACCCTAAACTACCAGCCTTAACCATCATGCCACGTGTTCAAAATGGCGACTACCCTAAACTACCAGCCTTAACCATCATGCCACGTGTTCAAAATGGCGACTACCCTAAACTACCAGCCTTAACCTAACTTTTGTTAATAACATTATACCTTTTAAATCATGTGCAGTGACTTAAGCCAATACTCTATAGTCAAGACATGTAAAATATACCTTTAAATCCAATTATAAACAAGAACAAGGCATGAGTGGCGTTAGGCCACGTGTAGTTAGTTAAGATAGCTCTAACACTGAATCACCAGTTTTAAACTAACCTTTTCTTAATAACACTATACCTTTTACATAATAACCAATTAATTTATAAATCTTTAGTCCAGAAATGTAAAGCCTTATATCATTAAAACCAATTAGAAACATGTATAAAGCGACTACATGAATTTCACAAGCCAAACCAAGGTCTTCCCAAATCTTGAGGTTTCTGGGCTTTAAGAGCGGCTTTTTCCCCAGCCATGTTTCTGTCTTGGGTGAGTGAGCTACGCTGCTGCAGCGTGGCTTTGAATCAATCCCCACACAAACTGTGGCTAGCTCAAGAGGTTACCAGCAGATGTAATCTTTACCAATTTTTCTTTTAAACATGAAACAGTCATTCACACAAAGACACAGAGAGGACATAAACATACACATAGACAGACAGTCGGTGCACCGGGACAAACACGGAAAGATACACAGAAAGTTAAGCGTGCTTGTTAAGCAATTGCATCTATTTTCCTCTTTAAACAGCTCTTAGAAGCTGTGGACATATGTCTATTTTTAAAAACCCCTTTCTTTTCGCCGAAATCAGCTCTTACGAGCTTTGGGCAAATGCCTACCAAATTCCTTCCCCATATTTCCCTATCTTATCAACCCAAGCAGTCCTGCGCTGGGTCCACGCAGTATGCTTGAAAAACTGTATCCATTCCTGCACTCACAACAATAGAAACGAATTCACTAGCGCTAGCTTTGACCTCTATGTTGCTTACCGTGCAGATACCATTAATTTTCACCTTTTTCTGCGAAGCTTCGCTGGATAGGGCTACCTCAAGAAATTCTCTCGTGCCAGGTTGTCCCACGTTCAGGCGCCACTATGTAGCCGCCAGCAGCTACATGTAAACCGGGTTACCTGTTGAGAGAATTTTGGGGTCATAGGGAAGAGCGGCGAAAAGAACGTACGGCCAAGTCAATGTTCACTGATCAAAGCCGTCAACTTTAATGGCGCCGGACCTTTTAACAGTTTGGGCAAACCCTTCCCCCCAGACTCCAGGCTGAGTTCCGGTGGAAGTTGTCTAGCTTCTCTTGGAGGTCTTCGTCTTGACTGCTCCGGCAGCTGGGTAGGTCACCTGTTTAATTCAGGAATCCCTATACCTGGAGGAACAATGAACTTGACCTTTACTACGTGCACTCCACCCTAGGTGGAGCAGGATCCTGGCTAACTGGGAGAAGTTAACCTTGACCAAAGTCAAACTCTGACCAAGTGCAAGACTGCCCCAATATGGCTCTGTACAGGTATGTCCAGCCACTTCTATTTAAGTTGATTCTAGTTGTAACCAAGTTGGCAACCAAGATTAGCTATCACACATACCCTGAGCAAGCAGAAAGGAGAAATGGCCATGTACAGAGGAGAGCTTATAGAAGCTGGAGGGTTAGTACCTGTCTAGAACTCTTTATAATGAGCCTATTGAACAGGAATACCACATACCATCCAAGTAACAATGTTTGTATGCTTCCTGAGGTAAACACTTCACTGCTGTCACAGTGTACTTTGTTTTGGTTATTTGAGTGTTGAGATGGTTTTAACAATTGTCCCTACAGGTTGGAATTTCTCAAGGCATAGATTACCTACTACCAGTGAAGCGAGCCTCAAATCTATTCAGAAATTATTTCCTCCTATCCTAACCTTCCATTGTAACCTAGCAGTTTCATCAAAGTGGTTTATTTCACACACACTTTAACTATTTTTTTTTCTCTTCAGTGCTAAACTTGGATCAACTGAGAAAGAATGTGTGATTCAGTTCCTCAATGAACTGACCATGCAGTGATAGAAAGGAAAAATTATCCCTCTGAGTGCCCTCCCCTTGTGAAGTGAACCAGAAAGCATCATAGGCCTGGCCCTTCCAATCTGTCTTGCACCAACTACAATACTCAGAATGCAAATTCCACTCCTTCCTTGGACTTCCTTCTTTTCTCTCTATTTTTACCCTTGTTACTAGATGAGGTTAAACTCAGTTCTGAGATACACAGAGAAATAAATTTCCACAACAATTATAAACTCCATTAAGATGTCAACTATCAGATCCTATTTCTGAGCACATAAATAAGCCAACACATGTCTTTATGTGAAGCAAGGTGAAAGCTTTTATGCCTTCAGCAAGCAGAGATGCTCTAAATGATCATTCCTAATGTAGATACTTGATGAGTAAGGGGAACCAACTGTTTTGAAGTCTACACAGTTCTCTATTACCACTTCCAGGTTATGTGCCAAAGCAAGCAATCACTGGCTACCCAATAAACAAGTTCAAATCTTAGTGCCGGATCATTCCTGTAGTGGAATTATCTCCAAGAACTATCTTTGATCCATGCATAGCACCTACCATTAAAATCTAAAAGACCACAACAATCAGGAAGTTCAAAGCCATAGCATTCCTTGATTCATATCCTGCATCCAACTAGAAGAGGGTACTTATCAGAGCTGCTAAGAACTCAGCTGGAAGCTAAATACACTAGTTCTAGAACATGAAAATAATCTACTATAAATAATCAGAGCAAGGGAGAAACTGTCAGTAGAGGAGTTCAGTAGGCATGGGAAAGGGGGTAGGAATGGCAGGTTTTTTGTTTAAAGCTACATCATGCATTTTCCTCAAGTCAACATGCTTTTAAAAGGCATTCCCTCCACAAGAGCAGAAAATGTCACAACCAGCCGCCAACCTGTAAATGACCCTATACTTGTATTTTGTAAACTCAAGATAAGCCTCTATTCAGATATGTTGATCCTGTCTCTGAGAATGACCGTTTCTTGTGTTAAATCACACTTCCCTAGGGATCTTCCACCTACTAGGCTACTTTGCAAGAAATGTTATACACAAGACTGCAAGCAGACATGGACTCCATTAATCCACTTCCACATTCCAGGCACCAAGAGCCAGTCACCTCTGAAGTGCTTCAGAAGAGATCATGCATTTTACAGATATGGCTTAGTATCAGAGTATCCCTATCAAGTTCTGCTAAACTACCCAGCCTCAGTGGACCAAAAGAGACATAATTAGTAGTGAAAGCTAGAGAAATAGGGATATTCAATGTAGACTCATGAGGAAGAACAGGGGTAAGTAGTGACCTTCCTCCCCATGAGTATACTCTGAGTCCTGACAAACTTTTCAGGTTTTTACAAAGGATGAGAAATGTTCATAATTGATCCTAGGCCAGATGTGATCCTACCCATCATTGCCCTATCTTTGCCTTTGCTTCTGTCTTATCTGAAAATAAGTCCATAATGTTGTTGGAAATATGCAAAATCACTTTCTGGAAGGTAAGCATACACACACACACACACACACACACACACACACACACACACACACACATTGTTAGCACCAGGTTCTATGTCTTTTTCTTCTTCCAGACAAAGACTCAAAGAGAAATTTTAATTCCTTGGAATTCATATTTTTAATAGTCTTATAATCAAAGAGGAGGGTTCCACGTATATCTTTAAAATATCTTTACTCCTTCCAGAATGGTGATATAAAAGACAGAGAAGATCAAGAGGATCCATGGGGTCCAAAAACTGTTTTCCCTAATTCCCCAAAACTATGATTCAGGCTCCTGTCTTGTGGGCAAGGAGGGTTTTTTAATTCTTCACAGAATCCTAAGTGGCCTGGCCTTGGCCAGTGGTCTCCAAAGAACTCTCTCTGACTAGACTACATAAAGCCAGCAGACACAGCATTGACATTAACCTCTTTCCTTTGGAGCCCTAGTTTGTAAAGATCACAAATGTTGCTTTAACCTGGCATACAATGCATAGAGGCTAAACAGAAGCACAAGGCCAATGCTACAGTCAAGATCAAGTTAATTTTAGCCACATTAGAAAAACAGAAAGAAACTCAGACCGCTGCTAAGTTACTTGATGCTATTAAAAAAAAAAACAACAATAAAATTGTGTATAGTGTTTTTTCAACTTCTGATGCAGGGAAGCTCAGCACTAAATGTTGGTATTCTGCTTGATTTCTCATAGAACTATACTGCCTACCATTATGATGACTTTGCCCACTGAAGTTATCCCAGTCTAAAAAAAATCCCTGATTACACACACACACACACACATACACACACATACATACACACACACACACACACACACACACACACACACACAGAGAGAGAGAGAGAGAGAGAGAGAGAGAGAGAGAGAGAGAGGTAGAGGTGAAGGAAGGAAAGATGGGATAGAAAAAGGAAGAAGAGGCAGGGTCAGGGAGGAAATGAAGGGAAAGTGAAGAGAACAGAAAGCACAAAATGGGAAGCATGATGAAGAAAAATCTCAAAACTCATCTACCTAGCATACTTTCCATTCAAAAAGCTGTCCTCAATCTCAGAACAATATTATGCAGGTTGAAAAGTCACAGAGTCATTTCCTGGGATGATTTATAAATATGAGCAATTCCCAATTGAAATGAATTTATGTTTCAGAAAAGTCAGATAAAAAATAGAAACTCACTTAGAAAGTACTTGAAGCAATCAGACAAACAAGGAGATGAAAACCTGCGAAAATGAAAAGGACCTGGCTACTCTGTCTGATAAGTAACTCCCCTTCAGATCAGGGACTGTAAAATGGAACCAAATGTTGCACAGAATAAATTAATGAGATATGAACCAAGATCATTCTTGGATGCTTCCTTCTTGGCATTTATACTAGTTCATCAATGGTAGTTAATGGCCCATTCCAAAGAGAATGTCTGCATACCTAATATCTGTAGGTAACATTTTAGGTTATGTGTCTAATCCTGGTTAACATACACAGGGATCTGTGACTTGCCATATACCAAAAAATACAGGGAACATTATCTTACTAAGTATTTCTGTGAACATATTATATGGTGATGATTTATCATATTCTCGTCTCTTCTCATTAAATAACAGCTGTTTTTCAAATATATCCTAGTACAAGAGAGACCAATAATACACTATAAATGACATTTTTCTTGTTACTATGAAGAAATAACTGGAAAAAAGCTTAAGGAAGGAAGTACATACTATAGCTCAGGTTTTGAGGGTAGAGCTCATGAAGGCATGAGGCAGGAATGTAAGACACTGGTCACTCTGAATCTGAATCAAACAAAGATATCATTGGTGTACAGATGACTTTGTTTTTATGTGGTCCAGGAACCCAACCAGTAGGATGGTGCTAACTAAAACTAGGATGAGTTGTAGGTTAAAAATGGGGTTTTGTGTCCAGATCAGAGTCTGGGACACTGGGCAAGGGGTCCATGAGAAGTTTGACTTGTGCAAACCCCCTATGAAACCACAGCAGGTGTCACACTGTGAGAAGCCCCAGGACACCAATCTGGGTGTTGGGGAAGGGCAGTCTGAGGTCCCCACGGAAACTGCCAGAGTCTGTCTTGAGGTTCCCAGGATGCAATGGGGTCGGGAAGGACAGGTTCTCAGTCTTGGATATGCCAGAAGCCAATGGATATTGTGGAAGAGTGGAGAACAGGTTAGGGGCCCTAGGGGCTGGATCTAGACCAGGCCTAGGGTAAAAGAGGGAAAGGTGATCTCTTCTGGTTCCTGCAGGGGGGTGGCATGCTGGGGAGTGGTGGTAGGGTTTGGTGGGGGGGAGGAGTATGCTTGGATTGTTCAGTGACTTGGCTTGGTGGTGACTGTGGCTGAATGGTCAGAGAGGTTTCCCAGTGGGAGATTCAATGCACCTGTTTAGAGGGAGACCTGCTCCATTGTTCCTGAACTGTGAGGGGCCAGATGAGAGGATACAGTCCATGGTTTTAAAGTGTTGATTGTTGGCAAAGAGTTGTGATGAGTGAAAATTAGAAGCCAGCCATGGCCATGTGGAGAGAGGGAGAAGGGGAAGAGCCCAAGAGGGAGGGAGGGAGGGGAGGGAGAGAGAGAGAGAGAGAGAGAGAGAGAGAGAAGAAAGAGAGGGAGGAGGGGGGAGGAAACATCCTCTTTTATAGTGGGCCAGGTCCACCTGCCTGTTGTCAGGTGACTGTGGGGAGGAGCATACCTGGCTCTTGCCAAGTAACTCTGGGGATAGAGTCCAGACACCATACCAGGAGCTTCAGGTAATGCCCTATATGACTGATGGCCACAGAATTATGGAGCTGGGGTCTCGTGTCAGGAGCCTAATGTTTGAAAGCTTGGCAAATGGCCTTCTGTCCTTTCCAGAATTATCTGGTGGGTTTCTGGGATTTAAACCTAGTTCAGCCAGAAAACAGGCTGCCTTTCATGGTCCCACAATGAGTCTTCTCCCTCATGGCAAGCCCATATTTTGTTTCCACAAGTAATTCTAGATCCTGTCTTATTAACTGTCAAAATTATCCCACCCAGACAGCAATCATTCTGGGTCTCGTAGGAAGACAAATATTCTGCACAGTTTACATCTCTTAATTGCAGTGATTTCTAAAATAGACAAGATAAAGCTGGACCTCACTTATGTGTATAAAAGGTAGCCCTGTTTTAGAGGAATTAATAATCTACTTTTAATGGGGAAGTTATTTATACTCCCATTTGTTTGGGGTATAACTGAAGCAAATGTCATTTCATCATTGTTAGTGATAGAATCAGATATTTAATCCAGGCCTTAGCTTATGTGGGTTGTGGGCAAGTCTCTTAATGCCATTCTCACATCATAAGATCATAACACATGCATTTCAAATAGTCACCCTTAGTTAGCCTCCCCTTCTCTGTGTTTAGAGGCTGGTTTTGCTACAAACACATGGGGAATTTTGGAGGTTGTAAATAGGCAAATTATACAGTTTCTTACTTGTTATGCAATGTGTAGTTGTATCAAAGTATCACATTATGTCTCATTCATAAAATTATGGAGAATTATTCCATAACAATAACAACAGAAGCACTTATGGGCTCCTGACCCCAGGTAAGTTGCTCTAGTTCTGTCTGCTCTGTATGAATGTGTGCAAATGCAATGAAGTGTGGGGCCTAAGAAAACAGAATCTGGCCTATATTGATAGTCTGGAAGGAACCAGAAACACAATTATTAGAAGATAATTGGGTTCACCAGCTCTACAAGGGAAACTGCAGTTACTGATAGATATAACACCACAGAGGAGTTCGGAAAGGCCCAACATGTTTAGGAGTAAAATAGGTCAGTGGGCTAAAAAGCAGATGCTATGGGAAAGGAAATGATGCTAGAGAACTCAGCAGTCAATGGCCTCCTCATATTTTGCCTGAGGCATTGCACTATGCGCCATTTTAGTGAACCTGGAAAAGATCAAACACCTTTGATTGAAAAATCATAGTGAGCAAGAGGTGTCTTCTGAAATAAGTCCACTTAATTTTATGTATCATAACTGGACACTGCTCTGTGGAAGGGCCACTCAGATTGCTTCATCTCCTTCAGACAGCATGGCTCTATCCAATTCTTAGGAAGCATCCCAGGCAAGGATAGGATATATTAAGGAAAAAAAAATGAACACCACGGTCATCGTTGTGTAAGTGCAAATATCTCACATTAAAAGAAACAGAACATCATTTGTACCATCATGTGAACAATTTGTTCAAGGACTTTCATAATAATGACAGTGGAGGATTAGTCTCAAAGTAGAAGAACTATGGCCCCAAGGCACAAAGAGAGTTGATAGTGAATGAAAAATGAAAAATATAGCAGTTGAATTCTAGATACCAGATGGAAAGTAGTTCTCACTGAAAGTGAAAGAGATGAACACACTAGGTGAACAGCCTAGTAAGGCTGACTGATATATGTCTTCTGTCTCTTCCCCTCTGCTCTTTCTATGTTCCTTAGGGTCCAAAAAAAAAAAAAAAAGACCATATTGTTCATATGGCAAGCATGAAGTAGTCCCTTGAATACTGAATGAATACCTTTGACTTTAAGGCAAAAGAGATCTTAGAACCTAGGTGAGCCACAGTGTCCAAGTGATTTGATTATGACTTAGTCCCTGATCATTTTGCCATAAATTCTTGTATCCAGCTCACAACCTTGAAAAGTACTAGGATTCTGAAGGTGAAGGTAGATTTATCTAATGTCTGTATTTATTGGATCCAATAAACATATCTTGGGCTTCCTTAAACTTTGAACATTCCACTGAGCATATATTTACAATGTGTGTGTCAGCAGAAGTACATGGAATAGTAAGGACTTATTTTGCTACATAAAAATAGCATCCATAGGCCCTGTCACCAGGAATGGGATATTTTCATTGATGAAGCATACCACAGAAGCCCAAGAGGAAATAGCTACTCTAAGTTCAACATCAAGTATTATGTTTTCTTGCATACCTAAAGAATGTGAAACACATAGTCAGAGAGGTCACATTAGTTTTCTCCTATTGATTTGTCTTTCTATAGAAAGATATATTCATATACAACTACAAAGAAAGGAGACAGGCTTGCTATTAAAAACCCACACTGATGGTAATTTTGTTTACACTTCATGAACATCAAGGATCACAGTTGACATAATATTAAAGGTTTGAACTTTCCAGCTCTCCTTTGAGCTGAATATTGAGACAGACTCTCAGCAACAAAATATCTGTGAGAAAAGTCACAAGACTCATGATGGCAAATGCTAAACACAGAACCCCGTTTATAGCCCTAGAGAATTCTTCATTGTCTCCATGAATAAAATTTTGATTCATACCTTTGGGAAAGGCTATGTTATAACCCCTACCTACTGGCTTTCATGGAATGCTGTATGTGACCATTTAGCTGGAGGGGTTTAAGATAAGGGGACACTGGACTTTGACTCCCAACTTGGAACTAAGTTGGAAATTTTGGATAAGGAAAATACTAAAAATATAGATTGCAGTACCTTCTGAGGACCAAATATGAGCATAATTGCAAATAAGGATGGATCAGTTGTGCTTTAGGGCCAAGAGAAACAACTAGGAAGTCAAGAATTATCATTATATCAGGATTATGGCTCCATATGGTGTGTGGTACAGGAGGTGTCCCACAATGTTAGTCATAATTAATAAGCCTATAACTGGAAAGCTAGTTTTGTCAGCATTAAAGAGGCTTGTCATACAAGAATGACGTGAATTCAGATCCCCAATACTCATTATAATCCTGGCAAGGTACCAATAGCTTATTTTGTAGTGCTGAGGAGGCAGAGACTTGGCACCTAGGCTTGGCTAATTGGAATCTCCAGATTCATGAGATATTCAGCTTCAAGAAATAGAGCGATTAAGGATGTAGAAATATCTCAGCAGTTAATTGTACTGATTGCTCTTCAGAGAACCTGAGTTCAATTTTCAAGACTCACATATTCACAACTGTTTGTAACAAAATTCAAGGAGATTTGAGGCTTTCTTAGAGCCTCCATGAGCAAAGGGCACACATATACTACACAGACATATATAAAGGAAAAAAAGCTCATACACATAAAACATAATAGTGATAAAATTCTTTCCAAAAAAAAAAAAGAGTAGAGAACAATAGAGGAAAACACCCATTGCTGATATTCTGGCCTCCACATACTGCCCACACACCTGTAAGAACACATCACACAAAGACACACACAGACACACACACACACACACACACACACACACACAAAGTAGAAATAACCCTCCAAATCCCAGTAAGGACACATTCTTGTTGAGTGTCTTTAGCTATGTATTGTAATGCTAAATACTGGCCTGAAAGGTCTGGTTGACCCCTGGGAAGAGAGAATTTACATGTACACAAAGTAATGCTTTTTGACCCTCTTAATTTACAACTATTTGTTGAGTAAAGATTCCTACAGCCTATAGCTGAGAAGAAGAGAGATAAGTGAATTTTTTGGCCATTCTGAGGCTTGGATTGGGCACGGGGAACATGAGGAGAGAGCAGCATGTTGAGAGGGGAGAAGACACCAGGGGTAAAATTGTTCATGAGAACATAGCCATAATGGCTGGGCAATTGGAGTCAAACTCAGTGCAGACAAAGCATGGCACAATTTAACTTGGAGTTATTGATAGTAAAGAAGACAAAATAGCTTACAGTGTAGATATCTGCCCAGTGCTAATACCTTAAAGGATTCTTGTGTTGGGTACAGGGAACATGAGGAGAGAGTAGCATGTTGAGAGAGGAGAAGACACCAGGGGTAAATTGAATCATGAGAACATGGCCATGATGGCTGGGCAATTGGAGTTAAACTCAGTGCAGACAAAGCATAGCACAATTTAACTTGGGGTTATTCATAGTAAAGAAGACAAAATAGCTTACAGGGTAGATATCTGCCCCGTGCTAGTACATTAAAGGAGTCTTATAAATATAAAAGTTGTGTGCCTTTTATCTGGGAACTGAATGACCAAAGGTACAGTAGAAACTCCCAATTGTGTTTTTAAAATTAACAAAACACACTCATTTCAACATACTTACTAAGGCCAGAGGAGATTCGGCCAGTCCTAACAAGGCCACAATAGTGACTCAAGCACTCAGTCCTCTGGTATACAAATGATCCCACAAATAGATTCTCAAATATTATTGAATCTTGAGCAAAGAAACTCAGAGAAAGGCACATTTCTTAATAATGGTTCAAAGATCAAAAATAAGAGAATATGAGTGACCAAATGGAGCCATTACACTTTTCTGGGCACTCCAATCTTGGAACTAAGCATTCATGAGCAGTTTTCCTATCTCTATAGCACTATTACTTACAGAAACTGCCAAAGGAGAAATAGTGTTATTTTAGCTCATTGTTCCAAAGAGCCTCAGTCCATCATCATAGTGTCAAGAAACCCTGACTCATAGAAAAATGGAAGAAGATATTTGGTTTCATCAAACTTTCTGGACCTCACACATGTACACACCAATACACAACCATGACCATTACCACCTCCACCACACAAATAAAAAAAGAAGGCAGCTCAAGAAAAAGATAGACAAAGGAAATTCTAAGTTCCACTAACATTTCACTGAAGTGTGAACACTGGGATTCAGGGACCACCATCCCTGACAGTCAAAGGCACTATATTAATTAATGGAAGGCAGGGTTAAATGTTATCTACTGCACAATATGGATGCCAGTTTAGGATGCATTGTTGTTCTGAGCCAATTCTGATTCAAGGCAATATGACCATTTCCTCAAGGACAAGCACATACACATACCATTTATAATACTTAAAAAAGGAATACATAAACAAACCAAACGGCAAAAAGAAAACTTCCCTAAAGTAACAAACAAGAATCTCATAGAATAACAGTGTATAAACAGATAATCTTAGTACATTAGATTGTTTCATAAGTTAATTTGAATTGAATCCTCTTTTTGTAAGATAACAATTTTGTTATATTTTTGTTGTTTGTTTATTAGTACAAAGTTAATATAAATTATTCCATTATATTTAGAGAAAATATTTATATTGTTCCTCAAGAGAAACTAAGTTTAATTTCCTGCACCCACATCAGATGGTCCCAACTGCTGATTGTTCCTGTTTAAAAGGACCTGAAGCCTTCCTCTGGCCTCTGTTGGCATGCACCCACAAAGTACATCATTACAGAGAAACTAAAGCAAATAGAAATAAATCAAGTAAATGAATCCAGTAAGGAGAATTTGCCAAGGAGATATCAAAGGCTATAAGTATAAGTATCTATTTTATTAAAAAAGATTATAAAGAAAGGCATGCATTCTTATTAAAAACAATGTTAAATGGTAAAGGAATATTTTTTTATGTGAGATGGAAGCCAGGCTCAAATGTTGAACTGTGAAAAAGGAGATATTTAAGAGGATTTTGCCTGACTATAAAAGTTACCAAATTTTATGAGGTCATTATTAAGTACACAGAAAAGTACAATAAAGTCCTTGGCATAAAACAATGAGATAGTCTTAGAATATTGACCTGATTTGGATAATAATCATAAAGACTGACAGAAATATTTTATGTTTTGTAAGATAATCATTTTATGCTTTTGCCTAATTTGTCAAACTTTTAACTACTTGGGTACCTGAATCTTAACATTCGTATGATTTTTTCAAAAATCTTTTCAGTGAGCCCAAGTTTTAACATAGGTTCTTGAGACCAAAGTCATGTTCTCTTGCTTGAATGGCAAATACTTCACAAACTGAGCTCTTGCCCCAGCCTGCCACTCATTTAGAAATCTATCAAAGTACTGAATATACTAGATACATGCATAGGAGACTGTGGTTCATTAGACTGTGCTACCTGACAGAAAACTGGTAAGGTTGAACCCCATAAATCATCCTAATTAAGAATGGTAGACATTTAAATCTACTACAGACCAGATTATTATCCTTGAAAATATGACCATGACACCTTATCAAGAGTACTGTGACAGTCAGTCATATAGGGACAACATCTGAAGCCCATTCCCATGCATCTAAAACTGAACTAATAGAAAGTATCTGCGTTTAGACACCAACCCACCCCAGAGTGTTTGTAAGATCCGCAAGGAATAATGTACATGAGCTATTTCACCAAAGAGCATCTGAGAGTGCCTGCTTTTTCAAGCTGTAATAATGTAAGGAAAAGGTATTCTCTCCTTAAGCTTTTGTTGCTGGAAGCAGGTAAAGCCCACAAAAGTCATTTCCTGCTCTGTGGCTCTGTTTTGGCTTGTAGCTGCACAATGAGTCACTGAATCCAGGGTGGCTGTAGTAGATGCCAAGCTGCCTGCCTTGCTTTGGGTCTCCCTTGGAAAGATGCAACCATCAAGCCATTCTAGTTGGGGTTAGAGAGTTGCAAATCCTCGAGGACAGTGCCTGGCACACAGACTGGCAGGAGAAAGTGAGAAAAAATAGCTCTTTATTCTGTCTTAGTAAGGGTTTTACTGCTATGAACAGAAACAATGACCAAGATAACCTTATAAAGACAATATTTAATCAGAGCTGGTTTAAAGGTTCAGAGTTTCAGTCCATTATCATCAAGGCAGCGACATAACAGCATCCAGGCAAGCATTGTGCAGGCAGAGCTGAGAGTTCTACATCTTCATCTGAAGGTTGCTAGTGGAAGTTTGACTTCCAAGCTGCTAGAATGAGAAACTTATAACCCACACCCACAGTCACACGCCTACTTCAACAGGGCCACATCTTCTAATCCTGCCACTCCCTGGTCTGAGCATATATAAACCATTACAACATATGATAATTTGGGATGTGAACATTCTTTAGTAAATATATGTATACATATATGTTTGTATGTATATACATACATATGTAGATATGCATGTATGAATGTATGGCATGCATTCCTACAAATCATGAAACCTTATAAATGTGCTTCTCCTTCAACTAGGCTTGCCTCTGTGATTCTGATAACTATGAAAGCATCTTGATGTCTAAGCAAATGAGTAAAAGTGATTACTCCACCTCTTGACAGGTAAGAACATTCACCAAGAGGTTGTAAACACCTGTAAGGTTCTTTTGATAAGGTCCTGCAGCTTCTGGGCTCTTGTTCACATCTACTCTCTCTGATCTGTGCTGTGAAAGACCAGCTGGAATTCTAGCCCTCATGTACACACTTGCCATAGTCAGTATACACTATGGAAACTTTCAGAAAGAACATCAGAAGATGTGATTGTGATATGATTTACCAAATACAAGAACGAGTGTCATTGGGGCCAGATCCAAAAATCCATTACTCTGAGGAGCACTGATGTGAGTGCAAGGTTCTCCAATGTTCTTTTAGTGGCCTTATGCTACTCAGACACTTAATTAGTTGAAAAATTCTTACAGAAAGAACCTGTGGGACCAAGCAAATTATTGGTTAAAATACCAAGGAGCACAGTCCATGGGACAATCGATTATGGGCCCATGATGAGGTAGAACATATGTTGCAGGCAAGAATCAGAGAGTGAAAATACAGAAACAGACCAAGAACAGATAGTTCCCAAGAAGTACCCACAGTCTCCTGTTACCACTCCCAAAGCCATTGTGTCCCAGCAATGTCATCATATTTTGAGTTATCAGGGTGCTGAACTCCCAGACTACAATTTGGTGGAGACCACCTCACATACAAATACTCCTGGGGCAATGCCTCACCCTGACAGTTCTTATACACTCTACAAAATTGAATTCTTCCATATAAGAGGTGCATGTTGGGTGTGTGTTGGCAAGAAGTTGAATGTCTTTTGAAATAATTTTCCACCTAATTTTTTTAAGACAGATACTTTCTGAAACTCAGTCACCATCTAGTGATCTTAATCAGGTTAATTTTCTCTATGAACTGAAGAATTAAAAGGCAAAAACAGGTAACAAACTATAGCGAAGGGGAGAGAGGTGGGGGGAGAGAACATGTCAGAGTAAGACAAAGAAAAAACCAAAGAAAGTCTCTTTGGTGTAGAGAAAGGGGACTTAATACTGCAAAGCTGAAATGTGTGTTTCCCTTGGAGGGCTGTTTCCAGCCCTAGCCCTTGTAGGTTGTTTCCTAGAGTCCTTGGCTACAGGGCTAAAAAACTGCAGAATCAATGTCAAGTATTCTGAAAGCCAGTTGAGAAGAGAAGTAGAAGCAGACCCATTGATTATAACAGTGAAGAGTACCTTTAAACCTTCCACCCATGCCCATTCAGTCCACAACTCCTCATTTAGATAGCTGGCACCAGCGAATTGGCTGCCCTAATCACACACTCTTTCTTCTTCTCTGGTTATCAGACAAGTTCCAGGATAACTGAATGCAAAAGTGCCTGCTGGATATGTGTGGGCCATTTCTGGCTGCTAGTCAGAACATGATGACTCACTCCTCCTACATATCCTGTGTTTTTCATTTAACAGTTGTCAGCTCAGTGCGAGTTAGAGTTCTATCCTCTACCTTGTTGACCTCACTTTAGTAGACAAACATAGGAAACCATGTCTTTCATAGTTGCCTCAGTTATCAGGGTCTAACTCATTGACTAGAGATTCTGTGAGGTCAGCCTTCATGGAGATTATGCTTGAGTGGTGGAGGTCAGCCTATTGAGAGGCCTTTCTTATCTCCAATAATAAGGCCTGTATAACCCTGAGAGGAAGGGCCTGTTCATGGCTTTGCAGGACTATCAGCACTTGTATTGTAGTCTTATTGAGAGAGTACGGGTGTGACACATGCTGCATTAAACACTTAAAAAATGATGACTAACAAAAGAACACCCTCAAATACTACTTAAGTGACTCTCCATGAGGGATTAAAAAGCCTTTTAAGGTTGTCCCAGACCTTAGTGATAAAGCTTACTTCAAAGGATACATGTCACCTTGATGTAATGGGCCAACGTTATTCTCTCTGAGGTAGAATTATGTACCTGGTAGAGTGTGAGGTGGAAGGACCTAAAACTGGGGTTACACAAAAGATGGTACCCTGTACCATCTTGAGTTCTTCTGACTAAAGATCAACCAGTTGTTGTAAAATATGAATGGTCCAGTAAAAATATTAATTAAGCATCTCCTTTGTCTGGAAGACTTCATCAGAGTGGGACACTATTCACCACTTCTATCTAGCAGTTTGCGTCAAAGCCACTGCTAAAGTAGATGTCCCTACTACAGCCACTAGAATTGCAGTAATAATGGCCTGCAATGATGCCCAAATCACAATTGAGTTGCCCTAGGGGTTTTAGGTCAGTTTTAGACATCAAAATGATACCATGGAAATGAGTTGCATTATTCACTGGCGTTCATATCACAGAAGGATCACCTAGGAAAATAGCCAGTTTGGTGTGGTGTGCATTGATAGATGGCATGACATGTTAGAACAGCTCAGCACTTCTTGTATGTCAGAAGCACTTGTGAGAAGGAAAAGGAATGTGGAGCAAGGGAGAATATACACTGGGATAAGGGCCCAACTTATCCAGAAGGCTGTAACTATCTCTACATTCATACCATTGCCATCTGGATCAGTAAAAGTCCCATTAAAGATACTTAACAGGAAGATAGGGCACTGGTCAATATATCTGAAGGCTTAACCAAGGTCTAAGCTGCCATGAATGGTATCATACTCTATGAGCATGGATGTTCTAAGGCAATAGTGCTTGGCTTAATGGGGTAGCAAGCTCTATAGACCTAAGATCTATATGTTGGGGGTCAAATTGAGGTTATTGTAGTTAGTAGTTAAGAACCTTAAAATCCAGGACTTGGCAAGAGGTAGAGATGGGTTGACAATGTACCCACAGGACTGGGAGTTTGACTGTGGTGACCAGTCTACTTGTAGTTAGATGGTGGGTGGGGGAGTGTGGGGGCGTGAATAAGGTGATCCATATCCTGCTGCGGTAGAAAGAAGTCAGGTTTGAATTAGGATGGAATAACAGGGTAAAGTATTTCCAACCCCAGCATCTTCTCTGAAATGTTATTGCCAAGAATGTCATCAGTTATGATGTTCAAGGATACAAGGGGGCCCACTGATGATTCCAGCAACAGTCCAAGTGCCAGTTATCATTTATGTTTCATCTATAGAGTCAATGAATGGAAGTATCAATATGGCATTAGTTGTAAAAGGTGCAGGTTATTTGGGGGAACCTGAGTCAATAGGCAATAAAAGGGTGGTAATAGCTAACGGTCCCATAACTACTCACCAATACTGAGAAAGAGTAGAATGAGAAGAGTAAGACTCCCCTGCCACTTTTGAGATGGTCCATGGAAGGTCTCAAATCTTTCACTGGAACCCATATGGGCATTGTGGATACCTGAAGAAAAACATAAGCATAACCTCACCCTTATGTCAGAATGAGGACAGGTGGCTGCCATTGTCAAGTAAAAGGACCTCTCCACCTAACCAGGGGTAGAGGAATCTGCTGGACATTGAGGTCCAGTGTTTGTAAGTAAGGTTGAGGTCATTATCATCAAAGGTAAGAAAATACATGTGTAAGAGTTATTTCCACCAAAGCCAAATGCGGATTACATGTAGCTTCAGATAATGTGAACTTTGTCAGTAGGGCTTTCAGTAGGTCCTGTCCAGAATGACCTGTTCTTGTGGACTGGAGGGAATACAAAAGACATGATCAATTTTTCAAGGGGTCAGGAAATCAGCAAGTTGTTTGGAAGAGTAGAAGGAGTCATTATTAATTTTCGGGCCTAAATCATTCTCATTATTACCATAGTCAATTTAATGGCCTTAATCGAATGAGAAGCTTTTTCTCCATTAAGGGACAGAGCATAGATGTAAGAATAGCAGGTGCACATAACAAATAGTGATGGTTCCCAAATATAAGGTAGTGAGTAGTGTCCATGGTGTTAGGTAATAGGCCTCTGAGATTCACTCTCATTTCCCAATTAAGGGGATCCAGGGGCATAAGAGACATACAAGTGACACAGAAAACAAGTCAAATGTTTCCATGGAGACATGGGGAACCTTGGGACACATTTGTATAGGTTCTGTGGGGATGTGTGAAATTGTTGGTGTATTGTTCAGGACTCCAGGAGTTCAAGATCCACTGACATAATCAAGTAGTACATATGATCATTCCCCCAGCCAAGGTACCAGGCAGCCCTAAGGTGACCCAATGTGGGAAATATATCAAGGATGGGCTCTTTGTCATAAAACCTCTTGATGTGTGGCCATTGTCAGATAGAGGGAGTTCAAGTTCTCTTTAATCAGGGAGAAGAGTAGTAAGTATATTGATTGTGTAAACAGCATACTGACAATCAGAAAAAAATGATAAGAGTCTCTTCCTGGCATATCTCAAGAATCCTTTCTATTACCATTAGCTTTCCTGGCTGGACCTATCCAGGGTTGACAGTAACTGGGTGACTTCCTCCTTATCAGGCACTTTATCAAGATGCTGTATCTAAGCTTGTTAGAGAGCAAAAGCAATGTTGGTCCTAACACCTGAGGGAAAAAAAGGCAGTGCTAGGAGGCTTAACTAAGAAGAGGAGTAGGGGCAAGGTGGACAGTTAGGGGCAAGGGACTGTCTTGCACTTTGAAGAATCCAATCACAATTCTTTGAAAGCTAGTTGAAAATGACCAGAGGGGCTGTGAGTACCTGAGTGAGAAAGGGAAAATTATTTCATCTGGATCTCGATCATAGGTCCTCCTGGGTGTAGCACATGCCTTAAAGGCAAGGAAGAAGGTGAATTCAAATTTGGAACTGATATTATGGAGGGCAGAGTAGCCTTGGTATAGCCACATCATAAGGTTATTCTGCCAAATAGCCCCCAGTATGCCATTAATAGTCAGTAGAATTATAGCCAAAAGAGGTTTGGAGGGGATGAGACAGATGGCAGCATGGGGGTCACTTGCTTAAAGATCTCATTTGCCTATGTCATAAGCTTGATTAGCAAAGATATACTAGATGATTCTCCAGGAGAGAAAATAAATGGTGCAGTTATTACCAGTTTGCGAAGCCCAGGATGCCATCCACCAGAAATTGTGCACCAATGTAAAAACAAATAGTTTTTATTGTATGAATCTGGACTTGGATGGCAGCCCTTCCTGCTCTGTAGGTTAGGAATTTGACACTGAGACTAAGAATTTGAGATATAATAAGCTGGAGTTCTTGAGCCTTTGTGTTACATGATTGGGTAGGGGGTAAAGGAGTGCCATCCTTCAAACCCGATAACATTTTTTTCAGAGAGTAAGGTGGAATCACACAGCTGGAAAAGTGCCTTTTTGACCTGGGAAGAAGTAACTCACTTTGTTATCGGGGCCAGTGTGTTTTTCCAAACTGGTCGCAGCTGTCTGGGGAAGACTTAATTAAATCTTTCCCATTGTGTTGGCCTTCTTACTTCAAGGATAGTAACTCCTGCCTCCTTCAAAGGCAAGAGCCATCTGCACCAGGGAAGTATGGGAGGTTAGATTTATCACTGAAGAGAGGGCATAGTTGAATGCAAAGTTCAATTCGGAGCCATGGATAGATGCTGAAGAAGCTTTTGTCTGCCCTTTTCAAAGGCCAGAGGCATCTGTACTGGAGTTTGGGGGAAGAAAGTGCTGGCCATTTGGGACCAACACAGGGACAAGAGAATGAAGGATTCCAAGTGCAGAAATGGAGGAAGGTTACTTAGAGTCTCTTCAGCACTATTCTTGGTTGGGAATAGGCAGAAAGGGTTTGGTTGGAGCCAATTAACAGTCCAGTCATATTGGGTTTGACGTTGCATAGACCATTGTTTCAGGACCTACTCAAAGTAGGATGAATTGATCCTGACTCATTTGCTGCCTTCCTATTGAAGGATAAATCAAGAAAAGGAATGGGAACCCATGATTGTATAGCTAGGTTGGGTTCCATATCAATAGGGTATGTCTTGGTGAGACAACAAATGGGGAGAGGGTCACAAAAACCACATTGGGCAGCAACAAAGGTTATAAGTGTGGCTGTAGGGTTGGAGGTGTAGCAATCACAGGGGTGTGCTAGGAGAGTGGTGAGCTGCCTATAGCAGGGTTGGTGCAGTGTTAGCATGTCTGTGGGTTATTCAGAGATGAGTCCTTCTCCTTGTCCTTTGGAGGGGTTGAGAAGTGAGGTTGCTTGTGCTTCATGGGGATGGCAGCTGGACAGCAATGGCAAGATTGCTACTGTCATGCCCCCTACACAGTTTATTGTACTTTAACCACATCCTTAGGAGAGTAGAATTTGAGACTTGCTATGATATCCAGAGGAATGGGTGGTGGGGCAGGGATGTGGGAAAATGCTTGAGCTAACATTGAACTTCCAGGCAAGAAAGAACTCTCTCATTCACAAATGTTGTTCTACATGATGTTCTGTGAAATCCAAAGTGCCAGAATTTCGGCTAAATTCCAAAATCTCTCGAGGTTTACCAGTTTAGTCTTTAGGTCCTAGGTAACCAAGAGAGTTTTTAATGGCCAGATTTGGGGTTCCTAAACATGAAAGCAAGGATTTCCCATAGCTATGGCAGCAAAACATGTTGAGCTTCCATAGACAGTCAAAACTATCAGAGATAAGACAGAAGAGGCTTCAGAGCCAAAAGTCTTGTGCTTAGTGGAAAGATTGCAAGATTCATTAGGCAGAGACAGTATGCTCACAAGGTGTCTCCAGACAGAAAAGGAGCCAATTCCTGGTTCCATTTCTTAGGGGTTCAGTCCTCATGTGGAGATGCCAGGCAAACCAAATCTTAAAACACGTACCCTGAACAAACAGAGAAGACAGAAGGACAATCAAAAAATAACAAAGAAGCCCTCTCATTAATCTATAAGGGGCATATAAAATAGAACAAACAGGGTACAATTTATGGAGAATTAGCTGAAAGGTGACTGCTGAGTCCACGGTGAGATGCAGAAAGGACTTTTGCATGGACACAATTGGGAGAGCTAAGACAAGGATGAATCAAGGGAAGTGGGCACAAAGTAGGTAGCACAGGGTGAAATCCAGGGACCCGAAAGCAATACACAGAAGCAAAAAGAGCACCTGAATCCATCCAGCCTAAGAGGGGTCCATGTAGTCTTTCTTCAGACTCCAGATATTGCCTTAGCCCTTGTGTCCCCAAGATAGTCCTTTGGGGTCCAGAATAAGAAGGCACAGAATCAATGACAACAATTAAGGGAGACACATGAGAAACAGAAATGGACTCATTTATTGTAATAATGAGGAATGCCTTCATACATTCCGCCCTTGCCCTCTCAGTCCATAAGTGCTTGTCCTGAGCATCTGGCACCAGGCTATCAACTTCCCAATTCACAGGCCCTGTATTTCTTCTCAGGGTGTCAACAAGGTTCTAGGGTTAATGAATGCAGAAGCACCTGCTATGCATAAGTGGACCATTTTGGGCAGTTAGTCAGAATATGCTGACTCACTTGGCTAGAGAAGGTTAGGGGTCTCAAGTAGTTTTGGTGGCAGAGACATGACCCCCTCCCATAATTTGGGTTGGACAATTTAGACAAAGAAAGGGAAGCTAATAAATCCAGAACTTTGGGTAAACAAGTTCTGAAAGAACACCAATGATCAACCACAATGTATCATCCATGAAGTAGGGTAGGGAGGCCTGCTTACAGAAGAAAAACAAATCATACATTAGTCACAGATCAAGGGGCATGGTCAGGAAGAAGCCAAGTCTTCACCACTTTTATTATTTATCCCTGTTTTTTTTTTTTTTTCTGTCTGTCTCTCAGGGGTCAGTCCAGAACCTACTGCATCATCAGAGCCTGATGTTTGGCTAAACTAATTGTCTAGTGTCACACAAAGTTCTTAATGTCTTGGATTCCCTGACACTGACATTGCAGGAATGTGCTAAGCACTATTACCTGGTTATTGGTTATCTGAACTCAGGGCCTCACACTTGCATGGTAAGAATTTTCTCAGCTGAACTATCTCCCCATCCCCAGTTACCCATCTTACCTTCTACTCTACCTTGTACATCTCCTCCTATTACCAAATGTGGGGTCATAATCTATACCCCAAGAAGAAGTTAAGTTCTTGGCCACAGCCACCCTGTGAAGCCATTTGAGACAAACCAATTAATAGTCCAATGCAGATAAAATAAATGTATTTCCATGTGGACTCCTTAGGAGGAGGGAAAGAGATTTACTGACCATCTCCAGTCCACCTTAGAGAGTACTAAAATAAGATTAACCTGTAATATAACTTGGACACATCAATTGTTGTTCAGGGTTTCCATCTTATATTGTAAGGTGGCTGAGAAGTTGTAAATCTTTTTTCCTAGAGACAATTTCTCCTATGGCTTCTCCTTCTCCAACCATGAGTCTTCAGGGGAAATTTCAGTTTCGGGTGATTGATTGTTTCAATAGTCTGGGGCTCAGAATGAGAGACATTGGTGTCTCTTTAGAGTGCCTTCTCTTTTGCAAGGCTAGTTATAGGTACCCCACCCTGACTTTTTTCTTCAAAAAACATAAAACACAAACTCTCCTTGTCACATTTAGTGTGGCCCACAGTCTACAGCCATACCACCCTGAACGCACCCAATCTTGTCTGATTTCGGAAGCCAAGCAAGGTTGGGTCTGGTTAGTTCTTGGATGGAAGACAGCCTGGGAATACCAGTGCTGTAGGCTTTAAAAAAAAAAAAGGGTGGCCCACAATTTTTTTGCATGTGTTTCCATCACCCATATCATGTCTCACCTTCTTGCTCAATAGTATATGATCTCTTCCTAAAGATAGCTCCTCCTCAGAATGGAAGTTGAAGTAACTGTGACCCTGCCCTCATACCAGGCATAAAAGGATTCAGAATGCCTCGTAATTTTTCTCTCACCTCCACATTCACACCATGGCACATGTACTTCCAACATACATACATACAGACAAACAGACAGACAGACAGACAGATAGACAGACAGACAGACACACACACACACACACACACACACTAAAAATATTTTTCTCAAGTCCCAACACTACAGAGAAGGAAGAAATTTATTTAAGAGCTATAATGAACCCAAGAATCTAAAAAGGAACTGAACCATAACCTGTCTGTCAAACAGTTAACAGTAGTAGCCTGTGAGAACCGGACAGTTTGGACCTTAACAATGGACACTTTACATACCTGAATGAGCCTTCCAGGCATTTTATTTCAGTTTTATGGAATTGTCCTAATAGGAAAGTTTTATTAGATAAAGATGCTTTACTGCCATCTCTTGAGAATCTATGAAAATGAATACCTTGCTTTCCAAGTGAATGGTATCTGCTCCCACACTTCCTTCTTTGGGACTATAAGGACACCTGTTTCCATGACTTCCCAAAACAGTACCACAACTGCCAGATTCAAGTAATGAGTTAAGTAGAATATTCATATTGAAATCATAATTGGAGTATCTAAAAAACGCCACCTTAATGTACTGTTTAAAGCAGTACTTTCAGGCTTCGATAGACTTCCCTGTTTCATTTATAAGCTGGAAAGAAGAGCGCTTTTTCATTTAAGTTTAAAATTTTGCTGTTTAATTATTGTTGTCCACTCAAATCTTGTAGTCTTCAGGGTCCCCTAGAAGCTCAAGCCTGAAGGCCTCTCACCATCTTTCACTTACTCTGGCCTCTCTTCTTTCTGAACAACTATGTTCCTCTTTCCTGTGGTTTCTTTCCTTTTGTCTTTGGTTAACCTATGTGTGAATAAAACTTTCCTCTTCCCATCTATACTCCTCCAGGCAAATTATGAGCTTTCCTTAGCCAGTGGCAAAACAGCTCATTCCCATTCACAACTACTCACCAATCCGAACTGGGAAGGTCTACATAATCATTTCAACTACAACATCATGTACTAGTATGGAATCAATAAATGATCACTTCTCCCCAGAATTTTAGGGAGTCATAAATGTGTTTCAAGAAGCCAAGTCCTCAATAATCCAATCAAACCAGCCAGGAGTGAAAAGCAGAAGGGGGAGTTTTATTCCATGTGGACACATTGGAAAGACTAAGAAAAAAATCCAGAAGGCATCAATAACTCACAGATGCCCAAATTCAGGGTCCTGAAGTGGGCTTAAGATTTAAACAGTAACTTTCATTTTCTTTAAACTTTAATATGTCTTTAATTTTATTCTTCATTTCTTCCTTGAAGAAATTATCATTGAGTAGAGAATTGTTCAGTTTCCATGAGTATATGGACTTTCTGTTTGTCATTAATCCAAACCAGTCATTGTTCACAGCGATCAGACTTTGTTCATACTGATAGAATGCATTTGATTATTTTGATCTTTTATATCTATTGAGGCTTGTTTTGTGTCCAATTCTATGGTCAATTTTAGAGAAGGTAACATGAAGTGGTGAGAAGAAGGTGTACTTAATTTTTTAGGGTTAAATGTTCTATAGATATCTGTTATATCCATTTGATTCTAACCTCTATTAGTTTTATTGGGTTCCCGTTTACTCTCTATTATCATGATTTGTCCATTTGTGGGAGTGGCATGTTGAACTTTCCCACTATTATTGTGTAAGTTTCAATATGTGCTTTGAGATTTAGAAATGTTTTCTTACAAATTTGGCTGCCTTTGAATTGGGGGCATAGATATTCAGAATTGTAGATTTTACCTTTGAAGAATATGAAGTATCCTTCCTCATTTTTAAGTAACTTTTGGTTGAAAGTCAGTTTTCTTGGATATTAGAATGGACACTCGAGCCTACTCCTTGAGGCAATTTGATTGGAGTATTTATTCCAGGCTTTTATTGTAAGGTAGTGTCTACCTTTACCACTGAGGTACATTTCCTCTATGCAGCAAAAATGATTAGTCCTGCTTACTTATCAAGTCTGGTATCTTATGTCTTTTTTATTGGCAAATTAATTCGATTGATGCTAGAGATATTAAATACCAATGATTCTTGTTTCCTGATATTTTAGCTCTTAGAGATGGTACTATATTTGAGTGGTTCTTTTCTTTTGGGTTTGTTGTAAGATAATTAATTACTTTTGTTTTCATTGGTATAGATGCCTCAGGTGTCATTTGTGTTCTCTTAAGGTCTGCATGTCATCTGTCCAGGATCTTCTAGCATTTAGAGTCTGTTGAGAAGTCTGGAGCAATTCAGATATGCTTGTCTTTATATGTCATTTGGGGTTTTTTCTCTCACTGCTTTTAATATTTTAATTTGTTCTGTGCATTTAGTGTTTTGATTATTTTGTGATGGGAGGACTTTCTTTTCTGGTCCAAACTATTTGGTGTTCAGTAAACTTCCTGAATGTTTATGGCCTTCTATATCATTATGTTAGAGAAATTTTATTCTATGATTTTATTGATGTTTTCTAGATCTTTTAATTGAGAATCTTCAATTATTTCTAACCCTACAATTCATTGGTTTGGTCTTTCCATTGTGTCCTGAATTTCTTGGATGTTAGTGCTTTTTGCACTTCTTATTATCTTATTATCGTTAACTGTTGTGTCGACATCTCCTAATATATCTTCTAAGCCTGAGATTCTCAATTATATCTCATGTATGAAACTGTGGCTAAAACCAAAATTGTTATCACTAAGTGCCTTCATTAAGAAATTGGAGAGATCCTACACTACTAACTTAAAATAACACCAAAATGTTCCTGAACAGTAAGAAACAAACACAAACAAGAGAAGTACATGTCAAGAAATGATCAAAGTCAGGGCTGAAATCAATGAAATAGAAACAAAGAGAATGTTACAGAGAATCAACTAAATTAACAATTCATTCTTTGAGAAAATTACAATGATAAATAAACCCTTAGCCCAGCTAACTAAAGGAAACAGATTCAGTATTCAAATGAACAAAATTTGTAATGAAAAGGGAGACATAACAACAGAAACTGAGGAAATACAAAGAAATCATCAGATCTTACTCAACAAATTTGAAAAAATCTAGATGAAGTGGATGATTTGCTGGACAGATAACACAAACCAAAATTAAATTAGGATCAGGTAAACTACCATGTTTTTCTTTTCTTTTTCCAAGATAGGGGTTTCTCTGCATAGCCCTGGCTATCCCGATACTCACTGTGTAGATCAGACAGGCCTTGATCTCAGAAATCCACCTGCCTCTGCTGCCCAAGTGCTAGGATTAAATGTGTGTGCCACCACTACCCAGCTTAAAGTCAAGGTAAGTGTTTGTTTGTTTGTTTGTTTGTTTGTTTGTTTGTTTATTTATTTATTTAATGTCTGTGAGTACAAATGGTTTTGAGGCACCAAGTCAGTGTTGGGACTTGAACTCAGGACCTCGAAAAGAACATCCAGGGCTCTTACCCTCTGAGCCATCTTGACAGCCATGTAAACTATCTAAACAGTCCCATAACCAATATGGAAGTAGAATCAGTTATTAAAAGTCTCCCAACCAAAAAACTCTCAGGGATATATGGCTTTAGTGCTGAATTCTATCAGACATTCAAAGAAGACCTAAAACCAATACTCCTCAAATTATTCCAAAAAAAAAAAAAAAAGACAAAATGAATACTAGCTAATTCTTTCTATGAAGCTACAGTTACACTGATATCTAAATCGTACAAAGATGCAACAAAGAGAGAAGTTCAGACCAAGTTTTGCTTATGAATATTGATGCAATAATATGCAATAAAATTCTAGCAGTCTGAATCCAAGCGCACATCAAAATGATCATTGGTTATGATCAAAAAGTCTTAATTCCAGGAATACAAAGATGGTACAATACACAGAAATCAATCAATATAAACTATTATATAAATAAATTCAAAGAAAAAAATTGCATAATATTCTCATTAGATAGAGAAAGCCCTTGACAAAATACAACAGAGCATCATGTTTAAAGTCTTGGAGGGATCAGGAATTCAAGACACATACCTAAACATAATAAAAGCAATACACAGCAAAACAACAGCCAACATCAAATTAAAGTGAAGAAACTTGAAACAATCCCCCTAAAATCAGAGACAAGCCAAGGTTGCCCTATTTATTCAAGTTCTAGCTAGATCAATTATTCAATAGAAGGAGGTCAAGAGGATACAAATTGGAACGGAAGAAGTCAAGCTATCACTATTTACCAATCATATAATAGTATGCATTCTATTCTACCCCAAACATTCTAGCTGAGAACACTTACAGCTAAGAAACAACTTCAGCAAAGTGGCTTGATATAAAATCAACTCATGCAAATCAGTAGTGTTCAACTATGCAAAAGATGAAAATGCTGAGAAATAAATTAGGGAAATAAAACCACTCAAAATAGTCACCAATAATATAAAATTGTTAGAATATGTGGCACAGTCCTGGAAAGATGATATCAGTGCCCTGTATTATGTGAGATGTTTTATTGGTAGAGATGGAATCTGAGGGGAAGAAGAGAAGAAGAAAAAGGGGCAATGGGTCAGCCAGGGTATTGGTCTGTTACCCGGGTCATGACATGTGCCATAGCACATAGTGGATGCCATATTAATGGACACATTGGCAACACTTTCACCTAGAGATGATGTGTCTCACAGCTGGGTCCTAGAGCTGGATGTAGAGACCTTCTGGCTGCTCATAAATGCACCTGATGTTAATATTCCTCTCTTTTTCTTATCATAAGGGGGGAGGGAAAGGGTGGAAGACCAATGGTGAGGCATGAATGTGGCCATTTGATCACTTACACTGATTCCTGCTCACTAGGCATATTGTAAGTTTTCAGGTGTAACTGAGCCCCACCACCAGGGCTCATTCAATAGCCATTTGCATCAGGCTCCTCTGTGGTCAGTGGTGGATATTCCTCTAATTGTTTGGTTAGAAATTTTTTTGTATTTGTCATTGGCAGTTATTGTGTTTATAACCAAGATTGGTACAGGTTATTTTCTGTGTATTACACCTAATTCATGGAAAAGGAAAACTACTCTGCAAACTCCTGACCATCTGGGAGGTAAATAATGCTATTCCTGGGTGCCACAGAGAACTGACATGTTCTGGACTATAGGGCATTGGGACAGAGACAAGGCATCAAGGGCTATGCTTCTGGTGCAGATTTGGGAGCTTAGAATTCCTGCAGATCATGTTCTTAAAACAGTCTGCCATTAATATAGAGAGATAGAGAAGAGTTATAGGATCATGGCAACATCAGAGTCATGGCAGCTGATAAAAGGTGAGGTGAGGTTGCTCGGCAGGATCATTGGAGAAACTTTAAGTACAAATTGCTAGTTAGTTCCAGGGGGTACCAATAGCCAGCAAACTCTAAAGTAACAATGCCAGGTGCCAATAAGAAAATGATCCACTGAGGTCAGTGTCTGAAGCAGAAGGCAAAAGAACAGGTTAGTACCATTTTTGAGAACAAATGTCAAGAAACTTTGATTACTTCTCCTATTTTTCTGAAATGTAGAGATGGGCAATTGGGACATATTTTCTTTGGATGCAAAGGGAAGTTACTGGGCACACAGAATGGTTATTATCTTAGAGAATACAATTAACAATTTTTCCCACCTGGGATTCAAGGGTTTTGAATAGAGATGAAGACAGTCTTTTATTGTTAATCGAAGAAGTGATTAGTCCAAAATAGTGAAGCAGGAATAGGGTCCTCATAATTGTTAGCTACTTTCTACTGACTTTGGAATGATTTGTCTCTGAGAAACCTAAATCAGGAGACAGCAGGTGTTGGCGAGGATGTGGAGAAAGAAGAACACTCCTCCACTGCTGGTGGGGTTGCAAAAGGTACAACCACTCTGGAAATCAGTCTGGCAGTTCCTCTGAAAACTGGGCACCTCATTTCCAGAAGATCCTGCTATACGACTCCTGGGCATATACCCAGAGGATTCCCCACCATGTAATAAGGATACCTGCTCTACTATGTTCATAGCAGCCCTATTTATAATTGCCAGATGCTGGAAAGAACCCAGGTATCCCTCAACAGAAGAGTGGATGCAAAAAATGTGGTATATCTACACAATGGAGTATTATTCAGCCATTAGAAAAAATGAATTCATGAAATTCTTAGGCAAATGGATGGAGCTAGAGAACATCATACTAAGTGAGGTAACCCAGACTCAAAAGGTGAATCATGGTATGCACTCACTAATAAGTGGTTATTAACCTAGAAAACTGGAATACCCAAAACATAATCCACACATCAAATCGGTAGAATCAATATAGTTAAAATGGCCTTTTTGCCAAAAGCAATATACAGATTCAATGCAACATCCATCAAAATCCCAACTCAATTCTTCACAGAGTTAGAAAGAGCAATTATCAAATTCATCTGGAACAACAAAAAACCCAGGATAGCTAAAACTATTCTCAGCAACAAAAGAAAGTCTGGGGGAAACAGTATCCCTGACCTCAAGCAATACTACAGAGCAATAGTGTTAAAAACTGCATGGTATTGGTACAGTGACAGGCAGGAGGGTCAATGGAACAGGATTGAAGATCCAGAAATGAACCCACACACCTATGGCCACTTGATCCTCGACAAAGAGGCTGAAAACATCCAATGGAAAAAAGATAGCCTTTTCAACAAATGGTGCTGGTTCAACTGGAGGTCAGCATGCAGAAGAATGTGAATTGATCCATCCTTGTCTCCTTGTACTAAGCTCAAATCCAAATGGATCAAGGACCTCCACATAAAGCCAGACACTCTGAAGCTAATAGAAAAGAAACTGGGGAAGACACTTGAGGACATCGGTACAGGGAGAAAGTTTCTGAACAGAACACCAATAGCATATGCTCTAAGAGCAAGAATTGACAAATGAGACCTCATAAAATTACAAAGTTTCTGTAAGGCAAAGGACACCATCAAGAGGACAAATCGGCAACCAACAAATTGGGAAAAGATCTTCACCAATCCTACAACAGATACAGGGCTAATATCCAATATATATAAAGAATTCATTGTTTCTAATGGCTGAAGTACTCCATCGTGTAGATATACCACATTTTTTGCATCCACTCTTCTGTTGAGGGATACTTGGGTTCTTTCCAGCACCTGGCAATTATAAATAGGGCTGCTATGAACATAGTAGAGCATGTATCCTTATTATATGGTGGGGAATCCTCTGGGTATATGCCCAGGAGTGGTATAGCAGGATCTTCTGGAAATGAGGTGCCCAGTTTTCTGAGGAACCGCCAGACTGATTTCCAGTAGCATATGCTATTGGTGGAGAACCACTATTTTATTGAACTCAACAAATTATTCTGCTTATAATGCCTGTCTTTTCAATACATGGACATCTGAAAAAAGCTATAGTCTTGCTTTCTTCAACCTTGGATCAAGTAGCCATATTTATTCAGAGAGAGGTTATAAACATGTAAATTGAATAGGTGGTGTTAAGCACTATAGTAGTGAGTGACAAATGTTATCACAGTGTGGGGGTGGGGGTTGGAAGTTTGTCAAAAGCTACCAGTCTAAACAGTCACATTAACTTGGATAAATGTCAGCAGAAAATAGCTGCAGAAGTGACAGCATGCAGCAGATGGCTAATAGCTGACATGTTGATAAGGTGTTTAGGGAATTAATAGTGAATAATGACAGTGATGGTAACTTAAGCAGGTTTCAGACATCAAGAGCTGCGGGCAACAACTCTCCTATTATCAGACAGGAAAGAACAACTGAAGGATATGTCAAAGTTAGTGTTTTATATGGATTCATGGTTGCTATAGAGATTATTTATTCTATACCATGACCATATGCTTCTAAAGAACAGTATTATTTAACATCAAACGAACAGAGCATAACATTAAATTCCAGCAAAAATCCTCCTTAAATCTATTGAAAATGGGGGATATTCATCTTGCTCTATTAGTTTCCTTCCTCCTCTACACTCTGTGTGTGTGTGTGTGTGTGTGTGTATGTGTGTGTGTGACAGAGAGAGAGAGAGAGAGAGAGAGAGAGAGAGAGAGAGAGAGAAAAGAGAGAGTGTGTGTGTATGTTTATGTATGAGAGAGAAACAGGGACAAAGATTGTGTGTCTATGTTGAGGGTGATTGTGTGTTTATCTGTGAATATGTGAGAAAGAGTGATTATAGAGCAGGAAATGTGATGAGGTCATACACCTCAAAGCCTGAGCGAAAATGTGAACTTTCTCCAGCAAAAAACTAATTCTGAAAGATGATTTTACAACCTTCCCAAATAGCATTACTAACTGGAGACTGGGTGTTGAAACACAGGGCCTTAGAGGTGACAGATCTCATTAAGTCACTATATTTATAACTTCCCCCAAAATGCTACAAACTGTGTATCAAGTGTTGAATACATGAGCTGTTAGGGGACATTTTTTCATTTAACCCACAACAGCTCCATTGATATAGACTGTTTTGGTGACAGGGCAACATTTTTTTTCCATGTGTTTCATCTTATGTTCTCAATATAGAAAAAAAGTCTCTTTTGCCATCCTCTTTTTAAAGTGCCATCTGCCATGTTGCAATGCAGCCCTCAAAACAGGCAGAACAGATGGGGCTAACTGATCTTAGACTTCTAATCTTCAAAATTATGAGCTCATTAAAAACTCAGGTAGTCTGTTATTATAGATTTCCTTGTGTCATTTTTATGTTTTTATTTAAACTGACATATTTTCTATAATTCCTCTTTTCCTTTCTCTCATTATCACTTCATCTGTAGATATGCCATTTTACTTGTCTTGCTTCCTACTGATTCTAGAGCCAAAATTCTATGTAAAAACGTCAGCAACTCAACTCTTCTTTATTTCTGATCCAGGCCCACCCTCTTAAAATCTCAGTGTTTGGGACCATTATTTCTCCCAGGCATATGTTTAAAATTGCTTCCAAACTAGTGGTGTGATCTTTGTAGTGCGAGGTACCTGTAGGAGGTGGGTGCCAGAAGGAAATATTGAAAAAAGTATGGGACTAATGGGTAAGCCTTAGATGTTTATAACATGTACTAACCAAGTGTTTCTAGGATCCCAGAACTTATGAAATGAATACTTATAAATGGAATTTATTGAAATGGCTTATAGGTGGTGGTCCAACAAATCTAACAATGTTTATTTGTAACTGGAAATTCCCGGAATCTGATAACTTCTTAGTCCCACAAAGCTGATTTTCTCAGCTGTTCTTCTGTATATGCTGGAATGACAAATAAGTAGACGTTAATGCCAGTCCAGACTACTATACCCAACAAAACTCTCAATTAACATAGATGGAGAAACTATTCCATGACAAAAGCAAATTTTTACAATATCTTTCTACAAATCCAGCACTTCAAAAATAATAAATGGAAAATTCCAACAAAAGTAGGGAACTAGACCCTAGAAAAATCAAGAAAATAATCTTCTTTTAACAAAGAAAAAGAGCTAGCTACATAAGCATAACTTCAGCTTTAATAACAAAATAAGAGGAAGCAACAATTACTTTTTCTTAATAACTCTAAATATCAGTGTACTTAATTCCCCAATAAAAAAGACTAACAGACTGGATATGTAAACAATATCCAACATTTTGCTGCATACAGGAAACACAACTCATTGATAAAGACAAAAACTACCACAGAGTATAAGGCTGGAAAATAATTCTCCAAGCTGAACAACACTAAAGTCAATGATAACTTGGTAAAGAAAGAAATAAAGAAAGAAATTTAGACTTTCTAGAATTTAATGTAAATGAAGCCAAAACATACCCAAATTTATTAAATACAATCAAAGCAGTGCAAAAAGAAAATTCATAGCTCTGAGTGCCTCCAAAATGAAACTGCAGAGAGCATACAATAGCACTTTGATAGCAAATCTGATGTCTCTAGAGCAAAAAGAAGCAAATATACCCAAGAGGAGTAGACAGCAGGAAATAATCAAACTCATGACTGAAATCAACCAAGTAGAAACAGAAAAAATTATACAAAGAATCCACCAACCCAGGAGCAGGTTCTTTGAGAAAATCAACAAAATAAATAAACCCCTAGCCAAACTAACCAGAGGACACAGAGACATCACCCAAATCAACAAAATCAGAAATGTAAAAGGAGATATAACAACAGAAACTGAAAAAAACCCATAAAATTATCAGTTCCTACTACAAAATCCTCCTATAATCAACAACACTAAAAAGAAAGAAAGAAAGAAAGAAAGAAAGAAAGAAAGAAAGAAAGAAAGAAAGAAAGAAAGAAAGAAAGAAAGAAAAGCTGACTGAAACAGACAATTTTCTAGACAAATACCAGGTACAAATGTTAAATCTAGATCAGATAAATAGTCTTATCAGTTCCATAACCACTAAAGAAATAGAAGCAGTAATTATTAGTTTCCATACCAAAAAAAAAAAGCACAGAACTAGATGGGTTTACAACAGAGTTCTATTAGACCTACAAAGAAGTGCTAATACCAATATTCTTCAAATTATTCCATAAATTAGAAACAGACGGAATACTAACTAATTCATCCTATGAAGCCACGATTACTCTGATACCTAAACCACAAAAAGATACAGAAAATAAATGCAACTTTATACCATTTCCATTATGAATATTGAACAAAAATACAAAATGACATTCTCAAAAACAGAATTTAAGACCACATCAACGTCATCATCCATCATGATCATGCAGATTTCATTCTAGGATTGTAGGCATTGTTCAATATACAGAAATCCACCAATATAATCCACTATATAAACAAATTCAAAGAAAAAAATCACTTGATCATTTTAGTACATGCTGAGAAAGCATTTGACAAAATCCAACACCCCATCATGACAAAAGTCTTGGAAAGAAAAGGAATTCAAGATCCATACCGAAACATAGTAAAAGAAATATACAGTAAACCAGTAGCCAACATCAAACTTAATGAAGAGAAACTTGAAGCAATTCCACTAAAATAATGACTAAACAACTCTGTTCACTCTCTTCCTACCTGTTCAAAAAGTGGTTGAAGTCCTAGCCAGAGCAATTAGAAAACAAAAGGAGGTCAAAGGGATACAAATCGGAAAGAATTAAGCCAAATATCACTACTTGCAGATGATATGATAGTATAATTAAGTTACCCAAAAAATTCCACAAGTAGCTGGATATAAAATTAATTCAAACAAACCACTGGCCTTCCTCTGCTTAAAAGATAAATAGGCTGAGAAAGAAATTGAAGAACCAACTCTTCACAATAGTCACAATTTATACAAAATACCTTGCTGTGACTCTAAGCAAGTGAATGATCTGTGTGATAAGAACTTGAAGACTCTGAAGAAATAAATTGAAGATCTCAGAAGATGGAAAGAACTCCCATGCTTGTTGATTGGCAGGCATGATCTTGCTAAAATGACCATCTCACCAAAAGCAATCTACAGATTAAATGCAATTCCCATTAAAATTCCAACGCAATTCTTCATAGACTTAGAGAGATCTATTTGGAAATATATCTAGAATACCAAAAAGCCCAGTATAGTACAATCTATTCTTGTCAATAAAACAATTTCTGGGGAGATCACCATCCCTGACTTCAAGCTATACTACAGAGCCATTGTGATAAAAACTGCAAAACAATCCATTCTTATCTCCTTGTTTAATGTTCAATTCTATGTGGATCAAGGACTCCACACAAAACCGGATATACTAAAACTAATAGAAAAGTTATTGGGGAAGAATTTCAAACACACCTGCACAGGGGAAAATTTCCTGAATACGAGGTCAATAGTTTATGCCCTAAGATCAACAATTGACATAAAATTACAAAGCTTCTGCAAGGCAAAGAACACTGTCACTAGGACAAAATGGTAACCAACAGATTGGGAAAAGATCTTTGACCATTCTATATCTGATGAAGGGCTAATATCTAATACATACAAAGAACTTGATGAGATAAGCTAAGAGTTCTGCTCTTATGTATCAGTGATCCACAAAGTAAACCAAATTTCTTCACTGCAAGGCCCCTCAGAGCCCTTACATTTTGCTTGTATATTTGAATTCTTGAGAAAAGGAATTTTGAAAGTAATATATTCCTCAGTATATCTGTTTTTGGAATCTTTTGGACAGGTTATCAGAAGCATATGAAGGTCTGCAGACAGCCTACAATGTTGGCTAAGAAGTATTGTCCACTTCCTTTAAGATAGGGCTCTTGTTGATGTGAAATACACTAAGAAGACTAGATCTGCTGGCCAGTGATCTCCAGGGATATGTCCATCTCTGCTTCCCAAGGTTGGAACTCCATGAATATATATCATCATGGCTGACATTTTCATATAGGTTCTGGAGTTCTTGCCTGCAGAGCAAGTACTTTAGTGGCTAAACTTTGTCTTCAGTACAATAAAAGCTTTTAGTTGAAGTACACCAAGGAAAGCTTACTGAAACACAAATTTTCAGAGAATGTGTATAAGCTATGTATAATAATTGTCATTATTTATTAAAACTAAGACCAGAAAAAAAGGTTTTAAATGTTCCAAGTAGACAAGCATATATACACATGAGAACTGTGGGCGACACATACTAATCTAATTGCAGCTAACAATAAAGTTATATATACTTATATGAAAATGTCACATTTTACATCTTGGATACACACTTTCCCTACTGCTGGAGATGCTATTCATGACTTGTTGCATGCTAGTAAAGTGCTCTACGACTGACTTGTACTCTCAGGCTCCCTGAATATATACCATTTTAATGTGGTAGTTATTTCTTATTAAAGCTAGAAGAAAGGTACTACTCACTTTGTAAAAATTTTGTCATGACTTATTTTATGTCTTTATTAATCTTATATTTTTCTCCATCAATATACTGTGTAATGAATTTACATCCATATTGTCCCCCCTCCTTTCATTTATACCCTCTGCCATTCTACCTCCCCTTCTCCTCTGATAAGGAGAAACCCACACATTCAGGTACCAACCTGGCACGTCCAATCACTGCAGGACTTGCACATCCTCTCACACTGAAGCAACACAAGGGGAATTAAGGGAATAGGTCCACAGGAAGGCAAGAGATTCAGGAACATGCCTGTCCAAGTTGATGTGAGACCCTAATATAGACCAAGATGCATATAATTTTTGGTATTAGTCTAGACTCTAGCCCACAGTTAGCGGGCAACAGCCAGGTATGCCTGACTCACTATAAAAGGGACTGCTTACCTCCTCTATACTCTCTTGCTCTCTTGCACTGTCCCTGACTCCAGCTTCCTCATTCCCCATTTCCTTCAGCTCTCTCTCTCTCCACATGCTCATGGTGATCATCTGCTCCTCTATTCTCTCTATTTCTACTCACTCAACTCTCCTCACAATGTCCTGAATAAATTCTATTCTATACTATACAATCATGTGGCTGGTCCCTCAAGGGGAAGGGATGCAACAGCCTGGGAACACAGAGGAATGCTTTTTCCCCATACTTTACATCCACAAAACAGATTTTCTCTCTCCTCAATGTTTTTATAAAACACAACAATAATACTTTAAAGAATTCAGCAAGAAATAGATATGAGATAATGAATAATCACACAACTCTCAAGTAGATTGTAAAATATTAGATCTCATTAGTTGAGCTATATTGGAAATGTAACATATACTAAATGGTCATAACTTGGTGCTTATCCTCTGTGGTCCTTTGTTTAGTACCTTCGTGTTTTACCTTGGTACTGAAGTTGTTAGGGTTGTAGTCTGCATTGTGAAACCCTAACAATGCAGGCTTACCTACCATGACTCAATATGCCAGATAAGCAGACACATAACAGTGACAAGTGGAGAAGGGAAATGTTTTCAATGTTGGAAAGAGAAACAAGATTAACAATGACCCCTTGTTCCACTCTCATTTCTGTTGATAATACTTAAGTTATTTCTCTGCTGGTAAAATGAGGTAATTCAAGCCATTTTAGAAAATATATATAAAGGAAGGTTTATTTAGAAAACAATGTAGGGCAAGTTCACTGGTCCCAAAGAAGAAGGTCAGGAATATCACCATGGGTAGGAAGACAGAGAAGAGGGAGAAGATAAAGAGAGAAATTGCAAAGGCCAAGAGTGAAAGCAAGACAAAAGGAAAGAACAAAATGTCTGAATTATATAAGAAAGATCCTCTGGGGGAGGGGAAGCCCAGCTCCTGGCCTGGAAAGTTCAAAGTAGAGGGTAGGACAAGATAGATAAAAACCCGCAGACCAGGTTTAGGCATGCTAAATTTGTATATCAGGTGTTTGTCTTGGCTCTCAGTCCCAACAATGTACACTTACCAAAGCTACTTTAAAAGAGGAAAGCATTTATTCATCTTACACTTTTAGGTCATAGTCAACCATTTTAAGAAAGTCAAGAAAGAAATTCAAGTCAACTCAAATCCATACTTACAGGCAAAGGGAGATAGTAGCAGTATTTGTGTCTACTATTCAGAACCAGTCATCCAACCTCAATTAACAGTCAAGAAACTCCTTGACAGAAATGCCCACAATCCAACCTGATTTAGACAAATTTTCAGTTGAAATTCTTTTCCTTGGCAATTCTAGATGTGGCAATTTTGCATTTGAAACTAAGCATCATTCTTCTCCCCTGCATCCATACCTATCTTCAGGGTATTGTTTGGGTTTGAATAGCAGGCCAGTGGTATGCATAACTAAGTAACCCTTTTAAAGGATAATCACAGGATTCTGAGAGAGAGCAAACAAAGCCCTGCACATCTTTCATGAGTTATTAATCTCCATCTATCTCCCCAGAACCCCACCATGAGGATATCTCTCAACTTGAAATAAATAAATAGCTCTGTGATCCTGAATATAGTTGAAGCTCTTGATCCAGAGTGTGACCTTCCACCTTGCACCATTTATTTTTAAGATTAATCAGAGTCTTTCCTGGGCCTTTGTCAATAAACAAGCTTTTCCAATATATACCACCTGCGCATACCATATATCAAAGAAAAAACATATCCTCAGAGATTTCCAGCTATGAATCAGTAAAAGGCCAAACTAAACACTGTAGATTTTAGTAGTCCCAGCTATCTTTCTCTTCAAAACATAGCAGAGGTCAGCACAGCAGCACAGCCTACCCAGGGAAAGGAAGTGTGAAAGAGGAAGCCACACTTTCTATTTTATTGCTTATAAAACAGTTTCTTGGAGAATAAATGCATTATGGCTGTGTCCTGTACAAAACAGGCCTCCAGGGTCTACTATATACCTTACAGGATGAAGGGTGAATAGAAAGGAATGACAGAGCAAAGGAAGAGCAAGGAGAAGCATAGCAGAAGGTCATGAAAAACAAGAAAGGGAGAAAGGTGAAAAGGAAAGAATGTTATTAACAGTGACTGGGGAGATGGCTAAGAGGAAAAGTGCTTGCCACAAAAACCTTAGAATCTGAGGTTGTTTAACCAACAACTATGTAAAACTGTGAGACATATTCTAATATGTCACATATTCTAATATTCTAGCACTGGTGAAATGGAGACACTTGAATGCCAAGGACTTGACAATCAGCCAGCTGAGCAGAAACAGTGAGCTCTGTGTTCCTTGAGTAAATCTGGCTCAGGGGTGACTGAAAGAAACCCCCGAGGTCCGTCTCTTTCCCCCATACTCTGCTGCATGAGTGAGCTTGTTTATATGGCTGTAGCCACCCTCACACTCTTGTAAAACTCCCATTCATGCTTGTGCACACAGAAAATAGAATAAGGAAGAAAAAACAGAAATCCAGATCAGAGGGACAGAGAGCACTTGCCTTTCCCTATGGGTCAGATGCAATGGCAGGCAAAATATTGGATGTGGGCAACCTGTCTGATGCTTCAGGACCCAGTTCCTTTCAGAGACATCCTGGAAAAATTTGATAGAGATGCCTAATCAAATCAATTAGAAAAAGAAAGATCATTCAAGAGTTTATTTTGAGACACTGCTGCTTCAAACCGAAATAGTTAAACCAGATTACAGACTTGCACTGAGCCTAGAACAACTCTCAAATTAATATCTATGTGGAAAAAGCAAAGGCCAAGAATGTAGCGTTTAATGCAGGGTTTGCCTAGCATGTGTGATTTACTCAGCTCCATTCCCAGTCTACATAAAACAAACATGGTGACTCATACCTATGCTCTTAGCACTTAGGAGGAAAGACATGAAAATAAGTTCAAAGTCATCATTTGCTCCAAGGTAAGTTAAAAACTAGTCTTGGCTACAAGGGATCATTCCTATTCCCATTCTTCTGACTGTCTCAATACATACCTACATATGTATAAATGAACAATACTTAAGAATTTATAATCCTTCATGAGCCCTTCCTTGATTTGCCCAGTTAGCTGCTTTAATTGGTAACATTTATTCACATTTGAGAACAAATCCTTTTCTCTAGTAACTACAAGTTTTCTTTGGACAGTCACTGTTTCTTATTCTTCTTTTTCTATTTGGTGGTTCATGAATCACAGCTTTACAATTAAAGCGTTATGGATGGATATGTCCTGCTGTCTTGGGTGGTCCCTAGACAAAGTTAAGCAAAACATTATAAAAAAACAAATAAACAACAAAAAAAACCACCTCCTTTTCTACGCCTACCCAGTGTGTAGTGCATTCATTTGCATCCTTGAGGCCAGAAGTCAGCTTTAGAATATCTTAATCATTTTTCTCTCATTCTTTGAGACAGAGTTTATTATAGAAGTTGCATATTGCAATTTTGGCTATACTGGCAGACCAATAATGTTCCCAGTGCCCACTTATTTCTGCATATCACTATACACAGTTTTAAACAGGTTCTGTGACTAGAGTTTAAGTTCTCAGGTGGGTACAGGAAACACTTTTATCTATGAAGCCATTCTCCAAATCAAATTCTGTTAAACTTTAATTAAAAACATCTAACACAGACTTGAATAAAGCCATCCCAAGATTACTGTTTGGTCTTACGTGCTGCAGGGATTCTGAAATATTTCAGTACCTTTGAATCACTGGGGAGATACATGAAGAATAGTTGATGGGCTTTGCTTAAGGTTTCTGGACTGATGTGGGACTGTGGTTCCCTGTGATCCATGGCAATGGGCAGGTAGTCCAAGGAGGCTGTGGAAGCCCATGTCAGGATGATTGTTGAGGATCCCTGGGCTTCTCTCCATTAGAGATCAGGGCTGGAAACACACTGAAGTGTACCTTTCTCCTCCCATTCCCCCAGCTTTGACTTCCATTAGTGTTCTTGCTTAGAACTAAAAAAATTGCATCAGAAATATATCAGCTTTATGTTTATATCCAGCCCATCAATCCTATATGAATACTTTTTTGAGCATCACACTTAATAGGTTGCTAATGGCATTCTTCTTCAAACAAATTCTCTTGTGTGTTAGAAGCATATAAGGGTTTCTCAGTTCTGTAAAGCTGTGAGCTAAATCTGGCAGAAGAGCCCAGTTGGTAAAAGCTTCATTTGAATGGGTATAGATTAGAGGTTGATTCTCAAAACACATTTTTTAAAAGTCAAGTGTTGTTGTGTGTACTTGTAATTCCTACACTGGAAATGTGGAGTCTGGTAAATCTTTGGGGATCAATGTGCAACCAGACTAACCTACTTGGCTAGCTCCATGCCAATGAAACACCAAGTCTTGAAAAATAGAAAGGTGCATGATGCCTAGGGAGCAATGACTTCTGAGATCTTTCAGGATGTTGAATCACTTGGGAGATACATGAAGAAAAGTTGATGGGCTTTGCCTAGACTTTTTGGCCTGGTATGAGAGACTTTGTTTCCATGTCACCATTAGCTATGGCCAAGCCTCTGTTCTGCAGATACATATACACACATATGTGTACCTACATGGACATGCACCCTCACACATGATGTAAGTTCCTGGTCAAGGGCTTTTTGGAGGAACATAGAAGACTTGCAAGAACCTTGTGGCTGGAGCTCCTTGATTTATTACTTTTTAAGATTTATTTATTCTTTACTTTTACTATGAGTCTGTTACCTGTATGTATTACTGTGTACTGCATGCATGACTGGTGTTCTTAGAGAAGAAGTTTGAGCACCCAATCTTATTTATTTATTAATTTTACTCTGAGTCTGTTATCTGCATATATGACTGTGTACTGCTTGCCTGACTAGTGTCCTTATAGAAGTCCATGGGCTCAATCTAACATTACAGTCTCCATTTTGTTATCAAATGACATCTTATGTTAATGTTTTCCTTAGATTGAACACAAACACAGCAAAACAATAACAACAACAACTAGTTCCAGGAACTAAGACACCGCCCCTCCTCCAGCAACAGCCACAACTTTCCTAGAAATAGCCACTTCACCCTTAGTAATTTAAAGTACCGAATGTTCCAGATGCGTACTTGTTTCAGGAACCAAGAAACCTCCTTGCAACAGACACAACTTTGCTAATAAGAGCTACTTCACATTTAGTGACAGCAAAATTCCTAAAAGGAAAGTATGTAAAGTTCCAGGTGTTTTGAAATACATTACTCAAGCTAACCAATCATGTAACTGCTAAGTTGAAAGCTCTCTACTCTGCCACATCTGTTGAAAAGAGAAGGCTTCTTTAGCTCCAGACCTTCCACATGCATATACTTCATTGGAGATGTTGTAGAGGTACAAGCTCAATCTTCAGTAAAGACTCTTTGCTTTTGCATGTGAGTTGGTCTCCTGGTTGTCTCTGGTAGTCTGTGGAGACCCCATAATCTAAGCACAACAGCAGGAACTGGGTCCCCAGTATTAGAATTACACATGATTGTAAGCCATCACATGGATACTAGGGATTGAACTCTAGTCCTCATAAAAAGCAAACAACTACTGAGCCATCTCCCCAGCCCCACATTCACTTTTATTGTTGACAAAAAAATCTAGTTAGGCAAAACAAACATTCTGTAGAGATCTTTTATTGTTAACTATCTCTAATATACACAGAATCTGTGAAACCACAGCCATATTTGAACTTAGAGGCCTGGTAGGAATGAATTTTTATATTAAGTTTTGTTATTTTATTATTATAAGTTTAATAATGAAGGAAATGCACATCAAATTGTTTATATTAAGGTGAATCCACTCTTGTTTACTTTTACTACAAATCTAAAATTAAAATCATATTTTATTAATTCTTTGATAGTTTCATACAACATATTTTGATCACATTTGGTATAAAATTCTTTTAAAGAGTCATTTTTGTCTCTTGGTATGGCTTTCAGCTGATTAAGACAATGGACTTTAAGAAATTTGAATTGCCTCAGGAATTTCATGCTGAGAAGAAAGAAAGCTTGGGACAACCCCAGGAGAAATTTTTCTCCAAGAAAGATTCCAGCCTGTCAAATATTACAGTAGAGACAATGATGGGACACTGACCAACAAGGCTGCCCTCTACCGGCACTACTTAGGAAGTATCTTCTGTCACTCTGTATAAATCTTTTTCTTTTCTTTCTTTTCATATCTTTCACTTTCTGTTGATTCTTCTGTTGTTTTTGTAATGTCGAGTGAAATGAAGTAATTTGTACAATTAATACACAAACAAATTTTGTGTGTTTTAGAAAACATTCCATGAGTGTCTGGCTCCACATAAAGCCAGACACTCTGAAGCTAATAGAAAAGAAACTGGGAAAGACCCTTGAGGACTTCGGTACAGGGAGAAAATTTCTGAACAGAACACCAATAGCGTATGCTCTAAGATCAAGAATTGACAAATGGGACCTCATAAAATTACAAAGTTTCTGTAAGGCAAAGGACACCATCAAAAGGATAGATCGGCAACCAACAAATTGGGAAAAGATCTTCACCAATCCTACATCAGATAGAGGGCTAATATCCAATATATATAAAGAACTCAAGAAGTTAGACTCCAGAAAACCAAACAACCCTATAAAAAAGGGGTACAGAGTTAAACAAAGAATTCTCACCTGAAGAATTTCGGTTGGTGGAGAAACATCTTAAAAAATGCTCAACTTCATTAGTCATTAGGGAAATGCAAATCAAAACAACCCTGAGATTTCACCTTACACCAGTCAGAATGGCTAAGATTAAAAATTCAGGAGACAGCAGGTGTTGGCGAGGATGTGGAGAAAAAAGAACACTCCTCAACTGCTGATGGGGTTGCAAATTGGTACAACCACTCTGGAAATCAGTCTGGCAGTTCCTCTGAAAACTGGGTGCCTCACTTCCAGAAGATCCTGCTATACCACTCCTGGGCATATACCCAAAAGATTCCCCAACATGTAATAAGGATACATGTTCTACTATGTTCATAGCATCCCTATTTATAATTGCCAGAAGTTGGAAAGAACCCAGGTATCCCTCAACAGAAGAGTGGATGCAAAAATTGTGGTATATATACACAATGGAGTACTATTCAGCCATTAGAAACAATGAATTCATGAAATTCTTAGGCAAATGGATGGAGCTGGAGAGCATCATACTAAGTGAGGTAACCCAGACTCAAAAGATGAATCATGGCATGCACTCACTAATAAGTGGATATTAACCTAGAAAACTGGAATACCCAAAACATAATCCACACATCAAATGAGGTACAAGAAGAACGGAGGAGTGGCTCCTTGTTCTGCAAAGATTCAGTGAAGCAGTATCGAACAAAATCAGAACAGGGAAGTGGGAAGGGTTGGGTGGGAAAACAGGGGGAGGGAAGGGGACTGATGGGACTTTCGGGGAGTGGAGGTCCAGAAAAGGGGAAATCATTTGAAATGTAAATAAATATATCAATAAATTAAAAAAAAAATAGTGGTTCTCAACGTTAGTTTGTGACACTGAGTATCAAAGGAAGCTTCACAAGGATCTCCTAAGACCATTGGAGAAAATTATATTATCATTCATAACAGTAGGAAAATTATAGTTAATACATAGCAACAAAAATAATTTTACATTTGGGGTCAACAGACTATGAGGAACTGTATTAAAAGAAGGTTGAAGGCATTAAAAAGGTTGGATGCCTTCTCAGAATCTACTTGAGGAAACAAGGGCCAGGTTGAGTACATCTTTTTAGACCTCTTTTCCATAAAAGGGAGAGACAGTGGAAGTGGAAGGAAAGCCCACTTGGGCCAACAGTCCAGCAAATCAATGAAACAGACACCAGCATGAAGCCATGTAGTAGAAGACTTTGTTAACTTATTGACTGTGCTGACTCTGCCTGTGGAGCTCTGAAGCAGCCATGAAAAATGCCTTTCCAAAAATCTTCCCATCTTTCTGGAATTAGACACATAGCTTAGCCCAGCACAGAAGAAGCCCTAGGTTCTGCTTTCATTACTGCATAAAGCATGAATAAAGCTGGCTGTGTATACGAACAATCCCACACTGAGGAGGTAAAGACAGGATGACGAGTAGACTGAGACATATGAATGTCTCCTCAGACTGAGACATATGAATATCTTTTCCCTTAACACTGGCTATTAGATATCAATGCATGGGTAGATTTTTTTCTGACATATTTCAGTACATTATCCATGAAATGACTATGTTTACTTTAAGGATCCCAGTGCACTGGCAACCTAGAACAATATATTACCCATACACACAAACTTCAACATGCAACATATTTAGTCTATTCTAATTTTCTTCACTTATTGACAATCCAGGCACTTAAAATCTATGTGTCCATATCAGGACAAAATAACTCACTGGGCTCATTATACAGAGTAAATCAAATTACAGGAGTAGTATTTACACACTTCAGAGAATAAAATGATTAAACATCTTAGGAGCATAATTTGCCCACAAAGAATGTAAATTTTAGCTTAAGAAGCAGGATGTGATGTGCTAGCCAGTGTTCCATATGCTAATTATGCCAGTCATCTAATATAAATTTATTATTAATGTCAGCTAGTATTTTCTGATCCTTTATTATGGCTTGCCAATGTGCTATGTTCTGACATAAGCTGTAGCCCTGTGAGGGAGGCAATTATATGGTTTCATAAACAAGGACCAGGGCCGGAGGAAATTACCACTGTGTTTATTAAAATTAATGTTTTAAATTAACAGCCATCTATAGACATGACTCTGACAGTCAAGAGAGTCCAATCATATCCTAACAAAGAGCATATGATGAGCTGGTACAGGGACTCAGGTAGTAAAGCATCTGTTACACACCAGGAGGACAACCACCAAAGCACACATGAAATCCCTGAGCATGGAAACACAGACCTCTAGTGCAAATCTTAAGAGGGCAAACATAGTAGGAGTCCAAAGGCTTGTCATCCAAATATTCTAATAAATTCCCCTCAATCTCAGTGAAGTGAGGAACCCAATCTAAGAAAAAAAATGGGCAGCCCCTGAACTTTGACAGAGGAAACTCTTTTCTGGCCAAAGTATGTTCACACCTACACACATTTACAGAAAAGTGTTTCTGTATTTTGAAAAGATAGTGGCTACATTTGTTGTAACAAAGGAACTAGAGCAAAATTAATGAGTATCAGTGGAGTTTATTTGGGGAATAAAATGTGCACAGGAACACTTTCTGGATAAATAACCAAAGAGACTGGAGTAGTACAGCTTCTGTTATCTATATGCCTCTGAGACAGAGAGAAAAAATGGGCTCTCAGCCCATTTATAGTAACACACTAGTCTAGTTTTCTCCAAACCCAGTCATACTTCAGAATTAGATGTTTTATGGTATTTTTCACATTTCATGATTACTGATGATCTTTTTCTCAATGAGCAAATCCAACTTCATCAGTACCTTAGTCTTAATGGAAAACTTACAAGATCCTTGCCTATTTGACCGGCCCATAGAACACGGTTTGCAGACCTGGAAGGGATTGTAACATGATTTAAATGAGTTGAGTCTGGATGGTGTTCATGATTACCATGTATACCTGTATGATTCTGAGTTTTAGTTACCTTTTTCAATGTACTAAAGAAAAAAGTAAGCCAGAAACAGAGCCTTTGGGACCGTGAAAGACATCCTGTGTTCTAATCCAGCTAGGTTTAAACCCTGGAACCCCACCAGACAATTCTAGAAGGGGCATAAGGTCAGTGTGCCATACTCTCAGACACCAGACCCCTGACACAAGGCCCCAACTCCATAATTCTGTGGTCATCAGTTATATAGGGCAATGTCCCAATCTCCAGGTATTTTTTCTAGACTACACCCCCACAGTTACCTAGCAACAGTCAGGTAGGCCAGGCTTACTATAAAAGTGGCTGTCCAACCCTCCTCCTTCTCTTTTTGTTCTCCTCTCTCTCTCTCTCTCTCTCTCTCTCTCTCTCTCTCTCTCTCTCTCTCTCTCTCTCTTTCTCTCTCTCTCTCTCTCTGGGTGTGTGTATGTGTGTCTCTCTTGTCCTCTTGGTCTCCCCTCTCTCACTATTCCCTTCCCCCTCTCTCCACATGGCAATGGCTGGCCTCTACTTTTCACTCATCACAACACTGCCAACCATAAATGCTCTATAGCCATAGCCTGCCTCTTCTCATATGGACTACCCATGCTAGAACAATGAAGAAGGTCTTCCTCCAAAGAGAAATGTCTAATTTCCCACGTAGGACTCACAGTGTTCCCTGCCCCAGCAGCCACCAAACCAAGCCAGAAGATTCTCATTCCAGTGGGACCCATCCCGAGATCTCCTCCTCACCCCTTTTCTTTCTGCCCCTAGCCAGAGCAAGCCCTGCATCACCCACACCCTATTTTCAGCTTTTTTGCAATGACATCCAGTGGTGTTTGTAGTATCCAGGAAAGAGAACCTGTCATACTTAACCTCCATGAGGCAAGAGAATCCAGGAGCTCAGCCCTGCTGGTTCCCCAGCTGAACTCAGACTGTGCCTTCCCTACACACCACCCAGAGTGGAGACCTACAGCATCTCACAGCCCAACCCCCACAGCCCACAAGAGTTTCTGTGGGGATGCAAGCAGTCCAACTCCTCGAATGCTCCTTGCCCAGGGGAAGAAGTTCTGGGCCAGATGTGAGACCCAGTTTTAACTCACAGTGCCTCACTGTAATACCAGGGCTTGAAAGCAATACCTTCCCTCAGAAAAAGAAATAAAAAAAAAAAACAGATAAAATGGAGACATTAAAAATGTATTAATTCTGTTCAGGAACTTTGCCTCTGTGCCCATGTGCTCAAGGATTTCGACTACCTTCTTTTCTATTAGTTTCAATGTGTGGTTTTATGTGGTGGTCCTTGATCTACTTGGACTTGAGTTTTGTATAAGGAAACAAGAATGGATTGATTTACATTCTTCTGCATGCTAATTGAGAGTTGAAATAGCACAATGTTTTGAAAAGGCTACCCTGTTTCCATTGGATGGTTTTTGCTCCTTTGTCAAAGACAAAGTGATTATAGGTGTATGAGTTCATTTCTGGGTCTTCAATTCTATTCCATTGATCCACCTGCCTGTCACTGTACCAGTACCATGCAGGTTTTATCACTATTGCTCTGTAGTACTGCTTGAGGTCCAGGATACTGATTCCCCCAGAAGATCTTTTATTGTTGAGAAAAGTTTTTGATATTCTGGGCATTTTGTTATTCCAGATGAATTTGAAAATTGCCCTAATTTCATGAAGAACTAGAATAAAGAATTGACAAATGGGACCTCACAAAATTACAGTTTATGTAAGGCAAAGGACACTGTCAATATGGTAAAATGGCAACTAACAAATTGGGAAAAATTCTTTACTAACTCTACATCTGACAGAGTGCTAATATCCAGTATATTCAAAGAACTCAAGAAGTTAGATTACAGAGAACCAAATAACCCTATTAAAAATGGGGTACAAAGATAAATAAATTATCAAAGATAATAGAATTTTCACCTTAGGAATATCAAATGGCTGAGAAGCACCTAAAGAAATGTTACACATCCTTAGTCATCAGGAAAATGAAAATCAAAAGAACCATGAGATTTCACCTCACAGTAGTCAGAATGGCTAACATCAAAAACCCAGGGGACAGCAAATGCTGGTGAAGATGTGGAGAAAGAGGGACCTTGCTGGTGGGATTGCAAGCTGGTAAAACCACTCTGGAAAGCAGTTTGGTGGTACCTCAGAAAATTGGGCATCATTCTACCTGAGGACCCAGCTATAACACTCCTAGCTATATACCCAGAGGATTCACCAGCATGTAATAAGGACACATGCTTAACTATGTTCATAGTCACCTTAATTATAATAACCAGAAGCAGGAAACAACCCAGATGTCCCTCAACAGAGGAATGGATACAGAAAATGTGGGACATTTATGTAATGGAATACTATGTAGCTATTTTAAACAATGAATACATGATATTCTCATGCAAATCAATGGACTAGAAAATATCATCCTAAGTGTGGTAACCCAGTCACAAAAGAACACACATTGTATTCATTCACTGGTAAGTGGATATTAGGCCAGAAGCTTGGAATACCCAATAAATAATTCACAGACTAAATGAAGCTCAAGAAGTAGGAAAAACAAAGTTTGGATCTGCTGACCCTTCTTTGAAGGGTCAACAAAATACCAACAGGAGGAGATACAGAGACAAAGTGTGGAGCAGAGACTGAGGGAAAGACCATCCAGAGATTGCCCTACTTTAGGATTGATCCCATATACAGTTACAAAATCCAGATACTATTGTACATGCCAACAAGTGCTTGCTGACAGGATCTTGATATAGCTGTTACCTGGGAAGCTCTGCCAGTATACAGAGGTGGACACTCTCAGCCAACTAGTGAATGCAGCACAGGTTCCACAATGGAGGAGGTACATAAAGGAAACAAGGAGCTAAAGGGGTTTGAACCTCCGTAGGAGGAACAATAATACGAACCACCCAATATCCTAAGAGGGTCCAGGGACTAAACCACCAACCAAAGAGTACACATGGAGGAACCCATGGCTCCACAGGCATATGCAGCAGAGGATGGCCTTGATGGAGATCAAAGGGAGGAAAGGTCCTCAGACCTGAGAAGGCTTGATGCTCCAGTTTAGGGGATTGCCAGGAGCAGGAAGCAGGAATGTGTTGATTGGTGAGTGGGGGGAGGAAAAATATGTTAGGGGATTTTCAAGTGGAAACCAGGAAAATGAACATTTGAAATATAAATAAAGAATATATCTAATAAAAAATATCCTCTTAAAAAAAAAAAAGCTGTGTAAGTTATCACATTACTATGTTGGTTGTGAAACCTTCTCTGGAGGAATGTAGCTATTCTTAAAAGACTCTTGTATCCCTCTCTTTGGGTACCAGACTATTCCAACTAGAATCTCAAGAAATAGAAATTTCCTCCAGAATTCCTCTGCTGAAGCTTTCTGCCAATCAACGAGAGCTCTTTTCCTGGAAAGAAATTGTATGCAGCCTCACAAGTTATCAAAACACCTTGGGTCTGAGCTCGAGGCAGTAAGCCACTGGTGGAAGTCCTGGCTCCTTGGCCAGGACTGCTTGGTTTGTTCTTTGACTAAGAGCCTCTTCCCTTTGACTAACTTTAAACTTCATGACACAAGACCAGAGGACTTTGGGGGGGGGGGGGGAGGAGGTCCAGACTCTGTTTTTGTTCCCAGTGTGTCCATGTTAAATAAATCTCATGGGTTTTTGTTGTTGTTGTTGTTTCTTGTTTTGGGGTTTGTTTCTTTCTTTTTTTCCCCCCACCACTGTTAATTTATCTCTTTGCCTTATAGAAGATGAAGCCTGACTTATCTAGGCTGCCAGAGTCCAGGCTCTTACCCTTATAATTGTGATAATAGTTCTGTGTACACATGTATGTAAAGTCTTCCACAGGAACCTGGTACCTCTGGAACAGCCAGTGTCCATCACTATTATGTCCATTACAAATAATAACTCCTTACACAAAAATAGTTGCTAAGCCAGACACTATTCTAAATACCAGCCAGACAGAAATAATCTGGCAGACCAACTTCTTGACTTTCATGCTAAAAGACTCAGAGAGTAAGACAATCCTCTTAAAAGCCTCACATTGACTGGTGGTTGATCAATTTGTTCAGGTCTGTTCTTAAGACATAATGTTAGAAAGTGGATCCTGTAACCTATAGAGAAAAACAATATCTTACCCCAGGTAAGAAGACATGTGGTCTCTAAAAGGATGTGTCTACAGCATCCTTTCCAGTTGGGAACAAATTTGCAGAAGGGTTTAGCCATTAAGAAATCATAGTAACTCTGTTGTTGGATTTGTAACATTTTTATTCAATATTAATATGTTTATTATAGGAAATTTACTTTTTAAGTTACACCAAAATATTTTTTCATTCACTAGGCTAAATTGATGTCTCTGTGTTTTAAGGTACTGGATACTCTTCTAGAGGACATAGGTTCCATTTCCAGGATCCACATGATAGTTCACAATCATGTAAATCCTGAGAATTATACATTTTTTTTTTTGTCTCCATTAACACAGGACTGTCTTCATGCCCAGCAACTTGTTAGTTCACTTCAGATAATTCTCCCTCTGGTTTTTACTTTTAGAAGAAAACAATGAAAGGAAACTAAAGAGGTTATTTGTATCACTGACTAGGAACCCCTCTAGCCTGGACCACATGTCCAAACTACTCCCACTTGACAAACAGCATCCAGAGGTGCATTCATGCCAATTCTTTTTTTTTTTTTTAATTTCATACCATATATTTTTTATTTACATTTCAAATGATTTCCCCTTTTCTGGTCCCCCACACTCCGAAAGTCACATAACCCCCCTTCCCTCCCCTTATTCTCCCACCTACCCCTTCCCACGTCCCTGTACTGGTTTTGCCTTATACTGCTACACTGAGTCTTTCCAGAACCAGGGGAGACACCTCCGATCTTCTTGTACCTCATTTGATGTGTGGATTATGTTTTGGGTATTCCAGTTTTCCAGGCTAATATCCACTTATTACTGAGTGCACACCATGATTGATCTTTTGAGACTGGGTTTCCTCCCTTAGTATGATGTTCTCCAGCTCCATCCATTTGCCTAAGAATTTCATGAATTCATTGTTTCTAATGGCTGAATAGTATTCCATTGTGTATATATACCACAATATTTGCATCCATTCTTCTGTTGAGGTATACCTGGGTTCTTTCCAGCTTCTGGCTATTATAAATAGGGCTGCTATGAACGTAGTGGAGCATATATCCTTATAACATGCTGGGGAACCCTCTGGGTATATGCCCAGGAGTGGTAAAGTAGGATCTTATGGAAGTGACATGCCCAGGTTTCTGAGGAACCGCCAGACTGATTTCCAGAGTGGTTGTACTAATTTGCAACCCCACCAGCAGTGGAGGAGTGTTCCTCTTGATCCACATCCTTGCCAACACCTGCTGTCTCCTTAGTTTTTAATCTTAGCCATTCTGACTGGTGTAAGGTTAATTCTCAGGGTTGTTTTGATTTGTATTTCCCGGATGACTAGTGAAGTTGAGCATTTTTTAAGATGTTTCTCTGCCATCCGAAGTTCTTTAGGTAAGAATTCTTTGTTTAAATCTGTACCCCAATTTTAATAGGGTTATTTGGTTTTCTGGAGTCTAACTTCTTGAGTTCTTTGTATATATTGGATATTAGCCCTCTATCTGATGTAGGGTTGGTGAAGAACTTTTCCCAATTTGTTGGTTGCTGATTTGTCCTGTTGATGGTATCCTTTGCCTTACAGAAACTTTGTAATTTTGTGAGGTCCTGTTTGTCAATACTTGATTTTAGAGCATATGCTATTGGTGTTCTGTTCAGGAACTTTCCCCCTGTACCTATGACCTCAAGGGTCTTTCCCAGTTTCTTTTCTATAAGCTTCAGAGTGTCTGCTTTATGTAGAGGTCCTTGATCCATTTGGAGTTGAGCTTAGTACAAGGAGACAAGGATGGATCAATTTGCATTCTCCTGCATGCTGAACCATATGCCAATTCTTAAAAGAATTTTATCCAGAAAAAAAGATGATCTACAAAAGCTCCTCAAGAACTTTTGTATAGGTCCACCTGAATTATCCTCAAGACTAATTAAACGAGAGATAGGTGGTCGTTCTCCTCTCTAAATAAGAGGCTATGCCTAACCTTTGGGTCCTCTCTACATGTTCTCGCTCCCCATTGTTGGCTATTTTAGCTAATGTCATCTTTTTTAGGTCCTAAGAGCCTCTCGATTACCTGTCATCTGAAACACTGTGGTAGCTACCACCAGTTCCCCATCCCACATTGCCTCATTACTCTGTTCAATTCCCTGACCCTGTGTTCATCTCCCTTGTCTTCTTCCAGCTATGATCCTTCTTTCTGTTCCCCCTCCCCCTTTTTCCTCCTCTCAAATCTCTCCCACCCTCTACCTCATGTGATTATTTTGTTCCCCCTTCTATGTAATACTTAGGCATCCACATTTATGTTTTCCTTCTTCTTGAGATTCATATGGTCAGTGAATTTTATTTGGATATTCCAAGGGTTTTTTTTCTAACACCCACTTAACAATGAGTACATGCCATGTATGATATTTTGTGAATGGGTTGCCTCACTCAGGAATATATTTTCTAGATCCATCCATTTGCTTGTGAATTTTATGAAGTCATTGTTTTTTATAGCTGAGGAGTTTACCACTGTGTAACTGTACCACATTTTCTGTATCTAGTCTTTTGTTGAGGGACATCTCGGTACTTTCCAGATTAATTGACATAGTGAAGCATGTGTCCTTGTAATATGTTGGAGCATCTTTTGGGTGTGTGCCCAGGAATGGTATAGCTAGGTCCTCAGGTCTAATTTTATGAGGAACCACCATACTGATTTCCAGATATATATATATAAACATTTCTTTTTTCAGAATTTGTCCATGTTTTTATTTATAAAACTGTCAATGCTAAAGAATTTCACTTCACATAAATAAACAATGCAGCAGAAGTAAGTTCAAGGCCATTTCAGACATTAATAAAATCTTATCCTAATCCTAAGTAAGTCCAAATCCATTTCACTTTTTTTAAAAAATAGAACTCAAATGACAGTTATTTTAAATCCAACATTACAACTGAGTGAAATCTAGAGATATCAGAAAGAAACCATTACCTTTTTGTAAAAGCAAAGAATATTATGCTCTCAGTGAATGCACTACCGTTGGTAATATAATCTTGCATCTTAACTGCAGTGTTTTGGGTACATGCATTGGTACTGGGTGTTGTGACAGCATGCACAGTGCAGAATTTATCTGCTGTGTACTCAGAACCAAGGAGACTGTGAAGTCCTGTGATGTTACATATGACTTCTTCTCAGGACCTCATGGTATCTTCTCCAAACTCTACCATATAATTGGTTACATGACAGACCTCAACAGATATAAGAAGATTAAACTATCCCATACCTCCTATCAGATCCCTATGGAATACGTGCAGTCTTAAATAGCAGCAAAACCAACAGAAAGTCCACATATACATGGAAACTGAACAATGCTCTACTCAATGATACGTATGTCAAGGAAGAAATATGGAAAGAAATAAAAGATGATTTAGAATTTAGTGAAAATAAAGGCAAACATACCCAAACTTATGGGACACAATGAAAGCAGAGCTAAGAGGAAATCTCATAGCCCTGAGTACCTCCAACAGAAAACTGGACACATCATATACTAGCAGCTTAATAGCACACCTGAAACCTCTGGAACAGAAAGAAGCTAAAACAACAAAGAAGAGTAGAAGCAAGAAATCATCAAACTCAGGGCTGAAATCAACCAAGTAGAAATAGAAAGAACCATACAAAGAATCAGCAAAATCAGGAGCTGGTTTTTTGGGAAAATAAGCAAACATAGATAAACTGCTAGCCAGACTAAACAGAGGACACAGAGACAGTATCCAAATTAACAAAATTAGAAATGAAATGGAAGATATAACAACAGAAACTGAGGAAATTAAAAAAAAAATCATCAGATCCTACTACAAAAGCCTGTACTTAACACAACTGGAAAATCTGGGGGAAATGAAAAATTTCCTAGACAGATACCAAATACCAAAATTAAATCAGGATCAAATATACCATCTAAACAGTCCTATAAACCCAATAGAAATATAAGTGTTCATTAAAAGTCTCCCAACCAAAAAAAGTACAGACCAGATGGTTTTAGTGCAGAATTCTATCAGACCTTCAAAGATGACCTAACACCAATACTCTTCAAACTATTCTACAAAATACAAACAGAAGGGACACTACCCAACTCACTCTATGAAGCCACAATTATGCTGATACCAAAACCACACAAAGATCCAACAAAGAAAGAAAATTTCAGACCAATTTCCTTTATGAATATCAATGCAAAAATACTTAATAAAATTCCTGCCAACCGAATCCTAGAACACATCAAAATGATCATTCACCTGGATCATATAGGCTTCATCCCAGGGATTTAGAAATATTTTAATATATAGAAATCCATCAATGTAATCCACTACATAAACAAACTCAAAAAAAAAAAACACATGGTAATTTCATTAGATGATAAAAAAGTGTTTGGCAAAATTCAGTATCCCTTTATGTTAACAGTTCTGGAAACATCAGGAATTGAAGGCCGATATCTATACATATTAAAATCAATATACAGCAAACCAGTAGACAACATCAAATAAAAGGAGAGAAACTTGTAGCAATCCAACTAAAATCAGGGACTAGACACGGCTGCCCCCTCTTTCCATATCTATGCAATATACTACTTGAAATTCTAACTAGAGCAATTAGACGACAAAAGGAGGTCAAAGGGATACAAATTGGAAAGGAAGAAGTCTAATTATAACTATATGCAGATGATATAATTTTGTACTTAAACAACCAAAAAAAAACTCCACCAAAGAAATCCTACAATTGATAATTAACTTCAGCAAATGACTGGATATAAAATTAATTGAAACAAATCAGTAGCCTTTCTATACTCTAAGGATAAACAGGCTGAGAATGAAATTAGAGAAACAACACCCTTCCAAATAGTCACAAACAATATAAAGTATGTTGGTGTGATTCTAACCAAGCAAGTAAAAGATCTGTATGACAAGAACTCCAATTCTCTGAAGAAAGAAATCAAAGAAGACGACAGAAAATGGTAAGATTTGTCATGTTCAGGGACTGGCAGGATTAATATAATAAAAATGGCCATCTTGCCATAAGCAGTATACATATTCAATGCAATCTCCATCAAAATCCCAACTCAATTCTTCATAGAGTTAGAAAGAACAATTCTCAAATCCATCTGGATAATGAAAATTATTCTCAACAGTAAAATAACTTCTGGGGGAATCAGTATCCCAGACCTCAAGCAATAGTGATAAAAATTGCCTGGTATTGGTACAGTGACAGGCAGGTAGATCAATGGAATATAATTGAAGACCCAGAGATGAACCCACACACCTATGGTCACTTGATCTTTGACAAATGAGATAAAACCATCCAGTGTAGAAAAGATAGCCTTTTCAACGAATGGTTCTGGTTGCTAGTTACCCATTGTTCCAGATACATAGGCAGCAGAGGATGTTCTTGTCAGACACCAAAGTGAGGAGAGGCCCTTAGTCCTGAAAAGATTTGATGCCTTAGTGTAGGGTAATATGAGGACAGTGAAGCAGGGAAGGGATGATTGGGGGAAGGGGATATAGCACATCGGATTTTCAGGTGTGGGGGAAACCAGGAAAGGAAACAACATTTGAAATGTAAATAAAGAATATATCTAATAAAAAAACAAAAAATAATAAATAAAAATTCTCTTCTTAAAAAAATAAGAAAAAGAAACAACATTTAGTCTTGACTAGAAGAGCAGAGACAAGTCATATGATGCTTCAAGTGACTGAATTTTTTCTTTATCTGCTGCGTCAATGGTTTTTATGCTATCCTCTGCACCTGAGATTCTCTCTTATATTTTCTGTATTCTGTTGGTAATACTTGCATTTATGATTCATTCTCTATTTCCTAGGTTTTAGATCTCCAGAGTTGCCTCCGCTTGAGATTTTTTTTTTTTTGCTTCAATTTCTTTTCTTAAACCATGGTTAATTTTCTACAATATCTTCTGCTGTTCCTTTTTGTGTTCCTGTATTTATTTAAAGGACTTAAGACTTTCAAATTTAAGGGACCTGTTTACCTGTGTTCTCCTGTGTTTTTTCAGGGAGTTATATATATGTCTTTTTTTTCTTTATTTTTTCTTATTTCTTATATTATATTTTTTACATTCCAAATAATTTCCCCTTTCCCAGTTCCCCCTCCCCATAGGTCCCATGAGCCCTCTTCCCTCTGCCTGTTCTCCAATCAACCCCTTCCTACTTCTCTGTCCTGGTAATCCCCTACATTGCTGCATCAGGCCTTTCCAGGACTATGGACCTCTCCTTCCTTCTTCTTGGGAATGATTTGATATGTGAATTGTGTCTACAATATTCAGAGCTTCTGGGCTAATATCCACTTATCAGTGACAGCATTCTATTTGTGTTCTTTTATGATTGGGGTATCTCACTTAGGATGATTTTTTCCAGTTCCAACCATTTGCCTAAGAATTTCATGAATTCATTGTTTTTAATTGCTGAGTGGTATTCCATTGTATAATATACCAATTTTCTGTATCCATTCCTCCATTGAGGGACATATTTGTTCTTTCCAGCTTCTGGCTATTATAAATAAGGCAGCTATTAACATAGTGGAGCATGTGTCCTTATTACATGCTAGGGAATCCTCTGGGTATATACCCAGGAATGGTATAGCAAGGTCCTCCAGAAATGTCATGCACAGTTTTCTGAAGAACCGCCAGATTGATTTCCCGAGTGGTTGTACCAGCTTGAAATCCCACTAGCAGTGGAATGTTCCTCTTTCTTCACATCATCACCCACACCTGCTGTCTCCTGAGTTTTTAATCTTAGCCATTCTGACTGGTGTGAGGTAAAATATCAGGGTTGTTTTGATTTGTCTTTCCCTACTGACTAATGATGTTCAACATTTCTTAAGCTGCTTCTCAGCTATTGGAAATTATTCAGGTGAAAATTCTTTGTTTAGCTCCACAGTTTTTTAATAGTGCAATTTGGCTCTCCGGAGTCTAACTTCCTGAGTTCTTTGGATATATTGGATATTAGCCCTCTGTCAAATATAGGGTTGGTGAAGATCTTTTTCCCAATTTGTTGGTTGCAATTTTGTCCTTTTGACAGTGTCCTTTGTCTTACAGAAACTTTGTAATTTTTTTGAGGTACCATTTGTTTATTCTTGATCTTAGAACATAAGCTATTGTTCTATTCAAGAACTTTTCCCCTGTGCCCATGTGCTCAAGGCTCTTCCCCAGTTACTTTCCTTTCTTTTTTTTTTTAGAAATATTTTTTATTCTATATAATTTTTATTTACATTTCAAATGATTTCCCCTTTTCTAGCCCCCCACTCCCTGAAAGTCCCATAAGCCCCCTTCTCTCCCCCTGTCCTCCCACCCACCCCTTCCCACTTCCCTGTTCTGGTTTTGCCGAATACTGCTTCACTGAGTCTTTCCAGAACAAGTTACTTTCTATTAGTTTCATTGTGTCTGGTTTTATGTGGAGCTCCTTGAGCCATTTGGACTTGAGATTAGTACAAGGAGATAAGAGTGGGTTGATTTGCATTCTTCTGCATGCTGACCTCCAATGGAACCAACACCATTTGTTTAAAAGGCTATCTTTTTTCCACTGGATAGATTTAACTTCTTTATCCAAGATCAAGTAACCATAAGTGTGTGGGTTCATTTCTGGGTCTTCAATTCTATTCCATTGATCTACCTGCCTTTCACTGTACCAATACCATGCAGTTTTTAACACTATTGCTCTGTAGTACTGCTTGAGGTCCTGGATATGGATTACCTGAGAAGTTCTTTTACTGTTGAGAATAGTTTTAGCTATCCTGGGTTTTTTGCTATTCCAGATGATTTTGAGAATTGCTCTTTCTTGCTCTATGAAGAACTGAATTGCAATTTTGATGGGGATTGTGTTGAATATGTATATTGCTTTTGGCAAGATGGCCATTTTTACTATATTAATCCTGTGAATCCACACACATTGAAAGTTTTTTCCATTTTCTGGGGTCTTCTTCGATTCCCTTCTTTGGAGACCTGAAGTTCTTCTCATCAAGACGTTTTACTTGTTGGTTAGAGTCACACCAAGATACTTTATATTGTTTGTGGCTATTGGGAAGGGTGTCATTTCGCCAATTTCTTTCTCAGCCTGCTTATCCTTTGAATATAGGAAGGTTATTGATTTGCTTGAATTTATTTTATTTTATTTTATTTTATTTTACTGTAAATTGAATTGATTTTATAACCAGCCACTTTTCTGAAGTTGTTCTCTGGTGGATATTTTTTGTTTTTGTTTTTGTTTTTTATTTTGTTGTTTGCTTTTTTTTGTTCACTTAAGTATACTATCATATCATCTGCAAATAGTGATAGTTTGACTTCTACCTTTCCAATTTGTATCCTTTTGAGCTCTTTATATTATCTAATTGCTCTAACTCCAACTTCAAGTACTATATTGAAAGGATATGGAGAGAGAGGGCAGCCTTGTCTACTCCCTGATTTCAGTGGTATTGTTTCAAATTTCTCTCCATTTAGTGTGATGTTGGCTACTGGTTTGCTATATATTGTTTTTACTATGTTTAGTTATGGGCTTGAATTCCTGTTCTTTCCAAGACTTTTATCATTAAAGGATGCTGAATTTTGTCAAACACATTAGTTCATGTAATAGATTGCATTTTTGGATATCCGTATATTGAAACATTCCTGCATCCCTGGGATAAAGCCTACTTGATCATGGTGAATGATCATTTTGATGTGTTCCTTGATTTGGTTGGCAAGAATTTTACTGAGAATTTTTCCATCAAAATTCATAATGGAAATTGGTCTGAAGTTCTCTTTCTTTGTTGGATCTTTGTGTGGTTTTGGTATCAGCGTAATTGTGGCTTCATAGAATGAGTTGGGTAATGATCCTTCTGTTTCCGTTTTGTGGAATAGTTTGAAAAGAGTATTGGTGTTAGGTCTTCTTTGATGGTCTGATAGAATTCTTCACTAAAACCAACTGGTTCTGTGATTTTTTTGGTTGGAAGACTTTCAATGACCCCTTCTATTTCTTTAGGGGTTATGGGACTGTTTAGGTGATCTATTTGCTCCTAATTTAATTTTGGTATTTGGTATCTGTCTAGGTAATTGTCCATTTCCTCCTGATTTTCTAGTTATGTTGAATATAGGCTTTTTTTAGTAGTACCTGATGATTTTTTTTGAATTTCCTCAGTTTCTGTTGTTATATCTCCCTTTTCATTTCTAATTTTGTTAATTTAGATACTGTCTCTGTGCGCTTTTGTTAGTCTGACTCAGGGTTTATCTATCTTGCTTATTTTCTCAAAGAACCAGCTCCTGGTTTTGGTGATTCTTTGTCTGGTTCTCTTTGTTTCTACTTGATTGATTTCAGCCCTGAAATTGATTTTCTGTCTTCTACTCCTCTTGGGTGAATTAGCTTCTTTTTGTTCCAAGGCTTTCAGTTGTGCTGTTAAGCTGCTAGTGTATGCTCTCTCCAGTTTCTTTTTGGAGGTACTCAGGGCTATGAGTTTTCCTCTTAGCACTGCTTTCATTGTGTCTCATAGATTTGGGTATGTTGTGTCTTCATTTTCATTAAATTCTAAAATGTCTTTTATTTCCTTCTTTATTTCTTCCTTGACCAATATATCGTTTTGTAGAATATTGTTCAGCTTCCGTGTGTATGTGGGCTTTCTGTTGTTTTTGTTGCTATTGAAGTCCACTTTTACTCCATAGTGATCTGATAGGATGCATTGGAATAGATGATCTTCTTATATCTGTTGAGGTCTCTCTTGTGACCAATTATATGGTTGATTTTGGAGAAGGTACCATGAGGTGCTGCAAAAAAGGTATATTATATTCCTTTGGTTTAGAATGAAACATTATATATATATATATATTCCAATTGTTCCCAACCTTCAATTAGTTTCACACTGTTCATGTTTAGTTTCTGTTTTCCTGTTTGGTCCATTAAGGAGAGTGGAGTGTTGAAGTCACCCACAATTATTGTGATAGGTGTAATATGTGCTTTGAGCTTTAGGAAAGTTTCTTTTATGATTGAGGTTACCCTCGTATTTGGAGCATAGATGTTCAGAACTGAGAGTTCTTTTTGATGGATTTTTCCTTTGACCAGTAAGATGTGTCCGTCCGTGTCTCTGTTGATGACTTTAGGTTGAAATTCAGTTTTATCTGATATTAGAATGGCTACTCTGGCTTGTTTCCTGAAACCATTTGCTTGTAAAATTGTTTTCTAGCCTTTTAATCTGAGGTAGTGTTTGTCTTTGACACTGAGGTGTTTTTCCTGTATGCAGCAAAATGTAGGGTCCTGTTTACCTATCCAGTCTGTTAGTTTATGTCTTTTTATTGGGGAATTGAGTCCATTGATGTTAAAAGATATTAAGGAATAGTGATTATTTCTTCCTGTTATTTTTATGTTTGGGTGGTTATCTTATTTTGGGTTTGATGATAGAAGATTTCTATCTTGCCTTTTCCAGTGTGTAGTTTCCCTCCATATATTGGCGTTTTCTACCTATTATCCTTTGTAGGACTGGGTTTGTGGAAAGATACTGTGTAAATTTTGTTTTGTCATGGGATAGCTTGGATTCTCCATCTATGGTGATTGAGAGTTTTTTTGGGTATAGTAGTCTTGGCTGCCATTTGTGTTTTCTTAGAGTCTGCATGTGATCTGCTCAAGATTTTCTAGCTTTCATGGTCTCTGTCGAGAAGCTTAGTGTAATTCTGATAGGTCTTACTTTATATGTTACTTGGCATTTTTCTCTTTCTGCTTTTAATATTCTTTCTTTGTTAGTACATTTGGGGTTTTGATTATTATTTGACAAGAGGAATTGCTGGTCTGTTCCAGTCTTTTGGAGTTCTGTAGGCTTTTTGTATATTCATGGACATCTCTCTCTCTTGCTTAGGGACATTTTCTTCCATAATTTTCCTGATTATTTGCTAGCCTTTAAGTTGTAAATCTTCACTCTCATCTATACCTGTAATCCTTAGGTTTGGTGTTCTTATTGTGTCCTGGATTTCCTGGATGTTTTGAGTTACAAGCTTTTCGCATTTTGCATTTTCTTTGACTGTTGAGTCAATGGTTTCTATGGTATCTTCGGCATCTGAGATTCTTTCTTCTATCTCTTATATTCTTTTGTTGATATTTGCATCCATTACCCCTGATTTCTTCCCAAGATTTTCTATCTCCATAGTTTTCTCCCTTTGTGATTTCTTAGTTGTTTCTACTTCTGTTTTTAGATCCTGGATGGTTTTGCTTAGTTCCTTCACTTGTTTGTTTGTGTTTTTCTGTAATTCTTTAAAAGAATTTTGTATTTTCTCTTTCTTGACTTCTGCCTGTTGACCCAAATTCTCCTGCATTTCTTTAAATAATTTTTGCATTTCCTCTTTATCAGCTTCTATCTGTTGACCCATCTTCTCCTGAATTTCTTTTAGTGATTTCTGTGTTTCCTTTCTAAGGGCTACCTTTTTCATGACTGGGTTTCCCCTGGCACAGATTGCTGATGGGCTCCCCTATTCATTGGTGCTGTTGGAGCCCTGGTGGGTTTTGCCCTAAGCAATGTTATACTTGGCTTGTCCCTGTGTACCTCTTGCTGCCTGCCTGGTCCATCCAGGAAAAAAGTTGGTGGAGTCTGCGGAGACCACCTCCAAGTGCCAATCACCCTTCAGGGCAAATGTCTCATGATAGGACTGGAACACAGATGACTCGCAGACCTGCCTGGGTCCTGGGCGCTGGCAGAAGCCTGGAAGGCTGTGACCTGAGTGATGTTAAACTTGGGATATTTCTGTGTACGTGGTATTACCCATCTGGTCTGTCCCAGAGAAAAGTTGGCGGAGGCTGTGGAGACCCCTTACAAGTGCTGATCTCTCTGCAGGGCATATATCCCAGTACAGAGCTGGTACACAGATGACACACAGAGTTGCCCATGCTTTGGGCACAGGCAGAAGCCTGGCAGGCTATGTCCCATGTGATGTTAAAACTCTGTGTACCTGGCATTGCCTGTCCAGTCCAGCCTATATATGTCCTTCTTAAAGTCCTCAATCATCATCAAAAAACGTGATTTTAAATCAGTATCTTGTTTTCAGGTGTGTTGGAGTATCCATGGGCTACTGCTGTGGGAAAACTAGGTTCTAGTGATTCCAAGTAGCCTTGGTTACTGTTGATTATGTTTTTGCTCTTGCCTGTCTCCGTCTGGTTATCCCTAGTTTTGCTTGTCTTGCTGTCTCTAACTGGAGTTTGTGCCTTCTGTTAGCCTGTGAGTCTGTGGTCTTATTTGTGTCAGCACTCTTTGGGCAAAATTGGGTTGTTAAAAGTGCTGTCACAGGATCATCTTCAGGGGACAGAGATTAAAGCAAGAAAGATGATGCCCCTGGTCAGTGTCTCCAGATACTTTGCAGTTCCTGGTTTCTGTGGGCTGTGCAGGTCCCATTTGGGTCAGGTATTATGGTAGTATTGGTCATCTCACCTGTGGTCCTAGGTGTATCAGCACTCCTAGGGGACAAGTTCTCTATGGGCAGTTTTGGGTGCAGATAACTCTAGCACAGGATGAGCTTCAGAACATAGATTGAAATCATAAAAATCATGTCCCTGGGTTCTCTACAGAATCTGGCTATTATAAATAGGGCTGCTGTAAGGTGAAATCTCAGGGTTGTTTTGATTTGCATTTCCCTAATGACTAATGAAGTTGAGCAATTTTTAAGATGCTTCTCCGCCATCCGAAGTTCTTCAGGTGAGAATTCCCTGTTTAACTGTGTACCCCATTTTTTAATAGGGTTGTTTGGTTTTCTGGAGTCTAACTTCTTAAGTTGTTTATATATATTGGATATTAGCCCTGTATCTGATGTAGGTTTGGTGAAGATCTTTTCCCAATTTGTTGGTTGCCGATTTGTCCTTTTGATGGTGTCCTTTGCCGTACAGAAACTTTGTAATTTTATGAGGTCCCATTTGTCAATTCTTGATCTTAGAGCATACGCTATTGGTGTTCTGTTCAGAAATTTTCTCCCTGTACCAATGTCCTCAAGGGTCTTCCCCAGTTTCTTTTCTATTAGTTTCAGAGTGTCTGGCTTTATGTGGAGGTCCTTGATCCATTTGGATTTGAGCTTAGTACAAGGCGATAAAGATTAAAAATTCAGGAGACAGCAGGTGTTGGAGAGGGTGTGGAGAAAGAGGAACACTCCTCCACTGCTGGTGGGGTTGCAATTTGGTACAACCACTCTGGAAATCAGTCTGGCGGTTCCTCCAAAAACTGGGCACCTCACTTCCAGAAGATCCTGCTATACCACTCCTGGGCATATACACAGAGGATTCCCCACCATGTAATAAGGATACATGCTCTACTATGTTCATAGCAGTCCTATTTATAATTGCCAGATGCTGGAAAGAACCCAGGTATCCCTCAACAGAAGAGTGGATGCAAAAAATGTGGTATATCTACACAATGGAGTACTATTCAGCCATTAGAAACAATGAGTTCATGAAATTCTTAGGCAAATGGATGGAGCTAGAAAACATCATACTAAGTGAGGTAACCCAGACTCAAAAGGTGACTCATGGTATGCACTCACTAATAAGTGGATATTAACCTAGAAAACTGGAATACCCCAAACAAAATCCATACATCAAATGAGGTACAAGAAGAAAGGAGGAGTGGCCCCTTGTTCTAGAAAGACTCAGTGAAGAAGTATAGGGCAAAACCAGAACAGGGAAGTGGGAAGGGGTGGGTGGGAGGACAGGGGGAGAAAAGGGGGCTTATGGGACTTTCGGGGAGGGGGGGGCTAGAAAAAGGGAAATCATTTGAAATGTAAATAAAAATTATATCGAATAAAAAAAAAGACAAAAAAAAAAGAATGCAAACACACACACACACACAAAAAAAAAATAGAATAAATAGGGCTGCTATGAACATGGTGGACCATGTGTCCTTATTACATGCTGGGGAATCCTCTGGGTATATGCCCTGAGTGGTATAAGAGGAGCCTCCTGTAGTATCATGCCCAGTTTCTGCGAAACCTGCAAACTGATTTTCATAGTGCTTTTACCAGTTTGCAATCCTACCAGCACTGGAGGTGTGTTCCTCTTTCTCTACAACCTCACCAGAACCTGCGGCCTCCTGAGATTTTTATCTTAGACATAATGACTGGTTTGAGGTGAAAGCTCTGGGTTGTTTTGATTTGCATTTCCCTAAGGATGTTGAACATTTCTTTAGGTGCTTCTCAGTCATTCATTATTTCTCAGGTGAAAATTCTTTGTTTAGTTCTGTGTCCCATTTTTAATAGGGTTATTGGGCTCTCTGGAGTCTAACTTCTTGAGTTCTTTGTATATATTGGATATTAACCATCTGTCAGATGTAGGGTTGGTAAAGATATTTTCCCAATTTGTTGGTTGCCATTTTGTCCTTTTGACATTGTCCTTTTCCTTACTGAAACTTTGTAATTTTATGAGGTCCCATTTGCCAATTTTTGACCTGAGAACATAAGCTATTGGTGTTCTGTTCAGGAAAATTTTCCTTGTGCCCAAGTGCTCAAGGGTCTTCCCCAGTTTCTTTTCTATCAGTTTCAGTGTTTCTGGTTTTATGTGGAGATCCTTGATCCACTTGGACCTGTGATTAGTACCAGGGGATAAGAACAGATCTATTTGCATTCTTCTGCATGCTAGCTGCCAGTTAAACCAGCAGCATTTGTTGAAAAAGCTATTAGATATCGTTTTTCCACTGGATGGATTTAGCTCCTTTGTCAAAGATCAAGTGACCATAGGAGTGTGGGTTCATTTCTGGGTCTTCACTTCTATTACATTGATCTACCTGCCTGTTACTGTACCAATGCTATGCAGTTGTTAACACTATTGCTTTGTGTACTTCTGGGATACTGATTCCTCCAGAAGATTTTTTTTTTCTTTTTTGTTATACCAGATGAATTTGAGAATTGCTATTTCTATCTCTATGAAGAATTGATGTGATTGTGATGGGGAGTGCATTGAATCTGGATATTGTTTTGGGCAAGATGGCCATTTTTGCTATATTAATCCTACCAATCAATGGAGGAATGGATACAGAAAATGTGATATATTTACTCAATGGATACTGCACAGCTATTAAAAACAATGAATTCATGAAATTCTTAGGCAAATGGTTGGAACTGGAAAATATCATCCAAAGTGAGGTAACCCAGTCACAAAATACCTCACATGGTATGCACTCACTGATAAGTGGATATTAGCCCAGAAGCTTGGAATACCCAAGACACAATTCACATATCAAATGATGCACAAGAAGAAGAAAGAACAAAGTATGGATACTCTGGTTCTTTTTAGAAGGAGGAACAAAATATGGATAGAAGGAGATACAGAGGCAGATTGTGTAGCAGAGACTAAGGGAAAGACCATACAGAGACTACCTAACCTAGTGATCTATCCTATATACATTTACAAAACCCAGACACTATTATCAATGTCCACAATTACTTGCTGACTGTAGCTGGATATAGGTGTCACCTGGGAGGCTCTGCTAGTACATGACAAATACAAAGAGGGACTCTCTCATCTAGTCATTGAACTAAGCACAGGTCCCCAATGGTAGAGCTATAGAAAGGACCCAAGGAGCTGAAGGGCTTTGGAGTACCATTGGAGGAACAAAGAACCACCCAGTACTCCATGAACTCCCAGGGACAAAAACATCAACCAGATAGTACACATGGTGCTAAATGCATAGGTAGCAGAGGTTGGTCTCATTGGACATCAAAGGAGGAGAAGCCCCTGGTCTTGGAATGGTCGATGCAGCAGAGTAGGGGAATTCCAGGACAGGGAAGCAGGATGGGGTTGATTGGGAAATAAGGGGAGGGGAGAAAATAGCTTTTGCTATTTTTGAGGGGAGGGAGGAACCAGGAAAGGGGAAATTATTTGAAATGTAAATAAACAATATATCTAAGAATAAAAAAAAAAAAAGAATCATGTCCCTGGCTGTGTGTCTCTAGACCTCACTATTTTCATTCACTTTCTAAAATGTAATGAGGAACAACTAAAGAGTCAGAGAAACATATGCACGTGTAAAGGTATTTCACTCAAATGACAGGTTATCATAAAGCAGCTGCTGCTCTTAGCAGGGCACAGCATCGTCCTTTCATTGTCTTTAAAACTTCCTACTCCTTCTTGCTGTGGAGAATGATTATTATTAGTGAAACACCTGCTCCATATAAGGATTCTGGGTTTACAGCAATCAGTAATGAGAGAAGCCTTGTAATTGCCTCATAAGAATGACAAGGTGTAGAAAACAGTTAAGGCTGGTTTAATTCAAGTGCACCATTAGTGGGATCTCATTAAAGATATGAGCAAACTAAAGTGTAAATAAAAATCCCATTCCTTGTAATTATATTTGTGTGTCTACTCCCTGCCTCCAGGGTTCAGTTCAAAATCTCCCTGTGCCTAAGCCATTAGTCCATGTTCTATGTCCATACTTATATAGATTTACAGAGTAACATTTTTTAAACCTGAAACCGTGATCTTGATGTGACCTATGTGCAGATTACTGTGATTTATACTTCCTAAATGTCAGTGTATCCCAGCCAAGGTACTATGAACAACTGTGTATGGTATTTGTCTTAGTCAGGGTTTCTATTCCTACACAAACATCATGACCAAGAAACAAGTTGGGGAGGAAAGGGTTTATTGAGTTTACACTTCTACATTGCAGTTCATCACTAAAGGAAGTCAGGACTGGAACTCAAGCAGGTCAGGAAGCAGGAGCTGATGCAGAGTCCATGGAGGGATGTTTGTTACTGGCTTGCTTCCCATGGCTTGCTCAGCCAGCTCTCCTATAGAACCCAAAATACCAGCCCAGGGATGGTACCACCCACAAGAGGCCCTCCCCCTTGATCAATAATTGAGATAATGCCTCACAGTTGGATCTCATGGAGGCACTTCCCCAACTGAAACTCCTTTCTCTGTGATAACTCAAGCCTGTGTCAAGTTGACACACAAAACCACCCAGTACAGTATTTAAGCATTCAGCCTTATTCCTGAAGCTTCTTGGATTTATAGTTACTGCTGGGTTACATAGGTCTAGGATCCGTGTATATTATGTTTCTTTAATGCAAACACTGAGAAGGGAAGTCAATCAGCTCATCAGGGTTTGATGGCAGCCACAATAGACAAAGCAGAGAACATTCATTAAACATCAAGTAAATATTATACATCAAAAGGAATGAGGTGTACACCGATACTTCTTATTGACCTTTGCATGCATGAACATGTGCACTAGAATGCACACATTAAGACACACACACACACACACACACACACACACACATACTAAAGAGAACAGTAAAGAAAATTCTGTTCTACATTTTCTCACTAGCTTTTTCTGGGGAGGCACAGCAAATGTCTGTTCATGTAGATAAGGTGCCAAATATGAGAACAAAGTTTTATTCCACCAAAGTCTAACAAGCCAATCCAGTGAATTTACTGGACATACTAATACAGAATAAGAACGAAAGGTATCTTATAAGTCTCTAAAGAAGTTATATTCTAAAAAATTTTACTCCCTGAGGATGTCATGGAAGCTACATCATGGAGTCCCACTTACAATTAAGCTAATGCATTCTATATATGCTTTTACCTCTCAAGATCACTTGAAGCTGAGGGAAGGCAAAAAAGATTAATTTTTCAATTCCTTTGTAATGGTCCTATACCTTTCCTTGCCTTCTTCTACTATGGATTGTCAGCAGTTCCATTAACATTGTCATAGATCTGACCACTACTGTGTTGTTCTGCTCTTTAGTTACCATGGATCCTAGGCCAAAGTAGTCTGGATTCCTAGACAGAAATAATGTAAGCATGTTATTCCCAGAAGAAAGGGGTCATAGTAATAGTAGAACGTAAATTCTCATGGGATATGGAGCAAAAGAAACAAACCCTATCATTCTTCTTCAGAGCACTTTCATACAGATTCTCTCACTTCTTTTTTGCTCAGATCTTGTATTGGTTGCTTGTCTCATTCCTATGACAAAATTCTGGGCTAGAAGCAAACTTAAAGAGGACAACAGGTTTATTTGGCTCACATCTTGAGGGTCCATCATTTGGGGAAAGGCATGGCATCATGGTCCTGAAGGAGTAATTCACATTGAATCAAGAGTCAAAAAGCAGAACAAGATGAATACTCACTTTGTCCTTCTTATTCTGTTCAGGACCTTGGCCCATGAGTTGGCACCTCCTACCTCAGCAAATGTAATATCATAATTTTTCAAACATGCCCAGAGCCTTGATTATAGGTAATTTTACATCTTGACAATTTGACAATATAAATAATTACAAACCTTATCTCAACTTTAAAAGTTTAAATAATTGTACCCATTTTACAGAGAATAGGAAAAATATAACCAATCCCCAGACCTTAGTACAGTCTTACCCTAAAACTCAGCTCATAGACCCCATTACCTCCCATAATATCCACAAAGACTTGATCCATTAAAGGCCTGCTCCATAATTTCAGTTAAGTTTCTACATAAACTAATCTTGTGTCATCACTTCTGCAGTTTTGCTTCTTGCTAAAGAATGTGTAACAGAAAGACATGATTTAATGCATAAAACACAAAAGGATGAAGATCTCTGGGCTGCCTGAATTGGACAAGATCCCAATGAACTGTAATCCACTGATAAATACTTTATTTTCAACCTTAAGAGTATCCATGTATGGGCTCTGGTTATATCCCTTGACAACATTCTGGAAGAGCTGGTAAGTTTGTGAAAGACTAAGATGATAGTGTCATACTGGGGATCTTTGGTTCTCTCCTGAACAGTAGTACAAAAAAAGAGTTAGTTGGGGAAGTATACACTAATCTTCTAGGCTTCCACAATTGTCTCTGGCTTCTAGTCCTGCCAACACAGAAGCTCCTAACACCCCTAAATTTAACAGGAAATTATGGAAAGGTACATGAACATGTGACTTTTGGTGTTAAGTATGTTTATGGCACCATCTGAACAAGAAACTTAGTAAAGACTGGATACAGTCTTAATTCCAGTGTTTAGGATCCAAATAAGATATCACTCAATTGCCTGGTTTAAATCCTTGTGATGGCCCCTTCTGGGTGTCTTTATGGTTTTCCTCTCTGTGTGACTCTCTGTGTGTTTTTGTCAGATCTATTTGTTAGGGAAATAGATCTAAATTGGGAGGATGATTCAACCTTCCTCAAGACCACTGCTGCAAGCAGGACTTCTTTCCAAGAGGTAGCACATTATGTCCAGCAAACTCATAGGTCTCCCTCTGGTGGTGAGATAACCTGGCTAGAGTCACTACAACCCAAGGACAGCTTTGCAGACAAGGATGGATAATTTGCCCATTTTCTACTCAGAAACCTGCAGAACTTTTATAAAATTTATTGGCCCTCTTTTAGAGGCAGGTGGTCTAATGAATAACCTCTCAGTCTCCAAATGGTTCAGGACATCTGGATCAGGGTAACTGGAGAAAATGACCAGTCCAGCCAGTTTTCCTATATTAACCAGTGATTTCCCCTGTACAAGACCATCCTTCCTGGCTTAAAACTTGTGCCCTCATGTTCCATATGCACATCCTCTTGGTTAAACAAGTAGCAGAGAGCTTGGTTACCAGATGCCAGAGAGATCTAAGAGACATCACCAGGTAGGCAGACATAACCCTAGGCTAATATCACTTGGGTCTCAGTGTGTCAGGCTTTTCCCTGCACCCAGGGCCTGGGCAGCTCTGAGGGACATCTGTGCACCAATCCTGTGTGTGTGGGGGGGTCATTTGTCCTGCAGATTGCTGGCACATGGAGGAGCACTCTGCCATCTTGGCTCCCAGACACCAGAGAGATCTAACAGACAGCATCAACTACATAGACATAGCCCAAGGCTAACATCACTTTGGTCTCAGCTTGTGTACCAACCCTGTAAGGACTCTGCAGAGTGAACAGCACTTGGAAAAGGTCCCCACAACATCTACCATCTTCGCTCCCTGTCGAGCAGATGGGCAGCAACAGGTCCACAGAGAGAACCTGAATATAACATTGCTTAGGGCAAGACACACCAGGGCTCCAAGGGCACCCCAAGAGGAGGGCTGCACATCAGCAATCTGTAACAGGGGAAACACAGTCATCCAGTGGTGCTAAAACAGCCTTACAGGGTCACAGGAAGTTCAAACACCAGACAGTGACAAAAAGACCAACTAACACTAGAGATAACCAGATGGAAAAAGGCAAGTGTAGGAACGTTACTAACAGAAATCAAGGAAATATGGCAGCATCTGAACCCAATACCTCAACAACAACAATTCCTGGATAACCCAACATACCAGAAAAACAAAATTTAGATTTAAAACCACTGGTCATGATGCTATTAAAGGAAAAAAAAAAGGACACAAATAAATATTTTTTTTAAAAAAATACATGGGAACGTGAATAAGTTATAAGCACTTACAATGGAAACACAAAAATTACTTAAAGAAATTCAGGAGTATATGGGTCAACAGATAGAAGCCAATAAAAAGGAAATGCAAAAATCACTGAAAGAAATGCAGCAGAAATTGAGTCCATAGGCAGAAGTCTTGAAAGAGGAAACAAAAAATCTCTTCAAGAATTAGAAGAAAACACAAACAAGTGAAGGAAATGAGCAAAATAATCCAGTATCTAAAACAGAAGTAGAAACAACTAAGACATCACAAAGGGAGACAACTTTGGAGATAGAAAACCATGGGAAGGAATCAGGGGCCATATCAACAACAGAATACATGATATAGAAGAATCTCAGATGCCGAAGATACCATAGAAACCATTGACTCAACAGTCAAAGAAAATGCAAAATGCAAAAAGCATATAACCGAAAACATCCAGGAAATCCAGGACACAATGAGAAGACCAAACCTAAGGATTATAGGCATAGATGAGAGTGAAGATTTACAACTGAAAGTGCCTGCAAATATCTTCAACAAAATTATGGAAGAAAACTTCCCTAACCTAAAGAGAGGTGCCCATGAATGTACAAGAAGCCTATAGAACTCCAAACATACTGGAACAGACCAGAAAGTCCTCCTGTCACATAATAGTGAAAACCACAAATGTACTAAACAAAGAAAGAATATTAAAGGCAGTAAGAGAAAATGGCCAAGTAACATATAAGGGAAGACTTATCAGAATTACACCAGACTTCTCACCAGAGACCATGAAAGCTAGAAGATCCTGGGCAGATCTTATACAGACTCTAAGAGAATAAAATTGGCAGCCAAGACTAATATACCCAGCAAAACTCTCAATCACCATAAGATGGAGAAACCAATATATTCCATGACAAAACAAATTTACACAATATCTTTCCACAAACCCATCCCTACAAAGGATAATAGGTGGAAAACTCAAGTACAAGGAGGGAAGCTATACCCTGGGGGGGAGGAGGGGAGAAGATGGTAACCTACTTTGATCAAACACAAAAGAAGATAACCAATCAAATATAAAAATAACATCAAAAAGGACAGGAATTAATAATCAATATTACTTAATATCTCTTAACATCAATGGACACAATTCCCAAATAAAAAGAGATAGACTAAAAGACTGAATAAGTAAACAGGACCCTATATTTTGCTGCATACAAGAAACACACCTCAGTGTCAAAGACAAACACTACCTTAGGGTAAAAGGCTGGAAGGCAATTTTACAAGCAAATGGTCTCAGGAAACGAGCCGGAGTAGCCATTTTAATATCATGTAAAATTGACTTTCAACCTAAAGTAATCAAAAGAGACACAGAAAGACACTTCATGCTGGTCAAAGGAAAAACACACCAAGAACTCTCCATTCTGAACATCTATGCTCCAAATGCAAGGGTAGCCTCATTCATAAAAGAAACCTTACTAAGGCTCAAAGAACACATTGCATCTAACACAATAATTGTGGGTGACTTCAACACACCACTCTCCTCAATAGACAGATCAGGAAAATAGAAACTAAACAGGGACACAGTAAAATTAATTGAATCTTTGGATTAATTGGATTTAACATATATATATATAAAACATTTCATCCTAAAACAAAAGAATATACCTTTTTCTTAGCACCTCATGGTACCTTCTCCAAAGTCGACCATATAATTGGTCACAAGACAGACCTCAACAAATATAAGGAGATTGAAATTATCCCATGCTTCCTATCAGATCGCTATGGAGTAAGAGTGGTCTTCAGTAGCAACAAAAACAACAGAAAGCTCACATGCACATGGAGGCTGAACAATACTCTACTCATCAATACCTTGGACAAAGAAGAAATAAAGAAAGAAATCCAAGATTTTTAGAATTTAATGAAAATGAAGACACAACATACCCAAATCAATGGGACACAATGAAACCAGTGCTAAGAGGAAAACTCATGGATCTGAGTGCCTTCAAAAAGAAACTGGAGAGAGCATACACCAACAGCTTAAAGGCACATCAGAAAACTCTGGAAAAAAAGGAAAGTAATTCATCCAGAAGGAGTAGAAATTAGGAAATCATCAAACACATATCAGAAATCTATCAAGTGGAAACAAAGAGAACCATACAAAGAATCAATAAAACCAAGAGCTGGTTCTTTGAGAAAATCAAAAAAAAAAAAAAAATAGATAAACCCTTAGCCAGACTAACCAAAGCACAGAGACAGTATCTAAATTAACAAAATTAGAAATGAAAAGGGAGATATAACAACAGAAACTGAGGAAATTCAAAAAACCATCAGATCCTACTACAAAAGCCTATACTCAACACAAATGGAGAATCTGGAGGAAATGGACAATTTCCTAGACAGACACTAAATATGAAAATTAAATCAGGATCAAATAGATCATCTATACAGCCCCATAACCCCTAAAGAAACATAAGGGTTCGTAGAAAGTCTTCCAACCAAAAAAATCCCAGGACGAGATGGTTTTAGTGCAAAATTCTATTAGACTTTCAAAGAAGACCTAACAACAATACTCTTCAAATTATTCCACAAAATAGAAACAGAAGAAACACTACCCAACTCATTCTAGGCAGCCATAATTATGCTGAAAACCAAAAGCACATAAAGATCCAACAAAGAAAGAGAACTTCAGACCAATTTTCCTTATGAGCATCAATGCAAAAATACTCAATAAAATTCTTGCCAAAACAATCCAAAAATACATCAAAATGATCATTCACCATGATCAAGTAGGCTTCATCCCAGGGAAGCAGGGATGATTCAATATATGGAAATCCATCAAGCAATCCACTACATAAACAAACTCAAAAAAAAACAACAAAAAAACAAACAAACAAACAAACCACATGGTCATTTGATTAGATTCTGAAAAAGCACTTGACAAAATTCAGCATCCTTTCCTGTTAAAAGTCTTGGAAAGAACAGGAATTCAAGGCACATACATAAACATAGCAAAAGCAATATACAGCAACCAGGTATCCAACATCAAACTAAATGGAGAGAAACTTGAAGCAATCCCACAAAAATCAGGGACTAGACAAGACTGCCTCCTCTCTCCATATCTTTTCAATATAGTACTTGATGTACTAGCTAGAGCAATTAGACAACACAGGAGGATAAAGGGATACAAATTGGAAAGGAAGAAAATCAAACTATCACTATTTGCAGATGATATAATAGTATACTTAAGTGACCCAAAAAACTCCACCAGATAACTCCTACAGCTGATAAACAACTTCAGCAAAGTGGCTTCTTATAAAATCAACTCAAGTAAATCAATAGCTTTTCAAAATTCAAAGGATAAGCAGGCTTGGAAAGAAATTATGGAAATGACACCCTTCACAATAGCCACAAACAATATAACGTATCTTGGTATGACTAACCAAATAAGTGAAAGGTCATTATGAAAAGAACTTCAGGTCTCTGAAGAATGAAATTGAAGAAGACCTCAGAAAGTGTAAAAATCTTCCATGCTCATGGATTGGCAGGATTAATATTGTTAAAATGGCCATCTTACCAAAAGCAATATACAGATCCAATGCAATGCCCATCAAAATTTCAACTCAGTTCTTTATAGAGTTTGAAAGAACAATTCTCAAATTCATCTGGAATGTCAAAAACCCCAGTATAGCTAAAACTATTCTCTACATTAATAGAACTTCTGGGGGAATCAATATCCCAGACCTCAAGCAATACTACAGAGCAATTGTGCTAAAACACTGCGTGGCAATGGTACAGTGACAGGCAGGTGGATCAATGGAATAGAATTGAAGATCCAGAAATGAACCCATACACCTATGGTAACTTGTTCTTTGAGAAAGGAGCTGAAAACATCCAGTGGAAACAAAAGATAGCCATTTCAAACAAAAGATAGCGGAAACAAAAGATAGGTGCTGGTTCAATTAGAAGTCATCATGCAGAAGATTTCAAATTGATACATTCTTATCTACTTGTACTAAGCTCAACTCCAAGTGGATCAAGGACCTCCACATAAAGCCAGATAGAGTGAAACTAGTTGAACAGAAACTGGGGAAGACCCTTGAGGACATGGGCACAGGGGGAAAGTTCCTGAACAGAACATAAATAGCTTTTGCTCTAAGCTCAAGAATTGACAAATGGGACCTCATAAAATTACGAAGTTTCTGTAAGGCAAAGGACACTTTTAAAGGACAAAATGGCAACAAATTGGTAAAAGATCTTCACTAATCTGACATCTGACAGAGGACTAATATCCAATATATACAAAGAACTCACAGAGTTGGACCCTAGAAAACCAAATAACCCTATTAAAAATGGGGTACAGAGCTAAACAGAGAATTTTAACCTGAAGAACTTTGAATGGCTGAGAAGCGCCTTAAGAAATGTTCAACATCATCAGTCATTAGGGTAATGCAAATCAAAACAACCCTGAGATTCCACCCCACAGTGGCCAGAATGGCTAAGATAAAAACTCAGGAGACAAGAGGTTTTATGGAGATAGAGGAATACTCCTCCACTGCTGGTGGTATTGCAAGATTATATAACCACTCTGGAAATCAGTCTAGCATTTCCTCAGAAAACTGGGCAGGTCACCTCCGGAGGACCCAGCTATACCACTCCTGGGCATATAACCAGAGGATTCCCTAGCATGTAATAAGGATACAGGCCCCACTATGTTCCAAGCAGCCCTATTTATAATAGCCAGTAGCTGGAAAGAACTCAGATGTCCCTCAGTGGAGGAATGGATGAAAAATGTGGTATATATACACAATGGAGTACTATTCAGTCATTAGAAACAATGAATTCATGAAATTTTTAGACAAATGAATGGAGCTGGAGAACATCATCCTAAGTGAGGTAACCCAGTCTCAAAAGAATACTCTTATGCTCTCACTGATAAGTGGATATTAGCCTAGAATCTTAGAATACCCAGTACACAACCCACATATCAAATGATGTCCAGGAAGAAGGAAGGAGATGCCCCTGGTTCTGGAAAATCTCAGTACAGCAGTGTAGGGGAATACCAGGAAAGTGAAGTAGGAAGGGGTGGATGGGGGAACAGGGGAAGGGAAGAGGGCTTATGGGACTTGTGGGGAGGGGGGGTCAAGGAAAGGAGAAATCAGACAACATAGAAACACAGAGCCCAGCCTGTTTTCTCAGTACGACTGGAGAAATTTGTCTTTCCTTTTCTGTATGCCTCAACACAGCAATAGCCATTCCTTGGGAGAGGAAAAGTTTCCTTGGCTGAGCTTCTTGGGAGTAGTAGTCTCTTCTACCCTAGACCCCTGTCCTTTGCACACACAAAGAGTGGCTTGGCTATTGGGAATTTCTTTTGAACTTTAAAGGTGTCATTGTCTTGGTCTCTGATGAGTTTACCTTGAAAAAAGAGGCCGTCTTCTACAGAAGTAATTCTCAAAAGTTAGGGTATATCCAAGTCAACTGAAGGGATTGTGATGAGAAAGTATTAGAAAGGAAAGATTCAAGTAAAAAAAAAATGGAAGAAATCAGTTGGCAGAAAGACTGGAGCTCAAGCTACAGGACATTTTTGAGAAAAGCCCATCATCAAAAGAGAAGCTTGTAGCTATGTACATGATAGATTATGGTTTAGGACTTTTGGGTGCTATACTTTTTATAGTTTCACATCTGTCCCATTTCTCTATCCCATCCATTCTTATAAGTGCTTTTCTGTTCCTAAATAAACTTTCTCTATTTCTTTCACTATGATGGATCCTCAGTCAAATTATTTGCCTTGGGATTCAAGAACCTCGAAATAATAATAGATGTGCTCTGACTACACAATAATACCCATAAACAAGCTCACTGAAACCAATCCTGGCTCATGTTTATACTTTCTGACTCAGAAAGTCTAGGGCAGGATTGCACAATTGCCTTCCTAATAAGTTCTGATGTTGGTCCTAAAGTGTTTGATCAGATCTTTAATACTGTTAAAGGGATTGGAATACTGAAGGTCATGCAAACAGACTTGTAAAACGTAACAGTTTTTTCAATATACAGGCAGGCACATAAGATAGATGGGTTACAGAAAAGCAGCAAAATCTCAACTATAGGCTTTACATGCTGTCTAGTGTCATTCTTATTTTTGCACAGTTCGATGCTAAGGGGTCTGTTTATGCATTCCAAAGAAGGTACCAAGTCATCATTTCTGGTCAAATGAAAGGCTGACAATAAATAGACATTAGTATAGGGATAGCTCAACATAACTTTTACGTAGTATCTAGACTTTCCGAAATCCAACCTCTCAAACATCATTGACGTTCTGATCAATCAGGCTTTGTAGCTGTAGCCTCTTTCTCAGAATGTCAATTTCTGGGACTGTGAAAGACAGTCTGCTTTCTGGTCAAGCAAGGTTTAAACACTGGAGACCCACCAGATAATTCTGTAAAGGACAGAAAGCTGTTTGCCACACTCTCAGACACTAGGCTCCTCACAGGAGGCCACAGCTTCATAGTTCTGTGGCTACCAGTCATGTAGGGCAATGCCCCAAGCTCCTGGTATTCTATCTGAACTCCACACACACAGTTACCTGGCAGCAGCCAGGTAGGCCCAACCCACTATAAAAGGGGCTATTTGCACCCTCCTCTCTCCCTTCCTATCTTACCTTTCTTTCTTTCTTTCTTTCTTTCTTTCTTTCTTTCTTTCTTTCTTTCTTTCTTTCTTTCTTTCTTTCTTTCTTTCTTTCTTTCTTTCTTTCTCTCTCTCTCTCTCTCTCTCTCTCTCTCTCTCTCTCTCTCTCTCTCTCTCTCTCTCTCTCTCTCTCTCTCTCTCTCCCTCTCTCTAGCACCCTCAAGTTCTTTTCCCTTCCCCCTTTCTCCATGTGGCCATGGCCAGCCTCTACTTTTCACTCACTACAACTCTCCACCAACAATAAATGCTTTAAAACTATTGACTGCCTCCTCTCATCTGGACCTGCCTTGCTGGAGTAATGAAGCCTATATTCTTTTAAAGAGGCACTTAGAATCTCTTACAGGGAAACCTCTCTGTGTTTCCAGCCACAGTTTGCCAAGTCAAAGCTGAGCTGCTGCACAAACCAAGCACACTCACCAGCCGCAGCTCTCCTTTCCCTCTTTTCCCTTGGGCTCTGGGCTACATCTAGCCCCACAGGCCCCCACCCTGTTCTCAGCTCTTCCTCGACATCCAGTTGTTTCTGTGGTATCCAATACTGAGAACCTGTTTTCCCTGGCCTCTGTGCAGCCTAAGGACCCTGAGCCTGACTGTGACAGGTTCCACAGGGACCTCATACTGCCATTCTCTGACCCCAGAACCGGATTTTGTTGCTTCCCACAGCCCAGCGCCTGCCCAGGAGTTCTGTGGGATGTATGCAAGTCAAACTTCCCATGTCCCACCTCATCCAGCTGCCAGAGCTCTGGGCCAGATATCAGACCCGAGTTTTAACCCACATTAAATCATAGCTTTTATAATAGGTGGTGAGAGATAAGAACCTCATGTTTGCATGTTTTCTTATCTTTGCCATGTTATAGTGAATTAAAAAGGTTCTTACCAGGGACAGAAGAGACAACACACTGAAAAAGCATGTATTGCTCTTATAGAGGACCTAAGTTTTGTCCCCAACACCCTCTCTGATATTTACAACTACTTCCTATTTTAGCTGTAGACAATCAAAGTTCTCTTTTAACCTGCACAGGCACCTTCACTCATAGGAATATACCCACAAAGGGACACACAATTTAAAATAAAATATATTTCAAAATAAGGACTAAGAGGAGGAGGCCCTCAATATTAGCACATTCCTCTTAGACATCCCAGTCTCCAGGACTATAAGAAATAAATCTGTTCTTTATAAATTATCAAGTTCTCAGATGTACTGTTATAGCAGTATTACTTGTTCAGAATGACTATAGAAAGTAGAAAGATTTGACACAAATGTGTATCCATATATAAGCCTTTCTTGTATATGGTAATTGACTTGTCACTAAGTTTGGGAGGGCCTCAATTATGACACAGTGCTAACACCATCTGCATCCCACTCTTACTCAAATTCTTGGTAATACTATGTGAAAGGCCTAAAAAAGTACAGATGGCCCATTGTCTGTAGGGCTCCTAGCAAGATCCAGCCTCCTACCAAAGATACTGTGAATAAATCATGAAATCCTAAGTGGGACCTCAAGAATTTTAATAAAACATAGATCTTTTCTCCTATATCCCTGCATATTCCCACATACTATCCTCACCCTCAAAATGGTGCCTGTAATTATAAATAATGATTTATACCATCTCCTCCATGCATCTTAGTACTCAACTAAGTGTATGTATTTTGGGAAGATCATAGTTTGTCTACCTGGCAATTCAACAGAACATGGTATTGGGGCAGAGAGGCCTGACTTCTATGACCCATTGAACCCATTCCCAGGAAACTAAAAATCACTTAACACCTGCATGGTCATTCCATATCACTTAAATTGTCCTCCCCAAACTTCCTACAAAATAATTAAAGTAAGTACCACAAAATCAGACATGGAAGTCTTCCTTAGCACTATGTCCCCCATGAGGAACTCAGAGGATGTCTTTAATAAGAACAAAAGCCCTAGGGTACACCTTAGAAAGATTTTTTTATTTCAGAATTCCTAAAAAAAAAAAAAAAAAAAAAAAAAAAAAAAACTGGACAAGACAGGAAACCTTAAGGTTGTATTGTGTAGAGTGAATATTTAAGACATCCAGTTAATCCAGAGAAGGCTAGGTCTTTGCTACTTATCAGTGTAATTAGGGAGAATATCCACCAACATTCTTAGTGGAATCCTTAATTGAAAAATAAATTCTATGGAGACTTTAACCTATGGTCTAAATTAGCTGATGCTCTTTGACACAATTCCCAGGGAGGTGAGAACAGACACTCTAGATCAGTAACTGTCAACAGCTCAGATTAACACTATCACCAAATTTTGACTTATTAATGCCATGAGTTTATTAGGGAACTGACAGGAAAAATGGGCATCTCAAAAAGCTATTGTCTCATTGAAAGCCCACATGTATATGGCTGACCACTCTCTGAAAACTAACCCTAGAACTCTCTGCATGACTTATAGATAGCTGGGCAAATCAGAAAGTCTTTTTGCGTCAGCAGTCTTACTATCTACATTGCCTTATGAGGATTGAACTTAATGTTCTGGTAAATATCAGTGCCTTCTGAAGACTTCATTGTTGATTATTTCTAAGTTTTACATAGATTCTCATCATGTGAAACAATCATGATGGAGTGTTTCAGTTGAGAAGAAACTGCTACATAGCAGCATATAAGAGAAAAAAATGAAGTAATATAGAGAGTCAAGACCATAGAAAGAAATGGTTTCCTGAGGTCATTGACAAAACGAAAGAGTTAAAGCAGAGTTTGTGCTCTGACCCTGTGCTTTCTCCATCTTTAAAAGTAAATGTAAGATAAACTGCCAAAGCAGTGAGGAAGAAGGTATATTTTATAGATGCTTTATATTTCCAAGCCTCTCTTTCCCCTTGTGCAAGCTGTAAATTAAGACTAAAAAGAAGGATGGACAAAAAGAAGTAAAACTATAGTTTATCAGATCTACCTAGAACATGTCTTTCAACAGAGCTATTTAAAACAATTATATATACAGCTCGATTCAACTCTTTTGGCCCACAGCATTGTCATTATGTCTAAATTGCCCTCACCAAAACATTTGCTCACCCTGAGTAGTCAGAGAGTGTGTCCAATATGAGATCAAAAGTTCAGGGAAGAATATATTCTAGTCCATAAAGAATTATCTGTTCAGGAATCAGAACAAAAGTGGGACAGAGTGGGGGAAAAGGTGACAAGCTCACTGAATAGTTCCAGGCCACAAGAGTTATTATATGTTATGAGTAATTTAAATAAGAGACAACATTTCCAATATTTGTAAGTCAAAAGATTTTCTCAAGTGTTCTCTCCCTTACATGTAGCCCTAGTAGGATCTGAACACAGTTATTGTGCCAAATGAGCACTTTGATACGGCACTTTTGGTGCATCTCTCCCCATCTACTCTATGGGAACATTTGAAAGAGAGGAGGAGGGAAAACTAGAAGTGTTTTTTATTCCCCGTCCTTATATTTTAGGAAGTAGAAATAAGGGAATCTGTGTAAAAAGAAGGAAAATTTAAAAAAATGTTAATATCTTGGGTTGCTATATTATTTAATACGAAGCCAGGAATCTGAAATCAGGGCATGATAATGTATTAATTATTATATCAGACTAGGCATAGATTGGAACTATCCTGGAAAATACAGGATGAATGGTCACCTACATGATGATGTATATAACTGTATTGATAAGCCCTCTTTAGCAATACATGTCAAAGTCCATACCATAATACAGAATCACTACAGATTAAAAATACTGAATAATAAAAGGTACCAGGCTAGTATCATTTTAAAATATTTAATTGCTGGTCCAATTCAAGTGATCACCATGTTTTTTTTTTTTTTTTTGTTTTTTGTTTTTTTGTTTTTTTTTGTCTTTATTGAACTACCTCTTCAAACTTCAGTGGCAGGAATATTTTAAATAGAGAGAGTAAAAAATTCTTTTAAGCTTCAATAAAAGAAGTATTCAACTAATCAGGCTCCTTTTATATACTGTTGATCATTTCATTATTAAAAAATAATCTACAAATTTCACTATCTTTCTTTAAAGAATATATATGCATTTCATATATATATATATTATATATATATTATATGTATAGTACATATAAAAATATATTTTCTTTCTTTAAAGATTCAATTGTATCCCCTTCCCTCTACTCCCCCTTTATGTATTCAATTGTACACAGACTTTTAAATTCAAAGAATCTAAGTACTGGGGAGTGGAGTAATTCAGTTGTTAAAGTACTTGGCTTTCAAGTATAGGAACCTGTATTCAATTCAGAGTACTTGTATACAAATTCAGGCAATATGACTTGTATTTATAACCTCAGTCCTAGACATGCCATCCCCCTGGAGTTCACAACCAGACAGCCACAAGAAGTAACCTTGGTTCAAAAGCAAAGGAGACCTGGTGAGAAGAGGTAGATGGTGACAGTTAACAATACACCTAAATGTTATCCAACTTCCCACAACTCCTCTCACACTCATGCCTACACACACAGAGCTATGTGTACACACACACACCAAACACATGTTTTTAGCAACATGAAATAGTTAAATGTATTTAGATACACTATTTAAGAGAAAAAATGTGCAGCTATGAAATTGACTTTTCAGACTTACCTTTGCAGTTAAGATGCTAATAGGATATTTAAAAGGAAGGTAGCAAAAAGTACTGCATTTTGTCAAATGTTTATAGTGAATGAAAGCATCCTTCATTTTCAGGAAGAATCAAATAACTATAGTGAAAACCACAATATAAATATATCAAGAATTTATCCTTTATTTCTATTAAAATTATGCCTGCAGGCAAACAAAACTACTTAAGGAAAATTTACTTCAAAAATATTCTAAGGCTAGTGAGATGGGACAATGATAAGAAACACTGGCTGCTCTTACAGAGGTCCTGAGTTCAATTTTTTAGTAACCAAATATTCACTCATATTTTTGATATGATGCCCTTTTCTGACATGTAGGTGTAAATGCAGACAGAATACACATACATTAAAAAAAATAAATAAGTAATTAACAATATTCTAGATGATTTTTACAGAAATATCTATAGAATGAGAGATATGATAAATTACCATATAGCCATTTTATACCTTTTTAAACACGTATTTAATTATAATTATAAGTTTGTGTGGGGTGGGGAGATATACACATGTGCATTCATGTGTTGGAGAAATCCAGAATAAGGTATCAGATCATCTGGAGCTGGAGTCACAGAAGGATATGTACTGCCTTTCTATTGTAAGACTCTGGCAAGCCTCAACTTACCAGGGATCCCCTGAATGAACAATGTACTAGGAGTTGATGCAAAAAACAAGAGGAATGTGTTGTTCCAATGTGTTGGGATTGTTCTACACCCAAAGGAGAAGTGGTGACCCTGCACAGCCCGTTTGTTCAGGTTTTAGTTTTTAGAGCAGTAGCCATTCAGCACAATGGGATTTACAGAACAGTGTGACTTTTAAATTGATTGGTCTTTAGGGAATGAGGTGGCCAATAGTTGGTCTGTCCTGTGAAATGGGTCTACAATGCTCTGGGCCTCCACTACCCACATGGTCAGCCCACCACATGGTCTGAGGAATGCTAATTAGCCTCTCTCTTTCAGGAGAGGAGGGGTCTGCTGGAATTTTCCAAAGTTCCTGAGCTAACATCTTCACTATGAGTGTTAAAACCAAGCAAGAACAGCAGGTACTCTTAACCACTGAATTATCTCTCCAGCCTCCATTTCATACTTAGTTATGGAAAATAAATGCAGGACATATATTTGCCACAAAAGAAACTAGATATTTTCTGTCCCTTGGTAGTGAAGTAAAACATTTATAAAATAGAGTTGAATGTGGAAAACAGAACCTAAGTGTCATCAAACACTTCGATCTAAACAGTTTACAAGAACTATAGGACCTAGAGACATTATAAACTACTACACAGGGGAGCAATTAGAAAACCAAGACATTCTTTACAACAGACCATAGAATTTCAACAAAGAAACCCTAAAGTGAAAAATTTTCAGAGAAATGCAGAGAATCAGTGTTGGGATGGCCAACACAAACACATATTATATCAATTGGTGTTTAGGTAGATCTCTGTATTTTCAAATGGTAATTGCTGTGAGAATATTAGGTATTGTTATTTCTATAGGCCATTGCCTGCTTTGTATATGTAAATGTTTGTTACTTCCTCACCTATTTCAAAAGAGCATTCCTTGAGTTTATCATGTTAAAAAGCAAGCTGTCCCAGGAAAGCACAGGAGGACAAATTAGCCCCAATCTGGCCAAAAAGCAGCAGTAATGGTAGAATTAACATTAAAATAAACTCAGTTGAGGAAATCAAAGTACATGAGTACTAAAGGTGGCTAAAAAAGAAGGTTCAATAAGGCATTTAGTTCATTTCAGGATTAGTCTGAAATTTTTTAGCACTAGAATGGACTTTTCAAGTACAGTCATGTAAATTAGACAGGAACCAGTTAAAATAACCCAACCATGTTAGAAAGTGCAGCATATGTCCACATGCATGTAAGAAAGTTTGGAACCAAAATGAAATAGTAAAATTATATTTTCTGTGTAGTATAATTAGGTATATTTTCTCCAACCACCTTTCTTCCATGTTCAGTTTTAAATGAACAGGTGCTGGAGGCTGTCACTTAAAGATACAACACTTTTGAGTACGCACCTATACAAAAAGGACAAGTAAACTACTTAATTCTTTTGTGATATAGGGTCTCTGTATATAGTCTGTCCTGGAACTCACTATGTGGACCAGGCTGGCCAGATCTGCTTGTCTACACCTTAAAGGTGTACACTATCAGGCTGAGCTACTTCTAATTTTTAAAATAATTGTTACCTACTAGAAGCCTGTGAACATAATTCTAGAGTTCAGCTGGTAGGTAAAAGCTGATTGCTTTGTTAATCTTTCCTGGTAATTGAGATTGTAAAACTCCTTGCCTGGAGTAATATAACATTTGAGATCTTGTCTCAAACAACTTTAAATAAGGATAGTGGTGTGTTTCAAAGGTGTGACAGAAAGAATAACTGGACCCATTGAATATAAAGCATCACGATTTCAAAGGTGACTGAGTAAATAATGTTATTTAACAGAGTAAAATAAGAGTGTGAGGTATCTGATATTAGTGATCATTTGCTTTATGAAATTTCACCTATGACTCATTGAATGAACATAGATGACCCTCCAAGGAAGCAAAAGGTCATCACTAAAGAGCAGAGTACAGACACATATATAGCCCCTATTGCTGTGTATGTATTTTAGGAAGTTTCAAAGGACAGGGTTCAATGCTTGACTATGGTGTACAACTTTAGAAAGAAGGAACACAAAAGAATTTTTAGGTTGACTTTGGAGAGACTTTGAGGGGAATGATATTTTTCTCAATGATTAATATTTATTAATTGATTTTCTTTAAGCTAGCACAGAAATAATGTGTCTCGTCATGGCAGTTTTTTTTCTGTTTTTTTTTTATTCGAAATATTTTTTATTTACATTTCAATTGATTTCCCCTTTTCTAGCCCCCCCACTCCCCGAAAGTCCCGTAAGCCCCCTTCTCTCCCCCTGTCCATTACCCTGTTTCTCAACCTTGTTATGATTTCTTCCCCTGTCGGGTGATCTCCTTTGTAGTTTCATGGCCTACATACATTCACATATATATTCATACACATACAAACATTCACACAGAAATATATAGTCACATACATGTACACAGGTTTATTTACATGTATACACAGCATTTCAAATTCAGTTTATTTCTATGAGAGAAAAAGTGGCATTTGTAATTCAGCTTCACTTAACATGATGCACCAGGCTAGATCTATTTTTCTGTAAATGTCATGGTTTAATTTTTCTTCCTGAAATATAAAATTCCATTATACAATCTTTTTTAAAAACAATTTGTCTGATGATGGACAGCTAAGCTGATTATCTTGCCTGGCTATTGTGTATTCAGCTTGATTAACTTTGTTTTTGTTAGTTTTCTATTTTTCTGCTGAGATATCATGGCCAAAGGAACCTAGAGGAAAGAACAAAATGGGGGGGGGGGGGGCTTACATTTCCACAAGGTGAGACCATGACTACCTTGTCAGCATGGCAGCAGGCAGCCAGGTGTTGCACTGGAAATGTAAATGAGACCATATATCTAATCATAAACATAACACAGAAAGAGAGAAGGGGGGACTAACTGCAACTGGCATAGGATTCTGAATCTTCAAATCCCACACCCAATGATACATTTCCGCAAATAAGTTCATATTTCTTAATCCTTCCCAAATAATTCTACAAATTTGGAACAAAGTCTTCAAATATATGAGCCTAGGGAAAGCATTCTCAGTCAAACCACTATAAGCGTGGATGAGAAAATCTCTAAGTGTGATTTTAAAATAAATTATCTCAGATATTTATATAATAGCATGCCTGCATGACTGGGTCATATGGAACGTTTAGTTTTTGAGAGACCTCTGCACTTATTTCCACCTCTAGGTATATATTCTTACTGGCATAAGATAGTAGTATTCTATATCAGATCTCTCTCTCTTTCTCTCTTTCTCTCTCTCTCTCTTTCTCTCTCTCTCTCTCTATCTATCTTTATCTCTCTCTCTCACTCTTTCTTTCTCTCTCTCTCTCTCTGTCCCTCTGTCTCTTTTTCTCTCTACAGGATGCCACCTATATTGCATGTGATATGATTTTCACTGAAGAATGCAGTGAACAGAACAGGATACCTTGAGTCAAATGAATCAGCTAAACAAAGGCAAGCCATTTCTCATGTCATGCATATCCATTCCACAGAGAAAAAGCCCTGTGCTTCTTGAGCTTGAAAGCCAGATTGGCAGCCCTAGTGACCGTGGAGACCAGAGACTACAGAGAACTGCTGGCTACTGGATTTATCATTTTTTTTTAAATATATAACTACTCAATTATTGTTTATTCCTCAGACTTCTGATTACATTTACAACTAGACAGTTATTTCATTACCTAAACTCTATTACCATTAAATACTTCATATTTCCTTTTCTTGCTATGTCACTGTCCTAAGAGCTAAGTTCCTATAAATTTGCCTAAATCTAATAATAAATATTCTACTCTACAATCCAACTTTTTAATCTTGTTCCTTCTGCTCCACAAAAGGCTCTTCTTAAACACTGCTCATGTGGTTGACTCATGTTATTATCTCTTTATTAAACTTGTTAGCTACAGAAAACCTACCCAGGTCTACCTCCCATGGGCCAAATAGACTCTATCCAGATAAGTACATCTGCCCAAAGTTCCCACTTACTACCTATTCCAAAGGGTGGGATTTGCCTGGGTTTCAATTGTACATGTTAATTTTTTTTTTTTTTTACTTTCTCCCAAATGTATTTAATCTGATTCTCTACCTATACTAATTTGTTTCAACATCTTGCCATGTCCAGGCCCTTTTTACATCTGGGAAACATCCAGAGAAGCAACTTACAGTTGCTCCACTCTCCTCTCAGCTTCTCTAGGCACAGACAGCTTCTACTGGACCTGTTCTTCTGACCCATCCTCAGATGGCTCCACAGACCCTGGACGACAAGGAAGCAGACAATTCTCTTGGACTGGACAAACATCCCACATACCCATTTCTCTAGGTTCCACAGAGACACATCGTCTGGATTGTCAGCATGAAGCAGACAGATATCACAACAATGACCCTATTCCTGTTTTGCTATCACCACATTTTATTTTTTTTTTTATTTTTTAATTTAACCAAAACAGGAAGATGTTAGGGTTTTGTCTAAGTTCCACCCCACAATTACCTGGCAACAGCCAGGTATGCCCTTCCCCACAGTTACCTGGCAATAGCCAGGTAGGTGTGGCCCGCTGAAAAAGGGCTTCCTAGTCCCCTCTCTTACTCTCTTACTCCCTCTTACTCACCTCTCTCACTATCAGCTTCTCTCTTACACCCTCTTGGGCTCTCCTCTCCTCCCCTACTCCTTCTCTCCACATGGAAATGGTTGGCCTCTGCTTCTCTACTCTTTTCCTCTATCTGCCTTTCTCTGCCTCCACTATCTCCCCTCTTAATTCCCATCCCATGCCCTGAATAAATTCTATTCTATACTATGTAGGTGTGTGTCTGGTCCCTCAGGGGAAGGGATGCCTCGACCTGGGCCTGCTGAGTCACCCTGTTCTACTATACTACTATATACTATATTTTCTAAACCTCTTCCTCTTTTTTATGATCACCTCACTTACACATTTTTCTTAAAACTAAGTTGTTGTACATATTTCTTGAATAGAATACGTTGTGTTAATAATGTAATCTGTGCGTATACATATGCATTATAGGTAGGTGCTCACATTCTTATGTGTGTGTGAACATGTAGAGGCCATGGGTCAATGATGAGTGTCTTTTTATATTCTAAGCTGAGTTTTTGTAAATCCTGGTTTCTCAATCCCTGTGCTAGCAACCCTCAGTGTGTTGGCTCTTCATCTCCATCTCTGGGATTATAGGTATGCATCATTATGTCCTGCTTGTTATTGGTGCTAGAGATAGAGCTCCCCGCCTCCTGATTTTCAGAAAGTACTTAAGTTTCTCCTTAACCCTATAAGAATGAGTTTTATAATAAATAAATAAATAAATAAATAAATAAATAAATAAATAAATAAATAAATAAGACCAGCAATTTTGTAATGGGGAAGCATGTGACAGAATCCGTGTGGTCTTTTCCAGTGATGTCAGTGAGCAGCTCCTGATGAGCCTGTCTTCCCAAACACCGCATCTGAAGGTGAAGGATAAGGAAAACTCACTTCCCATTCTAAGTGATCACAATTTTAGCATTTCAACAGGTAACAAGGATACCACATGCTTCATGCAGTTTTAGAGGCAGATTTGTAAAACACCTTCCACTGTGACAGGCTATGAGTCCTTTGTGGTGTCTTCTTGAAGAATAAATCTTTTTCGGAACTGTTTATTGGCATCTGTACTGGTAGGACAATAGACCTGAAGTAAGTCATTCACTGGAGGGGTTGGGGGGAATAAGATTATGGGAATAGGAATTTGAAAATAAATCCTATTTTTTTTTGTTGTTCTTGTTTGTTTGTTTTTTAGTTATTCTGTCTGTCTTGGGGCTGACTTCATGTTTTCTAAACTGATGAATCCAAGAGTTGGATTGAAATTAATTCTGAATAAATGAACATGCTTTGTCAACCCATGCTCAATATCAGGAAGAGTTAGAGGCACAGTAACCTCAAGTGTACTATGACACAGAAAGAACCTTGCTTTGCAGCTGCAGTTTTCCTGTTATTTATTTGAACTATAACTGTTTCTGGGAGTAATGACACTATGAAAGCCCTGCTATCATCTTGCAAAGGACAATGATTAAGAAGGACGAGTTTTCAGGATTTGAGTCCTGATGAGGGAACTCAGGGAGGACATTTATAATTTGCTTGAATCTCTTTCCTCAGTTGAGAAATGCGGACAATCATAGGGCTTTGCTTATGGGTGTACTAGGTATGTTAGAAAGTAATATGTGATAATACCTCTCTCACACTCACATATATGAAAGTTTGCACATACATATACATCATAAACACAGACATAAAATTTTTGTTAACTTTGACATGAAGAAGAGTGGTGTTATAGCAGAGGCTATTAAGTAGTAAGCAATAGGAAAATGTTAGCATAGGTGTAAATGTAGGTCAGCTGGTAGAGTGCTTGTCTAAGAGCCTAACAGCCCCATAAAAAAAAATTGAGTCCCTACGTTGCATAAATTAGGAAATACTACATTTGGAATTGAAGCACAAAGATCAGAAGTTCAAGGTTCTCTTTGGTTACCTGAACTTGAGTCTAGCTTGAGATTGATCAAACTTTGCCACAAAAAGTGAAAATAAATGTTCTCTAATATTAATCTTTAAGGCCTATGCATAAATTAATCTATTAGCTCTATCCATAGAAAATAATAAGAATTTAAATTTGGTTATCTTCTTTTAAAATTTAGTTTCTGCTTCTTATAATTGCTGCCTGCCTTTTCTTAACATCATTCACATTGAGGTTGATGTCAACTTCTGTCATATCAAGGACAACTTCAATAATCATTGCAGGGCCAGCCTTCTCTTCTGCTCCTTGGAATTCCTGCATTCCCCACACTGTGAACAGGTTTTTCTTGTCCTTCCCTGCATTCCCCACACAGTGAACAGGTACTTAATATAGCTTAGGATCTGCCCTTAGTTAAAACTGGGAACTGACATTGGACTTTGCAAAAAACCCAAGTCCAAAATACTGTGTATAGAGCATGATGAAATCCTGTCTCTTTCTGGTGGCTGTAAATTTGATATAACCAGAAAAGAAAAGAAAGGAAGTGGAAAGAAAAAAAGAAAGAAAAAGGAAAGGAAAGGAGAAGAGAAAAGAAAAGAAAAAGAAGTACTGAGGGATTTTATGTAAGTCTGTCCCCAACATGGAACAATGAAGAGTAAAAGAACAAGATAATTGATATTTTTACTGCCTCACAAGAAATGTCTCTCCCAATGAAAGGAGTAGGGGAATTTATCAGCATTAGAAAATAAATGAGAGACAGATTCATTCCTCTCCTGGAAAATGGAACTGAGCAGCCTTTACCTCATTCTTTTGGCAAGGGAAAGGCAGCTCTGTTCCTGGACCTACAGAAATGGTACACATCTAGGCCACATCTAGGTTTGCAATTGTTTCCTTTGGATATGGGCAGCATTGGAGACTTTAGGATGAGTATCCTTAACAAAGTGGGTGAATGATAGCTCCTGGGCAGACTGCAGAAATTCAGGAATTTCACCCCTCTAAAATGTTTCCTCTGCCATCAAAGAAAAAGTGTTTAGTTCTCTTTAACTATCTACTTCCCAATTCTTCATTTTAAAAATTATATATGGTAAAAATAATAATAAAGAGAAATCATATCATATGTGATTGGCAAGGGGTCAAATGTCTTCTCTAATTTCTAAACCTTTAGGATAAAGGAAAACTGTGTAATCAAGCTGGGGAAGTGGAATTTATAAAAACATTGCCTTTGCAAGTATAAAAACCTGACTTTTATCATCCAGAACCTGGGTAAAGTTTGGTTATGTAACACATATCTGTAATTCCAATTCTTTACCAAGAAATTGGAGAAAGGAATGGAGAAGCCCAATAGTTCATGGGACAGCTAAGTTGCTGTACACAGCAGCAAACATTAAAAAGAGTGTCTCAAAAAATATAAATGTAAGAAATGACATCTGAAGTTGTGATCTACACTACTATGTCATGTACACACACAGACTTTCATATGTGAGTGTTTGTAAATACATACACACTCACATATATGCATATATATCATAAACACAGATACATATACATAAACATATACCTACACATACATATATACATAATAAATTTATTCACTTTCCATCCTTGTTCCTAACCCCTTCTCATCACTCTTTTCCACAATCCTTTCCTCCATCTCCAGTTCCCTTCTCCTCTGACAGGGTAGAAGCCCATAATATATATCTCCCCACTTCAAGTATCTGCAGGCCTCGGAGCATCTTTTCCCACTAAAACCAGACAAGGTAGCCCAACTCAAAGAGCATATCCCATAAACATGCAACAGTAAAGCTGTGACTGAGGGGCTATCCAGAAACTGAACTTCTCACCCTACCCTGCATCTGGTTAGTCCTTTGCATTTCATCAACAGATTGTGGGTGGAGGTTGTATGAAATCCTCACTGCCCCATAGTAGGTTTTTAGGTGATTGCTGTGTGTTACTCTGTTCTCTCCTGCCAGATGGGTGACACACCCTTTCATAACAAAATGACAAACAGTCATGATGAAATTTCTTGGGAAACTAGGAAGAAAATGTAAGCTAATGGGATGGAATAGGAGGGTAAATCTGGAGATGGCTATACAACAATTGTATCATTCTCCAAGGGACTATACTGATCTATAAGAGTGTTGTCCTAAATACAGTTTTGAAGAGTAGGAGCTTGAGACAAGAATTCTCAGACTGAGGAATGAGGAAGTACTTCAGTAAATTGCCTCCTTTACAAAAACAAGGATGAAATTTTTTTTCATCCCCAGTCCAGGTTTCAACCAGCATGGTTAAGAGTGATGGTTCCTCCTAATTTTTTTTTTTAATTTGATTTTCATTGAACATGAAAACCATATCAAAGGCAGTGAGATGGTTAGTGGGTAAACACATCTGCTGTCAAGTTTGAAGACCTTAGTTCAACCCTATGACCCACATGTCAGAATAGAACTGGCTGGTGCAAATTTTACTAGGACTTATATTCACAACATGTAGCAAAAGCATACAAACACAAAAATAAAAATAACTATGACAAATATGATGGAGTTTATTTTAAAACTTCTTTGCATACTTGGACATATGATCCCAGTAAAAAATTAATCTTGACCCCCAGTCATATCAATGTATTAATTTAACAGTTTGAACAACCCTAGACAGATATGAATCAGGTGATACGATGTGTAATATGTACTGTCTACTTGGCAGAATTTAGAATCACCTTGAACACTGCTCATTTATCTATATGAGGGAGTTTTAGTATTAGGGTAATTAAAGTGCAAAAACCTACCTTAAATGTGGGGATATGACTACATGGGTTAGAGATCTATACTAGATAAAAAGGAGAAACCGAACTCAACATGGTATCATCATTCTCTTCTTCCTGAACTTAGGAACAATGGCAGCTACTGGATCATATCCAAGAGCCATCCTTTCCATGATGCAATGGACTGTATCTTCTAGGAACTGTAAGAACCTTCTTTAATATATTCTTGCACATCATCTTTTTATAGCATCAAGACAAAAAACTAAGATGAAGAGGGGGGTGATGTGAGAGGGAAATTGAGATAAATATCCCATGCTTTGATCTCCTATCCCATGATTCATGGTATGGTCCACTTACTCAGGACCCCAAGAATGTGTCTGTTGAGTATGTAAATAAAGTGTTGCTTAATGTATTCATCCTTCTGGTATCAATCTTTAAAGTAACATGTAGACACGCTGGATTCTCTCACTATTGTTCTCTGTAAATCATTGGGTGTATACTAGTACAAACACAATTCTGCTGTATCAAAGTTTTGTTAAAAAGTTAGCCTTCACTGAGTGACAGGCATGGCAGCAAGAGAATGAGGGCCCTTGCCATATGATGTTCATAGCCAACCAACAAAGAGATATGAATTTGGTACTTATCTTACCTTTTTCTCTTCCTGGATGTCTGGTACTCAAACCCATGGTACAGTGGCAATCACATTTAGGGTAAGTCTTTCTCTCTTAAACTGACCTAATATATAAAGTACCTCCAGATGCCCACTGATTTGTCTCCAGAGTGATTGAGATGCTATCACATTGACAATCAGTATTATGCTGACTAGAATTCAAGAATGTATACATGACTGAAAAACTAATCTGTGTTCTTGGAGGGAGCAAATCCAGCTCACTTAGGCAGAAATAAATTGGTATTAATTGGCTGACTCTCCAAATCAATGATGGTTTGAAATAAATTGTTACTAGTTTAGAGGGAAAGATGCAGTATTTTGGGACCAGAGTCTTGAGCTCTATCCACAAGAACACTATTTAATCTGAAAGGCAGCTCATTTTGTACATGACCATCAGCAGATTACATCTGATCTCTTTGAGTTTAGCAAAGATAACCTAGAGATAAAACAGAGCACTCATATACACATGCACACACACACATAATGACAGTACTAATAAGTTAAATTTAAAACGTACTTCTCTGTTTCTTCAATGTGAGATGTTAATGAATTATATGTACAATATATGTAGAATAAAGCTAAGTAAGTTTATTTGGCAAAGTGTTTGTCTTGTAAGCATCAGAAACCAAATTAAATCCTTCAGAACTCCTATAAAAACAGGAGGCCTGGGCATGGTGGTGCATAATTTAGTCCAATCACTGGAGGTAGAGAGTTGCAGATCATAGTGCTTAATGGCCAGTCAGCTTAACCTAGTTATTTGGTTCTGCACCAGTGAAAGGCAAAGTAGGTAATACCTAAGGAAAGACACCCAATGTTAGACTCTGGCTTCTGCATGGGCAAGCACACATATAACTGCAGATACTGAATCCAAAGACAGAGACAGAAACAAGGCTAGAGAAGAACTTTAAATCAAGTTGGCTATTGCTATCTAAGATCCACAGATTCCCCAGAAGAAAACACTAAAGTTCTGATAGATATTTCAGGCAACCACAGTAGAGATCATCTGGGAGGTAGAAATATACAGTGTTAGCTAGATAAGTACATCATCAATTCTTACTATCCAACAATACGCATACCATCCCTGGGTGCCTTTTCTCTAGAGTGTAGGGAGCCTTGGCATTTCTCTCAAGCAAAGAAGCTCAGATTTGCCTCTGGGTCTCAGATGGGTACAGATGTGCTGGTACCTAGAAATGCTCAATGTATCTCACATTTCATTTTGCTTATAATAGGAGGTATGGAAATTTTATAAGATGTTCTGTTTTAACAATTGTGAAATATTAAACATTAATATATTATTAAACCCAACTTCAAATTATTGAAAATGTTCTTGATTTTTACCAATGACTTTTTATTTAAGGACTAATCCTCCTATAGGGTTGTCCTTTTATATTTGCCCACCTAACTTCCTCTGTTGGGATGTCAGCTATGAATAAACTCATGAAGGGGCAGTTCTATGTAGGGCACTAATTTACCCATTTGGAGATGAGTATTAGCCAGATATCAAGCCTGTCTGATTCATGAAATAAGAGATCTGAGAAAAATTGGTCACAAACTGAAAAAAACTTAAACTGGGTGAAATGTCCACCAAAGTGACCTTGTCTCTTGATGTGAGATCCTGCTGGATCTGGTCTGTGACCATGCAAGCCAGCTGATGGCCAGAAATATATGTCTGAGGAATTTTAGAGTCACTGAGGTGGGTCAGTTTTAATGGAATCTGAGGTGAAGCCTGAGAGGATGTCCAATAGGAAGAGAAGACCATCTCACCAGAACTTTGGATCCAAAGAAGATACCTGCTTTCTAAAGATCCTCCTGAATCACAGCTTCCCCTCAGGATACCCACACTGTGTCAGTTTGGGTGATCTCACCCTCCTACCATATATATATCCAGATAAGAGATTCTTATCTAAGATGTCCTACAAAGTCAACAGGACATTACATAGATTTATTTGGAATTCCTACACAGCTCAGGATATCAGCACAAATGGCTAAAATTATTATAGCAATAAGCGTAGCTAATATAGTTACCATGGATGTCATCCTTTTGCACTGTTCCTTCCTTTCTATGGGTCCCCATGAGGGGGGAAGCTCAGGTACTTTTGAATGTGATAGTTTAGATATCCTTAGTGATATAGAAGCAGTCTTAAGGAGTTGAGTCAGGAATCAAGAATAGAGCATGTAAGTAATGATCCCAGGAAGGACTTGTGAGCTCAGCCACCCATGAGCCTCTCTGTACCAGTTCATCCTGCCTATATGCCCATCCACACCAACATAGAGTGATAGTCTCTCACACATCAAAAATATGCTTCTTCTTGAGACACTAGGAATCCATTAATTAGAAGACTCATTATTTTGTAGCTTACTGTGATGGAAAATATGATTTCTACTTTTCAGAGTCTAAACTAAGTCAATGGTTCCTCTGACAAACATAGTGCTCTTATGTGTAATACACTTGGATAGTACAGCTTTCGTTACTGCCGTCCAAGATTCTGAGAGAATCTGTCATAGACTTGAACTCAGCAAATAGGCTAGACAGGATGACCAGAGAGCCACATGGACTGATCTCTCTCTCTGCCAACCAGCTTTCTGTTAAATGTCGCTCTTGCCCCGAGACAAGAGAGATCAGAGAGAAGGAGAGAGAGATGATGAGAGAGAGAGAGAGAGAGAGAGAGAGAGAGAGAGAGAGAGAGAGAGAGAGAGAGAGAAAGAAAGAGAGAGAAAGAGAGAGAGAGAGCTTTCAGTGTCATTTTCAAGCCAACCATATTTACATACTTAAAAGTTCAGGATTATATCACATCTGACAAAGCTGACACAGAAATGGATGACTCTTTCAAAGCTGACCCTGAAATGGATGGCTCTTCCAAAAACCACAACATAAAACTTGGGTCACCCTGTGTCCCTTGGTCTGACACACAGGGAGGGCAGGACTATGGAAGGAAAGTGCAAAGACCAGATTTTCCTCTTCAAATGCACAGAGAGCCAAACGTGCAGGAAAATTTATCAATTTTGAAAATCATGTCAAACACTATAGTATTCATAGAGATATCTGTGTCTCCTAATGTCAAGAGGTGGTTCTCTGTGCCTTGTATGTTCCTCTTCTCTAAGCAAGATGACTCAGCTTACCATCTGCAACTACTAGTAGTAAACAGGACTTTCTATTCAGTTTTTTTTTTTTTTTTTTTTTTTTTGTGATTCCTCTTGACTGTCTGTAAGAATTCAGGAAATCATCCTTCTTCTCTAAAGAGTAGAAGTTAATAGATCTCACATTCAATAGCTCTCACATCATAAAGTTCTGGCTAGTTAAAAGCTAAAAAGCAATCATAGAATATTAAGTGAAGACTCTTCACTCAGATTCGCAATTGTCCCCAAATGTTGCACACTCTCTTGGATCTGCGGATCTGTGGGTTAGAGTGGCTGACTGGACTGAGCTTCACATTCAGTAACCAGAGCACCCACACCCCATGATATTTCATTCCAAAAGCACCAGTCTGGCTGGTTTCTTCCTCTCAATGCCCTTGACATTAAGCCTTCAGGGGCGGTCATTATATTCTGCATTTTTTTCTGGTCTCTGTACAGAGGGAATTCTTGCTTCTTGATGTCAAAGTTTGCTTAAACTTGAATCAAATATCCACTGTCTATGATAGCTAAACTTAATTGTCAACGTGATAAGATTTAGCATTTCCTAGGAGACAAATCTCTGGGCATGTCAGGGAGGGAGCTTCTAGTTTATGTTAATTGAATTGGTAGCCATAAGTGTAGATATCTTGATCTCATAGGCTGAGATTATGGAATGAATTTAAAGCACCAAGATGAGCACCTCTTTTCACCTTACTCTACTTTCTACCCATGGATGCAACATGACCAGATTATCCATGCTGTATTTGCTATGCAACTCCACTATGATGGAATGTAATATGGGAATGTGAGGCAAGGTAAGCTGCTTTCATCCCATAATTGTTATAGTATGGAGAATTATAATAAAGATAACAAGTTTTTCAGCATTCTGCTCCATGTTGAGGGATGATTTTTTTTTTCATAATTTCAACAACTAATGTTTTTTTGCTAAGACTGCTTATCCAAAGTCTCAACCATCCTGGCTTTAAAGTCTGCTCTGTACATTATCATTTAATCCAACATGTGGACTTTTCTGACCTGGGAATGTGCCTCAGCTCTAGGTCCTTCAAATTGATCCCACTATCTCATATTGAGAACCTCCTGCTTATCCTTCATAGAAGATTTTCACAGAGCCTATCCAATTATTTTCCCAAAGCTTAATGCCTGAGATGCTCTAGACAAAGTATTGTGTGCTTCCCATTCTAAGTTCCCTGGGAAAAGAAAGTACTTTGGTTACATGTTATAGGCTGCTGTGGAACCCTCCAGGAATGCACAAGGTGGCATGCCATTTAACTTTAGACACATCCAGTAGCTCAAACCTCCAAATTTTGTTTACATCCCAAATGATTTCCCCTTTCCTGGTTGCCCCTTCCCCATATGTCCCATAAGCCCTCTTCTCTCCACCCATTCTTCAATCACCTCCCTCCATTTTCTCTGTCCTGGTACTCCCCTACAATGCTAGATCAAGCCTTTCCAGGATCAGGGCCCTCCCTCTCCTTACTTCTTAATGGGAGTCATTTATATGCTAATTTTTTCTTGGGTATTCAGAGCTTCTGGGATAATTAATATCCACTTATCAGTGATCTTAGCCATTCTGACTGGTGTGAGGTAAAATCTCAGGGATAATTTGATTTCCATTTCCCTAATGACTAATGATGTTGAGGGGCTAGAAAAGGGGAAATCATTTGAAATGTAAATAAATTATATCGAATAAAAAAAAATTAAAAAAAATAAAAAAATAAATAAAGGTGCTTCTTGGCCATCTGAATTTCTTCAGGTGAAAATTCTTTGTTTAACTCTGTACCCCATTTTTTAATAGGATTATTTGGTTCCCTGGGATCTAACTTCTTGAGTTCTTTGTATATATTGGATATTAGTTCTCTATCAGATGTAGGGTTAGTGAAAATCATTTCCCAATTTGTTGGTTGCCATTTTGTCCTTTTGACAGTGTCCTTTGCCTTACAGAAACTTTTTAATTTTATAAGGTCCCATTTGTCAATTCTTGATCTTAGAGCATAAGCTATTGGTGTTCTGTTCAGGAACTTCACCCTGTGTCTATGTCCTCAAAGATTTTCCCCAGTTTCTTTTCTATTAGTTTCTGTGCATCTGGATTTATGTGGAGGTCCTTGATCCACTTAGAGTGGAGCTTAGTACAAGGAGATAAGAATGGCTCAATTAGCATTCTGTATGCTTACCTCCAGTTGAACAAACATCATTTGATGAAAAGGCTATCATTTTTCCACTGGATGTTTTCAGCTTATTTGTCAAAGATCAAGTGACTATAGGTTTGTGGATTCATTTCTGGGTCTTCAATTCTATTCCATTGGTTCACTTGACTGTCATTGTGCCAATACCATGCAGTTATTAACACTATTGTTCTGTAGTATTGCTTGAGGTCTGGGATACTGATTCCCCCAGAAGTTATTGTTGAGAATAGTTTTATCTATCCCAGGTTTTTTTTTTTTTTTTTTTTTTTTGGTTATACCAGATGAATATGAGAATTGCTTTTTCTAACTCTATGAAGAACTGAGTTGGGATTTTGATGGGGATTGTGTTGAATATGTATATTGCTTTTAGCAAGATGCCCATTTTAACTATATTAATCCTGCCAATCAACGAGCATGGAAGATTTTCCCACTTTTTGAGGTCTTTTAAGATTTCCTTCTTCAGAGACCTGAAGTTCTTCTCATACAGATCTTTTATTTGTTTGGTTAGAGTCACATCAAGATACTTTATATTGTTTGTGGCTATTGTGAAGGGTATCATTTCCCTAACTTCTTTCTTAGTCTGCTTATCCTTTGAGTATAGGAAGGCAAGTGATTTACTTAAGTTGATTTTATAACCAGCTACTTTGCTGAAGTTGTTTATCAGCTGTAAGAGGTCTGTAGTGGAGTTTTTGGTCACTTATGGATACTATCAGATCATGTGCAAATAGTGATAAATTGACTTCTTCCTTTCCAATATGTATCACTTTGACCTCCTTATGTTGGCTAATAGCTCTAGCTAGAACTTCAAGTACTATATTGAAAAGAAATGGAGAGAGAGGACAGCCTTCTCTAGTCCCTGATTTTAGTAGGATTGCTTCAAGTTTCTCTTCATTTAGTTTGATGTTGGCTACCAGTTTGCTGTGTATTGCTGTAACTATGTTTAGGTATGGGCTTGAATTTCTGTTCTTTCTGAGACTTTTAGCATGGAAGGATTCTGAATTTTGTCAAATGCTTTTTCAGCATCTAATGAAATGATCGTGCTGGTTTTTTTTTTGTTGTTGTTGGTTTTTTTTTTTTGTTTTGTTTTTGTTTTTGTTTTTTTTTTTGAGTTTCTTTATGTAGTATATTGCATTGATGGGATTCCTTATATTGAACCATCCCTGCATCCCTGGGATGAAGCCTACTTGATCATGGTGATTGATCATTTTGATGTGTTCTTGGATTCAGTTGGCAAGAATTTTAATTAGTATTTTTGCAGCAATATTCATAAGGGAAATTGGCCTGAGGTATCTTTCTTTGTTGGATCTTTGTGTGGTTTTGGTATCAGACTAATTGTGGCTTTGTACAACAAGTTGGGTAGTATTCCTTCTGCTTCTATTTTGTGAAATAGCTTGAAGAGTATTGGTGTTAGGTCTTCTTTGAAGGTCTGATATAATTCTGCACTGAAACCATCTAGTTCCATGCTTTTTTGGTAGGGAGACTTTCTTTGAACCCTTTTATTTCTTTAGGGGTTATGGGACTGTTTATTTGATCTATTTGATCCTGATTTAATTTTGGTGTTTGATATCTGTCTAGGAAACTGTCCATTTCCTTCAGATTCTCCAGTTGTGTTGAGAATAGGCTTTTGAAGTAGGATCTGATGATTTTTTTTTTTTAATTTCCTCAGTTTGTGTTGTTATGTCTCCCTTTTCACTTCTAATTTTGCTAATCTGGATATTGTCTCTGTGCCCTTTGGTTAGTCTGGCTAAGGGTTTATCTATCTTGTTGATTTTCTCAAAGAAGTAGCTTCTGGTTTGTTGATTCTTTGTATGGTTTGCTTTGTTTCTACTTGATTGATTTCAGCATTGAGCTTGATGATTTCCTGTCTACTAATCCTCCTGGGTGAGTTAGATTCTTTTTGTTCCAGAGCTTTTAGGTGTGCCTTTAAGCTGCTAGTGCATGCTCTCTCCATTTTCTTTTTGGAGGCATTCAGGGCTATGAGTTTTCCTCTTTTTTTTTTTGGATGAGCTATTGAATTCATTTTTTTTATTCGATATAATTTTTATTTACATTTCAAATGATTTCCCCTTTTCTAGCCCCCCACTCCCCGAAAGTCCCATAAGCCCCTTTCTCTTCCCCTGTCCTCCCACCCACCCCTTCCCACTTCCCCGTTCTGGTTTTGCCGAATACTGCTTCACTGGGTCTTTCCAGAACAAGGGGCCACTCCTCCTTTCTTCTTGTACCTCATTAGATGTGTGGATTATGTTTTGGGTATTCCAGTTTTCTAGGTTAATATCTACTTATTAGTGAGTGCATACCATGATTCACCTTTTTGTCTGGGTTATCTCATTTAGTATGATATTCTCTAGCTCCATCCATTTGCCTAAGAATTTCATGAATTCATTGTTTCTAATGGGTGAATAGTACTCCATTGTGTAGATATACGACATTTTTTGCATCCACTCTTCTGTTGAGGGATACCTGGGTTCTTTCCAGCATCTAGCAATTATAAATAGGGCTGCTATGAACATAATAGAGCATGTATCCTTATTACATGGTGGGGAATCCTCTGGATATATGCCCAGGAGTGGTATAGCAGGATCTTCTGGAAGTGAGGTGCCCAGTTTTCTGAAGAACTGCCAGACTGATTTCCAGAGTGGTTGTACCAATTTGCAACTCAACCAGCAGTGGAGGAGTGTTCCTCTTTCTCCACACCCTCTTTGAGTTTTCCTCTTAGCACTACTTTCATTGTGTCCCATAGATTTGGGTATGTTGGTCTTCATTTTCATTAAATTCTAAAAAGTCTTTGATTTTGTTCTTTATTTCTTCTTTGACCAAGGTATCATTGAGTAGAGTATTGTTCAGTTTCCATGTGTTTATGGGTTTTCTGTTGTTTTTGTTGCTATTGAAGACCACTTTTACTCCATTGTGATCTGATAGGCGGTATGGGGTTAGTTCGATCTTCTTATATTAGTTGAGGTCTGTCTTGTGACCAATTATATGATTGATTTTGGAGAAGGTACCAAGAGGTGCTGAGAAAAAGATATATTCTTTTGCTTTAGGATGACATGTTCTCTATACATCTGTTAAGTCTAATTGGTCCAAAGCTTCCAAAATTTCACTGTGTCCCTGTTTAGTTTCTGTTTTCCTGATCAGTCCATTGAGGAGAGTGGAGTGTTGAAGTCATCCACAATTATTGTGTTAGGTGCAATGTTTTCTTTGAGCATTAGTAAAGTATGTTTTATGAATGAGGGTGCCTTTGCATTTGGAGCATAGATGTTCAGGATTGAGAGTTCTTATTGGTGTGTTTTTCCTTTGACCAGCAAGAAATGTCCCTCAGTGTCTCTCTTGACTTTAGGTTGAAAGTCAATTTTATCTGATATTAGAGTGGCTATTCTGGCTTGTTTCCTGAGACAATTTTCTTGTAAACTTGTCTTCTAAGCTTTTACTTTAAGTTAGTGTTTCCTGTATGCAGCAAAATGTAGGGTCCTGTTTATGTATCCAGTCTGTTAGTCTATGTCTTTTTATTGGGTAATTCAGTCCATTGATGTTAAGAGATATTAGGGAATAGTGATTACTACTTCCTGTCATTTTTGATATTATTTTTTATATTTGATTGGTTATCTTCTTTTGGGTTTGATGAAAGTAGGGTACTATTTTGAATTTTCCAGGGTGAAGTTTCCCTCCTTGTATTGGTGTTTTCCTTCTATTATCCTCTGTAGTGCTGGTTTGTGGAAATATATTGGGTAATCTTGGTTTTGTCATAGAATATCTTGGTTTCTCCTTCTATGGCGATTGAGTGTTTTGCTGGGTATAATAGTTTTGGCTTGCATTTGTGTTCTCTTAGAGTCTGCATGAGATCTTCCCATGATCTTCTGGCTTTCATAGTCTCTGGTGAGAAGTCTGGTTTGATTCTGATAGGTCTTCCTTTATGTGTTACTTGGCCTTTTTCTCTTACTGCCTTTAATATTCTTTCTTTGTTTAGTACATTTAAGGTTTTGATTATTCTGTGACAGGAGGTATTTCTGTTCTGGTCCAGTCTGTTTGGAGTTCTTTCTATAGGCTTCTTGTCTATTCATGGGTATCTCTCCCTTTAGGTTAGGGAAGTTTTCTTCCAAAATTTTGTTGAAGATATTTGCTGGCTCTTTAAGTTGTAAATCTTCACTCTCATCTATGCTTATAATCCTTCTCATTATGTCCTGAATTTCCTGGTGTTTTGGGTTACAAGCTTTTTACATTTTTCATTATCTTTGGCTGTTGAATCCATGGTTTCTATGGTATCTTCGGCATCTGAGATTCTTTCTTCCATTTCTTGTATTCTATTGTTGATATTTGCATCTATGGCCCCTGATTTCTTCCAAGGTTTTCTATCTCCAAAGTTGTCTCCCTTTGGGATGTCTTAGTTGTTTTCACTTCTGTTTTTAGATCCTGGATGGTTTGCTCAGTTCATTCACTTGCTTGTTTGTTCTTTCCTGTAATTCTTTAAGAGATTTTTGTGTTTCCTCCTTCATGACCTCTGCCTGTTGACACAAGTTCTCCTGTATTTCTTTAAGTGATTTTTGCTTTTCTTCCGTATTCACTTCTATCTTCTGACTCATATTCTCCTGGATTTGTTCAAATGATTTTTCTGTTTCCCTTGTAAGGGCTTCTAACTTTTGATCCATTTTCTCCTGTATTTCTTTAAGACATTTATTTATGTCCTTCTTTTGTTCCTCTAACAACATCATGACCAGTGACTTTAAATCCAAATCTTGTATTTCTGGTGTGTTGGGGTATCCCGGACTTGCTGTTGTTGGAGAACATGGTTTAGATGCTATCATATTGTCTTGATTTCTGTTGGTAATTTTCCTACATTTTCCTTTTGCCATCTAGTTTTCTCTGGTGTTAGTTTGTCCTGTTGTCACTGGCTGGTGCTTGAACCTCCTGTGAACCTGTAAGGCTATTTCCACACCACTGGATAACTGGGTTTCTCCTGGCACCGATTGCTGATATGCTGCCCCTTTCTTGTGTACTATTGGAGCCCTGGTGTGTCCTGCCCCAATCAATGTTATAATTGGGTTGTCTCTGTGGCATGGAGATGGTGTTGTCCGTCTGCTCTGTCAGGGAGTGAAGATGGCAGTGGAGATCCCTCAGGGCACTGGACCAACACCTGGCTGGCACACAGACAAACCGCTGCTCTGCCCAGGTCCTGGAAGTAGGCAGCAGCCAGCAGCTCAGCAGTCTGCCTCCCCAGAATTCCTAGACTTGGGATATCTCAGTATCTGGGGTCACCTGTCCTGTCTGATGGGGGGTCTAAGATGACAGCTGCCAACTACTCTGTTTGGCACAGGACCTGTGTCTGGTTGGCACACAGATGAACCACTGCTCTGTACAGGTGCGGGGCACACACAGCAGCCCCACAGCTCAGTGGTCTGCATCCCCAGAAGTCTTAGATTCAGGATATCTCAGTACCTGGGGTTGCCTGTCCCATCCTACTGGAAGCTAGGATCTCTATCTCTCATAAAGAGGACAAAAGTTTGTTTCCCAGGCTTAATGATAGTTGATTAACAACTACATCTTGCAACTCTAGTTCCAGGGAATAAGATTCTTTCTTCTGGCCTCTGTGGATAACTACACACACAAACACACACACAAACACACACACACACACACACACACACACACACACACACACACACACACGCAGACAAACACACACAATTCACTGAAGACTTATACCCCAGACTAAAATAGTATGCAAACACTAAGAATGTTTTATTTTGCAGAAGTCCAACATGCTGGGTTCTCTTATTACCAGAATATAGAGACATACAAGGGAACTTGCTGGCCTGATTTAAAACACATTTAGGGAAGTCCAGGGTAGATGACCTCTATGTTAATCTGTTGGGCCCATCTCTATAGAGATTACATTACTGGGGTACAGGGAATGGAAATTTTCTACTTCTACTTGAGATTCTTTCCCCAAATGTTATTTTCTCTTGCCTTTGTCACTATCTCTTCAACGTAAATTTTGTGAGTGTTCATATATGTATGTATGTATATATGTATGTATGTATGTATGTATGTATGTATGTACATGAATGTGTAGGTATGTGGGACAGACATTAACTTCAGGTTTCATTTTTCAGGCATCATTCACCTTGTTTGGAGAATAGAGCCTCTCATTGGACTGGAATTTACCAAGCTAGCTCTGGGCTAGGCTGGTTATCCAGTGAGACACAGGGATTCACCTATCTCTGCTTTATCAGTACTGTGATTAGAAGCACACATCATCATGCTTGGCACTTTATGTGATTTCTAGGATTTGGACTTGGGTTCCTGCACTGTGTTGCTAGAAATTTATAGACTAAGCTTTCTTTAGACCCACGGGGTATTTTTTGCTATTTATTCTTTCATCTATGCCCCTCATAACAGTGCAACCTGGGCTATGGCAAATACCCAAGGGAATTGATTAGAAGCATAAACCTAACAAAAGTGGCCTAGAATTTCTGGACAACTGATCCACAGGAATCTAAAGAGCTTTATTGATTGTCTCAGAGTAAGTGATGCTGTCTGTCCCTACCTTCACAGGAATGGATACACTTGAAAAAAATGAGTAAAAATAAGATCAAAAACATATATGTATATGTGTATGTGTATGTATATATGTATATATACACACACACACACATACACACACACAAACAAATTGCTCTTGCAATCTGTACCTTCCTCTTCAGAAAGCTAGTTCTACTGCCTTATTTATTTTTTGTTGGGTCCCAGCTTCCCATTACCTTTAGTCTATTTCAAGGAATGTTCAGAATTTATGTGATTTTGTAGAGTATGGCAGAGTTGATGCTGGATGCCTTGTCTAGGACTCTTCACTATATATTCAGAAATATTGCTTTCATTGAATCCAGAGTTCATTGATCTAGATATTAAAAGAGGAAGGTGCAAATTTTAAGAGCAGAAATATTTTGCAGTCATCATACTATACTTGTCCACAAGAAGTTCCTTAATAAGATACTCAGCGTAGAAGCTGTGGGCTCTAGCAAATTAGCCAAAAGTCATTTCTAAGAAAGTTAATTCTCCAAAACACAGATTGTTGAATGACTAATACACCAAATAACCAACACAACCAAAAATCCCATGTAAGTCTCTTACAACTAGTTCCAGCAGTGGAGAAATTTGAAAATAAAGATGAAGAAAAGAAAATTAGTTTAATGATAGAGCTACATTAATGGCTAATTTATTTATATGTGGGAGTAAACATTTGTGTGCAGATGATAAGAAAACTTGTGAGTGTCAGTTTCTCCTCTTTCCATATAAATCTTGGGTGAGTTATAAAATTAGATTGTCACCTCCACAGTCTGAGCCATCTCACAAGTTCTTCAACTAATATTTTCATATCAACTCACTCTTACAGCAACTGGCCATAATAGGGAAAAAAAAACAGGAACTAGTATTAAACATTTTGGCAGAGCAAAAGATATTATCATGGGAATTAAGATACATACATAATATATGGTCATCCTTCAGCTGCAGAAAGACCGCAACAGGTCTACGAGTTCCATGTGGGGTTTATTGAGGGAGAGGAGGGCAAAGGTGGCAGTGAAAAGAGAAGGGGAAAGGGAAGGGAGAGAGAGAGAGAGAGAGAGAGGGAGAGAGAGAGAGAGAGAGAGAGAGAGAGAGAGAGAGAGAGAGAGAGAGAGAGAGAGAGAGAGAGATGGGGACAGCTGATGGTGAAAAGGAAATTAGTATATTGTATCTCTGAAGCTGCTTTTTGCTGTCTAGGGGCATCATCAATTTTGGGGTGTAGCTGACTTTCACCTTCAGGGTCCACTTGGTAAACATTCACATCAGGTTCCTATGGGTACAGCAGCTCTTCTAAGGATAGTGGATGGTAATCCTGTAAAAGGAACTGTTTAATAGCTTGCTTAGAATTGAACAAAACCATCCAGGATCTAAAGATGGAGGTAGAAACAATAATGAAATCACAAAAGGGAAACAACTCTGGACACAGAAAACCTAGGAAAGAAGTCAGGAGTGATGGACCCAAGCATCAACAGCAGAATACAAGTGATAGAAGAGAGAATCTCAGATGCAGAAGATACCATAGAAAACATTGATATAACAGTCAAAGAAAATGCAAAATGGAAAAAGCCCCTGACCCAAAATATCCAGGAAGTCCAGGAAAAATTAGACCAAACCTAAGGATTATATGTATAGAAGTGAGTGAAGCTTTATAACTTAAAGGGACAGTAAATGTCTTTAAGTTATAAAGCTTCACTCACTTAAAGGGCCAGTTAATGTCTTTAATAAAATTATAGAAAAAAAAATTTTCCTTAGCCTAAAGAAAGAGATGCCCATGAGAATACAAGAAGCCTTCAGAACTCCAAATAGATTTGACCTTAAAAGAAATTCCACCCATCACATAATAATGAAAACACCAAGTGTATTAAGAATGAAAGAATATTAAAAGCTGTAAGGGAAAAAGATCAAGTAATATATAAAGGTAGACATATCAGAATTACACCGGACTTCTCAACAAAAACTATGACAGCCAGAAGAGCCTGGGAAGATGCCATGAAACCCTAAAGAACACAAACACCAACCCAGATTGCTATATCCAGCAAATTTCTCAATTACCATAGATGGAGAATCCAAGGTATTCCATGACAAAAACAAATTTACACAGTATCTTTTCACAAAACATGTCCTTCAAAGGATAATGAATGGGATTGTTTCCTTAGTGTAGTGGTTATCAAGTTCACCTCACCCAAAAGATAATGAATGAAAAAACACCAAAAAAAGTAGGGAAACTACGCACTAGAAAAAGCAAGAAAACATTCTTCTTTCAACAAATCGCAAAGAAGATAGCCACACAAACATAAAAATTACATCACAAATATCAGGAAGCAACAATCAATATTCCTTTATATCCCTTAATGTCAACGGACTCAATTCCCCAATAAAAAGACATAGACTAACAGACTGGATTCATAAACAAGACCCAATATTTTGCTGCATAGAGGAAATGTATCTCAGTGTCAAGGACAAACACTAACTCAGAGTAAAAGGCTACAAAATAGTTTTCCAAGTCAGTGGTCCCAGGAAACAAGCTGAAGTAGACATTGTAATATCTGATAAAATAGACGTCCAACAAAAAGTCATTCAAAAAGACACAGAAGGATATTTTATACTAACCAAAGGAATAATCTACTAGAAATAACTCTCAAATCAGAACATTTATGCTCCAAATACAAGGGTACCCTCATTCATAAAGGAAACTTTACTAAAGCTTAAAGCACACATTACACCCTATACAATAATAATTCAACACCCTACTCTCCTCAATGGACACATTGGGGAAATACAAAGTAAACAGAGACACATTGAAATTAATTGAAGTTTGAGACCAAATGGATTTAATAGATATCTATAGGACATTTCATCCTAAATCAAAATAAAATACTGTCTTCTCAGCACCTCATGGTAGCTTCTCCCAAACTGACCATGTAATTGGTCACAAAAGAGACCTCATCAGATATAAGAAGATCAAACTACTTCCATGCCTCCTATCCAATCACTATGGAGTAAGATTGGTATACAATAGCAACAAAACCAAAAGAAGGCCCACATGCACTTGGAAGCTGAACAATGCTCTACTCAATGATACCTTGGTTAGGAAGAAATAAGGAAAAAAATCAAAATCATTTTAGAATTTAATGAAAAATGAAGGCACAACATACCCAAATTTATGGGACACAATGAAAGCAATGCTAAGAGGAAAAGTCATAGCTCTGAGTGCCTCAAAAAAGAGACTGGAGAGTATAACTAGCAGCTTAATACCATACCATCAAGCATAAGAACAGAAAGAAGCTAATATACACAAGAGGAGTAGAAGGCAGGAAATCATCAAATTCAGAGCTGAAATAACCATGTGAAAACAAAAAGAACTATAGAACGAATCAACAAAACCAGGAGCTGGCTCTTTGAGAAAATTGGGAAGATAGATAAGCCCTTAGCCAGACTAACTAGAGGGCTCAGAGACAGTAGTATCCAAATTAACATAATCAGATATGAAAAAGGAGAAATAACAACAGAAACTGAGGAAATTAAAAAAATTATCAGATCCTATTACAAAAGTCTATACTCAAAACAACTGGAAAATCTGGATGAAATGTACAGTTTCCTCGACAGATACCAACTACCAAAGTTTAATCAGGAATCAGATAGACCATCAAAATGGATCCATAACCCCTAAAGAAATAGAAGTGGTCATAGACAGTCTCCCAACCAAACAACAACAACAAACAAACAAAAACAAACAAACAAAAAATACCACAGGACCAGATAGTTTTACTGCAGAATTCTATCAGACCTTCAAAGAAGACCTAACACCAATACTCTTCCAACTATTCCACAAAATATAAACAGAAGGAACACTATGCAACTTGTTCTGTGAAGCTACAACTGTGATACCAAAACCACACAAACATCCAACAAAGAAAGAGTACTTTAGACCAAATTTCCTCATGAATATCAATGCAAAAATACTCAATAAAATTCTTCCTAACCGAATCCAACAACACATCAAAACTATCATTTACCATGATCAAGTAGGATTCAACTCATGGATGCAGGAATGGTTCAATATAAAGAAATCCTGCAATGTCATCTACTACATAAACAAACTCAAAGAAAAAAAAAACTACATCGTCATTTCATTAGATGGTGAAAAAGTATTTGAAAAAATTCAGTGTCCTTTCATGTTAAAGGTCTTGGAAATAACATGGATTCATGGCTAATACTTAAACATAATAAAAGCAATATGCAGCAAACCAGTAGCCAACATCAAATTAAGTGGAGAGAAACTTGAAGCAATTCTACTAAAATCAGGGACTAGACTAGGCTACCGCTACCCTCTCTTTCCATATTTGTTCAATATAGTATGTGAAGCTCTAGCTAGAGCAAATAGACAGCAAAAAGAGGTCAAAGGAACACAAATTTGAAAGGAAGACGTCAAATTACCCCTATTTGCAGACAATATGATACTATACTTAAGTGACCCAAAAAACTTCACCAGAGAATTCCTACAGCTGATTAACAACTTCAGCAAAGTGACTGGATATAAAATTGACTCAAGCTAATCAGTAACCTTTATATACTCAAAGGATAAACAAGCTGAGAAAGAAACTAAGGAAATTACACCCTTCACAATAGCCACACACAATATAAAGTAAATTGGCATGACTCTAACCAAGTAAGTGAAAAATCTGTATGACAGCAACTTCAAGCCTTTGAAATAAGGAATCTAAGAAGACCTCAGAAGATCAAAAAATCTTCCATGCTCCTGGATTGGCAGGATTAATATAGTAAAAATGGCCATCTTGCCAAAATCAATATATAGATTCATTACAATCTCCATCAAAATCCCAACTCAATTCTTCATAGAATTAGAAAGAACAATTCTCAAATTCATCTGGAATAACAAAAAACCCAATATAGCTAAAACTATTCTCAATAGTAAAAGAACTTCTGTGGCAATCAATATCCCCAACCCCAAGCAGTACTACAGAGCAGTAGTGTTTAAGAACTGCTTGGTATTGGTACAGTGACAGGCAGGTAGATCAATGGAATAGAATTGAAGACCCAGAAACGAACCCACATGCCTACGGTCACTTGATCTTTGACAAAGGAGCTACAAGTATCCAGTGGAAAAAAAGTTAGCTTTTTCAACAAATAGTGCTGGTTCAACAGGAGGACAACATGCAGAAGAATGAAAATCGATGCATTCTTATCACCTTGTACTAAGCTCAAGTACAAGTGGATCAAACACCTCCACATAAAACCAGACACACTGAAACTAATAGAAAAGGAACTGGTGAGGAGCCTTGAGCACATGAGCACAGGAGAAATTTTCCTGAACAGAACACCTATAGCTTATACTTCTAAGATCAAGAATTGACAAATGGGACCTCATAAAATTACAATGTTCTATAAAGCAAAAGACACTGTCAATAGGACAAAGGGAAACCAACAAATTGGGAAAAGATCTTTACCAACCCTACATCTGACAGAGGACTGATATCCAAGATATACTCCAGAGAGTCAAATAACCCTATTAAAAATGGGATTCAGAGCTATACAAAAATTTTCACCTAAGGAATAACAAATGGCTGTGAAGCATCTAAAGAAATGTACAACATCATTAGTCATCAGGGAACTGCAAATCAAAACAACCCTGAGATTTCACCTGACACCAGTCAGAATGGCTAAGATCAAAAACTCAGGAGAAAACAGGTGCTGGAGAGGATATGGAGAATGAGGAACACCCCTCCACTACTGGTGGGATTGCAAGCTGGTACACCACTCTGGAAATCAGTCTGATAGTTCCTCAGAAAACTGGGGATGATACTACTGGAGGACCCCACTATACTACTACTGGACACATGATTCCCCAGCACATAAGGGCACATGCTCGACTATGTTCATAGCAGCCCTACTTATAATAGCCAGAAGCTGGAAAGAACCCAGTTGTCCCTCGATAGAGGAACGGATAGAGAAAATGTGGTATATTTACAATATGAAATACTACTCAGCGGTTAAAAACAATGAATTCATGCAATTCTTAGGCAAGTGGGTGGAAGTGGATAACATCATCCTGAATGAGGTGACCCAATCACAAAAGATCATACTTGATATAGAGTCACTGATATGGGGATATTAGTTCAGAACTTCAGAATACCCAAGAAACAATTCACATATCAAATTATGTCCAAGAAGAAGGAATGAGAGACCCCTGCTCCTTGAAATGCTCAGTGCAGCAGTGTAGAGGAATACCAGGACAGGGAATTGGGAAGGGGTTGATTGGGGAATAGTGGGAGAGAAGAGGGCTAATGGGACTTTTAGGGAGCGGGATCAAGGAAAGGGGAAATCATTTGAAATGTAAATAAAGAATGCATCAAATAAAAATATTTTAAAAATGTTTTCAATTGTTGTTAAAAGAATATAAAAAATATTATTGAGATTGGGAGTGAATAATAACATCAGGAGGATTGCTAGAAAAGACAATACATACCAGAGTATCCACTTCCATATAGGGTTTTCAAAAATCCCAGAAATGGAAGTTTCATGCTCCCCAAACTTCTGAATATCTTATTGTAGCTCCTGGGTTTTATTTTTCACTATTGTTAATTGGATAATGTAGAAACAGCATTCTTCTTGGAGAACCAGGCAAAACCCACCTTTGATAGCTAAAAGATTATCTAGCACCCAACAGTTCTGAAGTACCAGAGCAGCCAAAGAATCAATCTGTTTTTAGATAGTAAGCACATTTTCAGACATTTATTGAAAATTGTTTTGATACTGGAAATTTTATGTAAAAAAAATTGGTCATGGAAGTGATTATCCCTGCAATTTTAGAACCAGCACCTATGACAATTTCTGTAGTGACCTAGAGTGGATTGAGCTACCCTCTTAAGTTGGGCAACTACAACTGGAACTAGCAAAGGCTTGTATCCTTGGACTACTCCCAGTTCAGAGAAAAGGAGTTCCAATGTGCAAATTCCTGACCTAAGTGCCACAAATAATTGACATGTTCTGTACTGCAGGGCCTTGTGACATTGATGATATAACAAGAGTTGTAGTTCTATTGCAGACTAAGGAACTTAGCATTACTACTGAACATGGCCCAGAGGTCTTAAAATAGGTTCCCATGCAAGGAGAGGGATAAAGGTAAGGTATAGAGTCATGGCAATATCAGAGTCAGGGCAGTTGAGAAAAGGTGAGGTAAGTTTACTTGACAGTGCTACCAGAGAGGCTATACATGACAATTGTGAGTTAGTTGAAGTTGGCATGCATAGCCACCAATCTTAAAAGTGATCAGGCCTGATGATATTAAGGAGTTGATATGCCTAGGTCATGGTCTGAAGCAAAGAGTGAAATGACAAGTTAATTCCACTTATGAGGAGTGATGTCAGGGAGATAAGGACTTTAGAGGAATGTTTGATTATCTTCCCTACTCTTCTAATATCTAGATGTTGGGCATTTGAGACATATTTTCTCTGTATATGGATAGTACTTACTGAAGACTGGGGTTGATTTGTATGGTAGAGTTTACAAACAACTGCTGTCTCCTACCTGGAATCAAATGGGTCTTGTATACAAAATAAATAAATAAATAAATAAATAAATAAAATAAAAAGGCCTGCAATGTTGATAAAAGGGATGATTGGTCCATTTCTAGCATAAGTATCTGACAAGACCAATTTGGGGAGCTATCATATTTGTCTGGCCATTTTCTACAATAAAGTATAGAAATCATAGTATTTAGATGGCATAACATAAAGGGATGACAACATTTTGGATCGGTTCCTGACATCCAACTATGAAGCAGTTTCCTGACCCTATTTGCAAAGACTGTTATCTGTAGGGTTTTCTTGAACCTCAAATCACCAGATGTTAGTGCTATGCTAGATAGAAACAAACAGCAAAGGGAAGATGAGATACATATGTCTAATCCAGTGAGGTCAAGATCAGCCACCAAATTGGAGTCTCATTTTTTTGGGATTAGGGAAAAAGTAAGTTGTCTCAAAGTCCTCTGAAGATTAACAGAGCACAGTCCCTTTAAGGTTGATATGTATGGAAAAGAGTCATGTTTAGGTGGAGGGATGAAAGACTTGTGGTGGTCTAGGTGGATACAATGAGAGAGTCCATCAGGTTTAACAACTGTAGGGTCATGAGAATTACCTTTAAAGGACCATGCCATTTGGGAGAAAGGGTTGAGGTTTGATGATCTAAAGGGGATAGAAGGATTTGATCTCCAATGTTTACACTCAGTGGACAGGAGACAGCTTGTGGCTGTGGTAGGCAGTGGTCAGCAATGTTCCATAGGAAACAAAGGAGGTGGCAAAGTAATGTGGTGAGTAGATCGTCTGGGAGGGGAGAGCATTTACATGAAAGATGAGGAGTTATGACTGGACCTCAGTATATAAATTCAAAGGGTGAGATGAGGAGATGTTGGTTGGACAGAGCTCATAGCCTGAAAAGAACCAAGGGTAGGAGTTTTACCCAATCAAGCTGAAGTTTGGCAATACTTGTTTTTAAAGAGTAGTTAGTTCTTTCTACCTTACCTAAAGATTGAGAGTGATAGGGGATGTGAAAATGCTAGGGCATGTATTAGACTTAGAACTTGAGAAATTTGGGAAGTAAATTCAGGACCATAGTCTGACTGGTGGAAGGCTGGGATACCAAACCAGGGGATGATCTCTTGAAGGAGATCAGACACTGCCTGAGCACTTTTGTTAGTTGTGGGAAATGTCTCCACCCACCCCAAGAAGATGTTCACCAAGACCAGGAGGTATTTGGCATGTTTGAAAGAGGGCATGTAGGTAATGTCAAAATGCTAGTCGGTTCCAGAAAGAGAACCTCTAGTCTTATGGGTAGGAAAATGGGTGCTATGGTACCTTGAATTCGAGTTTGCCATCTGATGGATTTTGCAAGAAGCAGTGATACGTTTTAAGAAACTGAAGTTGTTCCTCCATCCACCCCTTCCCACTTCCCCATTCTGGCATTTCCCTATACTGCTGAACTGAGCCATTCCAGAACCAGGGGAGGGAAGAGGGCTTATGGGACTTTGGGGAGTGGGGAGCCAGGAAAGGGGAAATCATTTGAAATGTAAATAAAAAATATATTGAATAAAAAAAAAGAAGTCCTCAGGAGTAGGCTGTAGGTGGGTCTTGACAAAAGAAGACAATGCTTGGCTGTTAGGATAAAAGAGTTAGTGAATATAGGGCAGAGTTTGTTGAGTGTCAGGGGGTGAAAGTGGGGATGTAGGTTGCAGTATAAGGATATCCTGAGGGGGGGGTGAGATGAGTCCAGGACCCTAAGGGCCACAGCTCTAGCTACCTCATCTGCTAGGTTGTTTCACTTGGAGATAATAGAGTTATCCATCTGGTGGGATTTGCACTGGGGATATGTGGGGCCTTTAGCATGGCTATAATGTGGTTTACATTAGTTACTGATTCTCCTTTTGTGGTAAGTAACCTGCACTTTTGCCAGATAGAAGTGTGGGACAGGAGTATATGGAAAACATATTTGGAATCCCTGTATCAGTTGTAAGGCACTGGTAAGGGCTATCAGTTCGGTCTGTTAATTAGTTGTGTGTGGAGAAAGGGTCTGAGCCTCTACCACCTCAGTGCCTGACACTAAGGCATATCCAGATTTTCTAGTGCCTTCATATAGAAAGGAGCTTCCATTTTTATACCATGTCTAAATGGCTTTAGGCAATGTGCCTTCCTGTATGTGTAAAGGATAAGATAATAGTTCGTCTAAAATTTTAGTGCAGGGGTGAGAAAGAGTGGTTAGTATTGGGTTGAGGAATGAGATTGGAAATATTAAGAAGTGGGCATGATTGGAAGATGAGGGTGGAGTCTTCTATTAGCACTACCTGAAGAGAAAGAACCCTAGAGGGATGTAGAGTCTGTAAGCCTTTGTAAGTTAGGAGCTGTGACAGGTTATAAGAAGAGAGGACAGTTATAAGTGACCATATGGTTAGTTGTTTTGATTTTCAATTAAGGAGTTCAGTGGCTGCTAAGGTACAAACACAAGGTGCTCATCCCTGGAAGGTGAGATCTAGTTTTTTTGACAACTATGCTAAAGGTACAAAAGAGGGTCACAGTTGATGACCTAAGACTCCAAAGACAAATTGTTCCTTTTTAGTTATATGGAGGGAACAAGGACCTGTCATATCAGGGAGATGTAAGGCTGGGGCCATAAGGAGAGCCTGTTGGAGCCTCAGAAAGGGCTTAGTAACAGGTTTGTGAAGAAGGTCATGTGTGGGGCCTAATGCTTCTTTATATATGGGGTGAGAAAGGAGGGAAAAAGTGGGAACCCAGGAAATAAAAAAGCCAGCCATTCCTAGGAATGATAAAAACATCTCTACCTTTGTAGACAAACAGAGACGAAATCAGATTCTTTCTAAGTTAATAGCCTTGTGTGTTGAGGTAATTGTTAGTCCCAAATGGGTGACTTGTGGAGTATACAGTTGAACTTCAGAAGGTGAGATCCTATAGCCTCAACTGGAAAGAAAATTTAGAAGGGCAGAGGTGTCACCTTGGCTAATCTCTTGAGAATGTCTACAGAGAAGGACATCATCTATGTAGAGTACAATCTTAGATTGAGGGAGAGAAAAAAAAGAGTAAGTCAGAAGCCAGGGCCTGACCAAATATGTATGGGCTGTGTCATTCAATCCCTGAGGTAGAACAGTCTAGGTAAGTTGAGTAGAAGAGTGATCTATCCAGGTAAAGGCAAATATGTTTTGTGTCTAGGCATCAAGAGTGATAGAGGAAAAGGCATCCTTTAGATCACCTACTGAGAAATGTGAAGTTCTCAAGCGAATAATTGTAAGATATGTAAAAGGATACAACAGGATGGAGGAGGGCCACAGCAGAATTAATGTGCCTGAGGTATTGAACCAGATAATAAGTACTTTTAGGTTTCTTAATTGCTATTATAGAGGTGTTAAAGGGCGAAGAGGTGAGGCAAAGCATTTTTTCCTTGAGAGGTCCAAAATGAAAGGTTTATATCTCCTAAGAATCTGGAGAAAGAGAGGGTATTGAGTTTGGGTGATGTACCTGATAGAGTCCAGTAAGTAGATGACAACAGGACAATGATGTTTAACAAAAGAGGGCTTCTGGACCTCACAAACTTGGGGTCCACCTGAGAAACTGGCAAAGGAAACAAAATATTAGTGTTAGGATGTTGACTGAGCAGAAGGAGCAGAGGGACTGCTGGTGAACTTGAGTTTAGGTAAATGGGTGTAGGAAAGGAAATAGGGGCTCCCAACATAGCTAAAAGGATTTCTTCCCAATAAGGGGACAGGACATGTCAACACTACCAAAAAGGAGTGGGTTGGGGATAAACTCCTAAAAATGGAACTAAGTAGCAGAGTCTGTTGAGGATGATAAAGTTGTCTTTCTATCTTGATGATAAGAAAACACAAAGGTGAAGTGGTCTCCAAAACTCTGTGAGGACCAAGTAAGTGACCCCACTGTCCAAGAGGAGGTATATGGGCCACCTTCATACCATGATAGCTATCTAGGGTTACATGCTATTGATATGTGTGGTCAGGTAGAGAGAGCTCTGGCTCCTTCAATCATCTATAGCCAATCCTAGGAGGTCAGATGAAAGTTTGCCTGGGAGTGGTATTGTTCTGTTCTGTTTGACATTAAGACAGTCAACAGCTCAATGTACCTCCTGTTGGCATCTAGGACATAGCCTCCTTGGCTTACCTTGGTAGCAAAATCACTCACCCAGTGACCTTCTTGACTACATCTACTGCAGAGGCCTGGTAGTGTTTGGGCCTTAGAAGGCCAGGAGTCCTACAAAGTAGCTGGGCTGGTAGGACTGCTTATGTCAGCATGTGGCATTTTTATTTTCAGGTTTTCTCATCTCTCTCATGGTACATGTTGAAGGCCAGCATCTGGACTTCTGCCTGTGGAGTTAGGGACCTGTTTCCAACCATCTATATTTAGCTTTTATGGTGTGGTAGATCTGTGGAAAAAGTAGGTCATCAGAATTAGCTTACATTCTGGGTTTTCAGAGTCCAGGTTAGTGTATTGTAATAAAGCCTTTGTGAGGTATTTTAAAAATTGAGATGGGTTCTCCTGTTTGTCCTGGACTACCTTTTGGAGTTTTCAAAAATTATAGGCTTTAAAGCTGCCTTTCTTCAGCCAATCAGAAAGCATGCTATAAATCTATCTCTGACTGAGATACCACCTGGGGAATTGTAATTCCATAGAGTATCCTGGTCAGGCATTGCCTCAGATCTGATTAGTTATGTTCCATCTGTGGGTGAATTTTGCTTATCAGCATTTTTGCCTCTTCTCAAACTTGCTGGTGTTCATCATGAAGTAAATTATTAGTAAGAATCATATGTACATTATGGAAAGTCAAGCTATAATATCGAGTGATGTGCTGCAATTACTTAATAAAGCTGGAGGAGCTAAAGGTAGAGGAACCCAGTGTGGTTTCTATTTGAAAAATTTCACTCATTGAGAAATGAAAATGTACTCTGACCAGACTGTTAACTCTAGACACTTCCCTTAGAAAGACACCTGTGTCAGGTGTCTATGGAGGAGAATGAATTGGAGAATTGGCTGTGGCCTCAGAATTGTGATAGGAGGGATTGGTCAACAAACATACAGAGGGATTGGGGAGACCAGCAGCTCGAACAGAAGGAGGGGGAGAGGCCTGGAGAGATTGAGCTCAGCTCTAGCATATGTTGGTGAAAAGGAGAAACTGAGGTGGTAGTTTTGGTTTTTGGTAGAGTCAGTTTGCTAGCTCAGAAAAGGGTTATAGTGTCATCTAGTGGAGGTTGCATTGGTTTCCCGACTAAGAGAAGTTGGGTTGGGGAATAAGAGGAGCACATGGAGGGATGGGAGCAAAGACTGATGAATGCTTGGGTATATGAAATCTGTTTCCATTTACCTGACTACTGGCAGTATGTATGGTGATCTCCTAAAATGATCAGATCTGTAGTGCCATTAACTGTACATTTGGAATTTTTCTCTAAAGGTTATTGATCCCAGACCTTATTGCAGATGTGTAACAGTTTTGAGGGCCTCAAATAGGGTGTTAATTTCAAAGATTAGAGAATTTCCAGGAGACAACCCAATGGGGTGACTGGGGGTACAGTTGAAGACAATTTAGTACCCATTGGGAGATAGGTATGTTGCTGAACTATTTGTACATGAGTCCCAAGAAGAGTTCAGTAATGAGTCATGTTTCACCTGAAGAATCTCCAATGGCTGAGAAGCACCTTAAGAAATGTTCAACATCATTAATCAATAGGGAAATGCAAATCAAAATAACCCTTAGATTTCACCTCACACCAGTCAGAATGGCTTAGATTAAAAACTCAGGAGATAGTAGGTGTTGGTGAGGATGTGGAGAAGAGGAACACTTCTTCACTGCTGGTGGGATTGCAAGGTGGTACAACCACTCTGGAAATCACTCTGGTGGTTCCTCAGAAAACTGGGCATGACACTTCCAGAGGACCATGTTATACCACTCTTTGGCATAAACCCAGAGGATTCCCCAGCATGCTATAAGGACACATGCTCCACTATGTTCATAGCAGTTTTATTTATAATAGCCAGAAGCTGGAAACAACCCAGATGTCCCTCAGTGGAGGAATGGTTACAGAATATGTGGTATATTTACACAATGGAATACTACTCGGCAATTAAAAACAATGAATTCATGAAACTTATAGGCAAATGATTAGAACTGGAAAATATCATCCTAAGTGAGGTTACCCAATCACAAAAGAATACACATGGAATACAGTTACTGGTAAGTGGATATTAATTAGCCCAGAAGTTCTGAATTCTCAAGACACAAATAGCATATCAAATGGTTCTCAAGAAGAAGGAAAGAGAGGGCCTTGGTCCTGGAAAGGCTTGATCTTGCATTGTAGGGGAGTACTGGGACAGAGAAATGGGAGGGGGTGATTGGGGAATGGAAGGAGGGAAGAGAGTTTATGGGATTTATGGGGAGGGAGGAACCAGGAAAGGGGAAAGCATTTGGAATGTAAACAGAGAAAAAACAAAAATATAGAATATATATATATATATATATATATATATATATATATATATATATATATAACTCTGAGAACCTGTAAACTGTAAAAAAAAAAAAGAAAGAAAAAAGATAAAAGAATTTAAAGTACCACAATCAAAAGAAAAATTCAGGTTGTCACATGAATAGCTATAGGCTATAGCAGCAATTCTCTGGAAATCGCCAGACAGTAGTTCTACTTAGTACTAAGAATTTCAGACCAGATGCAAGAGCATGAGTGGTTTATGAACAGTTCTTGAGAAGGGAAGCCTTCCATGGATCTAAGTTTTAAGTTGTAGGTCAACCAGGAGGCTCATCATAAGGCTGGGGCATTGAAACACCAACCCTTTAGCCCAGAAAACTCTGGCTAGGTGCTATCTGGGCATTTAGGGTCCTCCCTGATGAATGGAGAAACTCTTTTCCAATCAATATGCTAGTGTGTGTTTGCGGGCTTCTGCAGTCTGGAAGCAGGAAATGTGGAAATATGTGGTCAATGCGGACAGAGGCTAGCTCCATTCAGTGGGTTACAGAGGCACAGCTCACTTAGTAGAAGTGTGTGAGTCTCACAAAGGAAGAGGCCATGATGATCTGAATCAGAGGTGGAAATCTACTTGGTGGATGAGGATGGGTGCCAGCAGATGGAATCCATGTGGTGTAGTAGTAGCTGCAGGTGGTGATGACTGTGGTGGCAGTTCACGCAGACAATGGCTGTCCACATGGTGTTGGTCCTTAATGGTCATGACAGCTGGTGGTAGTGTTGGCTTCATGGTTGCACCAGGTTTAAAAGGCTGCCTGGACTTTGTAGCCCTGCTGAGTAGCCATTCCTGTAGACTTCGGCACCAATGTTGTGTTCCTAGCAGCTCTAGAAAGACCACATCAGGTCAAACATTTCCATATCAGGTTTATTGAGGAAGAGAATGACAAAGGTGGTAGAGAAAAAACATGGATGAAGAGAGAGAGAGGGGGGAAAGAGGGGGAGTGAGAGGGAGGGAGAGAGAGGGAGAGTGCAAGCAGATGGGTATTCCTTTTATATGGATAGTTATATAACCACAGTTAAAGATGATAGGTGAGCCAAGCAGATTCCAGGAATATGGTGCCTGTTGCTTTGGCAACAAGTGTTCGGGCCATGTTGCTGCCTAGTTATGATGTCACTTGGTTGGGAGATCCTGATACCAACAGACATTAAATTCCAAAAGGGTGCTTTAACTTGCTACAAAATCACTTGCTCAACCATTCCATTACAGCTTTACTAAATTTCTCTATACTCTCATTACACTGTCCTCCGCAGTTCTGAGGGGGGTTGGGGCACCAAACAAAGGTATAGGCATTAACTTCTGTGTACCCTTATTTTTCTTTGATTTATTATTTATTTATTTATTTATTTATTTATTTATTTATTTATTTATTTATTTATTGCTGTCTTTTATTTTCAAAATTTTCATACTTGTATAAAATCTGTCCTAATCTCTGATTTCTTCTGCATGTCTTCTTGTTCTTGTTCTCTATCTGCCCACATTGGTTTCTTTCTACCCTAATACAGTAAGATAGTTAGCTTTAAGTGTGATCACCTGGGAAGGGAGAGTTCCTAGGAGGTATTAACAGGACTATGTTGGCCTGTGAGAACATCTGTGGGAAACTGCCTTCACTACTTGATGTAACCTATTCCTGTACTGGGAGGCTTCCTTTGGAAGGGGGAAATGTTCAGTTCGCACCCTGTCTTTACTGCTATTTGGTGATTCCACTTCACCCTCAGACATGTATGCATTTTAGAAAGCTTTTATTGTATTAAGTTTCCATATGAACCCTCAAATGGTCCTTAATATTTACTGTCATTACATTCATTCCTTTCCTAATTCCCTTCTTAAAATCTAGGTGATACTTGTTTTATAGCTTCTAGCCACTCCAATCTATCCATTACTGTATATTTTATTTCTCCATCCCAGGGAAATACATATTCCCTTCTCTGCTACTGTCTTTTTCCACTAACCTTAGCTCTGGTGTTTCCATAGACTGCAGTTTCATCAAAGATTTAATAGTTAACATCATATATATGTAAATGCATACCATATTTGTCTTTGATTGTCTGGGTTACCTTACTCATGAAAATTTTTTTCTGGATCTTTTTATTTATATGCATTCATCTTTTTTAGTGGCAGAGCAATACACATTGTTTAAATGTACCACATTTCCATTATCAATTCACCCCTTCATGGCTATCTAGTGTGTTTTTAATTCCTAGCTATGGTTAAAAAACCTGTTTCCTTTTTTGTTCCTATAGGGTCAATGACATCCTCAGCTTCTTCTAGCTTTTTCCTAATTTTACCATTATTTTTAGGCCTTAAATATTTTTAATAAATATTCTTTTTATTGAATATTTTATTTACTTTTCAAATGTTAACCTCTTTGAAATTTTCTCTCCAGAAACCCCTTATCCCATCCCCCCTGCCCCTCACCTTGCTTCTATGAGGGTGCTCACCCATCTACCCACCCACTGCTGCCTCATGAACAAAGAATTCCCATACCCTGGGGAATACAGCCTTCCCAGGCCCAAGGGCCTCCCCTCCCATTGATCTCCTACAAGGCCATTTTTTGCTACATATGCAGCTGGAGCTATGTGAACGTCCATGTGTACTCTTTGGTTGGTGTCTTAGTCAGGGTTTCTATTCCTGCACAAACATCATGTCCAAGAAACAAGTTGGGGAGGAAAGGGTGTATTGAGCTTATACTTCCACATTGCAGTTTATCACTAAAGGAATTCAGGACCGGAACTCAAGCAGGGTTGGAAGCAGGAGCTGATGCAGAGGCCATGGAGGGATGTTTCTTACTGACTTGTTTCCCCTGGCTTCCTCAGCCTGCTCTCTTATAGAACCCAAGAGCACCAGCCCAAAGGTGGTACCACCCACAAGGTGCCCTATCCATTTGATCACTAATTGAGAAAATGCCCCACAGCTGGATCTCATGGAGGCAGTCCCCAACTGAAGCTCCTTTCTCTGTGATAACTCCAGCCTGTGTCAAGTTGACACAGAAAAATAGCCAGTACAATTGACCCCTAGTCAATTTGACACCCAAACACATCACTATTAAGCCTCAACCCTTACTTCCTTATTCATCCCCAAAATCTAAATTACTTTAATAGTCCCACAGTCTTTACATATTAAAAGTTCAATCATCTTAAAATATCCAATATCTTTAAAATTCAAAGTCTTTAAAAAATTGTCTTTTAACTGTGGGCTCCACTAAGATACTTTCTTCTTTCAAGAGGAAAACATATCAGGGCACAGTCACAACCAAAAGCAAAACTCAAACTCCAATGGTTCAATGTCTGGGATCCAACTCACAATCTTCCAGGATCCTCCAAGGGTGTGGGTCACTTCTCCAGATCTGCCCTTTGTAGCACACAGCTTGTCATCTAGGCTCCAGTTTCCTATACTCCACTGCTGATGCTGCTGTTCTTGGTGGTCATATCATGGCACTGGCATCTCCAAAACACTGCTGACTTCTACTGTAATTAGGCTTCACAAATAGCCTCTCATATGCTCTCTTCATGGTGACAAGCCTCTGCTCCTATGCATGACCCCTTCAAGTCCTGGGCCATCAATTGCAACTGAGGCTGTACCTTCACCATTGGCCTTCCGTGGCCTCTCACTGTGCCAAGAGCCTCAGCTGTTCTTCATGACCCCTTCATGCCTTCAAAACCAGTACCATCTGGGTGACTCTTATACAGTACCAAGTCCAGCCACAGCACAAAATACAACAGTGGCTATCTCTGGAACACACTCTCTGTGCTCTCAGAAAACACTTCCAAGAAGATTTCATCTCAGTGATGTTGGTCTCTTCTTAATCACTGCTAATTCTTTAGTTCCAGCTAACCAGCATCAGTAGTCCTAGTAACACAAAGGTTTGCTTTAGTGGTTCTGGTACCTTGTTACTTACAGCTGATTCTTCAGCCCCAGCTAACCAAAACCACAGAATCTTCACAATCAAGACATGGCCACTGTAAGAGTCTTTAATCTTCCCTCTGAAATTTCACAAGCCAGGCCTCCATTTCTGCACTGTTCTTAACATTGTCTTCGAAGCTCCTACAGAACTTTCCACTGAGCTCTTTATATCAAATGGATCATCTAACCCAAAGTTCCAAAGTCCTTCCACAGTCTTCCTCAAAACATGGTCAGGTTGTCATAGGAATACCCCACTAAGCTGGTACCAATTTGTCTTAGTCAGGGTTTCTATTCCTGCACAAACATCATGACCAAGAATGAAGTTGGGGAGGAAAGGGTTTATTGAGCTTACAATTCCACATTGCAGTTCATCACTAAAGGAAGTCAGGACTGGAACTCAAGCAGGTCAGGAAGCAGGAGCTGATGCAGAAGTCATGGAGGGATATTTCTTACTGGCTTGTTTCCCCTGGCTTGCTCAGTCTGCTCTCTTATAGAACCCAAGAGCACCAGCCCAAAGGTGGTACCACCCACAAAGGGCCCTCCCCACTTGATCACTAATTGAGAAAATGCCCCACAGCTGGATCTCATGGAGGCACTTCCCCAACTGAAACTCCTTTCTCTGTGTTGACTCCAGCCTGTGTCAAATTGACATGCAAATCTAGCCAGTACACTTGGTTAGTCCCTGGGAGCTCTGGGGTGTCTGGTTGACTGATAGTGTTGTTCTTTCCATGGGGTTACAACCCCCTTTGGCTCCTATAGTCCTTCTCTTAACTTCTCTATTGGGGACCCTATGCTCATTCCAATGGTTAACTGTGAGCATTGACCTCTGTGATTGTCAGGCTTTGGCAGATCCTCTTAGGAAACAGCCATATCAGGCTCCTGTCACCAGACACTTCCTGGCATCAGCAATAGGGTCTGGGCTTGGTGTTTGTATATGGAATGGATGCTCATTGGGGCAGTCTCTGCCCCACATTTTCTATCCTTATTTCCTCCCTTGAGTATTTCACTCCCTCATCTAAGAAGGACTGAAGCACTAACACTTTGGTCTTCCTTCTTGAGTTTCATGTGGTCTGTGAATTGTATCTTCAGTATTCCACGCTTTTTGCCTAATATCCACTTATTAGTTAGTGTATATTAGCATGTGTATTATTTTATGACTGGGTTACCTGAATCAGGATGATATTTTCTAATTCCATCCATTTGTCATAATTTTGAATAGATAAGTAGTACTTCATTGTGTTTATGTACCACATTTTATGTATCCATTACTCTGTTGAGGGACATCTGGGTTCTTTCCAAATTCTGTCTATTATGAATAAGGCTGCTATGAACACAGTACCCTTGTTATATGTTGGAGCATCTTTTGCGAATATGCCCAGCAGTGCTATAGCTGGGTCCTTTGATAGTACTATGTCCAATTTTCTGAGCCACACAGATTTTCAGAGTGGTTGTACCAAATTGCACTCCCACCAATAATGGAGTGTTACTCTTTGTCCACATCCTCACTAGCATCTACTGTCACATGAATTTTTGATCTTAACCATTCTTATTGCTTTTGAATAAACATTGTTTTGTTTTGCATTTCCCTGATGTCTAAGGATGTTCAACATTTCTTTATGCTCTTGCCAGCTATTAGATATTCCTCAATTAAGAATTCTTTGTTTGCTCTATACCACATTTTTTCATAGGGTTATTTGGTTCTCTGGAGTCTAACTTCTTGAGTTTTTTTAATATGATGAATATCATCCCTCTATCAAATATAGGCTTGCTAAATATTTTTTCCCAAACTGTTGGTTTTCATTTTGTCCTGGTGACTGTGTCCTTTGACTTTCAGAAATTTTCACATGTTGTGAGTCCCCATTTGTTGATTGTAGACATTAGAGCATAAGCCATTGGTGTTATGTTCAGGAGCTTTTCCCCTGTGCCCATATATTCAGGTCTCTTCCCCAGTTTCTGTTCTATTAGTTTCAGTTTATTTGTTTTTATATGGAGGTCCTTATTCACATGGATTTGAGATTTAAACAAGGAGATTAGAATGAATCAATTGATCTACATGCTGACCTCCAATTGATCCAGCATCATTTGCTGAAAATGCTGTCTTTTTTTTGACTGAATGGTTTTAGTTCCTTGGTCAAAAATCAAGTGGCCATAGGTGTGTGGGTTCATTTCCGGGTCTTCAACTGTTTTCCATTGATCTGTCTGTCTCTTTACCATAACTATGCAGTGGTCTTTTATTGTTGTTGTTGTTGTTTGTTTGTTTGCCTGTTTGTTTTAATCAGTATTGCTCTGTAGTACAGCATCAGTTCAGAGATGGTGATTTCCCCAGAAGTTCTTTTGGACTTCTTTGAGTTCTTGATGAAATAGTTTAAACAATCCTTGTTTTGTTGTTGTTGTTGTTATAAATGAATTTGCAAATTGTTCTTTCTAACTTTATGAAGAATTGAGAAGGAATTTTGATGGGGATTAAACTGAATCTATAGATTTCTTGTCACAAGATGGTCATTTTTTACTATATTAATCTTTCCAATCCATCTCCTCTGAGATCTTTTTGAATTCTTTCTTCAGACACTTGAAGTTCTTGTTGTACAGAGTTTCACTTGCTTGGTTAGAGTCATAAAGGTCGTTTTAATTATTTTTGACTATTGTGAAGGGTCTCATTTCCTTTCTTCCTTTCTTTCTTTGTTTCTTTCTTTGTTTGTTTCTTTCTTTCTTTCTTTTTGACCTATTTATTTATTTATTTTAATTTATTTACATTTCAAGTGTTATCCCCTTAACAGGTTTCCCCCTCTCCCAGAAACACCCTATCCTTTCTCCCTCCCTCTGTTTCTATGAGGGCTTTCCTCCACTCACCAACTTCCTTCTGCCTCCTCACCTCAATTTCCCTACACTGTGACATCTATAGACCCTTCTTTGGACTAAGGACCTCTCCTTCCCATTGATGCCTGAAAAGGCCCTAATTTCTTTTTGAGCCTGTTTATTCTTTTAGTAGAAGAAGGCTACTATTGTGTTTGAGTTAATTTTATATCCAACCACTTTCCTGAAATTGTTTTTCAAGTTTAGGTGTTCTCTGGTAGAATTTTTAGGGTCATTTATGTATATTACCATATAATGTGCCAATAGTGATATTTTGACTTCTTCCTTTCCTATTTGCATCGCTTTGCTACCGTTTGTCATTTAATTGCTCTGGCCAGGCCTTCAAGTAGTATACTGAATGGGTAGTGAAGAGAATGGAAAGCCTTGTCTATTCCCTGATTTTCGTGGGATTGCTCCAAGTTTCTCTCCATTTACTAAGAAAGCTGAGCAAGCCAGGGGAAGAAATCCAGTAAGTAACATCTCTTCATGGCTTCTGCATCGGTCCCTGCTTCCTAATCTGCTTGAGTTTCAATTCTGACTTCTTTAGGTGATGAACTGCAGTGCATAAGTGCAAGCTGAATAAACCCTTTCCTCCCCAACATTCTTAATCATAATGTTTTGTGTAGAGATGTAAACCCTGACTAAGCCACCTGCCATTTGGGGTCTGGGTTATCTAAGTCAAGATGATATTCCCATGTACCACACACGTGCCTTAAAAACATCATGATGTCTTTGTTTTTGGTAGCTTAATATTATTCCATTGCCTAGATATACCACTATTTTCTTGGAATATTCTTCAGTTGAAGGACATCTAACTTTTACTTTAACTTTTATTATTTTTTTAGTTTCTAGTGATTTCAAATAAAGCTGCTATGAAAACAGTTGAACAAGTTCTTTGTGGCATGGTCAAGCATATTTTGGGTGTATGTGGAGAAGTGGAATAACTAGATCTTCAGGTAAAACAGTTCTCAGATTTCTTCAAGGCCGCCACATAGATTTCCTAAGTGATTGTACATGTTTGTAATCCCACCAGCTATGAAGAAGTGCTCCTTTTGCTCTATATACTTGCCAGCATGTGATATCACTTGAGTTTTTGATCGTAGCCATTCTGATTAGTGTATGCTGGATTCTCAAAGTTGTTTTTATTTACATTTTCCTGAAGACTAGGGACTTTGTACATTTCTTTAAGTGCTTCTTGGTCATTAGAGTATCATCTGTTGAGAATTCTTTATTTAGTACTTTACAATATTTAAATTATGTTATTTGAGTTGTTGGTGTTTATTTGGGTTGTTGGAAGTCAGAATTGAAACTTCTTGAGTTCTATATAAATATTAGATATAAGGCCTTTGTCAAATGTAGGATTAGAGAAGGTTATTTCCCTGTCTGTAGGCAGCTGCTTTGTCACATGCACTTATGCACACACACACACACACACACACACACACATACATAATGACAGTAATAGTTTAACAAAAGTTCAAGAGTACTTCTCTGTGATTAGTGGTTGTGAGTTATTAATCTGTGGTGTATACAATATATGTTGAATAAATCTAGAAAGAAAGAAAGCTAATCTGGTAAAGTGCTTGCCTTACAGGCATGATGCCAGAGTTAAATCTCTTGTAACCCATCAAAAAAAGCTTGGAATGGTAATTCATTCTTGCAATTTAATCACTGGACAGTCAGCTGAGACAACCTCCTTGTTCTAGGCCCATGATAGAAATTAATTATTTCCCAAAGTAGTGGATAAGGTAGAGGATACATGAGGAAAGACACCAAGCATCACAATCTCCCTTCTGGATGTACACATACATGTACACATATGCCTACACACACATAATGCAGTGAGGGAAAGAGATGGTGACAGAGACAGAAACAAAGGGAGGAAATGGGACAGGGTCAGAGATAGGGAGAGGGACAAAGGAGAATAATGTAAATAAAATTTGCTATTGCTATCTAAGAGGCACACATTTTCCAGTAGAGAATGCAACATGTTCTCATGAGAGAAACCTCAAGCACCCAGAGTTGATAATGTCTAAAGGACAGACCTTAAGGCCTTAGCTAGATCTCTGAATCAGTGAGTCTTGCTTTTCAACCAAATTCCCCTAGCATCTTCTCTCTATAGCTTAAGAAGCTTTGAAGAAGCAGATAGGCAGAGGATTTCAGTTTTGCCTCCTTATCTGGGATGTGTAGGGGAGCCTTTGGTTCCCAGGAGTGCCCAATGTGTTGAACATTCCGTTTTGCTTATAAGAACTAGTATGAAGTCTTCATCTGATGTTCTGTTTTACTCCTTTGAAATATTACATATCAATATTTTGTAAATTGCCAGAAATGATCACTAATTCATGAATTTTGAGTAATGATTTATGTAAAGAAGATTTGGGTGTACAACTTTCCCAAAGATGCTTCTATTCTTTTTCTTCTACTTGCTGACCCCCTCTTCTGGGATTTCTGCTGCAAATAAACACAGAAAAAAGTAGCTTTATGTAGGGAACTGCTTTACCTATTTGGAGAAGAGTGTGAGCTGAATACAGAACCTGCCTGTGGCAGGAAATGAGAGACATGACCAAAATTGTACACAAAACTTGTATAAATTTATACTGTGTGAAATGTCCTACAAAATCACATTTTCTTTTGAGTTCCAGTACTGTTGTACCTGGTTTGTGTCCATGGAAGCTAGATGATTGCTAGGAATAGATGTCTGAGTAATTTCAAAGTTACTGATGTGGATCTGTTTACATGAGAAACATGAGAAGCAGGTCCCACTGGAAGAGATGTCCAGCTCCTCTTATTGTTGGATGCAAAGAAAAAAAAAAAAAAAAAAAAAAAAAAAAAAAAAAAAGATATCTGCTGGCTAAGAATCTTCCCTGAATAGAGCTTCCCATAAGGACACCCATACTTTATTAGCATGGATAACCACACCCTTTTATACCAGCTTCCAATTTATACATCTAGACAGGAAGAGTTATCCTGGAAAACCAAGTGGATATATCATGGGTTTGTTTGTAACCCCTAAACAATTCAGTACACAAGCACAGTTGTCCAAAGGTAGTTATACACAACAACAAAAGTAGTTAATACAACAGCAATGGATGTTGTTCTTTTCACTTGTCTCCTTCAATCTGCTGTTAATTATGAGGGAGGAACCTCATGTACTGGTGAAAGCCACAGTCTTGCTATGCTAACAGAAGTAGGAGGAAGAGGCTTATGGGATTGCACAAGGAGCAAAGACTAGAGTGTACCAGTAAGTAATGAAAGCACTTGTGAGGGCAGCCATAAACAACTTCTCATCACCAATTTGCCCAGCCTATATGCTCATCCTCACCAATGCAGGATGATTCTCTCTCTCTCAAAAAAAAGTTCTGCTTCTTGAGACACTTGGATTCTATTTATTAGGAGACTCACTACTTGCTAAATTATTCTGATGGGAAACTTAATTTCTATTTTTTTTAAAATTTGTCATAATAAAGTTTTAAGTCTCACATCCCTCTGTTAATCATAGTATTCTTAGGTGTGATGCTCTTGGCCAATGGACTTTATGTAACTCCTCTGAAAGACTCATCTCAGCCTTTCGTCTTTTGAGGCTGCCATAGTACAAAGAAATATGGTATGCTTTTTCTAAATTTTGTTGTGCATGTGTGCTTATTCCTTGAAGTCTAGCTACATGTGCACTACGTGTACATGCATGTGGAGAACAGAGCTCAGTTTCAGATGTCACTCCTCAGGAGCCATCATCCTTCTTCCTGAGAGACTTTCTCAGGGGCTGAAATACACTAAATAATTTAGACAGGCTGACCAGAGATCAAGGACAGTACTCTGAGGTTAAAGGTATTTTCTAGACATCACCAAAACCAATACACACATAGGGGGAGGGGGGGCAAAGAAGGAGAGGGCCAGAGAATCCTTCGTTCCAGAGTTATATAAAGATAACCAGCCTCAGAGGCTCCCGATCACATCAAGTCTGAGAAACCTGTCCTGGATATAGCTTGTCTGATAACAAAACACTTGTTTCATGCAGTATACACTTGTCATACAAAGTGAGCCCAGACCAAGTATAGGAAAATTCAAAGTTAAGATTTTGCACATCAAATGCACAGACAACAAATGATCTTCATTCTGGAGACCATTTTAAATGTGGTAGTATTTAGAGAGTGATCTATAGTCTCAAGTACAGAAGCTGGTTCTCCATGTCTTGTAAGTTCCTCTTTTCTAAGAAAAGTGATTTAGCTTGTCAGCAACCAGTAGTGAGCAAGGCTTCCATCTGTTGGGATTTGGTTATTTCTCTGGAGAAAATAGGTCTTTAAGGACTCAGCAAAGTATCCTTCTTCCCTAGAGAGTACAAGCTAATGGATGTTTAATTTAATAGCTGTGAAGTGTTGGATAATAAAAATCAATTAGAAAAGATTCAGTGGCTATATATCCAACCAAACTCCCTTTTCAAAAGCTCAATCAACCCCAAATGCTTCACACTCACATGGGTCTGTGCATCTGTGGGTCAGAGGGTCAGAGTGGCTGGTTGGGCTGTGTTTCAGACTCAGTACTTAGAACAACAACATTCCACCAAGTGTTCTTCACAAGCGCCAGTCCCAGTAGTTAATTCCTTTCAGTATTCTTGACATTAAGCTATATCTCGTCACACCCTCAGGGGCAGGCATTGTACTTTGCAGTTTGTTTCCAGTCTCTATACTGAGGGTGGACTTACTTCTCCATATCAAGTACCCTAGACTTGTGTCATCTATTCTGCCTGTCTGTGATGGCTAAACTTAAATTTCAACATGATATGATGTAGGATCACATAGCAGACACATGTCTGGCAATGTGAGAGTGGCCTTCTAAACTGGGTTAATTGCAGTAAGGGCCCAGCCTAATGCAGACAGCAGCTTTAAGTTACTGCCTTGACTTCCCTATAAAAATGCACTGGAATTTGAAATTATAAGATAAATGAGCCTTTTCTTCCCTAAAATGATTTATATGCAGATACCTTATCACAATAACAACTGAAACTAAGGAAGGTACTGCTGAGGACACAACAAATCAGATTTTACCAGGCAGACCAGGAAGAAAATAATAACTTAAGAATCACAAGGGCAGGATCTTTGTCATGCCTCAATTCCTCCATACCCAATCTCAGTGTTACATTTAAAGTTCACTGCTAGTTGAAAGGAGTATGTTTCTCCTCTCTGCACTGGGCAAGCACTTGCTTCTTCTTAGTGAATCAGTGACAAATGGAGTGAAGATTCATGTTTACTTTGCTGGGGGTTTCATGTGTCAAGAGTGGAGGGATGTTCAGAATGCTGCAATAGCCAGGTAGGCCTGACTTCCAACTAAAGGTGCCCTTTGAATCCACCCTGCTCTCTTATGCTTTTACTCTCTCTACCCCTTCTCTCCCTGTCCCTTCTTCTTCTCTTCTCTTCCTCTCTACACTTTCCACATTGTTCCTAATCTTCTCTTCTCTGTCTCTCTGTCTCTCTGTCTCTCTGTCTGTCTCTCCATCTGTGTCTGTCTGTCTGTCTGTCTATCTGTCTCTCTCTCTCTGTCCCCACCCCACCACTCTCTCTGCCTCTACTCTCTTCTCCACTCTTATTCCAATGCCCTAAATAAACTCTATTCCATACTACATCCATCAAAGGGTCGGTATCTCAGGGAAAGTGATGACTCAGCATAGACCCACTGAGGCACTTGCAATTCATCATGCCTGGCACTATCATACATATCCTGGCTTTATTTTAATAAAACACAACAGTCCTCTTTCCTTTCTTCCCATTCCCATTTTCTCCTTCATCTCTTCCTTTTTTCTTCACTCTCCAACTCCTCCCTCTTTGTCCTCCTCCTCTCTTCATGCTTTCCCCTTGTCTCTGGCTTCCCTCTCCCCCCTGAGCTTCTTGTCTGGCAGGCATCTGACTCTGAGGAGACTGTCAGATTGCAGCCTGACTCCTCTCAGGCTCGTCAGATGAAGGCCTTGACATGGTTTACTATTTGATTTGGTTAAGATAGTAAGGAGAAGACAAATTCTACCTTTTCTAATCCCCATATCAGAAGTACTTCCTTCATCAAACAAACTAAATTAAGTAACTTTTCTTTTACTTAATCATGCTGGAAAGACATTGTCTGAATTGGTGTCTTACCCAATTAAGAAAAAAAAACACTTTATGGCAATGGTTTTCAGCTACACTCTCAGGAGTTAAATGGGACACTGGCTTTGTGTGAATAAAAGTTGATAGAACTGACATTTCAATTAGGTTTGTTTAACTTTAGAAAACCTATACCTTTCTGTGTTCACATAATTGCATCCTCATTTGACTGTACCTTGTTCCTCAAGTCCTCTGGCCTTTTAAAGAAACACATTGGCTTCATTTCCTCCTACACTAGCAGGCTTGTCCAATCCACAGCAAACTGGCCACAAAGGGCCAAGGATAAATAGCTAGTAGTGCAGCCTAGTACAGCACTGTAGTATTATAGTATTGGCCTTTTAATGTCAAATGTTTGGACACACCTGATGACGAGATGCCTTCTGAAGACTCCTAATCAAATGGGCCCAAGAAATAACCTATTTCCTTCAGGTGGATTTCTCTGTTATGAAAATCACATTTTGGAACTCCTAAGACTTGCACATGATTACCAAAGCCTCTGGGACAAGCTAGGTCTTTTCTCAAGTGTTCACATGGAGCTGTGGGCAAAAGAAGTCCAAGTACCTGTCTGTAGTGTGTGCATGGAAAGGTCATTGAAGCAGCAGGGCCTCATCTAAGAGCAGATGATAAGGGTTCACACCACCACAGCTTTAGTTCAGAATTCACATTGTTTCAAAAATTAAGATATGCAAGTTCAGATATTAGAGATAATCATTTACCATGGTGGTTCTGTTGGGTTCGCTCCACATTCTGGACATTATATTTTCTGCATAGCTGCCTTTCCTCTGCAAATAAAAACAAATGGATGACTGCTTGCTCACACTTTCTGAGACATGGTATGAATTCTTTCCTATTAGGAGCAATAGAAACTCATATTGTGTGTGGTATCAGTGGGTACTTATGAGGAGATATTTCCTATGAATCATAGGAGAGACATGGAAAATAACACAAGAGTGTTATGGTGTTGAGGAGAGGAGCACCGCCCTGCAGCCCCACAGCCTCCAGGATCCAAGCTGCTGCTATAGGAATGGCCCAGTAATGAAATCTGTTTCTTGAACCCAGGCATTATACTTTTCCATGTTGTAGTCAGGTCCTGTGCTATACAGTACTGTCAAGAAAGAACAAACAGCTGATCCTCTTGTACTGTTCATGTGTCCAACCAAAGGAATGTCCAAAAGCTGCAGAGTACAGCATAGCTTGTACATCTTGGGTCTGTTAAATATTTTAATAGTAATAATAGTAATAGTAACAATAATGATAATAGAAATGTAGCTTTTTAAATCTGTGCCTGCCTCAATGCTGTCTTGTGGTTTTGTCCATCTAGGGCTCTGTGTCTTTATATCTTTGTTGTGCTAAAAGAAGGGTATGATATCTCTTTTACTTAGCAGGACAGAAAGCATCATATAGGGAAGAAATGAGGGAGAGTTTACAGAAATCTTTAACAGAGTTTTACAAAGGATTAAATCACTGACTGCAGCTGACTTAAATAACAAATCAAACTACCAAACAACCCAATGCTACCATGCTCTATGTTTCATCCAGAATTTATGATGGATATGCATTTTAAAACAGATGACTATCATAATAAACACACACACACACACACACACACACACAAAAAAAAAAAAAAAAAAAAAAAAAAAAACACATGTTACTCTTAAGTCAGTGTCCATAATGTCAGAGTAAATAATGTAAGGTCACAGCATGAATTAACTTAGGTTATAAAAGGTGATTATTGGGAAAGTCCAACTCAAGCAAGGTCAATCATTACTTTGTTCTTTGTTCTCTTAATAGCAGGTTAAAAAACAAAATACCCAGTAGTGTAGCAGTCGTATGTCTTAAATGACCACATGCTGTATGGCTCTGACTCTGAAGCTCAGCCATGTTTCAGTGTCTTAATGTAATAAGACACTGTAATATGTTAAGTGCCTTGGTGCTTCTTAGCAGCTTCTCAACTCTTATGTTAAGGGAACAGGAATGACATCAATGTTGCTATTTGAGCCAGAAAGTAGCATCTAAGACACCATACTGGATGAAGCTGGGTAGATAGGCAAATGTTTGTAATCTCAACATTAGGGAGACTCATGTAGCCTGAGTGAAATGTTCAGGCCTGGCCTACATAGTGAAAGTTGTCAGCAAAATGGAGACTTTCATTGTCTCAAAGAAAAAAAAAAACTTTTTATTCAAGTATGAGGAGCTCTGTGTGACCTTCAATACTCATTTAAAATCTGGGGACAGTGCATGTGTTTGTGTTTCTACCATGATAATGTGGAGACAGAAGGCTCCCTTCCTAGCCTACTTAGGAATTCCAGGCCAAGGGACAGACTGGTCCGGAATGGATATCATCTAAGAACAGCACCAAAAGTTCATGGCTGGTTTCTACATATATACTTGTACATCCACACATATACAAATAAAAAACTAAAAGATTAATTTTGGATATACTGCTTTGTGTTCTGAGCAGGTGCGCACACGCAATCTGCCTGAGCACACTTGCTCAGGAATGATTTTGGATCCACAAATGAAAGACACACTCATTAGCTTATTGTTAGAATGTCTAGGTTACTCAAAGACTGGACACTTTAACAAAATTCCCTGCTACCCCAGGCCTAATCCGGAAGTGGCCAGTGGCAACTTACCAAAACCCTCACAGAGTTGGTTGGCCTCATCTCCTGCCACTCCTCCTTCCCATTCTTCTTCTCCAAGTCATGGTTATTCCTCTCCTCCTCTCTGTGTTCTAGCCCATGCGACTCTATGGGCCCCACCCCATGACCAGTTTTAGCTACTGGTATCTTACTGACAGATCAAAAACAAATTTATGATAAAAACCTTTAGTGTTCTGACACAGAGGCTTCTGATTGAAGCAAAGCATTAGAACTAATCTCCAACACCTCACCTTTTCTGTTTAAATTAAAACAAACAAACAAACAAACAAACAAAAAACCCTCTTTTCTCAGACTTAAATTGAATACAACTGTAATTATATAAATCATGGAGTATGATATAGAATTAACATCCAGTCCATCATAATTGTCGATTAGATAAAAGTACTCTACCATTATTTCTAACTTTAAGAGTTCACAATTTTATAACCAAATTATGTTTTTTATGCTTAGTCATTTTATTGAATATTTTATTTATTAAAATGTCAAATGCTATCCCCTGTCCTGATTCCATCCCCTAGAAGCCCTCTATCCCATCTTCTCTCCTCTTGCTTTTATGAAGGTGTGCCCCAACAAAACCACCAACTCCCACTTCACTGTCTTCGCATTCCCCTATGATGGGGTATCCAGTCTTCTTCTCCCATTGATGACCAACGAAGCCATTCTCTGCTACATATATGGCTGAAGCTATTGGCCTCTTCATGTGGACTGTTTGGTTGGTAGTTTAGACCCTGGGAGCTTTGGTTCATTGATATTGTTGTTCTTTCTATGCCATTGGTGTTCTGATCAGGAATGTGTATGGGTCAGGATCAGGTATGGGAGGAGACAGGGAAAATTTCAGAGAGTCAGAAAATTGAACAGAGGTCCGTAGCAGTGAGAGGTAGGAAACTTGGGGTAGTCACCAGAAAGTCCCTGAAACCAGGAAAGCAAAAGGATCCCAGGAACAAACAGGGATGATATTTGCTGAAATACACAACAAAAGGGAGAGAGAACCTGTAGAGACCATATCCCAAGGTTAGACAGAGGCCCCCATTGAAATATGGGGCCACCTACTCATCTCCAAAATTTTAATCCAGAATAGCTCCTGTCAAAAGGAAACAAGGAGACAAAGAGTGCAGTAGAGACTTAAGGAAAGGCCATTCACAGACTGATCCACCTGGGGATCCATCCCATGTGCAGTCACCAAAGCCATACTCTATTGCTGATGCCAAGAAATGTTTGCTGATAGGATATAACTGTTTCCTGAGAGGCTTTGCCAGAGCCTTACCAATACAGATGCAGATGCTTGAAGCCAACCATTGTGCTGAGTGTGGGGACCCCAATGGAGAAGTTAGGAGAAGGACTGTAATAACTGAATGGGTTTGCAATCCCATAGAAAGGATAATTTCAACCAACCAGATACCACCCTGAGCTCTCAGGAACTAAACCACCAACCAGAGAATACACATGGAGGGACCAATGGTTCCAGGTGCATATGTCGCAGAGGATGGCCTTATCTAGCACCTGTAGGAGTCAGACCCTTGGTCCCATGGAGATTTGATACCCCTGTGTGGGGGAATGCTAAGGCAGTGAAGTAGAAATATGTGGGTAGGTGGGAAGCACCCTCAGAAAAAAGGGGAAGGTGGCTGGGATAGGAAGGTTTACTGAGGGGGAAATGGGCATGGGAACAACACTTGAAATGTAAATAAATAAAATATCTAATAAAATATATAAAAAATTAGTCATGGGTCCCATAGACTCTTGCAACTGACTGCTTGGTCCATAGAAAGTGGCACTATTAGGAGCTGTGACAATGTGTGTCACTGTGGATTAATTTTTTTGTGTCCTATGCATGACCTATGCTCAATGTGACATACTCCCTTCTGCTTCCTGAGGATCATAAGGTAGAACTCTCAGCTCCATCTCTAATATCATTCCTTCCTTTACTCTGTCTTTTTTTCCTGCAAAGATGGTAATGAACTAAATCCCTGAGACTATAAACTGGACTGATTAAATGTTTACTTTTGTAAGAGTTGCCATGGTCATGGTGTCTCTTCACAGAAATAAAACCCTAAGACATGCTGTCAGATGCCAAGTCTCCACAGAGTCTATGGTAGACATGTTCTTCACTACTAAGTTTCATTTTCAGCCCAAGATTGTCTCCTCCTTTTATATCTTCGTTTCCTTCTTCCCATTCTTCTCCTCATTTTCCACCTCCTGCTATCTCCTCCTCCCCTTCTTGTTCCTCTTCCTCCTTTCCCTCCCTCTTCTTCCTTCCTTCTTACTTCCTTTATATGTTTTTGATAACGCTGGACCCAGAGTCTTAGATACACCAAGCAACTTCTGTACTATTGATCTATATCTGAAGCCTTCTAGACCTACTTCTTGGAGGTAGAAATTCAGAACTTCAGTGTATGAGGACATTTCACCAATGATACTGTTGCATATACTAGTTAGGTGTCTGTGATGTATTTACTTTTTATGTGGTGCTCTAGGTACACAGTTCCTAACCTTTTAAATGTGTGTATAAATTACTGAGCATGTTTGTGTATGTGTTTGTGTATGTATTAAAGACAGACGACAGCCTTAGGGGTCATCCTTTTAATATCTATCTAGGTTTTTGAGACAGTTTCATATTTCTTTGAACTAAACAGCTTTAGATAAGATGGTTGATCAGAAAGACCCAGGAGTGCTCTTTTTTAAATGCTTCTCCACTGATGAGATTAAACATGCACCACAATGCCTCCTATTTTTATGCATGTTTTTCAGTTTGAAATTATGTACTCATGCTTTCCTTATGCATTTGTGGCATATAAGCACTTAAGAATTTGAACAATTTTTTAGCTCCAAATTCTTAGATTTTAATTGGTCTATTTAAACTAACATTTTTCTTAAAAACAAAGCTTTGAAATAGGCTTTTTGAATGTGGATTTGCAGAGCATAGTTTTTTAAAATGTTTTTAAATTTAGTGGTTTACATTTTTAATAATTTTAAATTATATATGAATGTATGTCTTATGTATGTGTATACATGTACGCTAGGTACTTTTGAAGGACCAAGGTGTCAAAGTCCACTGAAATAGAAGTTATAGGCAGTAGGTATTTATGCTTTATGTATGTGTATACATGTACACTAGGTGCTTTTGAAGAACCAAGGTGTCAAAGTCCACTTGAAATAGGAGTTATAGGCAGTTATGAGCCCCCGACACAGAGGTTGGGAATAGAACTCAGGTTGCCAGCAAAACTAGTACATGTTCTTAACCATTAAGCTCTTTCTGTATTCTATTACCATACTAGAACAGGATCATACTAGCCCTTGAGAGCTGATTGAAAAAATGTCAGCAGTGGATGTAAGAGTGTATGCCTTTTATCTTTGCACCTGAGAAGGGACAAGCTTATATTCCCAACGTCTATGCAAGCTTAGTCTTTGAAGCCAGCCAGAAATTTGTAAGCCAGTTGATCGGTTTGCCATTATTAACACTTAAGTAGCATAGCTAGATGAGAACTCTAGATAATTCTGGAATGGCTCCACAGTGAGACCTTGTGCACTGATTCATATAGGCATTGAAATGACTGGATTTAGAAACATCTTGGAAACAAACACCTTTGCATCCTATGAATGAATTTTTAGTTAGGATTAGTTGAAGTATGTAAACTCTCCCTGAATCTAGGCTACATAATTCCCTGGACTTGCTGTCTCTGCATTCAGACTATGGAGTGACTGTGACTAGCTGCCACATATTTCTAATGCCATGACATCTCTAACATGATGGGATGCATCTTCAAACTGTGAGACAGAATACCACCCCCAACCTTTCTTAAACTCTTGTTGTCAGATATCCTGTCACAACAATGAGACAATCAGTCTCAAAGAGAAAAAGAGATAGGGTATTTTTCTAGTATGTTCAAGACCCTGAATTCCATATATATGTAATGCATATATATATGATGTTTATGTGTGAAAATACATATTATGAATAAAACAAAAATAAATGATGCAAACTTCCTTTACACATACTTCATTTTAAAAAGATAATAAATACTCAAGCCATTCCCATTCTTAGTTATCTTCACATTTTCTCTGGTTATTTTATCAACTGTTAACTTTATGCTATAAGTATTGGTTATTCTAGTCATTATGTGTCAATGTGTGTTTATGTGTGTCTGTGTGTCTCCAGAGTTAAATCCTGGGTTTTGTTTCCCAGTTGCCATTCTCTCTACTTTTTGTGACAGGGTTTCCCACTCTTCTGGAACTTACTCTTTTAGCGAGTATTCCTAGTCAGTGAGCCTCAGGGATCTTCCTATTTCTGCTTCTCTAGGAGAATGAAAATAAAGGCATGCTTCCTTCAGTCCTCCTGAAAATAAAACACAGGTCAAAGTTGCTCAACAGAAATTGTTTCTCCTTCCACCACTCAGAATATCATTGTCAGAATTCAAAACAGAAAAACCATGTTTAAGATTCAATGGTTCACCACTGTTACCAGTGCCTCACCTGGTTCTTTCAATGTTAGATGCCTCCATTACCTTTGGTACCACCTAAAATTCCTCCTCCACCTCCAATATCTTCAGATCATCTGGATGAACATGATGCTTTGGCAAATTTACTAATGTCTTGGTTTATAACTACATGGGTTTCAGGCAAAGCAAAACAAATAAACTACATATAAATTAAGCAGCTCATCTCTCTCCCAAGGTGGTGATCTATTTTTGTCCCTTTTCAATATCAAGAGAAGTAGTAATATTTTCTCTGTGGACACTTAGCATATTCTTTGTCTAATTCTGTGATTTCGTACCTCAATTGACAGGGAAACATAATCAATTTGAGGAAACAAATGGTGGGAATATGACTGCACAAAAATCAATCTGCCAAAATTTTGACTGAGCAGTCATAGAATTATAACATTCTCAGTATGTCAAGAGATTTATTAATGCTTTAAAATTAAAAAAAAACTGTTCTATTATTGCAAAAGAAAAGAAGCAACTTAATGAAGGTTTTAGTTTGTCTCACAGTTTGATGGCCTAGTCCATTGAAGAAAGAAATTGAGGCAATAGGAGCATGAAAACGCTGCTCACATAGGCATGCTATCAATAAGCAAAGAGAGATGAATACTGGTGAGCAGCCCACATTCTATATATATTTTTTAATTCCAGGACCCCAACCTACTTAATACTGCCACCTATGCTTACAGATAAGTCTTGCTTGGCCATGTAGGGACCCGTATGTTGTGATTTCCTACTTCTGGAACAGAGCCAACAGGGTGTAGGCCTGCACGACTGTTGAAGGCTCCTGTGGGCATATGGCTTATTTTTATTATAGTGTACATGTTTTCACATCCCTCCATCAAAGATTCACCTCTTTGCGAAGGTTAGTGACTCAATGATAATCAAAGACAGCATCAGTCCAGGAGCTGATGGCATGTCAATGTTCCAGCAAAATTAGAACACTGTGACCTTCTGGACAGCTCTTAATACTGTGGGAAATAGCTCTAACAACACTGAGTTTGTGAGCCACCATGTGGTTGCTAAGATTCAAACTTAGGACCTTCAAAAGAGCAGTCAGTGCTATTAAACTATGAGCCATCTTGCATGGCTCAGGCTGCATATGAGGCAGAGGATTGCCTTGTCAGGCATCAATGGGAAGAGAGGTCCTTGGTCCTATGAAGGCTTAATAGATGCTCCAGAGTAGGGTAATTGAGGCAGGGAGGTGGGAGTGGGATGGGTGGAAGAGCACCCTCATAGAAGTAGGGGGAGGGAGGATGAGATAAGGGGTTTCTGGGAGGCAGGGAGACCAGGAAAGAGAATAACATTTGTAATGTAAATAAAGAAAACTTTTAACAAAAAAAGAGAAAGGAGAAAACACTGAGTTTGAAAATATATAATTTCTCATCTAGGCAAAATATAAAGATGAAATAGGAGATATATGAGGGTTTTGTTGCCTTTTATCTCAGGTCAAGGACCCACCCTGCTATGTTTGCAAAGTCAGATAGATTTCTGAATTCTTCTGCTATGTTAAAAAGAAAATGTACTAGCTGTCCTTTTGCTAAGAGTCAATGATATTATATGGAATGGTAATTTGTGGGATGATCAAGAAGAACTTGTAATAAATAACTGAGATGATATGTAAATAAAAACTGGGCTTTTGGTCTGCATGTGATTAGCTATCAGAAAGCAATAGCTAGTCTCTTATAAATTTTTCTTAGTGAAAACTGAGCTGTCTGGAAATCTCTGGAGATCAAGCAGCTCTTTAAGAATTTTTTCTAACCAGATTTCTAACCTTAGTTGGAAACCCCAAGCATTATTTAGAGGTACCAAGAAAGAAATCTAACCTAGGAGCAGACAGAGCACTTTTAGACTGTGTTCTGGCTTTCTGGTTTTGGATAGAAATCCCAAGAATTACTTTTGGAAATTTCCTATCAACATTCCTACCTTAGTCAGAAAGTCCAAGATGTTTCTTTATAATAGTTTTTTTTTTTTTTTTTAACTTTGGTAAGAAAACCAATGAGCTATTTAGAGAACTTTCAGAAGTTTGACCAGCACAGAGATTTGTCTCAGCCAGAGAGAGCTGCCTTGAGCAGAAAGCTAGCTGTCTCAACCAGAGAATTTTTAGAGTACCATGAGAAATCTGTCATGAGCAGATCAGAATAGAGGGAGCAGTCTGAGTAACTGGAGCAGAACTCCAAGATTCAGAGAGAGAGAGAGAGAGAGAGAGAGAGAGAGAGAGAGAGAGAGAGAGAGAGAGAGTAAGAGAGAGAGAGAGAGTAAGAGAGAGAGAGAGAGAGAGAAAGAGAGAGAGAGTCTGGAAAGTCATCTTGAGCAGAACATAGACTATCAGCTTTACCCCATGATTTGACTTCAAGTCATGTATTTTGCAGATTCTATATGCAACTTCTCCAGGAAACCTTTAAGCAGAGGCTGATCCTTGGCACTTTACAGTGGGTCTTTGTGTTTCAGTCAACTCAATCTTCAGCTCCCCCACAGACATGCTCAGATGTATGTTTTCATTTTACCTATAGATCCCATCAAGCCAACAGGTCTGACTTTACCATATCTAAGGTTGGGAGTCCTCTGTGTCATTGTTGTACAAACACTATACAGAGGTTTTTTTTATAAGCTGTTGCCTTTTCTTCTTCTTCTCTAGAAAATTATCCACACTAGCCATGGAGAGATGGTTCTGCAGCTTAAAATTTTCTTGTAGTGGATCTGAGCTTGGTACCCTTACGCATATGGTGTGGATCTCAACAACCTGTAACTTCAGCTCCAGGGTATCCAACAATGTATGCAGGCACCTAGAGTCAGAAATATTAATACAATTAAATAAGATGTTCAAAATAATGAAAAACATATATCTCTGGCTGTGTGGTCTATGATGACAGCTAAGGTAAGACTGCTATTGTGGTAATGTACAAGGGAAATCTGGGAAAATTTCAAAGTGAAAAATATGCATGGTTAGATGGCAGATAACATATGAAGGTAAAAAATTTAAGAGGAACATTTATTTCATATTTTTAACTATAGAATTTTACTTATTAAATAATTAGACTAGTAGGAAGGGATCAACCACTCTAACTTAATGATGATCATCAACAGTTTCTGCCTTTGGCTTATCTACTTTATTGGAGGATTTAGAGTAAATTCCAATCATTATGCAATGTCAACCCTAAATAATTAAGGAAACTTCTCCAATAGATTATCTAATATAGCCATTATGATTTCATAGTAACATATTTAAAATTATTAACATTCAAACTTAAGTCAGACAGAGGCTCTTCACCAGTTATACTTCATTGTGTTTTGTTTTGTTGTGTATGTATGATGTATGTGTGTATATACTCAGATGCCATGTTATCAAGGGAGTCAGAGAATAATTCTGAACTTGGCTCTATTCTTCAAATGTTAATTCTGGGGACTGAACCCCTGATATTAGTCATTCTAAGCAAACATTGAGCCATCCTGCTTCAACCTTATCAGTTCCTCTGTCTAGTGGCATGTCCCAATTGCCCCACAGTGCTTAGGCTGCACATCAATTCAGTTACAAATATAATCTGGAAGCTTTAAAAGAATTTTAGATTGTTTGTGTCATGAGGCAACAAGTTAGAACCAACAAATAACAAATTACACTGCACTGAATATTCTATTAGGGTTTTCACATCAAAGACAGGACACCAGTGCATTGAAATTAAATAAATAATTTCTTAGTATAAATGTTTACTATGTAAACTCAAATGAGATTGAGGCTTCTATGTTGGTATGTGTGCATGTATGTGTACAGGCCAGATGTCACCATTTTGTGCTTCTCAGGTAGCATTTGTAGTGGCTATTTCTGGTTGTCAGCTTGACTATATCTGGAATTAACTACAATTGAGAATTGGAAGGCTCACCTATGATCCTAATCTGGAAGCTGAGAGATATAAGTTTCTGACCTGGATCTTGGCATGGAGATCTTGAAGCATACTGGCTATGAATGCCAGAAGATTAAGACAAGGTGATCTCTGTATTCATGATCATCTGGGATTAAAGGCATGGAGGCACATGCCTTTAATCTGGGCCACATCCTCAGCTGGAGACCTGCAGTCTCTAATCTGGGCTACATCCTGTGCTGGAGATCTATATAAGGACATTAGAAGAAGTAATATTTACTCACTCTTCCTTGCTTGCTTGCCTCATGGGACTAAGCAACTGCTAGATCCTTGGACTTCCATCCACAGCTGCTCCTGACCATTGTTGGGGAGTTGGACTACAGACTGTAAGTCATCTACAAATTCCCTAACTATATGGAGTCTGCCTATACATTCTGTGACTCTACACATACATGCACACATACCAACATAGAAGACCCAGACTAATACAGCATCTCTTTTTTTCTTTTTTACTTTTAGAAAGTAGAATGTGTATTAGTTTGGTTTTATTTATGAATGTGAATGTCAATGGACAACTTACATGAGATCATTCAGTTGCCAACCTGTGCACATGCTGAGCTGCCTAACCAAATGCCAACTTCCACTCTTTAGACAAGATTTTCTACTGAGTACACCAGTGTGGCTGTGAACCCTAGAGATCTGCCTATCAACTTCTCCACAGTACTAAAATTACAGGTATATAACTTCACATCTGGCTTTTAAAAATTCTCTCTCCACCCTCTCCTCAACCTGTCCCTTCCTTTTCCTACCTTCCATCCACCTTCCATGGATGATGGGTTTAAGTATAAGATAAAATAAACCCTTTTGTCCCGATGTTGTTTTTCATCAGGGTGTTTTATTCACAGCAATAAAAACACTAACCAAGCCTTATGCGTTGTGAAGATTGCACTCAAGCCCTTCAGCTTACAAGGGAAGCAAATGACTAAGCTATTGTCTCAGCCAACAGGCTACTTTTGTTTTATAAATTCAGCAGCATTGAGACTTCATAGTAACTGCAGATTTTCTGTTTATCAATACATAATCAGAAATATGGGGATCAAATAGTATGTAGTGTATTGTGTGCATGATTAGCATATTGTCATTATACATTCCACACAGAAACTGAAGTTAGCAACTGTAAATACTGTTCACTAAGAATTAGAATATTCAGATGAAGAGTTTGGGAGTTTCAGTAAAATTTTCGGAATCTTGCAAAACAAGCATGGCATATCATTCCTATCTTTCTGAGTCCTACACAGCCATGTGCAAGGATTGTTATGACATTGTTCCCACATCTATAACAGACATTGTAGGGCATGACACTCTACAAAAGTTGATGTTTGCTAGGTGTAATGTTGATTTATATTAGATTGTACATATATTTACTTTATGTTCTTCTTTCAGTAAATACTTCCCCTACCAAAGTTATCAGCATATGTTCTCTGTGCCAAGCTTGATGACTCCATGATAATTAGAAACAAGATAATTAGAAGAAACATGGGCCTTGGAAGAGAGGGTATGGTTATGTATTTAGAAAAATGGAGAACACTGTGACCTACAGGACAACATTACAGTTGCAGGAAAGAACTCTAAAAGCAAGAATTCAAAAAGATATAAGCAAAACTTCTCAACTATGAAAAATATTCTCATGCTGTTTGAATTATATGTGGGACTTCATGGAACTAAAAGAACATAGGGAACTGCACTATGAGCCCACTTGACAGAAAGATAATAAGGAAGGAGATAAAAGAGATTTGCGGAGAGCAAAGTTCCATCCAGATAAGTTTATTGTTTTTGATTACAAATGAAGGCATATTTGTGACCTCAAGGTCAGGCTGGGACAGAGTAAGGTTAGGCCCAGATGTAGTGGGAATGGTGCTTTCAGAACAAGATCTTGCATAGTTAGCCTATTGTCTGTGCTTACGAAGGCAGGTAGATCTCTGAATTCATTTGCCATGTTTTTTGTTTGTTTGTTTGTTTGTTTAATTTTTTTTTATTTTATTCAATATGTTTTTTTTTTTTTTTACATTCCAAATGATTTCCTCATTTCTGGTCCCCTACCCCCTGAAAGTCAAATAAGCCCCCTCTGTCTCCCTTTTTCCCACCCACCCCTTCACACTTCCTTGTTCTGGTTTTGCATTATACTGCTACACTGGAGTCTTTCCAGAACCAGGGGCCACTCCTGCATTCTTCTTGTACCTAATTTGATGTGTGGATTATGCTTTGGAAATTCCAGTTTTCCAGGCTAATATTCACTTATTAGTGAGTGCATGCCATGATTGATCTTTTGAGACTGGGTTACCTCACTTAGTATGATGTTCTCCAGCTCCATCCATTTGCCTAAGAATTTCATGAATTCATTCTTTCTAATGGCTTAATAGTACTCCATTGTGTATATATACCACATATTTTTGCATCCATTTTTCTGTTGAGGGATACCTGGGCTCTTTCCAGTTTCTGGCTATTATAAATAGGGCTGCTGTGAACATAGTGGAGCATATATCCTTATTACATGTTGGGGAATCCTCTGGGTATATGCCCAGGAGTGGTATAACAGGATCTTTTAGAAGTGACTTGCCCAGTATTCTGAGGAACAGCCAGACTGATTTCCAGAGTGGTTGTACCAATTTGCAACCTCACCAGCAGTGGAGGAGTGTTCCTCTTTCTCCACATCCTTGCCAACATCTGCTGTCTCTTTAGTTTTTAATCTTAGCCATTCTGACTGGTGTAAGGTGAAATCTCAGGGTTGTTTTGATTTGCATTTCCCTGAAGACTAATGAAGTTGAGCATTTTTAAAGATGTTTTTCCACCATCCGAAGTTCTTCAGTTGAGAATTCTTTGTTTAACTCTGTACCCCATTTTTAATAGGGTTATTTGGTTTTCTCAACTCAAGCAAAACAGTAGCCTTTCTATACTCAAAGGATAAGCAGACTGAGAAAGAAATTAGGGAACTGACACCCTTCACAATAGCCACAAACAGTATAAAGTACCTTAGGGTGACTCTTTCCAAACATGTAAAAGATCTGTATGACAAGAACTTCAAGACTATGAAGAAGGAAATGGAAGAAGACCTCAAAAAATGGAAAAACCTCCCGTGCTCATGGATGGACAGGTTTAATATAGTTAAAATGGCCATTTTGCCAAAATCAATATACAAATTCAACACAATACCCATCAAAATTCCAACTCAGTTCTTCATAGAGTTAGAAAGAGCAATTCTCAAATTCATCTGGAATAACAAAAAACCCAGGATAGCTAAAACTATTCTCAACAACAAAAGAAATTCTGGGGAAATCAGTATCCCTGACCTCAAGCAATACTACTGAGCAATAGTGTTAAAAACTGCATGGTATTGGTACAGTGACAGGGCAGGGGGATCAATAGAACAGGATTGAAGATCCAGAAATGAACCCACACATCTATGGCCACTTGAACCTCAACAAAGTTGCTGAAAACATCCAATGGAAAAAAGATAGCCTTTTCAACAAATGGTGCTGGTTGAACTGGATGTCAGCATGCAGGAGAATGTGAATTGATCCATCCTTGTCTCCTTGTACTAAGATCAACTCCAAATGGATCAAGGACCTCCACATAAAGCCAGACACTCTGAAGCTATTAGACAAGAAACTGGGGAAGACCCTTGAGGACATCAGTACAGGGGGAAAGTTCCTGAACAGAACACCAATAGCGTATGCTCTAAGATAAAGAATTGACAAATGTGACCTCAAAAAATTACAAAGTTTCTGTAAAGCAAAGGACACCATCAAAAGGACAAATCAGCAACCAACAAATTTGGAAAAGTTCTTCACCAAACTACATCAGATAGAGAGCTAATATCCAATATATACAAAGAACTCAAGAAGTGTTTTTTTTTTTTGTTTTTTGTTTTGTTTTGTTTTGTTTTTTGTTTTTTTTTTTAAGGTGTACTTGATGTCCTTTTCTAAGAATCAAGAGGCTATGGTCGCAAAATGCTAATTTATAGAATAATCAAAAGGGAGCCTAGGGTTGATAATCCAGTTTGTAGACAAATAAAAGACTGGGATTTGGTCTGTGACAGATGAGCTTTCTTGATTAGCTGTGTGGAGAAGCAGCAGCAGCAGAGTACAAAGCTTGTATCCATGTTTGGACTTCAAGTCATTATTTTTGCCACTGCTGAACCACTCTCTAAGCTGAGACTGGTCCTTGACATCATTTCCCAGCTAGAAATGTGGAGGCAGGTGCTGAGAGAAGGAAGTTTGAGCTACTTTGATATGAAGACTCCATGGAGGTCATAGTTTCCATGGGCTCCAGCTTCAGGAGGAGAGACATTAACTTAGGACTGACAGAAGCAGAAGATGGAATCCTACAAACATGAAGCTTCAAAATCCCACTTCCTTATACCACTGTGTTAATGATGCAGGTTAGAAAGGTCAATGGTGTTTTCATGTGGTCATAAATGATTCTGATCTGGGAGACCTTTTCATCTCTGGAACAATCACTGAACAATGAACATATAGTCTGGGACTGTGTTAATATATCAACAGTAAACAAGAGATTCTTTCCTGAAATTGTGAAAACCTAGTAGAGATTCAGTGACAGGCCTGGTGCCTGGTCTAACAAAGCAGAAAGAAACTACCTTGGCAAGATCCAATTCTTCATCAAGTTTCTACAGTTTTAAAAGATGGTATTTTTTTTTCTAGAATTGATTTTTTTTTCCAAAAATCAGTTGGATGCTATTTTTTTCTCTACTCAATAAGTGTATACAGACAAACTTACCACATAAAAAAGCAGTGAAGATCATTATTAAAAATGACCTGAGTTACAAGTCTTAGAAAATCATAGACTGGAACTAGTAAATTTAGTGATGGAGAGGCCCTGAGAATTATGATACTTGATTCTTTACTGATCATTTGAGATCCAGGGGCAAGGAGCTTTGCCTAATATTATGAGACCAAGTAAAATCAGGTCAAGTGTGACCATGTGCTCTGGCCTCAACTATACTTGTTGGCTCCTTTCTCTCACTTAACATCAATCACTCAAGATCACATGTGTTGGGAGGTTATTGGAGGAGGCCCAAGGAGTAGTTCTTGAAGGCACACCAAATGGAATAAATATATTTCTGATACCAAAATTGCTTTGTCAACATTCACTTTATAATTCTCCAGCATCAAACAGACAACTAACAGTTAAAGTTAATACTTAAAATTTTGGAAAACATTATTTATTTATTTTTGTTTAGATGAATTTATGCCATGGTACATGTGTGGAGGTCATAGGAAAACATGAGAAAGTGTGTCCTTTTCTTCTATCATGAAGGTTCTGAAGATTGAACCACCTTGTCACCTCATACAACAGAATGATATTAGTTATAAAAGAATTATGATGGTATATCCCTTTAATCCCAATACATGTTAGGGACAGTCAGGAAGATTTTTGTGAGTCTGAGACTAGCCTATTACACAGAGTGAGTTCCAGGAAAGCAGTTGCTACACACATAAATCCTGTCTTGCAATCTCCCCACTAAACATTATCAGTTTAGTTGTACAAATTTATTGGTTACAGTATGTTAGTATATGCATATACTGTGTAATTACTAAATCAGGTTAGTTGACATTTACATAAATACTTATTATAAAATGTGATTGGCATGTAATTATTAAGTCTGGTGTGATGGCACAGGTTTGGAGAATGAGGAAATTGTCCTGTTACCTCAGTAGTATCAGAATCATTTGCTTAGAGTTCTCATGGAATTTTCTATTAATAAATAAATAATCCTTGACATTAAGATTATAAATATGATCCTAAATACTATCTCCTGGTTTTGTAATATTTAATACATGCTACTCAAGGAACATTCATATATAAATCTGTATATTATGACATAATCAGATAAATATACAGAAGCACACAGTGACACACAGACACACACACACACACACACACACACACACACACACATATATATATACACACATATACTCAGATATAAATGGACATGCATACACTCACAGGACATATATCATATATGTATATAGAAAGAGAGGTAATGTAATAATCAACAGGACATGTGTTAGTGTTTCTATTGATGTGAAGAAGTAGTATAACCACAGTAAATCTTAAAAGGAAACCATTTAATTAGTTCTGGCTTACAGTTTCAGAGTTTTAATTCATTATATTCATGATAGGAAGGATGACAGCATATAGGCAGACATGGTGCTTGAGAGAAGCTGAGAGATCTATATCTTTGTCTGCATGCAGCAGGAAGAAACAGTGAGACACTAGGCCTGACTTGACAACCTGAAACTTAAAAGCTTGCTGCCATAATTTCTTAATCAAGGTCACACCTACTCACAAAAGACCACACCTCCTAATAGTGCCATTCCCTTTGGAACAAATATTCAAACCCATGACTTTATAAGGGTCATTACTTTTCAAACTACTATAGACTATAAATGCAGCAAACTAGTGTACTTTAAAATATGTTTTGCCGGGTAGGTCATATGGCTCAGAAGAGAAAGATGTCTTTCAGATGCAATATCTCAACCAACATGGAAGAAGTATAAAACCAACTCCTCCAAGTTTTTTCTGTGATTTTCATATGTGTATTATACACGTATTCAGTGAATTTACAGACATACAGACAGACAGAAACAGACACATACTTGCACAGCCATCCATACTCCCCCGTATACAAACACTAAAACTATGTAGTAATGTGGGACCATAAAGGAAGTCTGATTCCAAGTTGAACTAAGGCTTGATGCCCCAGAGTTCATGAAGGGAGGGTAAGAGCTTTTATTGTTTCTGGGTACCATGCCTCGGTCACTAGCTGCAGCCCACATAGGTTTGTGGACATCAGTTATGTAAGGGCAATACCCAAAGCTCTTCTATATGTAGAGGATGTGAATGTGCTCTAAAAGGTTCAAGACAAATCTACAATATAATGAGGTACCTAACGCTCTAGAGGGCTTAGCCAATAAGCCTTTCTACCCAGACATTATTCCCTGCAAAAGATATTTAATCTCAGACCCACCATGAGAAGTGGAGTATGGTTTTATACACCCCACTTTCTGCCATGACAATAAATGTCTTAAAACCATGGACTGCCTCTTTTCGTCAGGATCCTCAATGGGGAGCCATGGTGAAGGTCTTTGCCTAAAGACATGCCTTCTAGTCTCCCATAGAAGACTGCTCTGTGTTCCTAGCCATGGCTACTCCCAAGCCAAATCCAAGCCAAGCCAAGGCCATCAAGCCAAGGAGGACTCCTACCTTGGGACCAGCTGGAGCTTCCTCCTTTTCCCTGGCCCAGGGCTAGATCCAGCCAGTGGGCCCCCACTCCATTCTTAGCTCTTCTGCGACTTCCAGTAATGCCTAGATGTCCAAGAGCCTGAGAACCAGAAGGCCCCAGACTCCTTGAATGCTCAGGGCCCCAGACCAGTCCCAGCTATTCGTCACTTCAGACTGTACTTTTCTACTCCTGGATTCCTTAAGGCCACCTGCAATGGTGTGGGGGTAAGTATAGTCAAAAGCCCTCATCCTGTCTCCCAGAGCTGTCATACCCTGTGGTTGAGGGAACAAAGGACATACAACTCTACATAGCAAAATAATTTTCATTGTATCACTAAGTCATGTTCTTTGGAGACAGCTTATAAAGTGGGACTAGAGTCACTGTTCAGAAGCTAAGAGTGCCTGCTGATCCTTCAGAGGATATTAATTTGTGGAATACTCATAAGGGGATCCACCACCTACTGCTAGTTAATTGATGTACTCTCTCTCTCTCTCTTTCTCTCTCTCTCTCTCTCTCTCTCTCTCTCTCTCTCTCTCTCTCTCTCACACACACACACACACACACACTAGGGAGGAAGAGAGAAAGAGAGAGAGAGAGAGAGAGAGAGAGAGAGAGAGAGAGAGAGAGAACAATGTCTTCTTAAAGACTTTTTTTAATGTATGAGTTTTTTTTATCTACATGTATACATGTGAACCACATATGTGTCTGGTACCTTCAAAGGTCACAATGGAGTTAAAAGTAGTTATCAGCTGTTGTGTTCCTGTTAGGATTTGAACCATGTTCCTCTATCTTTAAGAGCAACATGCTTTTTTTTAACCATTCGGATGAATTGCCAGCCCCTGACAAAGGTTTTTTTGTTTTTGTATTTTAAAGAAAACTTATGAAGTACAAGAGGACTTACATTATATTTAATCCTACGTTTGTAGGATTCCTAATGATGCTTTCACCATTTCTTACTGTTGTGCTATATTATTTTTTAAGTAATGCATGTGTATCCCTGTGAGAATATATGTGCATACATGTGTGCATATGTGTTTACCTGTGCATTTGTGTGCATGGATACCATTGAGTATGCTTTTGGGATTTCTTGCATTAGGTCACTGTTTTAGTCAAGGTTTCTATTCCTGAACAAACATCATGACCAAGAAACAAGTTGGGGAGGAAAGGGTTTATTGAGCTTACACTTCCATGTTGCAGTTCATCACTAAAGGAAGTCAGCACTGGAACTCAAGCAGGTCAGGAAGCAGGAGCTGATGCAGAGGCCATGGAGGGATGTTACTTACTGGATTGCTTCCCCTGGTTTGCTCAGCCTGCTCTCTTATAGAACCCAAGAATACCAGCCCAGAGATGATACCATCCACAAGGTACCTCCCTTCTTGGTCATTAATTGATAAAATGCCTCACAGCCGGATTCCATGGAGGCACTTCCCCAACTGAAACTCCTTTTTCTGTGATAACTCCAGCCTGTGTCAAGTTGACACACAAAACCAGCCAGTACAATTGACCCCTTGTCACACAGACACTTGACATACAAAAGCTTGACACACAAACACATCACTATTAAGCTTCAACCCTTACTTTCTTATTCATCCCAAAGATCTAAATTACTTTAAAAGTTCCACAGTCTTAACATTATTACAAGTTCAATCACTTTAAAATGTCCAACATCTTTTAAAATTCAAAGTCTTTTTAAAAAAATCAAAGTCTCTTAAATGTGGGCTCCAGTAAAATACTTTCTTCTTTCAAGAGGGAAACAGATGAGGGCACAGTCACAACCAAAGCAAAACTCAAACTCCAATGATTCAAAGTCTGGGATCCAACTCAGGATCTTCCGGGATCCTTCAAGGGCTTGGGTCACTTCTTCAGCTCTGCCCTTTGTAGTACACAGCTTGTTTTCTAGGCTCCAGCTGCCTGTACTCCACTGCTGCTGCTGTTCTTGGTGGTCATTGATGGTACTGGCATCTCCAAAAACTGCTATCTTCCACTGTATTTAGGCTACACCAATAGCCTCTCATAGGCTCTCTTCCTGGTGACAAGCCTCTGCTCCTACGCATGACCCCTTCAAGTCCTGGGCCGCCAATTGCAACTGAGGCTGAACCTTCACCAATGGCCTGCCATGGCCTCTCACTGTGCCAAGGGACTCAGCTGCTCTTTATGACCCCTTCCTGCCTTCAAAACCAGTACCATCTGGGTGACGCTTACACAGTACCAAGTCCAGCCATAGCACAAAATACAACTGTGGCAATCTCTGGAACACAGCTTCTGTGCTCTCAGAAAACACTTATAAGAAGATTTCCCCTCAGTGATGCTGGTCTCTTCTTTTTTTTTTTTTTTTTTTTTTTTTTTTCATTCTTTTTTTTTATTCGATATAATTTATTTACATTTCAAATGATTTCCCCTTTTCTAGCCCCCCCCCTCCCCGAAAGTCCCTTAAGCCCCCTTCTCTTCCCCTGTCCTCCCTCCCACCCCTTCTCAGTTCCCCGTTCTGGTTTTGCCAAATACTGTTTCACTGAGTCTTTCCAGAACCAGGGACCACTCCTGCTTTCTTCTTGTATCTCATTTGATGTGTGGATTATGTTTTGGGTATTCCAGTTTTCTAGGTTAATAACCACTTATTAGTGAGTGCATACTATGATTCACCTTTTGAGTCTGGGTTACCTCACTTAGTATGATGTTCTCTAGCTCCATCCATTTGCCTAAGAATTTCATGAATTCATTGTTTCTAATGGCTGAATAGTACTCCATAGTGTAGATATACCACATTTTTTGTATCCACTCTTCTGTTGAGGGATACCTGGGTTCTTTCTAGCATCTGGCAATTATAAATAGGGCTGCTATGAACATAGTAGAACATGTATCCTTATTACATGGTGGGGAATCCTCTGGGTATATGCCCAGGAGTGGTATAGCAGGATCTTCTGGAAGTGAGGTGCCCAGTTTTCGGAGGAACCGCCAGACTGATTTCCAGAGTGGTTGTACCAATTTGCAACCCCACCAGCAGTGGAGGAGTGTTCCTCTTTCTCCGCACCCTCTCCAACACCTGCTGTCTCCTGAATTTTTAATCTTAGCCATTCTGACTGGTGTAAGATGAAATCTTAGGGTTGTTTTGATTTGCATTTCCCTAATGACTAATGAAGTTGAGCATTTTTTAAGATGCTTCTCCGCCATCCGAAGTTCTTCAGGTGAGAATTCTTTGTTTAACTCTGTACCCCATTTTTTAATAGGGTTGTTCGGTTTTCTGGAGTCTAACTTCTTGAGTTCTTTATATATATTGGATATTAGCCCTCTATCTGATGTAGGATTGGTGAAGATCTTTTCCCAATTTGTTGGTTGCCGATCTGTCCTCTTGATGGTGTCCTTTGCCTTACAGAAACTCTGTAACCTTATGAGGTCCCATTTGTCAATTCTTGCTCTTAGAGCATACGCTATTGGTGTTCTGTTCAGAAACTTTCTCCCTGTACCGATGTCCTCAAGGATCTTCCCCAGTTTCTTTTCTATTAGCTTCAGAGTGTCTGGCTTTATGTGGAGGTCCTTGATCCATTTGGATTTGAGCTTAGTACAAGGAGACAAGGATGGATCAATTCGCATTCTTCTGCATGCTGACCTCCAGTTGAACCAGCACCATTTGTTGAAAAGGCTATCTTTTTTCCATTGGATGTTTTCAGCCTCTTTGTCGAGGATCAAGTGGCCATAGGTGTGTGGGTTCATTTCTGGATCTTCAATCCTGTTCCATTGATCCTCCTGCCTGTCACTGTACCAATACCAAGCAGTTTTTAACACTATTGCTCTGTAGTATTGCTTGAGGTCAGGGATACTGATTCCCCCAGATTTTCTTTTGTTGCTGAGAATAGTTTTAGCTATCCTGGGTTTTTTGTTGTTCCAGATGAATTTGATAATTGTTCTTTCTAACTCTGTGAAGAATTGAGTTGGGATTTTGATGGGTATTGCATTGAATCTGTATAGTGCTTTAGGCAAAATGGCCATTTTAACTATATTGATTCTACCGATCCATGAGCATGGGAGGTTTTCCCATTTTTTGAGGTCTTCTTCCATTTCCTTCTTCAGAGTCTTGAAGTTCTTGTCATACAGATCTTTCGCATGTTTGGTAAGAGTCACCCCAAGATACTTTATACTGTTTGTGGCTATTGTGAAGGGGGTCATTTCCCTAATTTCTTTCTCAGCCTGCTTATCCTTTGAGTATAGGAAGGCCACTGATTTGCTTGAGTTGATTTTGTAACCTGCCACTTTGCTGAAGTTGTTTATCAGCTGTAGGAACTCTCTAGTGGAGTTCTTTGGGTCACTTAGGTAGACGATCATGTCGTCTGCAAATAATGATAGTTTGACTTCCTCCTTTCCAATTTGTATCCCTTTGACCTCCTTATGTTGTCGAATTGCCCGAGCTAGTACCTCAAGTACAATATTGAAAAGATAAGGAGAAAGGGGGCAGCCTTGTCTGGTCCCTGATTTCAGTGGGATTGCTTCAAGTTTCTCTCCGTTTAGTTTGATGCTGGCTACCGGTTTGCTGTATATTGCTTTTACTATGTTTAGGTATGGGCCTTGAATTCCTGTTCTCTCCAAGACTTTAAGCATGAAAGGATGCTGAATTTTGTCGAATGCTTTTTCAGCATCCAATGAAATGACCATGTGGTTTTGTTCTTTGAGTTTGTTTATGTAGTGGATTGTATTGATGGATTTCCGTATATTGAACCAACCCTGCATTCCCGGGATAAAGCCTACTTGATCATGGTGGATGATCGTTTTGATGTGTTCTTGGATTCGGTTGGCAAGAATTTTATTGAGTATTTTTGCATCGATGTTCATAAGGGAAATTGGTCTGAAGTTCTCTTTCTTTGTTGGATCTTTGTGTGGCTTTGGTATCAGCGTAATTGTGGCTTCGTAGAAGGAATTGGGTAGTGTTCCTTCTGTTTCTATTTTGTGGAATAGTTTGAAGAGTATTGGTGTTAACTCTTCTTTGAAGGTCTGGTAGAATTCTGCACTGAAACCATCTGGTCCTGTGCTTTTTTTGGTTAGAAGACTTTCTATGACTCCTTCTATTTCTTTAGGCTTTATGGGACTGTTCAGATGGTCTAGTTGGTCCTGATTTAATTTTGGTATTTGGTATCTGTCAAGGAAATTGTCCATTTCCTCCAGATTCTCCAGTTGTGTTGAGTACAGGCTCTTGTAGTAGGATCTGATGATTTTTTGGATTTCCTCAGTTTCCGTTGTTATGTCTCCCTTTTCATTTCTAAGTTTGTTAATTTGGATACTTTCTCTGTGCCCTTTGGTCAGTCTGGCTAAGGGTTTATCTATCTTGTTGATTTTCTCAAAGAACCAGCTCCTGGTTTTGTTGATTTTTTGTATGGTTCTCTTTGTTTCTACTTGATTGATTTCGGCCCTGAGTTTGATGATTTCCTGCCTTCTACTCCTCCTGGGTGAAATAGCTTCTTTTTGTTCTAGGGCTTTCAGGTGTGTCATTAAGTTGGTAATGTATGCTCTCTCCATTTTCTTTTTGGAGGCACTCAGGGCTATGAGTTTTCCTCTTAGCACTGCTTTCATTGTGTCCCATAGATTTGGGTATGTTGTGTTTTCATTTTCATTGTGTTCTAAAAAGTCTTTAATTTCTTTCTTTATTTCTTCCTTGACCAAGGTATCATTGAGTAGAGTATTGTTCAATTTCCACGTGTATGTGGGTTTTCTGTTGTTTCTGTTGCTATTGAAGACCACTTTTATTCCATAGTGATCAGATAGGAGGCATGGGATTAGTTCTATCTTCTTATATTTGTTGAGGTCTGTCTTGTGACCAATTATATGGTCGATTTTGGAGAAGGTACCATGAGGTGCTGAAAAAAAGGTATATTCTTTTGTTTTAGGATAGAATGTTCTATATATATCAGTTAAATCTAATTGGTCCAAAGCTTCAATTAGTTTCATTGTGTCCTTGTTTAGTTTCTGTTTTCCTGATCGGTCCATTGAGGAAAGTGCAGTGTTGAAGTCACCCACAATTATTGTGTTAGGTGCAATGTGTGCTTTGAGTTTTAATAAAGTTTCTTTTATGAAAGAGGGTGCCCTTGCATTTGGAGAATAGATGTTCAGGATTGAGAGTTCTTCTTGTTGTATTTTTCCTTTGACCAGCAAGAAGTGTCCCTCAGAGTCTCTTTTGATGACTTTGGGTTGAAAGTCAATTTTATCTGATATTAAAATGGCTACTCCAGCTTGTTTCCTGAGACCATTTGCTTGTAAAATTGTCTTCCAGCCTTTTACTCTAAGGTAGTGTTTGTCTTTGACCCTGAGGTGTGTTTCCTGTAAGCAGCAAAATGTAGGGTCCTGTTTACGTATCCAGTCAGTTAGTCTGTGTCTTTTTATTGGGGCATTGAGTCCATTGATGTTAAGAGATATTAAGGAATAGTGATTGTTACTTCCTATCATTTTTGACGTTATTTTTTAAATTTGATTGCTTAACTTCTTTTGGGTTTGATGAAAGGTTACTATCTTGTTTTTTTCAGGGTGAAGTTTCCCTCCTTGTATTGGTGTTGTCCTCCTATTATCCTTTTTAGGGCTGGGTTTGTGGATAGATATTGGGTGAACTTGGTTTTGTCGTGAAATATCTTAGTTTCTCTATCTATGGTGATTGAGAGTTTTGCTGGATATAGTAGTTTTGGTTGGCATTTGTGTTCTCTTAGAGTCTGCATGAGATCTGCCCAGGACTTTCTAGCCTTCATAGTCTCAGGTGAAAAGTCTGCTGTGATTCTGATAGGTCTTCCTTTATATGTTACTTGGCCTTTTTCTCTTACTGCCTTTAATATTCTTTCTTTGTTTAGAACATTTGGTGTTTTGATTATTATGTGACGGGAAGTATTTCTGTTCTGGTCCAGTCTGTTTGGAGTTCTGTAGGCTTCTTGTATATTCATGGGCATCTCTCTTTTTAGGTTAGGGAAGTTTTCTTCCATAATTTTATTGAAGATATTTGCTGGCCCTTTAAGTTGTAAATCTTCACTCTCATCTATGCCTATAATCCTTAGGTTTGGTCTTCTCATTGTGTCCTGGATTTCCTGGATATTTTGGGTTACAAGCTTTTTGCATTTTGCATTTTCTTTAACTGTTGAGTCATTGGTTTCTATGGAATCTCCAGCATCTGAGATTCTTTCTTCTATTTCTTGTATTCTGTTGTTGATATTTGCATCTCTGTCCCCTGATTTCTTCCCAAGGCTTTCTATCTCCAAAGTTGTCTCCTTTTGAGTTTTCTTAGTTGTTTCTACTTCTGTTTTTAGATCCTGGATGGTTTTGCTTAGCTCCTTCACTTGCTTGTTTGTGCTTTCCTGTAATTCTTTAAGAGATTTTTGTGTTTTTTCTTTCATGACCTCAGCCTGTTGACCAAAGTTCTCCTGTATTTCTTTAAGAGATTTTTGTGTTTCGTCTTTCATGACCTCAGCCTGTTGACCAAAGTTCTCCTGTATTTCTTTAAGTGTTTTTTGCATTTCCTCCTTGTTGGCGTTTGTATTCTCCTGGATTTCTTTCAATGATTTTTGTGTTTCCCTTGCAAGGGCTTCTAACTTTTGATCCATTTTCTCCTGAATGTCCTTCATGTGTTCCTGTACCAGCATCATGACCAGTGATTTTAAATCCAAATCTTGTTTTACTGGTGTGATGGGGTATCCAGGACTTGCTGGTAGAGGAGAATTTGGTTCAGATGTTGCCATATTGCCTTGATTTCTGTTAGTGACGTTCCTGCGTTTGCCTTTTGCCATCTAGCTCTCACTGGTGTTACTTGGTCTTGTCAGTGCTGGACTCACCAGTGCAAGCTGCCCCTTCCCCGTTGGCCTCTGGTGCACAGCTTACACTCTGCACTGCCTGTAGACAGGGTGCTGTTGTCCAGGCTGTTCAGATCCAGAAGCAGGCACCTGAAGGCTCCCGCTGGGGCCCGCAGGATTTATTGGAGCACACCGACTTCTCCCAGCTGGCCGCCCGGAAGCCCCCACTAGCCTCTTGAGGGACCTGGAGATGTGGCGGCCACCCAGGCTGATCTGAAGAGGAGAGAGTTGACCTGAGGGCTTCTGCCTGAGGCCTTGCCCCAGATTGTGTCTGTGGGCCAGATGGAACCCTTGTGCACCCCCAGGGAGCTCCGAAGGTGTATGTTGCTGTGACCTCCCCTGTGTTCCGCTCACTCTGCTGGGCAGCCGATTTCCCCAACCGGGCTGGCGCACACTAGGTTAGCCTTTTCCTCCGGGCCCTGAGTCCAGGCAAACGCCTGGGAGGCCAAGGTCCGAGCAAAGTTCCCCTAGGGCTATGACTGTTATTTGGGTCCGCCAGGTGACCCGGATGGCGGGCGTGCGCGTCCGCGCTCCCCGAAAGCACCGGGAGAGTCTGTTGTGCTAATAACCTCCTGGGCGGGTTGACACACAGATGGCCCACCAAGCCGCCCAGTTCTTGGGGTCAGTCCTGTGCCTTTTGGGGCCTAGACCCCCGTTTTGTTAGCCTCAGGCTACGCTTGTTAGCAGTCTCTGCCCTCCAGAGCACTCTGGCTCCTGTAGGCAAAATGGCGGCGCGTGCGCAGGCCGGGGCAAAAAAAACTCCTGGCTGGGTTGGCGCCCCGATGGCCACTCGAAAAGGATTATGTTTGGGCCTAGGATTATGTTTGTGTACCTCAGTCTGACCGATCTCTGGAGCCCGGGATCAAGATGGAGGTGAGTCTCTCCTGACTGGCGGGAAGCCGAGTTCTGAAGTGGCTTCCGTGCAGCGAAAGGCTCTGCAGAACCGCAGCTGCTTGCCGCCCGGCTGGTCAGCGAAGGTCAGTGGTCGTGGGCGCAGGGCCTAACTGGACCCTGTGTCGCCTTGGTTCCACCGCTGATGGCCCTTCAGCTGGAGCAGCCACTGCTACCGCCGCCCGCCACCACCGCCTCCGCCGATGCTGGTCTCTTCTTAATCACAGCTAATTTCTTAGCTCCAGCTAACCAGCATCAATAGTCCCAGTAACACAAAGGTTTGCTTTAGTGTTTCTGGTATCTTGTTAATCACAGATGATTCTTCAGTCCCAGCAAACCAAAACCACAGAATCTTCACAATCAAAGCATGGCCCCTTTAAGAGTCTTTAATCTTCCCTCTGAAATTTCACAAGCCAAGCCTCCATCTTCTGCACTGTTCTTAACATCGTCTTCCAAGTTCCTACAGAACTTTACACAGAGCTCTTAATATCCTAATGGCTTTTATAGCTCAAAGTTCCAAAGTCCTTCCACAGTCCTCTCCAAAAGATGGTCAGGTTGTCACAGGAATACCCCACTATACTGCTATCAATTTGTCTTAGTCAGGGCTTCTATTCCTGCACAAACATCATGACCAAGAAACAAGTTGGAGAGGAAAGGGTTTATTGAGCTTACACTTCCACGTAGTAGTTCATCACTAAAGGAAGTCAGCACTGGAACTCAAGCAGGTCAGGAAGCAGGAGCTGATGCAGAAGCCATGGAGGGATATTTCTTACTGGCTTGCTTCCCCTGGCTTGCTCAGCCTGCTCTCTTATAGATCCCAAGAATACCAGCTCAGAGATGGTACCACCCACAAGGGGACCTCCCCCCTTTATCACTAATTGAGAAAATGCCCCACAGCAGGATCCCATGGAAGCACTTCCCGAACTAAAACTCCATTCTCTGTAATAACTCCAGCCTATGTCAAGTTGACACACAAAAACAGCCAGTACAGTCAACTATCCCTTTGAGGCAGGATCTCATTTTTGATCTTGGGGATCACATTTTATTGACTGGGCTGCAGACGAGCAAGTGCCTGTAATCCTCCTGGAACCTGAAATTATGGACTAGATGGGAGTCATGCTTGTTATCTGGGTGCTGGGAACTGAACTGCCTTTTCCTCTAATATTGTGTATATTTTTCTGTAGCAGTTACAGTTTTTAAAGAGCTAAATCAAATAACTTGTAATGCAATATATAATCCTTTGACGAATTCTTGTTATTATATGTTTACTTTAATTCCCATTTTGCTATGATTATACTCTGGTTCTATTATTAAAACCTGTTTCTAACAACTAAAAAACAAAAACAATTTCAAGCAGTAGAGACCAAGCCAATGAATTTCCCCTGGCCTATCACTCAATTTTTCTAAATGTTTTATTCTTGCATTCGACTGGATTAAATGCTACTCTAAGATACCATTTTCCCTTCAATATCTTAGTATGTGTCTATCCCTAAGATATTTGTATCCTCTCTCATCTATATGTAAATGTGTACACATACCATATGGATGTACATATTTCAGCATTCATACATACAAACCACACACATACACCTTTAGAAAGCAAAAACCTTATTAGTAATTTTTAAAGAATATTAAATTCCAACAGACACTTCAGAAATATTTTTTCCAACTGTTCTCTTTGAGGTAGGAGTTACCCGGGTCCTCCACAGTGCTTTTGATTGAATTACATCAGTTCACAAATGCTAGAAATTTAAATACTTGAGTGAAATGCTGTACATATTTTAAAGAAGCTTGCTTTGTAGTACAAACTTGATCAACACTAGATATATAACATCAAGAGCATGTATTGATCTCTGGAATAGAGATTGCTGAAATTTGGGTAAATTCTTGGCCAAATTTTGAACATCAAACTCACCATTGTTCACCTTCCCATTGGCTCTTCTCACTTTCTTTCAGCTTTTAACTCATCCTGGCTCATATCCCCGCTCTCTGAACTCCATCACACTTTGTTTCTCCTTGAATGTCACCTGTTGCCAGTACTTCTCTGTGTAGAATAACTTTTCCCTTTTTTAATCTTCCTTTACAGATTTGATCATCAGTGTGAATTAAAACCTCTGTTGGGTAGATTGTTGATGTGGGATAGGATGTGAGTACACAATTCATATCCACATTAGGTTAGTAGGAGGGTCAGAAACAGCTTAGAATGTGGGGAGACCATATGATCATACAGGACTATAGATATCCCTTGAAAATAGATGTGAGGAATAGGATGGTATAGGATGAAGCAGGAGGATCATAAGTTTTAAGCCAGCCTGGTCTACATAGTAAGAGCTTTTCAGAAAAGGAAAGAAAGGAAGACTTAATGAAAGGAGGAGTGAGGGAGCTACTTAAGTTAAGGTGTAAAAAACTGCCAATTGTTTGCTTCCAAGCAAATCCTCCTAAAAAGGAGTCTGTTTTGTCACATGACTCCATTTGTTTGAGAAAAAAAAAAAAACAACATTTTCTTTGTTACACATTTTCATTTTGGGTGTTTGTGTTTTTAGGACAGCTTGTGACAGTGTATAATTTATTCATTTGAACAGTAAGTCTTATGAAATCCAAGTACAGATCACGAATTGCTGTTGAAAATTAGAATCTAAAGTGACATGAATCATATACTGTAGAGAGCCATAATTGAGATGTCTGCCACCTGTCAGGAACTGCACACTCCCCCCAGCCTTTGAGTGGGGGTTGTAACTTGGGGCTAGCTACTATTTCTCAGCCTTTGAGGTTCTGCCCCATTGATCTCCAAAGAACCTACAGCTTCCTGTAAAATACCTGAGAGCCACCACTAGCTAACACCTGACACTTGATGCTAGCTAGCCTCTGACAAAGCACTGGGATCAAGGTGAAGTTCTTTGATCTTCCAGACCTACAGTTTTCCAAATCAAGCAGCATGGAGCAGTAGAGCCAGCACCTGTGGAGTAGTCTCTCTGACTTTTGGAAGGAGGGTCTTGGCCCAAAGCCTTAAATTGTCAGACCCCAAATAATGTTTGAGCCTTGAGCAGGAATCTTGTCTTGGCTTCATGTTTCACTTGCCATCCCTTTCCCTATCCCCAGCTTTCCTTCCTGGAAACCCTATAAACTTTTCGAATGTAGCTGTGGGTAACTATAATATATGGAAAATATAATCCAGATCTAGAAGACTTCGTGCAAAAAGAAGGTAATAACATTTCAATATTGGGGCTTAGAGGGGGTTCATTTAATGTCTCACTAAAGTCACATGGTATGGCCTAGGTCATCCAACAGTAGCAGTATGTACACTGGAGATGCTGAGAGTCTGTAGTAGCTCAGTCCATGATCCTAGATGCCTCAGCAGTGCTAACCAGGTGCTGAAGGACCGGAGCATCCTGGGGGGTTGTTGGTCCTCAGTTTATGTTGGAAGTCCAAAAATGTTGGAGTGTTGGTATTCTGTCTAAGCTCCATTTCACACTTACCTGGCCATAGCCAGGTATGCCACAACCCATAGACCTGGCCCACTATAAGAGGGGCTACTTGCCCCTCCACTCTCTCTCTCCCTGCTCTCTCTAATCCCACTCTCACTTCTCTGACCCTTGGACTCTCCTCCCCCCTCCCCCTCTCTCCATGTGGTCATGGCCGGCCTCCATTACTCACTGCCTCTCTCTCTCTCTCTCTCTCTCTCTCTCCTCTCTCTCTCTCTCTCTCTCTCTCTCTCTCTGTCTCTCTGCCTTTCTCTACCACTAACTCCTAACCTCTACCCTGAATAAACTCTATTCTATACCATGTCTGGGTGCGTGTGGTCCCTCAGGGGGAAGAAGTGCTTCGACAAGGGCCTACCTGGGCACCCCCTTACCCAACACTGCTGTGCCACACTCCTTTAATGCCCTTTCTCTCTACTTAAGCCCCCTTTCATTGATGCATTGCCTTTCATTGATGCATTGGCCTTTCATTGGTGCGATTGGACTGAAAATGAGAAACACTGTGGAAAAGTGAAAAACTGCAGGTATGCCAGCTTTGCCATTTAAATTACAACCTCACTCACTAGCCTTGGACGGTAAGCTAATAATCCCATTCTCTCTTTTAAAGCCCCTTTCATTGGTCCGTTGGCCTTCCATTGGCCCTTCCTCTGGCCTTTCATGGAGTCTGACGTCTTCTTCATTGTCATTATCATCATCATCTATGTCATCAGAAACAACAATATCAGCAGCACTAGCAAGGTGATTCAGCCACAAGAAAGCAGTGACAGCAGGTGGGTAATCTTGAGTTATCTTTGAACCTTTTATCTCAGCTTCCTGCAGAAAGTAGTAGCCCACTGTGAGAGAGGGTTTTCTTCTGTTCACTAATTCTTCCTGGCAACATTCTCACAGACTTACCTCACCAGTCTTGCCAGTGTGAAAATCACAAAATTGTTTGCAAAATGTATCCTTGGAACCCTTTTATTTTCTAAAAATCCAGTGAGTTATGGTACTCAAAATGCTTAGAAGACAATATTTCCTTGGACTTAAATTGAAGTCATTAATAATTGATTCATTAATAATCATTAATAATTGATTAATAATTGATTCATTTTATTATTATTATTATTAATTATTATTATTATTATTATTAGTAGTAGTAGTAGTAGTAGTGGTATTTAGTAGTAGTATTTAGTAGTAGTACAATATTTTTATATGCACATACATGTGTATAAGCCAGGGTGTAGATGTGGAAGTTAGTGTACAAGATGCAAAAGTCAGTTCTCTTTTTCCAGGTCTACTCTGGGATCAGACTCAGTCTTTATCAAGATTGGTGGCAAGTATCTTTATACACTAGTTCATCTATGTACTCTCCTGCTTGGAATTTTAAAATAAAATATCTAAAACATGGATCTGGACAGATATTTCAGTAGTTATGAGTGCTCACTGGAATCCTGAGAATTTGGATCTTGTCACCCATGAAACAGTCTGGCTTCTTTAACATGTAGATAAACAGATGCTATAAGATAACACTACTTTGCTTTTTATATATACAAAAAATAAAAACGACAAACTGATCTCTCTTACTTACCTCAGGCACATTGGCTTGGCTTTATTTTTATTCCTTCTTCTAACCAGGGCAGAAACACAATCTGTGCCACTCAGGAGGGGGCTTGACATTTCCAGTTCATATTACAAAATAACGAAATTGTACTTAATGTTAATTTTATTACTTCTACAAGTCACTTCAGAACATCTAGGAAGAAAAAACATTTTTAAAAACAACAGTGTTGCAAACTACTGATACAGACAGTCATGTGAAAAGATTATATATAGACAATATATTATAATATAAAAATCTTCTCCATGACCAATTTGGTACAGATCGGTTTTCTCTTTTTGTTTTTCTCTTCCCCCTCGCATAACCAACAAACAAATGGAAATAAAATTTCACTTCTGAGCTTTTATGTAGTGGTGGCCTAACAATTACATTTTAAGAAATTACTTCAAAAAGATATGTTGGGTCTATTATTAACAAAACAATCAAAACTGGGTATACATTCAGTTATTTTAGTTCTTTCTTTCTTTCTAATTTAATTTTATTTTTTAGATAAAAGGACTTCAGAGTGGTAAGCATGATACTACCTATGATATACTCCATCCCCCATGAACATGGAGGAAGGGAGCCCCGGCAGTGTCATCTAAACCTAGAATGGCTACATCATTTTCTTTTCTGTGTGATGTTTGATGATGACCAGTGAAAATGGTATGCTACCGGTGGTATGTCTGATGACAGAAAGAGAGTCCCAGGTACTTCTAGATGTTGGAGTTGTAGTCACCTGTAAAGTCTCTAACATCAATTCAAGTTTTTCCAATGTACACTTACTGTAAGTGGCATCTACTGCACTTAAAAATGCAGAGAGTTTCAAGGAACTATCTGCCAGGAGGATATCTGAGCAAATGAAAAAGACAATGTTGACATTTATAAAAGTTTCCGCCCAGTTGATATATTTTGGCCTAAATAATCCCTCTTGTTGATGCAAAGCCCAATTGCCTGCTGAGCACAGCTGAAAAAGAATTAGGAGTAGTGGTAGCTCACATCGAATCAGACATCCAGATGGTTCCCTTGAGATTGTGTCCTAAGACACAAACTAAAGAATTTCAAAAAGTGGCTAGAATACAGCCAGATTTCTTACAATCTTAATCAGACTTTACTCCAAAGAGGGAGACAATTATTTTCAAGGGTATGTGCATGAAAATTTTTTTTTTCTCAAGATAGCATGGTCTTTGTTAAGGCAGCTGTAGACAGCTTGCAGCCATCTCTTGAAAAATAAGCCAGAAAAAATACATGTCATAGCAAACATCCAAGACTCCTGCAGCTGAGTCAGGAAGACTGTCAGTTCCTAAGTTTGAGGCCAGCCTGGGCTGAATAATTAAACTTTTTCAACTAAAATGACAAACAGAAAATGTACTGTATCTGAAATACCATTCTTCGCAAAGAGTGATTTTTATTCTCTGGGCTGGTGAAACACATTTGAAGGCATTTAGTGAACAAACTCACGCAATAACTAATGGCTTCATCATAAATATGTATATATGTATTTTTCTATGACGTGAAAAGTAGTCTTTAAAATATTTTTTTTTAATTTGTATGTATATATGTATATTTGTGTATGTGCATGAGAATGTATTACCTGTGGAAGCCAGAAGATCCCCTGGAAAAAGAGATGGTTTTTAGCAGCCACCATTGTTCTGGAAATTGCACTCAGATTTTCTTCAAGAGCCACAAGTCTGTTTCACAGGTGAGACATCTGTCTTGTCCCAACTTTGAACTTTTCATTTTCTTATACTTCTTCCAGACTGCTGGGATTATAAGCATATACCATCATGCCTAGTTTATGAGGTGCTGATGGAATCCAGGTCTTCCAGTATAATAGGGAATTAAAAAAAGCTCCAGCCCCAACCCAAGGCCTGGCCCTAACAACAGGACTGTAAACAAAGCAAAATAGGACTTACTTTCCCCTTAGGGTGCCAAAGAAGTCCCTTTCTCAAGGGAAAGAAGTGCATTCCTATTTTAAGAATTTAGCCATTGGCTCTCCTTCCCTATTCCAGCCCAAAGGAAAACCCTGATTTAATATGTAGTAGGCAGGTTTAGTCCTTAAGAGTAGCTGGGGAAGCAAAAGAAACCTGAATCTATCTTGTATTTATTTGCCAGATGGTACAGTGATCTAATTACAGCAGGAAGATAGCACAAGTGCAAGGCCAAAGGAGAAGACAGGGAAACAGCAATTATACCTTTGCTGCTGGGGTGTTCAAATGATCTGGTTAGTATTGACTCCTAATGTTATGTCCAGATTGGGGCCTTAGTTGGACCAAGGGCTGCTATGGCTGATCTGTGATCACTGAAAAACAAAGATGTCTGTTGCTTCTATACTGAGTCCGGCTATACCCATCATTTCTATATCAACAATGTCTCTAAAATTTAGCACGAAGATCTACATATAGATCCTTAGCCCTATTGCCTAAATAGGCCCAGGCCCATCAAAAATATTTCATAACTTAAGCAGGTGTAAGCATTGCTTTTATTTTTTCTCCAAGACTGTTAATCATCCTTGCCTTAAAGATAATTTTTTTCCTCTTCAGAGCTAATCAAGTTTTTCAGAAACTGACTTTTGCAGAATTTTAGTTAAGATACTTTTATTTTTAGCAAATAGTATTTGTCAGTGCTTAGGATGGGGCAAGCAGGTGTCTACAGGAAGGAAGCAGTTCAATGTTAGTTCTGTCCTATCAGATTAGAAACAGAATTCCTTATTCTGTCTTTCTTTCCTATGTGTCAGAGACTAAACCCTAGAAAACCAGAGTTTCAACAGCCCTCACCTTGAAAGCTCACTGACCTTGCGGATTACAGAAACACCCCTCTTCTTCACACACAAGGCTGATCAACCGGTTCTTTTTTTTTATTATTATTCGATATAATTTATTTACATTTCAAATGATTTCCCTTTTCTAGCCCCCCACTCCCCGAAAGTCCCGTAAGCCCCCTTCTCTTCCCCTGTCCTCCCACCCACCCCTTCCCACTTCCCCGTTCTGGTTTTGCCGAATACTGTTTCACTGAGTCTTTCCAGAACCAGGGGCCACTCCTCCTTTCTTCTTGTACCTCATTTGATGTGTGGATTATGTTTTGGGTATTCCAGTTTTCTAGGTTAATATCCACTTATTAGTGAGTGCACAATGGAGTACTATTCAGACATTAGAAACAATGAAATCATGAAATTCTTAGGCAAATGGATGGAGCTAGAGAATATCATACTAAGTGAGGTAACCCAGACTCAAAAGGTGAGAATCATGATCAACCAGTTCTTTACCTGGCCGAACACTTGGGATGGTCTGTGTGGAACCAGCATTCCAGGAAAGCTGCAGATGCCTCAAGCTGGAGTCAATTTCCGCCCCCGATGACCTTTCCTCCTTCCGAGCTTTTAGGATCCCCCTCAGCCCCTCCCTACTTCCTCTTACCAAAGTGTTCAAAACCAGATGTTTTACATTTCATTAAAGAGGCCTTAACACAGAACACCCCATTTGTTTGTCCTCGCTCTTCTTTCTCTCCTGTTCTTTCTTTCAGGCTTGGGTCCTCCTCAGCTCCCTGAATTACTAGGCCCTCCAGGTCTGGACAAGTGGCGCCTCCATACGTGGTGCTCGTGGTGCTCGAGGTATGGATCTTTCTGGGATGTAAATCCCAAAGGAGAAAGCTGCTGCAGTAACAAAAGTCATTGGAAAGAAGCACTTTCACGGCTCATGAGAGAAGTTTCCTTCGATAAGTTTTCATTTCCGTCACATAAGAGATGGGCCATGCTTTGTCTAAGAAAGTGGTCTTCATTAGAGACCTGAAAGCTTCTCTCAGGGAAAGGGGAGTTTGAGTTAAAAAGAAGGATTTGATATATATATATATATATATATATATATATATATATATATATATATATATATATATATATATATATATTTATTTTTATTGATCAAACATGCCCCTGGTTCATTATAGATGGACTAGAGATCCACTATAAAAAGTGGCAAAAAGTGGGTGGAGAACTAAAAAAATTGACCAGGCAGGGCCCTGATGCTGATCCTGCCACCACCTTTTTTTTACTGGGGGCTCATTCATGATGTAATAGAGAGTACGAATGAGGACCCTGATAGACAGCAGCTTTTGTTGGTCGCTGAATAATGTCTCTGCCCTTTGTCTTGGGCAGCTTTGCTGACCTCGCTTTCCCCTAAAAAGTATTCTTCAAAACCTTCCTCAGTTGTTTTAGACAGGTCTGAGTCCCCGTTATCCACTCCTGTGTCTTCTCTTTATCCTCCACTCCTGAGGAGGGATCCATCCCCCTCTGATATGCCATTAATTAATCCAGTCTTTAAGAGACCCCATGATAAGGAGCCTTTAGGTCTTGATAATACAGTCACCATGGAGGAGGAGGTGGCTCTTTACCTTCACCAGAGATCATCCAATACTCAGCCTTAAAATAAATGGTAAAAGCTTTGAGGGCATCTTAGACTTAGGTGCCTATTCTACTGTGATCTCACAAAGTGCTTGACCCCCCCCCCCACTTGGCCTTTACCAATCTGCAATGGCTTTGACCCACCTGCATGGAATTTGACAACCAAAAAATATTCTCCAGAACTCACAGTTGCTGACTTGGGAGGACAGTAAGGGAAATATTGGCTCTACTCAGGACTTTGTGGTCCCTGGTATGCCTGTCTCTGGGGAAGAGGCATTCTCTCTCAAATGAAAGTCCTTATGTGTAGTCCCAATGAGGTTATTGCTCAACAAATGCTCTCCCAGGGCTATCTCCTTGGACAGGGACTAGGCAAAAATTGACAGGGGAGACCCATGCCGGTAGCAACCACTCCCAAGATGGATCGCGCAGGCCTAGGTTACAATACCCATATTTCATAAGGGCCATTTCTCCCCCTGCATGCCAGGTGGATTAGATCACATGGAAAGATGATTCTCCTCTCTGGATTGGCCAATGGTCCCTCCCGGCTAAAAAATTTTCTGTAGCCATGGAGTTAGTGCAGGAACAGCTGGCAGCTGGACATATTGAACCCTCAATGTTGCCCTGGAATACCCCCATATTTGTCACTCGAAAACAAAATGGTAAATGGTGACTATTGCAAGATCTTAGGACAATAAATAAAACTATGGTTTCCATGAGGATCCTACAACCTGGACTCCCCTCTCCAGTGGCTATTCCCAGGGGATATGCTAAATTAGTCATTGATTTAAAAGATTGTTTCTTTTCCATCCCTCTCCATCCTGAAGACTGCAAACGCTTTGTGTTTAGCCTTCCCATAGTTATTTGTATAGGGCCCTCCACCCCCCAACCTCCAACCCCCACTCCCCACCCCCCTACCTCCCCACCCCCCCCACCTCCCCACCCCCATCCCCCCACCTTCCACCCTCCCACCCCCGTTTTCAGTGGAAGGTTCTTCCTCAAGGCAGGGCCAACAGTCCCAACCTCTGCCAAAAATATGTGTCTCAAACAGTTGATCCCTTCAGGAGGTCTTACTCTGATCTATGCATCATACATTACACAGATGATATACTTATTGCAGGGCCAGATGAGGGTCAATTATATTATGTTGGTCAGGATCTCATTAATGCCCTCCAGAGTCAAGGACTCCAAATCTCCCCGAAAAGGTTCAGATTCACCCCCCTCATTTGTTTCTGGACTTTAAGTTGTTTCCTAAAAAATCTTCTCCCAAAAGGTTCATTTAAGGCAAGATTCCTTACAGACGTTTAATGATTTACAACGTCTGTTAAGAGATATCAACTGGCTCCACCACTACTTAAAACTTGCAATGGGAGAATTAAAACCTTTGTTTGAGATTTTGAGCGGGGACTCAGATCCATTCTCCCCACGCACACTGATCCAAGAAGCGCAAATGTCATCAGTCAAGGTGGAACAGGCTATAAATGAACAAAACTTTGGATATTTCTCCCCAGGTTCACCTCTTCAGTTTCTTGTTTTCCCTACTCCTTTTTCTCCCATTGGCCTTCTGTAACAACTCAAACCTCTATTTTGGGTCCATCTGCCGGCTTTTCCCTCTAGAGTGCTGCCCACCTATCCTCAGCTGGTTGCACATACCCTGCACCTTGGTAGGGAAACATCCCTTAGACTTTTTGGCAAAGACGCTGATATTATTGTTCTCCCCTACGACACCGATCAGGTCTAGTGGCTCATTAAAGACTTTGATGATTGGGCAGTTAATTGCACCTCCTTCCGGGGTGTGATTGATAATCATTATCCTGCTGATAGATTTGTTCAATTCCTACGTAGGACATCTGTGGTTTTCCCAAAGATAACCAATTCAGCCCCGATTGCTGTGGTAGTCTTTATCGATGGATCCTCCTTGGGTATGGCTGCTTTCAGCATTGGTGGGGAGGTCTCACGTTTTATGACAGACTTCTCCTCGGCACAGCTTGTGGAGCTGGCAGCCATGGTCAGGGTGTTTGAAATCCTGCTTGAAACCCCTTTTAATCTGTATACAGATAGTACCTGTGTGACTGCTTCTGTCCCTCTCTTAGAGACTGTTCTATGTATCCGCCCCTCTACTAATACTTCTCCATTGTTTGCTAAACTTTAAAAAATTTATTCTTGCCCGCAATTTCCCCCTTTTTAATGGCCATATTTGTGTCCATTCTGGCCTGCCTGGGCTGCTGTCTGAGGGCAATGACATAGTTGATCAGGCCACCCAGGTAGTGGCTGCTGCTTTGTCGCTGCTCTTGCCGCTGCGAAACATGCCTATGATTTACACCATCTTAATGCCCATACCCTGAGTCTTAAATTTTCCATCACCCACGAATTGGCACGGCAAATTGTTCGGCAGCAAGGGCTGCCTGACACTCTTACCCAAGCCACATGTGGGAGTCAGCCCCCGCGGGTTAGTTCCTGGTGAGTTGTGGCAGATGGATGCCCCCTTCGGAAAGTTAAAATATATTCTTGTTTCTATTGATAGTTAAAGTGGTTTTGTCTGCGCATCCTTATAGATGGGAGAGGCCATTAAACATGTTATCAATCAGGTTCTCTCCTGTTTGGCAGTTACTCCACAACCCAAAATCCTCAAGACAGATAATGGCCCGGGTTATAGTAGTTCCAGCTTTAAACAGTTTTGTGCTCAGATGGGCATCAGACATATTACTGGTATTCCCTACAACCTCCAAGTCCAAGGTATTGTAGAAAGGACTCATCAGACCCTTAAGAATATGCTTTTTAAGTTACAGTCTGGAGGAGGGATCCTATATCCTCCATCTGGGAACTTCAAGACACTTTTGAATCATGCACTATTTGTCTTAAATTTTCTTACATACGACTCTGCAGGCAAGTCTTCCACAGATCGCCTTTGGCACCCTTCAACTTGTGACAACTACGCACAAGCCATGTGGAGAGATCCTTTATCCAACAAATGGCAGGGCCTAGGCCCGGTCCTTACATGGGGCAAATGACATACTTGCATTTACAATTCAGAGGCTCAAAATGCCAGGTGGCTCCCAGAGTGCTTGATAAAACTATATAACTCACCCAGGGAAGAAAAACCCTGAGAAAGATCCCCAAATGTGCTTGCTTACAGAAAGCTGAGAATGCCCCAAGGGATGCCATTCTTGATCCTCTGGATTTGGACATGCACTCACCTTTCCAAAGGTGCATCACAGGTAAGAAGTCAACAAGGAAAAATGCTTTATCAACTTTATAATTTCACCTGGCTGATCATTGATGAGGCTAGTGATGTGGCCAATGCTTCTTCCACAATAGGAAGCTTTGCCTCTTGGAGGCCCCTAGAGGTAGACCTTTGCAAATTAGCCCTAGGGACCAACTCCGATTGCGGTGTGCCAGACAAATATTTGCCTCTAGAGCAAACCCCCAAGATTTCAGATTATAGCACAGATCCTGGCTGCAGTAATACAGTTAGGAGGGCAAGTGTCACCCTAACAAAGGGAGGAATTTATGTTTGCCCCAGGGCCTCCCATAGAGACCACTCTTTGGGCTACCGCTGTGGGTATAGCACTACTGTGCTGTGTTGGGCTGTGAGACCACTGGAGATGCTTATTGGAAGCCCTCATCCTCATTGGAGCTTATCACAGTTAAAAGAAAGTTCTCTGTCAAGGAAATCTATGTTCCCAATGAAGTGCCCTTGAATAGTCATTGTGGGAGCGATAGCTCACTAAAAGGATGATGCAACACCTGATTGATCACCTTTAAGGAGTTGAGGAAGAAATATAACTGGGTGAACTTCCGAGGGGCCGATTGGGGCCGATGCCTCTACAAAGATGGTAAGGATATAGGGCTGACTTTTAAGGTCAGGCTACTCAAAGAAATTCCCCATCGAAAGACAGTAGCTATTGGGCCCAAGCAAGCCTTGCATCCAGTCGCTGGGGCCAATGATCAGGCCAATGCAACCAAAGGGGTGACCCCAACTCCCACCCCCTTATCTTCAACCCTGTGCCAGCCTACACTACCAGCAGGATCCCCCTCATCTGCTGATTTAAATTTATCCATAGTTAAAGCCTCCATCGTTGCTATGCATTTAGCCAATGTTACCCAATATAAAGAATGCTGGGTGTGCTTTTCTCCTCAACCCCCTTTTTATGAAGGAATGGCAATATTTGAATCGGTTGTTGCAACCAATGACGCCAAAAGACTTGGCTGGCACCCTGAGGGCAACAAAGGCCTCACACTGAGTGAGGTGTCAGGTCTAGACTCATGCCTTTTGGGGCCTTCCATGCTTGCCCCTCAGGCCTTGCTAAAGGTCTGCAATCAGACTATTGTTGTGCACACCACTTTTCAATATCTTGAGGCTCCTAATGGTACTTATTTAGCATGTTCTAATGAACTTGCCACCTATGTGGTTACCCAGACCTTTTTAGCTAACAAAGATTACTGTGTCCTGGTCCAACTTCTACCGAAATTAATGGTACACCATGAAGACGATCTCCTGCCCTGCGATAGGAGGTACCCTATTTCTGCAGTAACCCTAGCAGTGGTCCTTGGTTTGTGAGTTGCAGGTACAGGAACCGGTATTGCCCCCCTGGTCACCTCCCAACAACAATACTCCCAGCTTAGCCTCGCTATGGACAGAGATACTCAAGAATTACAAAAAGACTTGAAAAATCTAAAAGATTCCTTAGTCTCCTTATCTGAGGTAGTGTTACAAAATAGTCGAAGTCTTGACTTGGTGTTCCTGAAGGAGGGAGGGCTCTGTGTAGCACTCAAAGATGAGTGTTGTTTTTATTCTGATCAGACTGGCTTAGTTCAAGATAGTATAAAGTCAGAATTAGTTTAGAAGAAGGGAAACGCAATAGAGAACAACAAGAATCTTGGTATCAAAATTGGTTTTCTACTTCTCCCTGGGTCTCCACCTTGCTCCCCAGACTTTTGGGGCCCCTCATGGGTGTTTGGTTGCTTTTGTCATTTGGCCCCTGGGCCTTTAACAGATTAACCAGTTATATTAAATCACAGATCGATTCTGCCTTAAACAAACCAGTTGCAGTCCACTACCATCGGCTGGACATCCAAGACTCAGCCGAAAACCTCTCTTCTGCCGAGGCAGAGGTAAAAACCATCGGCCTTCAGTTCTCCACCCTTGCTGCAGGCACAGAGCTTTCTTGGTTCCGTATTTTGTGGAAACATCAATGACAGAGAGGGTGACCTCCGGCTCCTAATAGTGGCTGAGGGCCATAAGCTGTGGAATAGCCAAGAAGGGGAAATATTGTGGTGCCAGGAGCCACATGCACACTGCCTATTGGCTGCAGGGTAACTCCATGATGGGAATATTGTGAGTCCACTCCCTGGATGCCCATCACGACCACCAAGGGCCTGATGAAGCCATTGGAGTGGGACGTGATGCCAGGAGTGGGTGCAATTTACATAGCCTAAGGCAGAGGCCCTGCACTACTAGGATCTAAAAAGGCCTAGTTACTGGGGTGCTTGACATGGGGGCAAAACCACATAGCCTAAAACAGGCTCTCCACAGACCCTCTTTCCATAGCCACTTCCCAACTTTATTTAAGTCAAGAGGTGGATATGTCAGAGACCAAACCCTAGAAAACCAGAGTTTCAACAGCTCTCACCTTGAAAGCTCACTGACCTTGCGGTTAACAGCACCCCCTTCCCCTTTTCACACAAGGCTGATCAATAGGTTCTTTACCTGGCTGAACACCTGAGATGGTCTGGGCGGAACCAGCATTCCAAGAAAGCTGCAGATGCCTCAAGCTGGAGTCAATTTCCGCCCCTGATGACCGTTCCTCCTTCCGAGCTTTTAGGATCCCCCTCAGCCCCTCCCTACTTCCTCTTACCGAAGTGTTCAAAACACAGAACACCCCATTAGTTTGGCCTCGCTCTTCTTTCTCACCTGTTTGCTCTTTCAGGCTTGGGTCCTCCTCAGCTCCCCAGATTACTAGGTCCCGCAGGTCGGAACATCTCTGAATCCTCCAGTACATCTGAAGTAAGCTTGTAAATTATGTTTCGTTAATGTTATTGCTTGCTATTTTCCTTTTCTCTTCCATAATGGGCTTGGCTTTTCTGTGGTGCAACTTTTGAAGTATCTCTGCTCCTGTAAGAAACCTCTCATCCACACTTCTATTAGTAACCCCAGTAGATGTTATTGATTTATCAAATTGGGCATTGGTACAATTGCTACCTTGGTGTGTGTGGCTTTTTGTTCAACATCTGGGGTGAGTAAACGTGTGTGTGGTGTGGTGTGGTGTGGTGGGGTGTGTGTGTGTGTGTGTGTGTGTCTGTGTGTGTGTGTGTGTGTGTGTGTGTGTGTGTGCATGATGTCTCTCCAAGAGAAGCTTCACACACCAATACCACAAAGGAGTTTGTATTCTACATACATATAACACTTGACCTGGTCATTCTATCACTTATTAGTCACTAAACAGAGATGCAAGCGAATATCTACATAAACACTCAGGAACTAAATTTTATCTACTATAACTAAAAAAAAAATGAAAACAGTCTAAATGTACATTACTATGTGGACAGATATACAAACTGTGACTACCTTAACATAATGGGAAACCCCCACTTGTGATGATCATGAAGAGTTCCATCCTACAGTACAGTTACCTTTCAGAATCATTGGGCTAAATGAAAAAAGCCAGGCTCTCCTTGCTTGGTTGGCTCAGGGGGTAAAGGTGCTTGTTCTGAAAGTTTGAAGATATGAGTTTGCTACCTAGAACCCACATGAAGGATGGGGGAGTGGATTGACCATACATAGTTATCATTTGACCTGTATTAAAATGTCATGTCATCCAGGACAGTAATAAAAAATGATTTGGGAATATTGGAGAAATGACTCTTAGTGGGCATGGATCTTATAGATGTCCTGAGTGGGCTTCTTAGCACCCAGGTCTGATGGCCTATGATTGTTTTAATTCCAAATACAACTTAATTTGTAGTGTCAAACACGTATTAGTACTTGCTCGGTAGAGAGATATATAGAAGCATCGACTGCAAAAGAATATGAATACCTTTTTAGAATGAGAGAAATAAGTGTTACATATCTTTGTGTATATGTGTGTGTGTTTTCATGTCCACATGTGTGTGTGCATGAAATTAGAGACCTAGTACCCACTGTTAGGCTTCATCTTTACCACTTGTTTGAGATAGAACTTTTTTACTTAGCCTGCAGCTAGCGCACGGATTCTGGTAGGCTGGTTGGCCAGCACCTTCTAGACATCCTCCCCTCTCTGTCTCTCCACAGCTGGAATTACAGATGCAAGTTGCTGTTCCTAGCTTTTGCATAGAACTAGGAATTTAGCTTGGGTTCCCAAACTTGCATGAAAAGGATTTTCTGACTGAGACATTCCCCAGCCCTGTCTTTTATATTGATTGTGGAGCAACTATAGGATTTCTGAGGGAGCACACATCTATCAAAACTTATTATATTGTGTTCTTTAATAAAAGAAGCTTATTGTTTGTAAGTTACTTCTCAGTGGGTATGATAAGAAAAAGTAAGCCAAGGATTTGCTAGGTCTCATAAAGCAATTACCATTTGGAGTTTTAGTTCATGAATGTTAAAAATAGTATATAGCCTAGTTTATACCATGAAGAGCAGTGGCATGAAAATGAAAGGCATTACTGCTTCTACCATGGGGATGACATGTTTATAAACATGTCTTATTAATCCCCAGGATATTTCTGGGAGTCCAATTTATTGTTAATTTTCCTCAAATGCTTGATGAGGAATGATATTTTAATTGCCATTTATTTAAATTATGAAATCCTTACATAGTATTTTACTTTTGATTATGTATGTGGGTGCGTGAACATGTATGAATGTAGAAGCCAGAAGTCGATTTTTGGTGCATTTCCCAGATGCAATATATTTGAGACCAGAGTCTTATCCTGAAATCCCATATGTCAGCTGCACAGTGAGTCATGGGGAGCCTCATGTTTCTAGTTCAGTGTGCTAGAATCGCATGCACATGATATTGCGTTCAGCTTTTACATGTGCTTGTAAGATGAAATGTAGGTGTTCAAACTTGGGTGGCAAGTACTTTACCAAATGAGCTTCCCCTACCTCACTTTTGGTGATGATTTTCACAGTGTACCCTAGTCCTGAAAGGTTATATCAGGTTACCTAACGTTCTCCAAAATTGATATTACAAACAGGTACCACTCTGCCTTGCTTCACCCAGTCTTCAGTCAATAAAGTCGTTGCTTTGGAAATCAGATTATGAACATGATTCAGTTTGGAGAACACTGGGCAATAATGAGAAATGCTAAATCAGAAATCTCCCTCTCCTGCCTCTTCAATAGTTTCCCTTTGCAGAAGAGCTTCTGTGCCATAATAGCATAATGTTGGGTTCCTGAGACTCCCTGAGGGAGTAATATGCTAGGTTCTGCCTGGCATGTAGTCCCCTTTTTACCTCCAATAGAACAACACTTTATCATGCACCCTGTGCTACACTAATATGTATGTGCAGCTACTTCAGCCTGTGTTCATGAAATATTGACAATCTGGTCCTGCAGACAGTCTCTGCAAGGTGCTTCTTGAAAGTAGATAGTGAATGATTGATGAATGAAAAATAAAATATTAATGTTCTGAGTCACATATAATACCTATTTCCTCAAAAAGGAAAGGAGCTTATGACTTGTGTTACTAATGACAAGAATTTGTGTGTGTGTGTATGTGTGTGTGTGTGTGTGTGTTTCTATATTTTGAACATGGCTAATTTAAATTTACTGTAGAATTACTTGTACATACCCTCTTCATTAAGACTGAATCCCCTAGAAAATTGGCAGATGGTTGCTGGGAATCAGTAAGAGTAAATTTTACCTTTCTTGGATTATAAAAACTTAATCAGACCTAGTAAATTAACTCTAAATTTTTATTGTGCATAACGATTTATTACAGGGATATAGACATACAGAAATGATACCACAGCAATGTGAACACAGAACCCCAATTTGTCCTCTCCATCAACAAATACTTCCACACTCTTTAGCCAATTCTATCAATGAACGTTTTATGCATTTTAGTGCTACTTATTTAACAAAAAATTTATCTTGACAGGTTTTTTTTTTCATGGCTTTTTTTTATTAGATTTATTTTTTATTTACATTTCAAATGATTTCCCCCCTTCTGGCCCACCACTCCCTGAAAGTCACATAAGCCCCCTTCCCTCCCCCTGTTCTCCCACCCACCCCTTCCCAGTTCTCTGTTCTGGTTTTGTATTATATTGCTACACTGAGTCTTTCCAGAGCCAGGGGCCACTCCTCTGTTCTTCTTGTACCTCATTTGATGTGTGGATTATGTTTTGGGTATTCCAGTTTTCCAGGCTAATATCTACTTATTAGTGAGTACATACCATGATTCATCTTTTGAATCTGGGTTACCTCACTTAGTATGATGTTCTCCAGCTCCATCCATTTGCCTAAGAATTTCATGAATTCATTGTTTCTAAAGGCTGAATAGTACTCCATTGTGTATATATACCACATTTTTTGCATCCAGTTTTCTGTTGAAGGATAGATACCTGGGCTCTTTCCAGTTTCTGGCTATTATAAATAGGGCTGCTATGAACATAGTGGGGCATATATCCTTATTACATGCTGGGGAATCCTCTGGACATATGCCCAGGAGTGGTATAACAGGATCTTTCGAAAGTGAGGTGCCCAGTTTTTTGAGGAACCACCAGACTGATTTCCAGAGTGGTTGTACCAATTTGCAACCCCACCAGCAGTGGAGGAGTATTCCTTTTTCTCCACATCCTCGTCAACACCTGCTTTCTCAGGTTTTTATATTCTCTAAAATGAATCCAGAAATTTGAGAAGGATCAAGGTGAAGGGAATAGAATAAATTTTATGGAGGAAAATTAAGGGAAAATTATATAATGATATTTTGTTTAAAAAATAAATTAAAATTAAAATATAGCAAGAGAAAAATTGTATTTTATTTTAAAGTTTGTGAGTATGTGTGTGTATGTGTCTGTATATATATGGGGGGTGATTTTTCTTCATTGTAATACTTTTTTTTGCTCTTAAGTTTAGGAAATACTTTTGTACTAGTGCGCTGTTCCTGTGGTAAAAAGTATCTTAACCAATAGTACCTTAAAGAAAAAAAAATATGTGTGGCTCATGATTCCAAAGGTTAAAGTCCAAAATAGTGGAGTAGGCATGTAAGCAGGTGGGACACACACACACACACACACAAACACACACACATACACACAGAGAGAGAAAGAGAGAGAGAGAGAGAGAGAGAGAGAGACAGACAGACAGAGACAGACAGAGACACACAAAGAGAGACACAGACAGAGAGAGACAGAGACAAAACTTAATGAGAAATTAAGCCCTGATATGATCAGTGGAACAGATGGGATGAAAGTCTTTCTGCTGCCATTTGCACAGGGTAGCCAGGCAGCTCCACACCGTTCTGTGCATGACCTCCCCAGGAAAATGATTTCCCAGCACTGCTTCACTTCTGAGTGCAGAGGTGAGATCTCCACCTTCTCTCTGGAGGGCATCAGCTAGGAGCTCAAGAGGCATAGGATCAGTGGTGCAATTGGAACAGAGGTCTTCAGGGAGCCATTAGCACCAGAGAGGCAGGGAGCTCCTTAGCCTTCTGTGCACAGACCCTGCCAGAAGTGATTTGGTCACACAAGAGTATGGACACAGGCTTATAGACCCACAGGAGGGGCAAGCTCCAGCCAGAGACAGCAAGACCAACCAATACCAGAGATAACCAGATGGTGAAAGGCAAGAACTCTACCAACAGAAATTAAGGCTAAATCAGAGCCTAGTTCTCTCACCACAGGAAGTCCTGGATAACCCAATACATGGGAAAAGAAAGACTTGAATTTAAAATTATATCTTAGGATGCTGATAGAGGGATTCAAGAAGGACTTAAATAACTCCCTTAAAGAAATACAGGAGAACATGGGTCAACAGGTAAAAGCCCTTAAAAAGGAAACACAAAAAGCCCTTAAAGAATTACAGGAAAAGACATACAATCAAGTGAAGGAGCTGAACAAAACTACCCAGGATCTAAGAGTGGAAGTAGAAACAATAAAGAAATCACAAAGTGCAGCATCACTGGAGACAGAAAAACTTGGAAAGAATTCAGGGGTCATAGATGCAAGCATCAACAACAGAATACAAGAGATAGAAGAAAGAATCTCAGTTGCTGAATTTACCATAGAAAACATTGACTCAACAGTCAAAGAAAATGCAAAATTCATAAAACTTGTAGCCCAAAATATCCAGGAAATCCAGGACAAAATGGGAAGATTATAGGTATAGAAGAACGTGAAGATTTACATCTTAAAGGGATAGTAAATATTTTCAACAAAATTATAGACGAAAGCTTCCCTAACCTAAAGAAAGAGATGCCCATGAACATAAAAGAAGCCTACAGAACTCCAAACAGACTGGACTGGACCAGAAAGTCCTCCCAGCGCATAAGAATCAAAACACCAAAATACACTAAACAAAGAATGAATATTAAAAGAAGTAAGGGAAAATGGGTAAGTAACTTGTAAAGGCAGACCTATCAGATTACACCAGATTTTTCACCAGAGATGATGAAAGTTAGAAGATTCTGGGCAGATCTCATACAGACACTAAAAGAACACAAATGCCAGCCCATACTACTATACCCAGCAAAACTCCCAATCACCTTAGGTGGAATAACCAAGTTCTCCCACCACATCAAGTCCCAGATACTCCAACACATGGGAAAAGCAAGAGTTGGATTTAAAATAATATATCATGATGCTGATAGAGGGATTCAAGAAGGACTTGAATTTAACTAAATTTGAAGTTGTAACGAAATTTACACAATATCTTACCGCAAATCCAGCCCTATAAAGGATAATAGATGGAAGACTCCAATACAAGGAGGGAAACTACATCCTAGAAAAATCAAGACAATAATCTTCCAACAAACACAAAATAAGATAACCATACAAACATAAAAATAACATCAAAAATGACAGGAAGTAACAATCACTATTCCTTAATGTCTCTTAACATCAATGGACTTAATTCCCCAATAAAAAGACATAGACTAGTAGAAATATTTGTCATGTAAATCTTCAATTTTATCAGAAAATGTTTATTTTTCCTCTTTCAATTAATTTATTAATTTTTTATGTCTACCATTTTATCTGAATTATTTTTCAGGATAGTCTTCAATTTTAACATGTTTTTCTATATACTTCTATTTTATCAGAAATGTTTTCCATGCAAATCTCTGATTTTGTCACAAAATGTTTTTAATTTCACCTTCAATTAATTTAGAAAGATTTTTATCTCTACCATTTTATCTGTATGATTTTCCATTTAATAGTCAATTTTAATGTGTTTTCCCATATATTTCTTGAATTTTATCAGAAATATTTTCCATGTATATCTTCAGTTTTACGTGTAAGATTAGGAGGTGGGTAGAATTAGGTACTTATAAGAGCTGCAATTATCAGAGCTGCAAGTTTTTCCTGAGCCATGTGGGTTTTTTAATAGGACAAAAGATATGCTGAATTGGCACTCATAATTCTGTTGTTTGTTTTTTAAGGCTGGAACACACCCAGGCAGACACAAGGACAGGGCAGCAGGATACTGATCATAAGACCTTAAGCCCAAATGGTAATGGCTCCTTCTGGCAGAAGGCAGGCAACATAGAATCTGCAACTCCTCCTAAGGAAAAGACAGGACATGGAGAATAAGTCTAAATAAAATATAGAAATGGTATAAACAGTAATGGAAATTTAAAAATGTATTCCATCACAAGAACTGGGTTCTAGGAACATGGTTTATATGGGAATTCTGGGATTGCTTAGCCTGTGGGATATATGTATATATTTATGGAGATTTATTTATCTCCACAGAAAGGAGAATTTTAGCATGCATTAAATAAATTGAGGCCATTTAATCTTATGGGGATAGTGAACATGCATCGTATCAATGGATAATAATTGTTTACATTGCTTTAATTGCTATGAATTGAATTAATTATGAGTGCAAATGAGTGCAGTTATAAGTTTGGTGGTTATGATACTAAAAATCTACCTGTGAATATTTTGTTTGCTTTCTCAGAAAAACCAAAGCATCATACTTTGGTCTTTCATCTTCTTGAGCTTCATGTGGTCTGTGAATTGTAATTTGCTTATTTTGAGCTTTGGGGCTATTATCCACTTATCATTGAGTGCATGCCATTGTGTGTTCTTTTGTGATTGGGTTACCCCACACAGGTTGACACTTTCTTATTCCATCCAATTGCCTAAGAATTTCATGAATTTATTATTTTAGTAGCTGAATATACTTCATTTTGTAGATATACCACATTTTCTGTATCCATTCCTCTGCTGAAGGACATCTGTGTTCTTTCCAGCTTCTGGCTATTATAAATAAGTCTGCCATAAACACAGTGTAGCATGTGTCCTTATTACATGTTGAGGCATCTTCTGGGTATATGCCCAGGAGTGGTATAGCTGGGTCCTCAGCTGTACTATGTATAATTTTCTGATGAACCACTAACTCGTTTTCAGAGTTGTTTTCCAACTTTCAATACTACCAGCAATGGAGAAGTGTTCCCCTTTCTCCACATCCTCACCAATATCTACTGTCCCCTGAGTTTTTTTTTTTTTTTTTTTTCATCTTAGCCATTCTGATTTGTCTGAGGTGGAATCACAGGGTTGTTTGGATTTGCATTTCCCTGATAACTAAGGATGCTGAACATTTCTTTAGGTGCTTCACAGCCATTCAAATCTCCTCAGTTGAGAATTCTCTGTTTAGCTCTGTACACCATTTTTATAGTGTTACTCGACTCTATGGAGTCTAACTTCTTGTGTTCTTTCTATACATTGGATATTACCCTCTATCATATATGCAATTGGTAAAGGCAATTTCCCAGTCTGTTGGTTGCCAATTTGTGCTATTTACAGTGTCCCTCACCTTACAGAAGCTTTGCAATTTTATGAGGTCCCATTTGTCAATTCTTGATCTTAGAATATAAGGTATTGGTTTTCTGTTCAGGAAATTTTCCCAGTGTCCATGTATTCTATGCACTTACCCACCCACTTTTTTTTTTTGTTTTGTTTTGTTTTGTTTGTTTGTTTGTTTGTTTGTTTTTTGTTTTTTTTTCAGTGTATCTGGTTTTACATGGAGGTCCCTGATCCACTTAGACTTGAGCTTTGTATAAGGAGATAAGATTGGATCAATTTGCATTCTTCTACTGACCACCAGTTGAACTAGTAACATTTTTTGAAAATGCTGTCTTTTTCTTCCCACTGGATGGTTTTAGCTCTTTTGTCAAAGATCAAATGACCTTAGGTGTGTGGGTTCATTTCTGGGTCTTCTATTCTATTCCATTGATCTTCCTGCCTGTCTCTGTACCAATCAATACCATACAGGTTTTATCACTATTGCTCTGTAGTGGAGCTTGAGGTCAGGGATGATGATTCCAAAAAGAGATCTTTTGTTGGGGAAAAGAGTTTTCATTTTCCTGTTTTTTTTTTCCCCAAATGAATTTGCATTTTGCTCTTTCTAGCTCTAAAAAGAATTGCTTTGGATTTTTGATGGGAATTGCATTGAATCTGTAGATTACTTTCAGCAAGACAACAAATTTTACTATATTAACCCTGACAATCTATGAACATGGGAGATCATTCCAGCTTTTAAGAGCTTCCTCAATTTCTTTCTTCAGAGGCTTGAAATTCTTGTCATACAGATATTTCACTTCCTTGGTTAAAGTCATACCAAGGCATGTAAAATTATTTATGATTATTGTGAAAGGTGTCATTCCCTATTTCCTCTCTTAGCTTGTTTATCCTTTCAGTATAGGAAGGCTACTGATTTGTTTAATTTAATTTTGTATCCAGCCACTTTGTTGACATTGTTTATCGGCATTAGGAGTTCTCTGTTGGAATTTTGTTGGTCGCTTAAATATACAATCATATATTCTGAAAATTGTGATATTTTGACTTCTTCCTTTCCAAGATGTATCCACTTGATGTCATTTTGTTGCCCAATTGCTCTGCCAGGACTTCAAGTACTATATTGAGTAGATATGGAGAAAGTGTGCAGCCTTGTCTGGTCCCCGATTTTAGAGCGATTGCTTCAAGTTTCTCTCCATTAAGTTTGATGTTGGCTACTGGTTTACTGTATATTGCTTTTACTATGTTTAGAGATGGGCCTTGAATTCCTGATCTCTGCAAGACTTTTATCATGATGGGATATTGAATTTTGTCCAAAGCTGTTTCAGCATCTAATGAAATGGTGTGTTTTTGTTTGTTTGTTTGTTTGTTTGTGTAGTGGATTTGTTTATTTGTGTAGTGGATTACACTGATGGATTTCAGTATATTGAACCATCCCTGCATCCCAGGGATGAAGCCTACTTGATCATCGTGAATTATTGTTTTGATGCATTCTTGGATTCAGCTGGCCAGATTTTATTGAGTATTGTCTTAGTCGGGGTTTCTATTCCAGCACAAACATCATGACTATAGAAGCAATTTGGGGAGGAAAGGGTTTATTCAGCTTTCACTTCTGCATTGCTGTTCATCACAAAATGAAGTCAGGACTGGAACTCAAGCAGGTCAGAAAGCAGGAGTTTATGCAGAGGCCATGGAGGGATGTTTCTTCCTGGCTGGCTTCACCTGGCTTGCTCAGCCTGCTCTCTTATAGAACCCAAGAAGACCAGCCCAAAGGTGGTAACACCCACAAGGGGCCCTCCCACCTTGATCACTAATTGAGAAAGTGCTCCACAGCTAGATCTCATGGAGGCACTTCCCCAACTGAAGCTCCTTTCCCTGTGATAACTCCTGCCTTTGTCAAGTTGACACACAAAACCAGCCAGTACAAGTATTTTTGCATCAGTGTTCATAACAGAAATAGGTCTGAAGTTCTCTTTACTTGTTTTGTGTATATTTGGTTTAGGTATAAGCATTATTATAGCTTCATAGAATGAATTGGTTACTGTTCATTGTGCTTCTATTTTGTGGAATAGTTTAAAGAATTTCAGAATTCAGTCTTCTTTGAAGATCTGAGAGAATTCCCCACTAAACCCATCTTGTCCTGGACGTTTTTTGGATGAGACACTGTTAAAGACTGCTTCTATTTCTTTAGGACTTAAGGAACTATAGATTTTTTATCTGATCTGGTTTTAAACTTGGCACCTAGTAAGTGTCTAGAAAATTGTCCATTTCATCTAGATTTTCCAATTTTGTTGAGTATAAGATCTTGTAGTAGAATCTTATGATTTTTTTTAAATTTCCACAGTTTCTGTTTTTATGTTTCCTTTTTCATTTTTGATTTTACTAGTTTGGGTATTGCCTCTGTGCCCTCTGGCTAGTCTGGCTAAGGGTTTATCTATCTTGTTGATTTTCTCAAAGAACCAGCTCCTGATTTTGTTGATTTTTGTATAGTTCTTTTTGTTTCTATTTGGTTGATTTAGGCCCTAAATTTGATTATTTCCTGCCATCTAATTCTCTTGGTTGCATTGGCTTCTTTTTGTTCTACAGCTGTCTTATGTGTGGTCAAACTGCTAGTGTAAGCTCTCTCAATTTTTTTTTTTTGGAGGCACTTAGAGCTATGTGTTTTCTTCTTAGCATTGCTTTCATTGTGTCCCATAAGCTTTGATATGATATGTCCTGATTTTCATTAAATTCTAAAATATCTTTGATTTTTTTCTTTATTTTTTACTTGTCCAAGCTATCATTGAGTAGAGCATTTTTCAACATCCATGGGTATGTATTTTTTTGTTTGAACTAAAGGCCAGCCTTAGACCATGGTGATCTGATATGGTTCATGAAATTATTTTAATATTCCTGTTGAGGTATGTTTTGTAACCAATTAGATGGTCAGTTTTGGAAAAGGTACCATGAGGTGCTAAGAAGATAGTATATTCTTTTGCTTTAGAATGGAATGTTCTATAAATATCTGTTAGATCTGTTTGTTCCATAACTTCTGTCAGTTTCACTGTGTCGCTGTTTAGTTTGTGTTTCTATGATTTGTCCATTGCTGAGAGTGGGGTGTTGAAGTCTCCCACTATTATTGTGTGGGGTGTAATGTATGCTTTGAGCTTCAGTAAAGTTTCTTTTATGAATGTGGGTGCCCCTGCATTTGGAGCATAGATGTTCAGAACTAAGAGTTCATCTTGGTAGATTTTTCCATTGACAAGAATGAAGTGTTACTCCTTAACTTTTTTGACAACTTTTGGTTGAAAGTTGATTTTATCCAATATAAGAATGACCACTCCTGCTTGTTTCTTGGGATCATTTGCTTGGAAAATTGTATCCAAACTTTGACTCTTAAATAGTGACTATCTTTGTCACTGAAGTGGGTTCCTTGTATGCAGCAAAATTTTGTGTCCTGTTTACATATCTAGTCTGTTTGTCTTTGTCTTTTTATTGGGAAATTGATATTAAGAAATATTAAGGAAAAATGATTGTTAATTCCTGTTAATTTTGGTTTTAAAGGTGGAATTCTGTTTGTGAGGCCATCATCTTTTGGACTTGTTTTTTTTTTTTATATTTATTTTCTATATTCTTTGTTTACATTCTAAAAGCTTTCCCCTTTCCTCTTTTCCCTTTCCCCTTTCCCCCTTTCTCTTTCCCCTTTCCCCTTTCCCCTTTCCCCTTTTCACTTTCCCCTTTCCCCTTTAAAGAAGATTACTTTATTTCTTTTTTCTAGAGTATAGTATCCCTTCTTGTGTCTTTTTTTTTTCCATTCATTATCCATTATATAGCTGGGTTTGTAGAAAGATATTGTGTAGATTTGGTTTTGTTATGGATTGTCTTGTTTTCTCCATTTATGAAAATTGAGAGTTTTACTAAGTATAGAAGCCTGGTCTGACATTTATGTTCTCTTAAGGTCTGTATGATATCAGCCAAGGATCTTCTAGCTTTCATCGACTCTGGTGAGAAATCTGGTGTAATTCTGATAAGTCTACCTTTATATTTTACTTGACCATTTTCCTTTACTGCTTTTAATATTCTTTATTTTTTTAGTACAGTTGGTGTTTTGATTATTATGTGCCAGGAGGAGTTTCTGTTCGGGCCCAGTCTATTTGGAGTTCTGTGGGCTTCTTGTATGTTCAGGGACATCTCTTTCTTTAGGTTAATGGAGCTTTCTTCTTTAATTTTGTTGAAGATATTTACTGGATCTTTAAGTTGTAAATTTTTGTTCTTCTCTATACCTACAATCCTTAGGTTTGGTCTTCTCATTGTGTCCTGGATTTCCTGGATGTTTTGGGTTACAAGGTTTTTGTATTTTGCATTTTTTCTTTGAATGTTGTGTCAATTTTTCTATGGTATATTCAGCACAGGAGATTCTTTCTTCTATCTCTTGTATGCTATTGTCGATGCTTGCATCTATGACTCCTGATTTCTTTCCAAGGTCTTCTATCTCCAGAGTTGTGATGAAACTGTTTGTGATTTTTTAATGTTTCTACTTTAAATTTTAGGTCCTGGATGGTTTTGTTCAGTTCCTTCACTTGTTTGTTTGTGATTTCCTGATAGTCTTTAAGGGAATTTTATGTTTCCTCTTTAAGTGCTTCTACCTGTTTACCCATGTTCTCCTGTGTTTCTTTATGGAATCTCTGAGAATCCTCTTTAAGGGCTTCAACCTATTGACCCATGTTCTCCTAGATTTCTTTAAGGGAGTTATTTATGTCCTTCTCGATGTACTTTATCAGCATCATGAGATGTGATTTTTAAATCCAGCTCTTGCTTTTCCAGTGTGTTGGAGTATACAGGATTTGCTGTTGTGAGAAAACTGTGTCCAGATCGCACCTTGTTTCTTTGGTTTCTATTGGTGAAGTTCTTGCATCTGCCTTTTGCCATCTGGTTTTATGTGGAGTTAGGTTGTCTTGCTGTCTCTGATTGTGGTTTATCTGTCCAGCAAGCCGTGTTTCTGTATTCCTGGGATTCACATTCTCTCTGCCCATAAAGGTATGCAGGCACTCCTGGGACACCAAGTCTCCTGTGGTTGTTTTTGTGAATCAGCTCTGTGGCCCAGGATCAGGTCTGCACTCTCAGGTCTCCCCACAGACCTAGGAGATTAGCTATCTTCCTGCTTCACCTGGATATAGTGCACAGTGCTCCCAGGCCTCTCTGTACTCCAAAAGCCCTGAGTGCAGCTGGTTCTCTAGGATGTATCAGTAAATGGTATCTTCATTGTGGCAGAGTTGATAAGAGTTTGCGCCAGCAGAAAGGACAGGAGGGGAAAGGGAAGTTATAATTTCTTACATTGGTATTGAATTTATATATTGACACACATTTAAGGTTTTCATTGGTATAAATTTTTGTATATTTATACAAAAATTGAAATTAATATTATTATTCTAAGATCAATTCATTAAAGAATACAAGGTTCTGACTCAGTCTTTCTGTAGCTGGTATTACAAACTGTTTAAGATGTTTAAGTTACTCAAGTTAAGGACCAGATAGTAAACTCTTGTTTATATGGAATTCTGATTTAATTATATTTAATTATAATTAAGTGTTTCCATATTATTCAGATAGAATTAGCTAAGTACAGTCAAGGTTTAAGAGTTCAACTATAGTTTATATAGGTAAATAGTCTTCATAAACATCAGAAATACACAGAATGTGGAAATTATATTATTTAATTTATAACCATTTAATCATTATTAAACTTTTGACTATGAGACATGTCTGCTTCTGACTCCTTCATGGTTCTAAGATGTTATTGAGCATCATTACCTATAGGAAAAACTTATTATTGTCTCAAGGTACTCACTGGGTAAGAACTGCCCTAATTCATATGAAGAAATAGAATACTATCCAGAAAAGGACAAACATGTGGAGTAGTCAACAGTTTACCTCTGCCAATACAGGGTAAGCTAGTCCTTCATATTTCCTGCTTCACATAAGGTCTGCCAGATGGTTCTTGGCCAAAACACTGAAGACAGATGTTACAATGTTTTAAGAATTTAAGGGACTGTCCAGGAAGCCAACTGTCTCTCAAATTGTATAATTTTGTAAGATAGACCCTTAGACCTCCTACATATTCAGGTAGTAATACATTCTCAGGTCTCTGATGGTGTTGAAGACTAGTTATAGTCTCATAATCAAATATAAGTTGTTTAGCATTGAGGAAGATCTAGTTTTCAAAGGATACTTTTAGATGATAATGCAAGTAAAAAATGAAAACAGAATTTAGGTATTCATCTATAAATTATAAGTTAGGTAAGATGATAGAATAAAACACTTAAATTGGCAAAACTGATGGACTGGACACTATTAATATATATCATCCCTCATAGTTTACATAGTTGTTATAATTATGTTCCATGTACACCTGAAAGAAAAAAAGTCTTTTTAATGGAAAAAAATGGGACATGTAGTGACTTGTGTTCTCATGATAATCATGCTATCTAAAATCCTGTTTGCAGTTTTCTGTATGTCATAGTAAAGAGAGCCAGTCTAATTGGTTTTTGACTGGTCAATAAAGTTATCAGTGGCCAATGACTAGGCAAGAAAAGAGAGGGTGGACTTTTAAGATTCCCTGGAAGATACCAAGGAAGGAGGAAAGAATGGCTTCTACCATGAGGAGTGTGTAGGAGATAGACCACATGGGAAAGCTGTCGGAAGGAAAGACAGCAGACATGTAGGTACAGGGGGAAATTGGCCCAAGGAGGACTGCCCATCAGGGTCCAGGGCAGCAAACATATTTAATAAGTATTAACTCAGGAATATTAGAGGGAGTGGGTTTTAGTCATGTAGAATTAGGGAATTGCCCATCTATTGAACAGTTATTTAAAATATAAGGTTGTGTATGCATGTCTTTATTTTGGGAAAGTAGAATATTGGGGTAGCAAAGAGAAGTGTGTGTGTACCCAACAGTATGTATAGAGCAGATTAATATATTACCTCTTCACATGGCTATATTCTGAGAGGCACTACCAGCATCTGCCTAAGACAGACACAGGTACTTACAGCCAACTATTTACTGATGTCAGAAACCTCTATAGTAGAGTTAGAGGAAAGATAGAATGTGCTGAAAGAGAGCATAAAGCCATAGGAAAAAAACAACAGTAGCAACCAAGTGAGAACCCTTAAAGCTCTTGGAAACTGAGCTATCAACAAAAGATCATACAGGGGCTACTTTATAGCCCCTGGCCCAGAGAGGATAAGCAGAGGACTGCATTGTTTGGCCTCAGTAAGAGAGGATGTGGCTAATCCTGCAGAAACATGATAGTTCAGGCAATGGGTATGGTGGCAGTGGTGATGTGGAGGACCGTTTCAAAAGTAAAAGGTAAGGTGGATGGGGTGAAGAATTCAGGGAGGTAGAACGAGGAAGATAGGCACCATGTGGAATGTATATAAATAAAATATTTTAATTTAAAAGGAAGTTAAGGGAAATTTTTCTATAATTACAGGTTGCCATACATCATTGCAGGAGAGGTAAAGATAGAGTAACTTGAAGCATCTAGCTCTATAACATCCACAGTCAAGATCAGAGGATATAATACACTCATGCTTGTGCTCATGTCACCTTCTCTACTTCTCTAGAATCCTTTTCCTAAGAAATGGTTTCACATGAAGTAACAGGCAAGAAAATCTCATAAAGAGTTTTCAATATACAGACCCGATGTACATAATATTTAACTGAAACTTCTTTCCCTAGTGACTCTCAATTAGGCCATTAAAACAAATTATCACACATGAGCTACAAATTGCCCTATGGAATGTCCCAGATCTAGATCATGTCATTGAATGAATGTGCTTCATGCCCTCAGTCTCCACCCTTGGAAATTAGAACATTTACTCTAAATTCTTTGAGAATGATTAGTTGATAATTCCATAAGTGAGTAATTGCTTTTTTATCTCAACCAGAGAATTACATGTAATAAGAGCCTATTTTTAATTGTGGGATAATGTGTACTGCTTTCTGTGAAAGTAATTTCAGGCACTAGTGAGCAAGAGAGTCAGGATTTGGGGGAGGGGAGAATGAGCTATTCCATGCCTCTGAAATTACTCTGTTTTAGATGATGGCAATTCTGTGAGGTTCATGTTATTTGGCACTATTTCAGGTGAGAGAACCAAGAACTAGGGGGGAAATCAAGTGCTTTCACATCCAAATGCTTGAACAAGTCAGGTCCACAATCAAGCTAAAATCAGAATGAAGAAACTGCTACTGTTAAATGAAAATTTTGGGTTTCTACAGAGGGTTATAATATGGTCTAGCAGAACACAAGCATCAGTGCCTTCAATAATAGGCTCCTGAAACTATTGACACCAGTCCCCCTTTTTTTGATAAAGCAAGAGAGCCCAAAATGCAGAAAGATTGAGGTCAGCAACATACCAACTGCATCATTAGCCTACAACTAGGTAATTGTCAAGAACAAGGGTTATTTTTTTTAAATCACCCCACACCTTGTTCTTTTAAAAAAAGAAAGGAGCATAGATAAAGAAATGTCAAAGGGGGTCCTGGATAGGATGGTCCTATCAGCATTGGCCAGCATTAGATTTGTTACTTTCTGGGCACATGTTTCAGGGTATCTGGCCAGGTTAGGGGCTCAAGATCTATGCATGTGAATGAATGAGGGCAAGGCAGGAGTTTAGGATAGAGTAGAACACAGGGAAATCTCTTGTCATTTCTGAAAGTTTGACTTTAATATCATCCCATCATTACAAAATGTTTTCAGGGTCAGAGTCAATGTTTGCATTAATTCTGTACAAGTCAACACTATGGGGCAGAAGGTAATCAAAATGCCTTTCTTTACCCATTCCTCCTTTGAGAGGCATCTGGGTTCATTCAGAAAATGAGGTATAATTACACAACAGATTTTTAGCAATTAAAAACAATGTATTCATTAAATTCTTAGGCAAATGGTTGGAACTGGAAAATATCATCCTAAGTGAGATAACCCAATCACAAAAGAACACAAATGGAAAGCAGTCACTTATATGTAGATATTAGCATAGAAGATTTGAATACCCAAGACACAATTCGCATATCAAATGATTCCCAAGAAGAAGGAAGGAGAAGGCCCTGGTCCTGAAAAGGCTTGATGCAGGAATGTAGTGGATTACCAGAACAGAGAAGTGGGAGGAGTTTGATTGGGGAATGGCAGAGGGAAGAGGGCTTATGGGACTCTTGGGGAGGGGGAAACTAGGAAAAGGGAAATCATTTGGAATGCAAACAAAGAATAAAGAAAATAAAAAAAAAATAAAACAAAACAAAACAAAAAAACAAAATGACTTTCTGTCCAAATGTTTGCTCTGTCTGTTGTTGTACAAGGTTTTTATGTGTGCAGGGTAGCAATTCAACAAGCTCTGGTTGAATGACTGTTATAATTTCATTTGTTTTTAAGATGAAACAACCCAATAAATGCAAGTAATGAGAGAAGGTCTTTGTTTTATGTAAGCTCATGGTTTCCAGTTTCTACAGTACTGCAGGAAAGTCACAGAAGTATGAGAGTTTGGGAATTGTATAAATAGGAAAGAGTAACACATGCATGAAGGTTTGGGTTCGAATCAACTTCTTCACTCTTATTTAGTTCCGCATTCATTGCCTATGGAATTGTACTGCTCACAGAGGGAGAGTCTCCATAATTAATGTAATCATGATAATACTCTACAGATATGTTCACAGGTCAATGATATTTTTATAATCTGTAATTGAAAATCTCCAGATAATTTATCATTTCAACAATAAAAAATAACAGTCACAGTGAAAAAGTGAATAAGGACAGAAGTGCTTCTTGGTTGCAAGGAGTCCTCCCTGTGTCCAGGCAACAGAGGAAGCAGTATCTTGCTGGGTGCAAAAATGTATGAAAACAAAAAGTAAGAGAAACTTTCTAACTGCAACAGAAAAGGGGTGTACTAAATTATGATTCCTTCAACAACCAAAGCAGCATGAATGTCTTTGTCAGGGTTTTACTGCCGTGACCAAGGCAACTCTTATAAGGACTATTATTGGGGTTGGCCTTTGAATTCAGTCATTCAGTCCATTATCATCATTCAGGAGCATGGAAGCATCCAGGTAGGCATGGTATAATAAAAACTCAGAATTCTACATCTTCATCTGAAGACTTCTAGCAGACTACTGGCTTCCAGGTAACTAGAATGAGAGTCTTATGGCACATACCCACAGTTAAAAACATACTCCAACATGGCCACACATTCTAATTGTTCTACTCTGGAGACTGAGAATATGCAAACCATCATAGTGACTTTTACAAAGGAAACTTATTCATGGTCACAGATCACAGACTCATTATCTAGCACACATAGAGGTGGGAATGCATCATCCTTTCAGGGAAAAAGCTCTGACTCTTGACTAAAATGTCAGACTTTGGTTGATCACTTGACCCAATATGCCAATTAAAGATAGGTTACGTACAAAAGCAGAGTTAGGCCAAGAATAGTGGTAGATGTCTGCAGCCCAACACCTGGAGGTAGCATAAGCAGAAAGTAGCTGGTAAGTTCTCAGCCAGCTTGTCTACAAAGCAAACTTCATACCAAATATGGTGACATAGTGAAAGTCTGATTCAAAGTGGAAACCTTAGAAGAGGTACATTGGAAATAAGAAGAGATAAACAAGTCCAGTCTTTCTATGTCTGGCTTCAGTGATTCACTGAACTTTACATATAGAGCAAAACTGTCGCAGAGAGGCCAGAGGCATGCATAGTCAGACATACAGTCTTGGTACAGGTGTAGTCTGGTTAGTTGTCTCCTCCCCCCCCCCCCCACGCAACTAAGCTGGCTGGCAGCTCCCAAACTCCTCCCGCCTTTGTTCCTGTGAACAATAGGCTCCCGCACCTCGACTACTGACACCGCCCCCAAGGCGGTGTTTACCTGACTCGCCAGTCTGAAGGCAGGCGACCCGCTGAGACCTGGAGCCAGGAGAATTCACAGGAATTCCTTTGAAGCGACCGACTTCTGGGGGGGGTGGTCGATACCCCAAAATACTATATAACTTGCCTTAAAATTATTAAAACCAGTCTTGACCAGAATTCCCGCTTTGACTCATGTCTCTCGGCCTCCCTGTACCTGTAACCTCAAAATACTCTTAACAGGTAACCCGGTTCACATGTAGCTGCTGGCAGACTACAGTTAGTGATGCTTTTCTTTTAGTTCTGTATAGGAACTGGAAGGAAGTTGTAATAACAGTTATAGCCTAGGGCAATGACCTGAGTCCTACTATCTCATGTTTGTGCCCTAAGCCTAGAAAAGACGATGATAAGTGTCAGATATGAGGACGCTGGTTAGTGTCTGGCAAGCTTTGCAGAGTCAATCAATAAAAAGTGTTTCGTTATAAAGAAAAGAGATAGACACAGAATGCGGACAGAAGTGGCAGTTTTCACCTATGGTGAGGTTCCTTTTGTGTCCAAGTTGAGAATATAGTGTTTTCTAGAAACTGTGGGTTTGAAGCAGCTTAACCAGGGACCATCCTGTTTTTTCTTCCCTCAACACTGGAATTACAAGCATGTACCATTCTAAGATTTTTTTTTTTTTAATGTGACTTGTAGAAAATCAAAGAAAAGTCCTTATGGTAGTATAGCAAGCACTCTACCAAATAATCCTTCTGTTCAGATTCCTTCATCTATTTTCTCTTCTCCTATGCTACCTGCTTCAAGGCTGGTAGAATCAAAGCATAGGCAGTATAATTCAGGAGCATTACTTGAGAAGAACTGAGGGCACAATTTACAGAAGAGAAAGTTGAGGTCCAGAAAGAAGATCATGCTTTATAGGTTACACAGATGCAATAGACAGCTCACTATTCAAACCCCTCCCCCTTGTCTCACTCTTGAAGTTCAGAATTTCTTGAGATCTGACATTGATTTTTAACACACCAAGATAAACAGTACAGTTATGAAAAAGATGCCATTACTGTCTGTGATGGTGACTTGAACTATCCATGAGATATTCACATTAACTGTAGGAAAAATTAACATTTAAATCACAAAAATCACATGCTCTCAAATCAGTGACCTTATGAATAAAGGACATTTATTTTTCCAGCTTATGTCCCTAGCTCTCTGGGTTTCAGAAGAAAAAGCTTGCTTTTGCAGAAGAAGGGGTTTCTATATTAGAGAATGTGTCATTCTCTTCTAGAAAACCAGAGAATAGTTACAACTCAGGGCTCAGTAGAGTTTCTTTCTATACAGGATACTGGGAAAGAGTTGGTCTTTCAATATTTCCCCTCCAGATACAGAAATAACAAAAGCCACAAATATTCAAATGGCTCCAGTATGGGCCAGGATCCAGGATCTTTAAAGTGGTGAAAGTCATAAGATGAATATATATCAAATGGAGAGTTAATAACATTGATTCACATAATACAACTTCGGCAGTTTACATGTAGATAGGATGCAAATCCAGCATATATATATATATATATATATATATATATATATATATATATATATATATATATATATGTATATATATATATATATATGTGTGTGTGTGTGTGTGTGTGTGTGTGTGTGTGTGTGTTTGTGTATGTGTGTGTGTATGTGTGTGTATGTGTGTGTGTGTATGTGTGTGAATGTGTGTTTATACACACATGTATATATGTTATACATAAACACATACATCTACACACACATCTACAAAAGCATGTACATGTATACATATATCCATACATACAGAAATACATTCTACACACATACATAGATGCATATATAATATATACATAAATATACACACAATCCATATATACATAAATACATACATACATACATACTCATGAATGTACCACCTTTACAGACTACATAGTAGTTTCCAACAATGTCAGCATTGTCAACATTTGAAGCCAATAGGAAAGGTTTTATTTACCCCACTTTTCTGTAGCCTACTTTCATGGCTATTCCATGATGTTTGAAAAGTTTCTTCTAGTACGACTTTTTTCCCCTACACTGAAACGTTTGATACTGTTACTTCATTAGAAAAGGATGTTCAGCAATACCTAATCCTTTATTCCCAAGCCATAACCACTAAGTTTGACTCCAGAATGAGCTGTCACTTACGTTTTTTGATTTGAGAACTGATTTTTTTTCTGTTGACATGTACATTACTTCAATTTAAACAAACCAAACAAACAAACTAAACCAAAATGAAGGAAACCACTAAAGTCAGACATGTTTTTCTCAGGTCTGAACAAGAGACAAGGTTGGGGCATTAGTCACAGGAAGTGGTCTGGTAAGTGTGGAACTGTTGCTGCTGACTGTACCCTGAGCTCTCGATGAGACACAGTGTGCTGACATATTCTTTAGATTAGATTATCTGTGGAGGTCAGGTTGATTTGCTTTACTGGTTATTTACCACATCCTGTTTTATTTTTCTCTGCCAAATGTTTTACCATATAACAACTAATGTGAACCTGCAGGAAATGAGACTTGATCATAATCTGTCTTATCTCAATTTCTTGCACCTCTTGCCTCCTAGGTCCTCACTGCACCCCTCAGGAACCTGTTTGAGAATCAGCAGGTGGGTTCACCAAAATAAAACTAAAATCATTAAAGACAGGCATGCTAGTCCTGTCTTTAATAATAGCACTTGGTGTACAGAGAAAGGTAGATATCTATGAGGTTGAGGGCACTTCTGTAGTGAGTTCCAGAACAGCCAAGGCTATGTACAGAAAAAACAAAAAACAAAAACAAAAAAAAAAAAAAAAAAAAACAAACAAACTCATAGACAAACAAAAAGCAAAAAACCAAACCAAAACAAAATCTTTCTCCAACTCTCTCTATTTTTTCAAGCTATTGTGAATAAATAGGGTATACCTGGCCACTATGGATACCAATAACATCTTGATAATTTGCTGGCCGGGCAGTGGTGGCACACACCTTTAATTCCAGCACTTGGGAGGTAAAGGAAGGCAGATTTCTGAGTTTGAGGCCAGCCTGGTCTACAGAGTGAGTTCCAGGACAGCAAGGGCTACACTGAGAACATAGTCTCAAAAAAAAAACAAAAAAAAAAAAAAACAAAAAAAAAACAAAAACAAAAACAAACAAACAAACAAAAAAGAAAGAAAACCAAAAAATATGCTATTAACTGATTAGAAAATCTAGTATTTCCTCAGAAAACTGGACATGACACTTTTGGAGGACCCTGTTATACTACTACTGGGCATATACCCAGAGGATTCCCCGGCATGCAATAAGGACACATGTTCCACTATGTTCAAAGTAACCTTGTTTATAATTACCAAAACTTGGGAAGAACCCAGATGTTCCTCAATGGAGGAATGGATACAGAAAATGTAGTATATTTACACAATAGAACACTACTCAGCAATTAGAAACAATGAATTCAGGAAATTGTTATGCAAATGTTTGGAACTGGAAAATATCATCCTAAGTGAGGTAATCCAATCACAAAAGAATATACATGGAATGCAGTCACTGATAAGTGGATATTAGCCCAGAAGCTTTGAATACCCAAGGCACAAATAACATATAAAATGATTGCCAACAAGAAGGAAGGAGAGGGCCCTAGACCTGGAAAGGCTTGATAGAGCACTGTAGGGGAATACAAGGACAGAGAAATGGGAGGGGGTGATTGGGAAGTGGGCAGAGAGAAGAGAGCTTATAGGACTTATGGGGAGTGGGGAACTGGGAAAGGGAAAATCATTTGGAATGTAAACAAAGAATATAGAAAATAAATAAAAAAGAAAATAAAATCTAGCATTTCCAAGAAAATGCAGCCATTTATCACATCTCTCAGAATGTTGTCCCAGGATATGGCACTGAGCAGAAAAAGGCAGATAAGGAAAACCTCGTACACTGTGGTAGGTTGGGACTCTGCTTTGTTTCTTAACAATTAAGTTCCTTTGATTTGGGAAATGGCAGCAGAAGCAGGACATCTGTGAAATGGAAAAGGAAGGACAGCGTGGCCCTGGTAAGAACATGATGCAGTTTTGAAAAGGATCCCATAAACATTTCAGAGGGCCCTGATATGTGGTACACCATTTCTTATCTCCTGTGACTCCACAAGGCCTTTGGGGAGCACTAGGTATGGAACACTCTATGACAGGAGATACTCATGGTTAACAGAGATTGTCAGCCTGGTGGGAAATGGAGTCAACTAAGAGAAATGCCTCTGGGCACACCAGTGGGGCCAAGTCCAGTAAGGATTAACTATTGGAGGGTCTTGCTTCCAGAGTGGGGCACACTACCTGGCCTAGTATGCCAGGTCTAAGAAGAAAACAGAGTTCTATTTTGTTAATTAATTAATTGACAAATTAACTTAATCTATCCATCATTATTCTCTGGCCATCATTTTCATATCTATTTTATATCTCTCCTTAAACTCTGTTGGTTATATGGATTGATCTTTTATCAATACACAGTTTGCTTAGTATTCTGTGTTAGCGTGGGTTTTCAGAGGAGTCCAGCATCAAGATCAGATTAACTGCTGAGCTGTCTGTCAGCATTCTGTGGGAGTTGAAAATTGTTCTACCTACCCAGGCTATATCATGTAAGTCATTCTAACAGATCAACATTTTGCAATTACATATTCATTCTATTATTTCAATTTATATAGATAATGTTGAATATAACAATTATTTCCCATTGACTCCCATTTTTTTTATGCGCTCTTTGTAATGCTCTTCATTGTTCTGAGGAGAAAACAAATAGGCATTAACTTCTATGTGCTGTGATTTAAAAGTTTTACTCTCTTTATATTTTTAAAATTTCATATGTGTATACCATCTGTCTTGCTCTCTGAGTTCTTCAATATGTCTTCTTGCTCCTTTTCCCAATCTAGTTGTACTGACTTCTTTCTATTCTAATATCCTAAGATTATTAGCTTTTGTTGTGAACTTAACACAACTTCAGATTATCAGGTAAGAGAGTCTTCACAGGGAATGATTACCAATATCAGGGTGTTCTGTGGGCATGTTAGTGAGGAGTGTTCATAATTAATTGATAATACCTTTTCCTGGACCTAGAGGCTTCATATTGTGAGAAGAGATGTACAGTTGGTCCAGTGAACCTCTGTTATCTGGTTATTCTACTTCATCTGAAGATATGTATGTGTTTTAGGAAGTCTATCATATTAGGTTTCCATTTAAGTTCTCAAATGAACCTTAGTCTTAACAGTTCCTCCCTAAATTCCTTCCTACCCTTCCTTCTTTCCTCCTGTTTGATACTTGCCTTAGAATCAGCCACATCCTCCAATCTATCCTTAGTTTGCTCCATTATTTCTCCTTACTAGGGAGATCCATATACCCCTCTCTCCTTCTCTACCTCCCTCATCTCTTACTGTGTCCTTAATCTCTAATTGCTCTATGAACTGTAGTTTCATCAAATATTTAATAGCTAATTTCCATATATACATAAATACACTTTGGCCCTATGCAAGTTGATTTTAACAATGGCTTGGCAATAAACATTACTTCATTTGAAAATGTGTCACCACCATCATCACCATCATTTTTAGCAACTTTTTTTTTTTGGCAATTGAAAATAATTAGGATGGTTTTTAGCAAATTTTGTTTTCTTTTGCATTTGTCCCTATGTATTCAAAATGACACCATCCACGTTATTTTGTATGCAGTACAGGGTCTCACACTTCTAAAGCTAGCTCTAGACTAGCCTGGCAAGTCAGTGAGCCCCAGGTATCCACCCCTTTCTTCATGATCAATTCTGTGATTAGAATTTGCAGACTAAGCACTGTTGAGGACAACGGGGGAATTTTGGCTGTTTATTCATTCATCTGTGTTCTTCATGACAAAAGGACCTGGGCCACCATGAATGTCGAAGGGGATTCATTGGAAGCATTAATTAGGTGCAAGTTGCTTGTGATTTCTGGATAAGAGCAAGACCGAGCCCCTCTAGCCTAAGAAGCTTTATTGGTTGTCTGACCGTAGATGGTACTATCTCTGTCTTCACAGAAATGGATGAATTTGGAAAAGAAAAAATACAGTAAAAACAATAACCCAAATAGCCAAAGAAATTAATGTGTAGGTTTTCAGTATTTGGAATTTTTGTCTTAAGGGTTTTACTTCATTTTACACCAATTATGTCTGCTTTGCTGCAGTAGCAACAGTGGTATATTTGTCTACAATTAAAAGAACTGAAAATTTGTGTTCTGGCAAGCTTGGTGTCAGTCTAGATGCTGAGCCTGATGGACATCTGGAATGAACAGCCAGGCTTGGACAAAGCAGACAGCTATTTCTATGTTGAAATCTAAAATATGTGGAGATTTTTATGTTCAGGCTCAATGGGACTCAAACCTTGCCTGGCTCAGAATCATCAGGAACTTTTCCAAATATATGAGATTCAGGTTCGTAGAGTAGGGATAACTTTCTTTGAAGCCAGAAAGAGCTCTATTAAAGGGCCTACATATTTCCAGGTTTATTGAAAGACTACTAAAAAGCAAAGTCAAGAGTGATTAAGACTAGATACCGGCCTTTATTTCCCACATCCCTGAACAGAAGTAGGTATACATACACATATACACACACATTTGTAAACATGAATAAGTACACATGCACATACACAAACACACATGAACACAAATGTGGATTTATGCATATAATTCACACAAATACATAGACACACACAAATGCACATACACACATCACACGTGGTTTGGAGAATTCTAATATATAGTCAGAGATGAGAACTTCTGAGATATATTTTATTCTAATCCTCACTTCATTTTCTTCTCAGGTTTAAGCCATGGCACATTGGAAGAGACATCTAGTACAGAGACATTTTCATAGAATTTTCTACAAGTTGGCCACACATCCAGGTCCTGAGTTCTTAGTCCATTAACTTAACCATAGCCTGTGAATATCAGATTCAAGAAACAATAATGTTGATCAGCTCCATAGTAATTCACCTACATGGTCATTGACAGTCTAATAGCCATACCTTATCATTTTTAAATGTGTGTTTATGTACATGTATATGTGTATATAAGTGTGCATAGTCAAGAGAAAAACTTTGTGTCAGTATTAGAAAAGCCATCTACCTCCTTTGAGATAATGTCTTTTACTGGTATAGAAGTCCTCAGTAGGGCTGGAATGGTCAGCAGTCACCAGGGAACCTCAGATCTTTTCCTACCCAGTGACACATTATGTTCTGACAATTGAAACTCAGGCCCTGACACTTTTATACCTTACCAAGTAAGCTCCATTCTCAATTCCATAGTCTTATCTTTTAACTATTGTTTTCTGCTTTTCATTCTTACCCAATTTCTATATAATTTTTGCAGTCCTTTATGGGATTAAATCTTGTTTATTTTAAAATAAATCTTTGTCTTTTATTTATTAGTATTTTATGTGTGTGTGTGTTTGTTTGTGTGTGTGTGCGTCCACATGCATGTGCTTTTGTGAATGTTCACCTGAAATAACTGGAGGAAAGAAGTAGGCTTTAGATTGCTTTGAACTGCAGTTATAGGTGAGCTGCCCTGACTAGGGTACTTGGAAACAAACATCTGTTCTCTGCAAGTTCAGTCAGTAAATGCTCTTAATTACTGAGCTCTCTAGCCAATATGCTTAGCATTTCTAAAGACCATTTTACTTCTGGCACTAAATTTTCTGTTAGAAAAGGACTATTTAATATGATACAGAGTGTGTATATCAGTTAGTTGGTCTGAGTAGGAATGGCCACTGTAGGCTCATAGATTTGAATGCTTGGTCATTAGCGAGTAGCAGTACTTCACAGGGATTAGGTAGTGTGGTCTTGTTAGAGTAGATGTGACCTTGCTGGAGAGAGTATGCCACTGGGGTGAGCTTTGGGGTTTCAAATGTTCAAGCCAGTCCAAGCTGTGCCTCTTCCCTTAGTGCTGCTTGTGAATCTCTTTGTAAAAATTAAGTTTGTTTTGCAGCACCATGACTGCAGGTTTTGTCAGCAGGCTTTTCATCATGATGACAATGGAGTAAATTTTGCAAAATTGGAAAACAGACCCAATTAAATATTTTCCTTTGTAAGAGTTGCCACCCACCTTGCACTGGGATCTTAGAGATCTCTCTGTTTTCTGGCTTCTTCCAGCCTGGGGTTTAACAGCACCTGGATACCCTGTGATGGAGGAAGTGGACAATGCAGTACCAAAATTGTTCCCCCAAAATGCATATCATAGAAAAGTCCTTATTTTGGGGAATATTTTAGTCTACTATGCATGTATATATATTATAGACATAGTAAATTACATTTTATATAACATATCATATATTATAATAACATTTAGTACATATTACACATTATGGCTATACAGGCATACACATTTGCCAAGGACCAGCATCCACTTGCAGAATGCTCCTAAGAGAAGTGGTGTTTGAGCGACAGCAAGCACACTCTTTCATTTTTTTCTGAACATGGCAAAAGAATTCATAGATCTTAATTCCTTTGTAGACCGAGACAATAAGCCAGATAGGGGAGATATTGCTCTGAGATCACTATTCTTAACACACCTGGGTCTAAATTAAATCTGTTCCAGGCTAAACTTGATCTTAGAAATCTTACTAGTTTTGTATATTTATGACAAACTGGCTCATAAAACATTTGCCTTTGCTCTTTTAGGTCTATGGATCTCATTATAAAATTTATATTGCTTCTTTTATTATTCATAATTAAAAAATTAAATATTTTTGAGCTCATATTTTCAGTGTTCTTTCCCACACTTGTCCTGCAAGTCACAGCAATGACCATTTTTTTTTTTTTTTTTTTTTTGGTAAGGGTATAGACACCCTATTGCCTCCAGACTCATGCTGTTTGTGATTATCATGGAGACATTAACCTTAGCAGAGAGGACATGTGCGAACAACATTGACAGGGAGAATATCTCCCAATTAGCTTGGCAGAGAAAGTATTTACCAAAGTCTGAACATGAACACACACACATACACACACACACACACACACACACACACACACACACACACACACACACACACATATATATATATATATATATATATATATATATATATATATATATATATATGATATAGATTAGCTAAAGATTAGATATATAGCTATACCCAAATGAGCCTCACACTCAGCAACCATCAATCCTCTTAAAGGCCCACACATAGCTTGCTCTGTTCCAGGGGCAGGAACTGTGTCACTCTTTACCTTGCACATGACTGTATAGGACTCAGCACATGTTCATCTACATGTGTGCTTAGCTGTGATGCGTAATATTCATTGTTATCTTGGAAGGAACAAGAGTTTTTGGACATAGAAGCCTCTGGGCATGTCTCTGAAGAATTTTCTAGATGAAAGTAATTACATTTGAAAGACACACCAACCACAGTGTTTGATTTCTCTTTTTCATTTTTGTGGTTCATGAATAACAGCTTCCCAATTAGAGTATTATGGAAAAGTATGTCCTGCTGTCCTTGGAGTTCTTTGGACAAAGTTAAGTCACACATGGTGAACGGAAAAAAAACATAAAGCAAATAAAAATCCTCTTCTTCTACTCCCACATGTATAGTGAATTCATGTTGCATGCTGGAGGCCAGAGTTCAACATTAGACTATCTTAACCTTTTCTCCACCTCATTCTTTGAGACAGGATTTCTCATAGAAACTGCAACTTACCATTTTGGCTATACTGTATAACCAATAATTTCCCTGGGCCCACCTGTTTCAGCATGTCACTATACCCAGTTTTATACAGGTTCTGGGGCTGTAGCTTAAGGTCTCAGGTGGGTACAAGAAGCATACTTATCTATGGAGCCATTCTCCAGCTCAAATTCTCTTAAACTTTAATTAAAAACATCTAACACACATTTGGATTAAGGCATTTCAAGATTACTGTTTAGTCTTACTTGCTGCAGGGATTCAGAATCATTTCAGAATCTTTGAATCACTGGGGAGATATATGAAGAATAGTTGATGGGCTTTGCCTAGAGTTTCTGGGCTGATGTGGGATACTGTGGTTCCCGGTGATCAATTGCTGTGGTCTGCCAACCCAAGGAGGCTGTGGAAGTCCATGTCAGAATGATTGCTGAGGACGCCTGGGCTTCTCTCACTTACAGATCAAGGCTGGAAATACATTGAAGTACGTCTTCCTCCTCCTTTTCCCCAGCAATGTCTTCCATTACTGTTCTTGCTTAAGACTAAAAATTTTGCATCAGAAATATATCTGCTTACCCAGTCCATCTGTCCCCTGTGGGCACTGTTTTGAGCATCACATTTAATATTTGACTAATGCCCTCCTTCTTCAAAGAAATGCCCTTTTGTGTTGCCAGCATATAAAGGTTGCTCATTTCTATAAAGCTGTCAGTTTGGTTTGTCAGGACAGCTAAGTAGGTAAATGCTTCCTGTGAATTGGTATGAATAAGAGAATGATTCTCAAAACCCATAATTAAAATGTCAAGTGTTGTTGCTTGTACTTTTTACTCCCACACTGGAAAACTGGAGTCAAATATATCTTTGGAGCTCAATGAGTAATCATCCTAGACTTCTTGGAAAATTCCATGCCAATGAGATACTAACTCTTGAAAAATAGAAAGGTAGATGATTCCTGAGGACCAATGACTTCTGAGATTTTTCAGTACACTGAATCATGTAGGAAATAAATGAATAGTTGATAGTTTGGACTAAACATTCTGGCCTTGTGTGAGGGACTGCAGTTCTCTGTCATCAGTAGCTATGGCCATCCCTCTGCCTTCCACACTTATATACACACATATGTGCACACATATGTGCATACACATACATACACTGCACACCCGTGATGTAAGTTCCTGATCAGTAGCTTTATGGAGGAGCTTTAAAGACTTGCAAGAAGCTTGTGGCTGAAAACTCCTTAATTTATGACTATTTAAGATTTATTTATATTTTTTACTTTCACTATGAGTCTGTTACCTACATGTATGACTGTATACTGCTTGCCTGACTGGTGCTCTTACAGAAGTTTAAGTGCCCAATCTAACATTACAGTCTCCATTTTGTGTTCAAATGATATCTTATGTTAAGCTTGTTCTTAGCTTTGACTCAGTCACTGGAAAAGACACCTAGTTCCAGGAACCAAGACACCTCCTATTCCTCAGCAACAGCCACAACTTTCCTAAAAACAACACCTTTGTAATGGGAAGTGCCCAATATTCCAGAGGCTTACTTGTTCCAGAAACCAAGATGCCCCTTTTCAACAGACAAAACTTTATTAATAAGAGTTACTTCACAGTTAGTGGCAGCCAAACAACTCCTAAAGGTAAGTATGTTTTGTAATAGTCCAGATGTTTTGTAATACATATTCAAGGTAACCAATCTTTTACATGCTAAGTCAGAAAGTCCCCTACCATTCTGGATCTGTAATAGAAAGACAAGGCTTTACCAGCTCTGGACCTTCCATACCCATATACTGAACTGGGGAGGTTGTTGAAGCTCAAACTTGAATAAAGACTCTTGGATGTTGCATGTGAGGTGGTATCCTAGTGGTTTCTGGTAGTCTGTGGGGACACCACAATCTAGACACAATAGGAGGCACTGGTTTCCCTAGTATTAGAATTACAGATGATTGTAAGTCACCTCATGGCAACTTGAGATTGAAATCTAGTCCTCAGGAAAAGGAACCAATGTTCTTCACTACTGAGCCACATCTCCACGCCCACATTCCCTTTTGTTTTTGAAGAAAAATCTAGTTAGGCAAATCAAATATTCTGTAGAGATCTTTTATTGTTAACCACCTCTGATATACACATTATCTGTGAAATCCCAGGCCATATTTAGAGGTAGAGTCCTGGTAGAATTTAATTTTTATATTAAGTATTGTTATTTTTCATTATAATTTTAATGATGAAGGAAATACATATCAAATTGTTTATATTAAAGTTAATATACATTTGTTTACTTTAACTACAAATCTAAAATTAAAATGATATTTTATTAATTTTTGATACTTTCATACATTTTATTTTGGTCACATTTTGTATAAGGCCTTTTAAAGAAACATTTGGGTCTCTTAGTTTGGTTTTCAGGTGATTAAGACAATATGCCTTAAGAAATTAGAATTGCTTCAGGAATTTCATGCTGAGAAGAAAAAAAGCTTGGAACAACCCCAGTAGAATTTTTTCTCCAGAAAAGATTCCAGCCTGTCAAATGTTATAGGAGAGACAATGATGGGACAGTGATCAACAGGTTGCCCTGTACAGGCACTGTATGTAGAGGTATCTTCTTTTACTCTGTTTAAATCTTTTTCTTTTCTTTCATTTTTTATTTTTTATACTTTTTATTGATTCTTCTGTTGAGTCTTTTTAGTATCATGATGAAATGGAGTAATTTGTACAATAAATACACAAAGATTGTATATTTTAGGAAACATTTCACATTCTTCCCTTGACTTGAGCAGCTATTGATATGCTTTTCATCTTGATGGGTTTGTGTGGTCTGAACATTTCACTTCCACGGACTCCTGCTATTGTGATGTTTAGCTAACAATGCTTTGAAGCTCATGTCTTTTTACTCCTTTTCGGGTTTCCAAATCCCTGTAAGCATCTTTCCCATCCTGATTATCCACTCACAAGTCAATGAGGTCATGTCTTCAAAGATGTTTTGAAATAACATGAATTTTGTTTTCCTTGGTGACATGCCTAAAGCAGAAATGCTGTTTTCTATTTTATTTTTCTCTTAAATAACCTCTGCATGTTTTTTAGTATCGTGTCAAGTCCAGACATTTACTCCCAGTCTACATTCAGGACAGCTCCAGAGAAGCAAGTTACAGATGCTCCAACCTACTTTCACAGCACAGATGCTTCTAATGAACCTGCTTCTTATCACCCCCAGATAGTTACTGAGAACCTGGAGAACAAGACAAGAGGCAATTTCCTCAAGACTCTACCAAGTCCCCATCCCCATTTTCTTAGGTTTCTTGGAGAGACATCATTTCAATGTCAGCAAGAAGTAGCTAAAAATTACAATGCCCTATTCCTGCTTCCCCATCTTGGACCAATCACTTCGTCTACCAACAATGCAAGACTGCCTTCTTCTCTATTCAAGACCCTGGAATTCCATGTGGGAAAAAATATTGATGGTAAACACTACAATAAAAACCATTCTGTGTTCCCAGTAAGTATTATTCACATCCAAAAAAATATGGCTAAATTGACCAACCTGTACATGTCAGAAAAATAGGAGAAGTAATCAAAGTTCCTTGTCATTTGCCTTCACATATGGTACTAACCTGTTATTTTGCCGTCTGCCTCAGACATTGACCTCAACCTCCTTAATGGCATCCAACCTTGTTACACAATCTTGTTACTTTGCTGGCTATGGGTATCCCCTGGAACTAACTCACAATTTCCACTTACAGCTTCTCTAATGATTCTGCCAAGCAACCTCACCTTACCTTTTATCAGCTGCCATGACTCAATGTTGCCACAATCATATACCTCTTCTCTATCTCTCTTTTTATAGTCTAACACTACATACGGAACATGGTCTGCAGGAATTCTAAACTCCTTTGTCTGTACCAGAAGCAAAACCCTTGATACCTCATCTTGGCCCCAGTGTCCTACAGTCTAGAACATATCATTTCTCTGTATCACTAAGAAATAGCATCATCTGCCTCCCAAGATGGTCAGGAGTTTGCACAGTAGTGTTCATTTTTCCTGAATTAGGACTAATACATGGAAAAAAGCCTCTACCAATCTTGGTTATAAACATGATAACTGTACAACATAACAAGAAGGCAGATCAAGTCAGGCCATTTTTTGGTCACTGTGGGAATATAAATAAGTGCTGATGCTGGAATGTCAGGAATGACTTCTTCCCTTCCCCTATACAATATGTTCACTTTCCAGGTTGATAATGGTCTTCAAGCAGTGATCCAAACCATGATCTCCTTCCAAAGTCCATTGAAACAGTGGTGCTTCAGAAGCACTAGGGAATAGAAGGTCATATAGCTAAAGAAGTTGGTTTTACCTTTTTCTCCAAGAAGAATGCTGCTTTTATGTCAGTGTGTCTGGGATAGTGAGAGAGAAAATCTGGCAGCTATAATCGAACGTCCAAAGCACGCAGAATAGAGTAAAGCCTCTAATTCCTGTTTTTTTTGAAAACCCTATATGGAAATGAATAATGTCCTTCCTAACACCTGTTCTCTTCATTTTTCTGGCTTTACTGTTTGCTCCCTGCCTCATTAAACTTGTCTTCATAATCTGCTAATGAGGAATACAAAAAAAAATTTCTAACCAAACAATTAATCAGAATCTTTTACATGACTATTCACCATTGTCCACAGAAAAGCATGATGCTAATAACTATTGAATGAACCCTGATGGTTAGGCTCAGTTACACCTGAAAATTTACAATGCCCCTAGAGAGCATGAATCAGTGTACGAGATCAAATGACCACATTTCTGCCTCACTATTAGCCTCCCAATCTATTTTACTCCTCTTTTTATAAGAAAATGAGAGGGATGTTAGCATGAGGTGCATTTGTGTATAGCCAGATGCTCTCTATATACAGCTCTAGGAACAAGCTAAGAGTTGCATCATATCTAAGTGACAATGCTGCTCTCATGTCCATTGCCATGGCACCCCTGCACATCCTTTGACCATGAGACACATGTCTCATGACCCAGATAAAAGACCCATACGATGGCCTCTAGTCCTTTCTGTTGGATTACTTCATTTTTTTTTGTGTGTGTGTGTTACTTTGGTGTTGGCTGTTGATTTGTTGTATATTGCTTCTATTAAACTTATGTATGTGTCTTTACTTTCTGACCTATCCAGGGCTTTTAATATGATGTTATGTTGTATTTTTCAGGGCCTTTTTCAGCATCAAATGAGAATGTTATACAATTTTTTCTTTGTTTATATAATTACTTATATTTATGTATTTCTGTACATTGAAGCATCTCTTTGTTCCTGGAATGAAGCCTATGTGATCATTATCATTGATCATTTTTATGTGCTCTTGGGTTTGGTGTGCTGGAATATTGTTGAATATTATTGCATCAATATTAGTCTGAATGTTTTTCTTTGTTGGGTCTTTGTGTGGTTTAGGTATCAGAGTAACTGAAGTTTCATAGAAAGAATTAGGGAGTGTTCCTAATGATTCTATTTTTTGCAATAATTTGAGGAGTGTTGGTTTTATTCCTTCTTTGAAGGTCTGATAGAATTCAGTAGTAAAGCCATCTAACTGTTTGCCTTCTTTGGTTGTGAGACTGATTCTATTTCCATAGTGGTTATGAAACTTTTCAAATAGTTTACCTGATACTAATTTGATTTTGGTAGGTGGTATTTGTTCAGGAAATCATCTCTTTCATTTAGATTTTCTAATTTTGTTGAGTAGGATCAATAATAATAATAAATGATTCACAGTCTTCCAACACTAATTATATATACACATATACATACATACATACATACATACATACATACATACATACATGTGTGTGTGTGTGTCTTCTTGGTTTTTAATTTGAAATAAATTTATTCTCAGCAGAGCTAAATACTCATCTACATTTCCTAAATACATAAATTGTAATTCTCCTTTCTACATTGTTCACATTTTTTTGGGTGATTTTTATCCCTGAGGGTGTGCCTGAACATAGAGTAGCAGAATAGGATTTTTTGGAAGGACTCTTGATGGGATATGGGCACTCTGGTTACTGATTCTGAGGCACATCCCAATCAGCCACCATGATACATAGACACACAGACCCATTTTTGTATGTAACATTTGGTTCAGATAGAGCTTTTTTTCCTCAGGAGAGTGTGGATAGAAAGGTCTCCACTAGAAAGAGGAACACTCCTCCACTGCTGGTGGGGTTGCAAATTGGTACAACCACTCTGGAAATCAGTCTGGCGGTTCCTCCGAAAACTGGGCACCTCACTTCCAGAAGATCCTGCTATACCACTCCTGGGCATATACCTAGAGGATTCCCCACCATGTAATAAGGATACATGCTCTACTATGTTCATAGCAGCCCTATTTATAATTGCCAGATGCTGGAAAGAACCCAGGTATCCCTCAACAGAAGAGTGGATGCAAAAAATGTGGTATATCTACACAATGGAGTACTATTCATCCATTAGAAACAATGAATTCATGAAATTCCTAGGCAAATGGATGGAGCTAGAGAACATCATACTAAGTGAGGTAGCCCAGACTCAAAAGGTGAATCATGGTATGCACTCACTAATAAGTGGTTATTAACCTAGAAAACTGGAATACCCAAAACATAATCCACACATCAAATGAGGTACAAGAAGAAAGGAGGAGTGGCCCCTGGTTCTGGAAAGACTCAGTGAAACAGTATTCGGCAAAACGAGTACGGGGAAGTGGGAAGGGGTGGGTGGGAGGACAGGGGAAGAGAAGGGGGCTTATGGGACTTTCGGGGAGTGGGGGGAGGCTAGAAAAGGGGAAATCATTTGAAATGTAAATAAATTATATATTATAAAAAAATTAAAAAAAAAGAAAGGTTTCCACTGACTCTTCTATAATTGCTTTTTATTAGCCAGAACTTTACAATATGAGAGGTATTGAAATAGACATCTATGAGCATCTACTCCTTAGGGAAGAAGGATGTTTCTCTGAGTCTTTAGAACTCTCTCTGAATAGCAAAATTGTTAAAGTGGTCCCCAGAAAGAAGACCTTTTCATGGACCTTTGACTTCTAGTCATTTTGAAAGAATAGAAAATAATACAGCCTAACTCTAATGACCCCAAGAAGTCAGAAGTTTAAAATGCTATCTCTCTTTGTTAGAAACTAGGTAAAAAGTCACATTCCAGAGCCCGCCCTTTGTTTAGACCTAGCAGAAAGGCCTTGAATAGGTGATCCTGGTCCCACAAGGCAACTGGAAATGGGTTAAGCTTATCTTGCTTCTGTAAACTGCTTATGCCATTACCCCTATGCAGGAGTTCACACAGTTATAGACATTCAATAGGAAACTAATTGGTCCACTGAGCACAGGCTCTGATAATTTAAACTGATTGGCCTAAAACTATGGAGTGGTACAAATCAATTGGCTCGCATTTTGCGGGCTCCATGCTAAGAAATGATTGGTTTGTGATTCTCGGGCTTTGTCGTAAACTTATAAAAGCTGTTGCAATTCGGCACTCGTGGTCCTCAGTCCTCTATCCCTGTGTGGCATATGGCTGTGGAACCCAGAATTCTGGAATAAAGAAATCCTCATTCTATTGCATTGAGACTGTTTCTCACGAGTGATTTGGGTGTCGCTTTCCGGGGCATGGGGTGCTGGGGCACCCTTGGTTTTTGGGGTCTTGCAATTTGACAAGGAAAATCTTATTTTTGCAATTTTTTCCCTTTCCTGTGTTCACTGTGTATGTACATATGGGGTGAGACAAACATTTTTGTTGTCAGATAAACCATCCAATTCAGGGTCAGGCATAATGTGATCTTGAGCCTCTGAGGTTAATTAGCTCTTAATTACTTTGAAACCTCTCTCTCTCTCTCTCTCTCTCTCTCTCTCTCTCTCTCTCTCTCTCTCTCTTTCTCTCTCTTTTTCTCTCTCCTTTCCTCCTCCTCCATAACTTCCCCTATTTCTCCATCTTTCTGTCTCTCTCTCTCGCTGTCCCTGACTATCTCTTTCTCCCTCTCCCTTATCCCTCTTTCACCCCCTCTATCTATCTGTTGGCTCTAGTAATAATTAGAAAACACTTTTAACTTAGTGGTAAGTGGAAGAGGGAAATTGTTACTCTCTGGTTAGTTTATCTAGCCTGTTTGTTATGTTCAGGGCCCTGAGAAACTTTCTCTAGAAAAACGTATATGGATCCTGAGGAGCACCTCTGAAGTGGATCTCTGTCTTCCTCACACATGTACCCACAAGGTCACATGCACCTAGACACCCATCAATAAACATACACACACACAGACACACAGACACACACACACACACACACACACACAGGGACATTTATAAGAATATGGTAGGCTTCTAGGTACAACACAATCATCAATAGACAGAAGGCTGTGCATGTTCTCAACACAGTTATACAAGTTAATCATGATTTTCAGAGGGACCACAAACTTAAGCTTTATGCTGGGAATTACAAAAAGCAGAAAAAAGTTTCCCATCACAATAAATTAGAAAATAATAAATTTCCCAATGAACAGAATTTTCCTTCCTTATGAAGTAGACAAATTTTTATGGAAGTATTATCATTCATTCCTGAGTCTGAATTTGTAGGCTGGGTAAATTGGTGAGGATGAGTTTGTGGGAGGGTTGGCTCACACCTGCTCTTCTGGGATCTTTCCTGACAAACTCTCCTCTTGGCTTTTGCTATAACCCCATAAGTCTCTGTATCCTACATCCCTTAGAATGGTTATGCCATGGCTGTTATCATGATATAATATTCCTTCCCCATGAGGACCCACGGAAGGAAGGGGACAAGATAAAAGAGGGACATCCATTTCATCTCTGTTAGCTACTTTTGTTGCAGTAACCAAGTACCTTTGGTCAATTGTGCTCATGTACTGAGCTATTAAGGGATTCCAGACAAATCCTTGAGACGTATTCTTGATTTTCCAGGACATATTCTTCTGTGTTGAGGTATAGCTGGGAAGCTGGGGTAGGAAATTGTGACCATCCAAACTGAGACAGTGTGGGTGTCTATAGGGGAAACTGTTTTGAGATAAGAATATTAGCAAGCAGATATCATTTTTTAGATAATATTGAGAGGAGCTGGACTCTTCTTCCAGTTGGATGTGCTCTCAGGCATCCCCTCAGCTTCTCATGAAATAGACACACCCAGTGACTCTGAAACTACTCAGACATCTAACCCAGTAGTCATCTAGCTTACTTGGTCATAACCTTGGATCATCAGTATCTCGAGACAACAGAAAACATCACTTTGGGAGGCATCTCACATAGTTTCAGTTTGTTCAAATTTGAGCCAAGTTTTGTTCAGTTCTCTATATCAGATTCATATTCATCTCCAAATAGATAAAGTAGAAGCCTACATAGAACTGCTTCTTTGTGTGTTTATTTGCAATTGATATTCTGGCAAAGGAGATAAGGTAATAGGGGAAAATGAAAGGAAGCCCTTATAGGAGGTTTATGTTCTTAAACAGTCCTTAAATGACTCATTGCTAAAGAGTCACTCCATAAAACTTGAGAACATTTGTAGTATTTTCCAATTGGTTAAATAATTTACTGATGTTTAATATTTCACAAGATTAAAATGGAATAGCTGATGAAAATTTCATACTTGCTATTACAAAGAAAATGGAATGGGAGACACACTGGGCATTTCTGAGTAGGAGAGGCTACCTTAACCATTCAATTTCAGGGGGGAAAATTGAGCTTCTCTGCCTGAAAGCTCACCCAAGTCTCCGTGACCTCTAGGAAGAAGAGATCTGTGGATGGTGGGAATCAGAGTGGACTTGCTGATGAAGTGGTCTAGATAAGGACATGCATCTCTGTCCTCTAGATGGTCTCAACTGTGAATGCATGAAATGTCTATCATTAAAACATGCCCTGTTCTCTGCTAGAGAAACTGTGGCTCTTAGAAACAACAGCAAATTTGATTCACTGCTGTTCTTCCCTGTCCCTGTCCCTGTCTCTGACTCTGTCTGTCTGTCTGTCTGCCTGGCTGTTTGCCTCTCTCTCTCTCTCTCTCTCTCTCTCTCTCTCTCTCTCTCTCTCTCTCTCTCTCTCTTCTCTCTCTCTCTCTTTTTCTCTCTCTCTCTCTCTGTGTGTATGTATGTATGTATGTATGTGTGTATGCCATTTATCTGTATTGTATGTGTACAGATATATGTGTTCGTGCAGAAGACAGAGTCTGACACTGAATATATTTACTCAGATATCCCCCACTACTTTTTTGGGACAGTCAGTTCCTCTCCTTTGGCCTGTAACCAGGTAACTATGCTAATCTGGCAGGCCAGTGAATCCTCTGATCTGCTGTCGCTGCCTTCAGCAATTAGATTGAAGTATGAAAAACCATGCACAGACTTTGTTTTCTGAGAAGGTTCTATGGATTTAACTCAGGTGCTCATGCTTACAAAGTAAGTACTTTACCAAAGGAACTTTATCTCAACTTTATCCAACATATACCATATATGATTCATTAATATCTCCCCAACACTAATGAGAAGGCATAATTTTGAAAATGTATTTTTCTATTTATGTCATGATTCTCTCTCTCTCTCTCTCTCTCTCTCTCTCTCTCTCTCTCTCTCTCTCTGTGTGTGTGTGTGTGTGTTTATGTGTGTATATGTGTGTGTATGTATGTGTGTATATGTATGTGTGTCTGTGTGTGTGTGTGTCTGTGTGTCTGTGTTTAGGTACAGGTACAATGCTACATGTGTGGAGACCAGAGGACAACTTCATGGAGTCAACTCTCCTTCCATCCTTCCATGGGACCCAACCTAGCTCTCCAGGCTTACTCAGTAGACAACTTACCACTGTACTAATTTGTTATCTTTTTATGTCTCTAGGTTACATGTGGGAAACTCACAGATATCAGACATAATCTTCTGAGGGTCATGAAGGAAGTGAGCTGCCTTTGAATTTGAAGTGCTCTGCTTTAGATAGAGCTCTAGACTGTCACCAACAAACTGTATTCCTTCCTTCTAAATTAGTAAGTCATAATTTCAACCCACTATGGGTTGCTATGGTAAGCTAGGTAATACATTAAAATTAAGACTATTTCTGACTCAGTGAATGTTGCAAAATATTTCCTATCCATTCACATTGAGTCAGTAGGAAGACAGTGATTGGAGAAGAAAAAAGAGGAGGAGCTAAGAGAAGTGAGGGGAGTAGAGTCAGAGAGGGGAGCAGTCGAGCAGAGCAGCAAAGGAGGCACAGATATTCAGATCTCTTCAGACACGTTCCTGGTGTTTTGAAGAGGTTAGAAATGTCAGAATAAGACTTTTTCATTGTAAATTGGTGTTATGTAATTGGGGGTTTTATATACATAAAGATATTTGGCTAGCTATTTAAGATTAAGAGTCATGCTTTACCAGATATTTGGGTGCAGGGCAGGAGCATTGGATTCCCACCATTTACAGTCTATGATGAAGAGGCCTGACAGGGTGGTACTTTCATAACTACTATCCACTACAAGTGAGCTGGAGTCCTTTTGTTCAAGAATATAGATTGCTGTTTTCCAATATAATATAATACATCTGCATGTACTGAAATTATACTCAACATAATTCTGATTGTCAACCCAACGAGATCTTGAATCACTCTTGAGACAAATCTGTACCATGTCTATGAGGGATTTTGTAGATTAGTTGAATTTAAAATAATGAGTTCTACCTTAAATGTTAGTATCTGCATAGAGTCATAGACAGCAGAAGAAAGAGAAAGTAAGCTAAGCCCCAAATTCCTCATTCTTTGATTCCTAGCTGCGGATAACCATATGAGAGTCACGTCATGCTTCTGCTACCATGCTTGCTATTCAGTGAGGGCTGACTGTTAAATCCAACTATGATTCAGGTGAATTTCATTTGAGCTACTGTACACACAACTACCTATCCCAAAGTGTTTACAGAGAATGACAGTGAGATCTTGCTTGTTTTGAAGTTTCTTTGAAGATTGAGAGATTTTTCTGAAATGATGGAAACTTTTGACCAATACTTTTAATTATTCAAGAGACACATTCCTAGACCCTTGCCTAGTAGAAAGTTAGATGTCCAAAGCACGCACTGTGGGGCATGAGACCAAACCATGAGACACTGATTTAAGTGATTCTCTCCCATCACTTTCCTATTGGTCTTAGTTACTTGATTTTTTGCTGTTTCAAGATACCTGTCAAGAAATACTTAAAGAAGGAAGGCTTCAGTCAGCATCCTACAGTACAAGGAGATACTGCCCCCAATGATATTGATGATTTGGACCCAGGTGTATGAGACAGTTGCTATTCGGGAGCAGAGATGGATGATCCATTGCTCCTTTAGTTTTCCTTTGTCTATTCACTGTGTTACTACTGGGCTGGTTTCACTCACATTTATGGTAGATCTTCCCAATTTAGTTATCCTAATATTGAATAATGTTCATAGACATGCCAAGTGGTATTTTGTAATCTATTAAAACAAACAAACAAAATAAAAAAAGCCCAACCAAACAAAAAATACTTATATGTATCAACCTACGCTCATATATCCAACAAATCTACCAATTACCACAGAGCAAAAAAACATGTCTTCAAGACAAATCCAAATTTAAACAATATTTATTCATTAATCCACTCTTATAGAAAATACTAAAAAGAAAATCCAAGCCCAAAGAGGATAACCACATCCAGAAAATAATTAATTCTATGCCATGATAATCAAGGAAAGTATGCACACACACACACACACACACACACACACACACACCCCACACACATCACACACCACACACACACACACACCACACACACATCACACACACACACCACACACATCACACACACACACACACACCACACACCACACCACACACACACACACACACAGACACCACACACACCACATACACACACACCATACACACCACATACACCACACACACACACCACACACACACACAGACACCACACACACCACATACACACACACCATACACACCACATACACCACACACACACACACCACACACACACACACACACCACACACACCACACACACAGACACCACACACACCACACACACACAATATACACACCACACACACCACACACACACACACACACACACCACACACCACACATACACATACCACACACACACCACACACACACCATACACACCACACACACCACAAACACACACACACACACACCACACACCACACACACACATACCACACACACCACACACACACACACACACACACACCACACACACCACACACACCACACACACACCACACACACACCACACACACCACACACACATACCACACACACATCACACACACACACACACACACACACACACCACACACACACCACACACACCACACACACACCACACACACACCACACACACCACACACACATACCACACACACATCACACACACACACACACACACACACACACCACACACACACCACACACACCACACACACACCACACACACACAAACACAAATACACACACACACACATACACAAACACAAATACACACAAATATACACAGGTAAAGACATTACATACTCATAAAAGGAAAAATCTAACTAGATGATTTCTCAATTCTGAACACCTATGCCCCAAATACAAGGATAGCCAAATTTGTAAAAAAAAAAAAGCAATAATAAAGCTTAATTCATACATCACAACTGCACACTAATAGTGGTAGACTTCAAAACCCCACTCTCACCAATTGATATATCAGCCAGATAAAAATTACAGAGAGAAATAATAAAACTAACAACTAGTGAAATGGTCCAAATGTACTTCTATAGTATATTTCACGCAAATTCCACACTCATAGAAATTGAACAACTCTCTACTCCATGATCTCTGGATTAGGGAAGAAACAACAAAGGAAATTAAAAGTTTCATAGAATTCAGTGAATTTGAAGGAACAACATACTCAAAGTTAAGGGAAACCATGAAAGAAGTGCTAATAGGAAAGTTTATAGAATTAAGTGCCTAGAAAACTATTAGAAAGTTCTCATATCAGCAATTTAAAAGTACACCGAAAAGTTCTACAAAAAAATTGAAGCAAGCCCACTAAATTGGGAAGTAATCAAAACCAGAGGTAAGATCGTTCAATTAGAAACCAAGAAACAATACACAGAATCATGGAAACGAAAAGCTGGTTCTTTGAGAAAATCAACAAGATAGGCAAACCCTTAGTGAATAGGGTTTTTTTTTTTTTTTTTGCTTAATTATTTTTTTTATTCGATATAATTTATTTACATTTCAAGTGATTTCCCCTTTTCTAGCCCCCCCCCACTCCCCGAAAGTCCCGTAAGCCCCCTTCTCTTCCCCTGTCCTCCCTCCCACCCCTTCCCAGTTCCCCGTTCTGGTTTTGCCAAATACTGTTTCACAGAGTCTTTCCAGAACCAGGGACCACTCCTGCTTTCTTCTTGTATCTCATTTGATGTGTGGATTATGTTTTGGGTATTCCAGTTTTCTAGGTTAATAACCACTTATTAGTGAGTGCATACCATGATTCACCTTTGGAGTCTGGGTTACCTCACTTACTATGATGTTCTCTAGCTCCATCCATTTGCCTAAGAATTTCATGAATTCATTGTTTCTAATGGCTGAATAGTACTCCATTGTGTAGATATACCACATTTTTTGCATCCACTCTTCTGTTGAGGGATACCTGGGTTCTTTCCAGCATCTGGCAATTATAAATAGGGCTGCTATGAACATAGTAGAGCATGTATCCTTATTACATGGTGGGGAATCCTCTGGGTATATGCCCAGGAGTGGTATAGCAGGATCTTCTGGAAGTGAGGTGCCCAGTTTTCAGAAGAACCGCCAGACTGCTTTCCAGAGTGGTTGTACCAATTTGCAACCCCACCAGCAGTGGAGGAGTGTTCCTCTTTCTCCGCACCCTCTCCAACACCTGCTGTCTCCTGAATTTTTAATCTTAGCCATTCTGACTGGTGTAAGATGAAATCTTAGGGTTGTTTTGATTTGCATTTCCCTAATGACTAATGAAGTTGAGCATTTTTTAAGATGCTTCTCCGCCATCCGAAGTTCTTCAAGTGAGAATTCTTTGTTTAACACTGTACCCCATTTTTTAATAGGGTTGTTCGGTTTTCTGGAGTCTAACTTCTTGAGTTCTTTATATATATTGGATATTAGCCCTCTATCTGATGTAGGATTGGTGAAGATCTTTTCCCAATTTGTTGGTTGCTGATCTGTCCTCTTGATGGTGTCCTTTGCCTTACAGAAACTCTGTAACCTTATGAGGTCCCATTTGTCAATTCTTGCTCTTAGAGCATACGCTATTGGTGTTCTGTTCAGAAACTTTCTCCCTGTACCGATGTCCTCAAGGGTCTTCCCCAGTTTCTTTTCTATTAGCTTCAGAGTGTCTGGCTTTATGTGGAGGTCCTTGATCCATTTGGATTTGAGCTTAGTACAAGGAGACAAGGATGGATCAATTCGCATTCTTCTGCATGCTGACCTCCAGTTGAACCAGCACCATTTGTTGAAAAGGCTATCTTTTTTCCATTGGATGTTTTCAGCCTCTTTGTCGAGGATCAAGTGGCCATAGGTGTGTGGGTTCATTTCTGGATCTTCAATCCTGTTCCATTGATCCTCCTGCCTGTCACTGTACCAATACCATGCAGTTTTTAACACTATTGCTCTGTAGTATTGCTTGAGGTCAGGGATACTGATTCCCCCAGATTTTCTTTTGTTGCTGAGAATAGTTTTAGCTATCCTGGGTTTTTTGTTGTTCCAGATGAATTTGATAATTGCTCTTTCTAACTCTGTGAAGAATTGAGTTGGGATTTTGATGGGTATTGCATTGAATCTGTATAGTGCTTTAGGCAAAATGGCCATTTTAACTATATTGATTCTACCGATCCATGAGCATGGGAGGTTTTCCCATTTTTTGAGGTCTTCTTCCATTTCCTTCTTCAGAGTCTTGAAGTTCTTGTCATACAGATTTTTCGCATGTTTGGTAAGAGTCACCCCAAGATACTTTATACTGTTTGTGGCTATAGTGAAGGGGGTCATTTCCCTAATTTCTTTCTCAGCCTGCTTATCCTTTGAGTATAGGAAGGCCACTGATTTGCTTGAGTTGATTTTATAACCTGCCACTTTGCTGAAGTTGTTTTTCAGCTGTAGGAACTCTCTAGTGGAGTTTTTTGAGTCACTTAGGTAGACTATCATGTCGTCTGCAACTAATGATAGTTTGACTTCCTCCTTTCCAATTTGTATCCCTTTGACCTCCTTATGTTGTCGAATTGCCCGAGCTAGTACCTCAAGTACAATATTGAAAAGATAAGGAGAAAGGGGGCAGCCTTGTCTGGTCCCTGATTTCAGTGGGATTGCTTCAAGTTTCTCTCCATTTAGTTTGATGCTGGCTACCGGTTTGCTGTATATTGCTTTTACTATGTTTAGGTATGGGCCTTGAATTCCTGTTCTCTCCAAGACTTTAAGCATGAAAGGATGCTGAATTTTGTCAAATGCTTTTTCAGCATCCAATGAAGTGACCATGTGGTTTTGTTCTTTGAGTTTGTTTATGTAGTGGATTGTATTGATGGATTTCCGTATATTCAACCAACCCTGCGTTCCCGGGATAAAGCCTACTTGATCATGGTGGATGATCATTTTGATGTGTTCTTGGATTCGGTTGGCAAGAATTTTATTGAGTATTTTTGCATCGATGTTCATAAGGGAAATTGGTCTGAAGTTCTCTTTCTTTGTTGGATCTTTGTGTGGCTTTGGTATCAGCGTAATTGTGGCTTCGTAGAAGGAATTGGGTAGTGTTCCTTCTGTTTCTATTTTGTGGAATAGTTTGAAGAGTATTGGTGTTAACTCTTCTTTGAAGGTCTGGTAGAATTCTGCACTGAAACCATCTGGTCCTGTGCTTTTTTTGGTTGGAAGACTTTCTATGACTCCTTCTATTTCTTTAGGCTTTATGGGACTGTTCAGATGGTCTAGTTGGTCCTGATTTAATTTTGGTATTTGGTATCTGTCAAGGAAATTGTCCATTTCCTCCAGAATCTCCAGTTGTGTTGAGTACAGGCTCTTGTAGTAGGATCTGATGATTTTTTGGATTTCCTCAGTTTCCGTTGTTATGTCTCCCTTTTCATTTCTAAGTTTGTTAATTTGGATACTTTCTCTGTGCCCTTTGGTCAGTCTGGCTAAGGGTTTATCTATCTTGTTGATTTTCTCAAAGAACCAGCTCCTGGTTTTGTTGATTTTTTGTATGGTTCTCTTTGTTTCTACTTGATTGATTTCGGCCCTGAGTTTGATGATTTCCTGCCTTCTACTCCTCCTGGGTGAAATAGCTTCTTTTTGTTCTAGGGCTTTCAGGTGTGTCATTAAGTTGGTAATGTATGCTCTCTCCATTTTCTTTTTGGAGGCACTCAGGGCTATGAGTTTTCCTCTTAGCACTGCTTTCATTGTGTCCCATAGATTTGGGTATGTTGTGTTTTCATTTTCATTGTGTTCTAAAAAGTCTTTAATTTATTTATTTCTTCCTTGACCAAGGTATCATTGAGTAGAGTATTGTTCAATTTCCACGTGTATGTGGGTTTTCTGTTGTTTCTGTTGCTATTGAAGACCACTTTTATTCCATAGTGATCAGATAGGAGGCATGGGATTAGTTCTATCTTCTTATATTTGTTGAGGTCTGTCTTGTGACCAATTATATGGTCGATTTTGGAGAAGGTACCATGAGGTGCTGAAAAAAAGGTATATTCTTTTGTTTTAGGATAGAATGTTCTATATATATCAGTTAAATCTAATTGGTCCAAAGCTTCAATTAGTTTCATTGTGTCCTTGTTTAGTTTCTGTTTTCCTGATTGGTCCATTGAGGAAAGTGCAGTGTTGAAGTCACCCACAATTATTGTGTTAGGTGCAATGTGTGCTTTGAGTTTTAATAAAGTTTCTTTTATGAAAGAGGGTGCCCTTGCATTTGGAGCATAGATGTTCAGGATTGAGAGTTCTTCTTGTTGTATTTTTCCTTTGACCAGCAAGAAGTGTCCCTCAGAGTCTCTTTTTTGATGACTTTGGGTTGAAAGTCAATTTTATCTGATATTAAAATGGCTACTCCAGCTTGTTTCCTGAGACCATTTGCTTGTAAAATTGTCTTCCAGCCTTTTACTCTAAGGTAGTGTTTGTCTTTGACCCTGAGGTGTGTTTCCTGTAAGCAGCAAAATGTAGGGTCCTGTTTACGCATCCAGTCAGTTAGTCTGTGTCTTTTTATTGGGGCATTGAGTCCATTGATGTTAAGAGATATTAAGGAGTAGTGATTGTTACTTCCTATCATTTTTGACGTTATTTTTTAAATTTGATTGCTTAACTTCTTTTGGGTTTGATGAAAGGTTACTATCTTGCTTTTTTCAGGGTGAAGTTTCCCTCCTTGTATTGGTGTTGTCCTCCTATTATCCTTTTTAGGGCTGGGTTTGTGGATAGATATTGGGTGAACTTGGTTTTGTCGTGAAATATCTTAGTTTCTCCATCTATGGTGATTGAGAGTTTTGCTGGATATAATAGTTTTGGTTGGCATTTGTGTTCTCTTAGAGTCTGCATGAGATCTGCCCAGGACCTTCTAGCCTTCATAGTCTCAGGTGAAAAGTCTGCTGTGTTTCTGATAGGTCTTCCTTTATATGTTACTTGGCCTTTTTCTCTTACTGCCTTTAATATTCTTTCTTTGTTTAGAACATTTGGTGTTTTGATTATTATGTGACGGGAAGTATTTCTGTTCTGGTCCAGTCTGTTTGGAGTTCTGTAGGCTTCTTGTATATTCATGGGCATCTCTCTCTTTAGGTTAGGGAAGTTTTCTTCCATAATTTTATTGAAGATATTTGCTGGCCCTTTAAGTTGTAAATCTTCACTCTCATCTATGCCTATAATCCTTAGGTTTGGTCTTCTCATTGTGTCCTGGATTTCCTGGATATTTTGGGTTACAAGCTTTTTGCATTTTGCATTTTCTTTAACTGTTGAGTCCATGGTTTCTATGGAATCTTCAGCATCTGAGATTCTTTCTTCTATTTCTTGTATTCTGTTGTTGATATTTGCATCTCTGTCCCCTGATTTCTTCCCAAGGCTTTCTATCTCCAAAGTTGTCTCCTTTTGAGTTTTCTTAGTTGTTTCTACTTCTGATTTTAGATCCTGGATGATTTTGCTTAGCTCCTTCACTTGCTTGTTTGTGCTTTCCTGTAATTCTTTAAGAGATTTTTGTGTTTTTTCTTTCATGACCTCAGCCTGTTGACCAAAGTTCTCCTGTATTTCTTTAAGAGATTTTTGTGTTTCGTCTTTCATGACCTCAGCCTGTTGACCAAAGTTCTCTTGTATTTCTTTAAGTGTTTTTTGCATTTCCTCCTTGTTGGCTTTTGTATTCTCCTGGATTTCTTTCAATGATTTTTGTGTTTCCCTTGCCAGGGCTTCTAACTTTTGATCCATTTTCTCCTGAATGTCCTTCATGTGTTCCTGTACCAGCATCATGACCAGTGATTTTAAATCCAAATCTTGTTTTACTGGTGTGATGGGGTATCCAGGACTTGCTGGTAGAGGAGAATTGGGTTCAGATGTTGCCATATTGCCTTGATTTCTGTTAGTGACGTTCCTGTGTTTGCCTTTTGCCATCTAGCTCTCACTGGTGTTACTTGGTCTTGTCAGTGCTGGACTCACCAGTGCAAGCTGCCCCTTCCCCGTTGGCCTCTGGTGCACAGCTTACACTCTGCACTGCCTGTAGACAGGGTGCTGTTGTCCAGGCTGTTCAGATCCCGAAGCAGGCACCTGAAGGCTCCCGCTGGGGCCCGCAGGATTTATTGGAGCACACCGACTTCTCCCAGCTGGCTGCCCGGAAGCCCCCACTAGCCTCTTGAGGGACCTGGAGATGTGGCGGCCACCCAGGCTGATCTGAAGAGGAGAGAGTTGACCTGAGGGCTTCTGCCTGAGGCCTTGCCCCAGATTGTGTCTGTGGGCCAGATGGAACCCGTGTGCACCCCTAGGGAGCTCCGAAGGTGAATCTTGCTGTGACCTCCCCTGTGCTCCACTCACTCCGCTGGGCAGCCGATTTCCCCAACTGGGCTGGCGCACACTAGGTTAGCCTTGTCGCCCGAGCCCTGAATCCAGGCAAAAGCCTGGGAGGCCAAGGTCCGAGCAAAGTTCCCCTAGGGCTATGACTGTTATTTGGGTCCGCCAGGTGACCTGGGTGGCGGGCGTGCGCGTCTGCGCTCCCTGAAAGCACCGGGAGAGTCTGTTGTGCTAATAACCTCCTGGGCGGGTTGACACACAGATGGCCCACCAAGCCGCCCAGTTCTTGGGGTCAGTCCTGTGCCTTTTGGGGCCTAGACCCCCGTTTTGTTAGCCTCAGGCTATGCTTGTTAGCAGTCTCTGCCCTCCCGAGCACTCTGGGTCCTGTAGGCAAAATGGCAGCGCGTGCGCCGGCCAGGGCAAAAAAAACTCCTGGCTGGGTTTGCGCCCCGATGGCCACTCGAACAGCCCAGGGCCTGGGTGCAGGCCAACGCCCGTCAGGCTCAGACCCCTGCGGTGTTGGGCCTAGGATTATGTTTGTGTACCTCAGTCTGACCGATCTCTGGAGCCCGAAATCAAGATGGAGGTGAGTCTCTCCTGACTGGCGGGAAGCCGAGTTCTGAAGTGGCTTCCGTGCAGCGAAAGGCTCCGCAGAACCGCAGCTGCTTGCCGCCCTGCTGGTCAGCGAAGGTCAGTGGTCGTGGGCGCAGGGCCTAACTGGACCCTGTGTCGCCTTGGTTCCACCGCTGATGGCCCTTCAGCTGGACCAGCTACTCGTGAATAGGGTTTATAAGACAGAAAGACATTATACAAAAAAAGACAGAAAGACGTTATACAAATAAAATCAGTAATTAAAAGTGAGACATAAACGTGATACTCAGGAAACTCAAATAATCATTAGGTCTTACTTTAAAATTCTATACTCCACAAAATTGGAAATTCTTTTTTTTTTTTAATTGTTATTTTTTTTATTCGATATAATTTATTTACATTTCAAATGATTTCCCCTTTTCTAGCCCCCCCCACTCCCTGAAAGTCCCGTAAGCCCCCTTCTCTTCCCCTGTCCTCCCTCCCACCCCTTCCCAGTTCCCCGTTCTGGTTTTGCCTAATACTGCTTCACTGAGTCTTTCCAGAACCAGGGACCACTCCTGCTTTCTTCTTGTATCTCATTTGATGTGTGGATTATGTTTTGGGTATTGCAGTTTTCTAGGTTAATAACCACTTATTAGTGAGTGCATACCATGATTCACCTTTTGAGTCTGGGTTACCTCACTTAGTATGATGTTCTCTAGCTCCATCCATTTGCCTAAGAATTTCATGAATTCATTGTTTCTAATGGCTGAATAGTACTCCATTGTGTAGATATACCACATTTTTTGCATCTACTCTTCTGTTGAGGGATACCTGGGTTCTTTCCAGCATCTGGCAATTATAAATAGGGCTGCTATGAACATAGTAGAGCATGTATCCTTATTACATGGTGGGGAATCCTCTGGGTATATGCCCAGGAGTGGTATAGCAGGATCTTCTGGAAGTGAGGTGCCCAGTTTTCGGAGGAACCGCCAGACTGCTTTCCAATTACGCTGATACCAAAGCCACACAAAGATCCAACAAAGAAAGAGAACTTCAGACCAATTTCCCTTATGAACATCGATGCAAAAATACTCAATAAAATTCTTGCCAACCGAATCCAAGAACACATCAAAACGATCATCCACCATGATCAAGTAGGCTTTATCCCGGGAATGCAGGGTTGGTTGAATATACGGAAATCCATCAATACAATCCACTACATAAACAAACTCAAAGAACAAAGCCACATGGTCATTTCATTGGATGCTGAAAAAGCATTTGACATTATTCAGCATCCTTTCATGCTTAAAGTCTTGGAGAGAACAGGAATTCAAGGCCCATACCTAAACATAGTAAAAGCAATATACAGCAAACCGGTATCCAGCATCAAACTAAATGGAGAGAAACTTGAAGCAATCCCACTGAAATCAGGGACCAGACAAGGCTGCCCCCTTTCTCCTTATCTTTTCAATATTGTACTTGAGGTACTAGCTCGGGCAATTCGACAACATAAGGAGGTCAAAGGGATACAAATTGGAAAGGAGGAAGTCAAACTATCATTAGTTGCAGACGACATGATAGTCTACCTAAGTGACCCAAAAAAATCCACTAGAGAGCTCCTACAGCTGATAAACAACTTCAGCAAAGTGGCAGGTTATAAAATCAACTCAAGCAAATCAGTGGCCTTCCTATACTCAAAGGATAAGCAGGCTGAGAAAGAAATTAGGGAAATGACCCCCTTCACAATAGCCACAAACAGTATAAAGTATCTTGGGGTGAATCTTACCAAACATGTAAAAGATCTGTATGACAAGAACTTCAAGACTCTGAAGAAGGAAATGGAAGAAGACCTCAAAAAATGGGAAAATTGGAAATTCTTAACAAAATGGTCAATTTTCTACAAAGATACCACTTACTAACATTAAATAAAGATCAGGTAAACTATGTAAACAGTCCTATAGCCCTTAAGGAATTAGAAGCAATCCCTAAAATTCTTCCAAACTCCACCAAGTGCAGTTTCAGACAATTTTAGTGCAAAGTTCTACCATACTTTCAAAGAAGATATAATACTAATCATCATCAAACAACATTATATATATAAATCACTGAAAATCTTATTCTATAAAGTAACAGTGACCCTGATACCTAAACCAGGAAAAACCTGACTAATGATAGAGAATTTAAGACTAATTTATCTTGTGAACAGTGATGCAAAAAATATTCAATAAAATCCAAACAAAGTCCAGTAACATATTAAAAACATCATCTACTGTGATCATGTAAGCTTCATCACAGGAATGAAGAGATGACACAATATCAAAAAATCCAAGAGTATATTTCACCATATAAATAAACTGAAAGAAAATAAACACACATTATAATCCCATTTGATGCTGACAAAGCCTTGTAAAAGATCCAAATCTTCTATATGTTAAAAGTATTGGAAAGATCAGAGATATAAGGCATATACTTCAACATAAACAAATAAATATACAGCAAGCCAAAAGAAAGCATTGATCTAAATGAAGAAATGCTTAAAGAAATTCCAGTACAATCAGGTACAAAAGTCACAAAAGAACACTCATGGAATTCAGTTACTAATAAGTGGATATTAACTCAGAAACTCTGAATAACCAAGACAATTCACATATCAAATGACTCCCAAGAAGAAGGAAGGAGAGGTCCCGGATCCTGAAAAGGCTTGTTCCAGAATTATAGGGGATTACCAGGACAGAGAAGTAGGAGGGGTTTGATAGGAGAATGGGTGGAGGGAAGAGGGCTTAGGGAACTTATGGGGAGGGGGGTACAGGGAAAGGGAAAATCATTTGGAATGTAAACATAGAATATAGAAATTTTTTTAAAAAAGAAAAAAGAAAAGAAAAGTAAACTATATGAAGGGGATAAAAAAAAAAAAAAGGAATGCAGGAAGGTGAAATGGAGCCCAGAGAGCATGAAAAGCCAACCAATAACTGACCCAGTTCGAGACCTATCACATGGGCAAGCACAAGTCCCTTACTCTATTAAAGATACTCTGTTATTCTTGCAGAAAGGAGCCTAGCATGGCTGTCCTTTGCGAGGATCCACCTAGCAGCTGGCTCAGACAGATACTGACCACCGCCAAAGAGTGGATGGAGATTGGGACCCATATGGAAGAGTTGAGGGAAGGTTTGCAGGGCCTGAAATGGAGAGGAACTCCATAGGCAGTTTAATATAGTCAACATTCCTGGATCCTTAGGGCTTTCAGAGATGGACCACCTAACACATGCCATGCATAAGCTCCCCCCTTTTTCACAGAAATGTAACAGATTTTCAGCTTGATCTTCATGTGTGTTTCAACAAGTGGAAAGGAGGCTATCCCCAAAACTGTTACCTGTCTGTGGGTTATGTTTTTTTTACCTGGGCTGTCTTGTCTGGGCGCAGTAGGAGAGGTTGCACTTAGCTCTGCACATACTTGAAGTGTCAGTATAGAGCTAAATCCAAGGGTGTGGGGCACACTCTCAGAGAAAAAGTGGAACGTGGATGGAGAGAAAGATTGTAAAAGGGGGTGAGAGGGAGGGTTGCAATGAGTTCCATGTAAAGCATTAAGTAAAAATAAGTTTGTGTTTATGAAGTATATGCATGTGTATGTGTGTGTATGTGTGTGTGAGTATGTGTGAGTGTATGTGTGAAAATCAATCATGTATGTGAGTGTGATCTGTAAATGAGACAGTGGTATGTAGAAGTCAGAGGATAACATCAAATTTTATTTCTTACTGTTTCTATTATTTTAGACATTCTTTTACTCTTTGCTGCTTTGTACAACAGAATAACTGTTCCATGATTTTTATGAATTCTCCTGTCTTCTAATCTTGTTGTAGAAGATAAGTGCAAGCAAACCAGTCTTTATCTGGGTTTTGTGGTTCATACTCATGTCCTCATACTTGCCAAACAAATATGTTCCTAAATCCACTTCTCCAGTCTGGTGACACACTTCTCACTCACTCTAAGAGTTCAGAGATTAGAGAAATCATTTGTCCCTTGGCCAATTGTGTCTGATATAATTTCTTTTTATTATCATTTTTACCATTTAAAATTTAAAAAGAACCAGAAAACAGACCGGCTGAAAAGAACTCAAATACCTCTTTGTTGATGGCTACAGAAATGTTCTAGATGAGGAGCATTCCTGCTCTTTTCCTAGGTGCTTCCATTCGCATACTCTATTTTAGGGATGCTTGCCCTCATGTCTCCAAAGCTGCCCATATCCTGCGGGATGAAATTTAGATAACTTGTTCTTTGTATAGCTTTTCAAACAAATGCCAGCCCAGGTGTGGCTTTATTGGTCCTGTAAACCCTGGACCAATGCTGCCTTTCCCTTGCAATATCTTGAGCAAAGGCTGCCCAGCTACATTTTCCAGGAGGACAGTTGACCTATAACTCATCCATTTTCCAATGCTGATAGATTTCCAGACTCAGTCTTTTGGGCCAGACATGCCTCCTCTGAGAGTCAGTAAAATAGCTAAATAAGCTATCTCTTTATTTTTCTTTGACTTTCTATGTTGGGGAAGGACTTACAGTATTTAACTTCTTCTTCCTCCTCCTCATCTTCATAGTCCTCCTTGCCCTCCTAGTCTTCCTTGTCCTCATCCTTATCCTCCTCCTCCTCCTTTTCTCCTCCTCCTCCTCCTCTTCCTCCTCCTCCTCCTCCTCTTCTCCTCCTCCTCCCCTTTCTCCTCCTCCTCCTCCTCCTCCTCCTTCTTTTCTTCTTCTTCTTCCATTATCTCAAATTTACAACCAAGGTAAGGTGACAAGATTTCAGGTCTATTCATTGTACCCTCTGCAGTGTCCTTGACTTGGTTTTTTAGCAACTAAAGGCAGGTACTTAGCTATACTTAGAACCAATCAAAACCTATTCTGTCTACGTGGGATAAATATATCCCAAAGAGTGGAGGAGTAGGGGTAGCAATGAAGTGACAATTGAAGGTGTTCTTGATGTGAGGGAAGTTGACATCAATCTCAGTGTGAATGACATTAGAGAACTGGCAGAGAACAATTAAAAAAAGCTGAATTTAAGTTTTCATAGGAGATAACAATTTAAATTTCTGTTGTTCTATATGGGTGAAGCTAATAGAGATATATATACTTAAGTATTAAAATATAGTATTAGTGATCATTTTTTTTTTTTGAGGTAAGTAGTCATGAAGCCCAGGCTGGACTCAAGCTCTTGTAACCAAGGATCACCTTGAAATTCTGACATTTCTGCCTCCACTCCAAATGTAAAGATTATAAGAATGTGCCACTACACATGATTTCTACAATGCTGGTGCTCAAGTCCTTTTTGTTATGTGGCTTTTATGCAAGCACTTAACAAGCTGAGCAATACCTATATCCATGCTAACATTTATATATTGCTAACTATAAAATAGCCACTGTATTAACTAATGTATATATTACCTCATCTAGCATAGTGTACTGGTTTGTTTTGTGTGTCATCTTGACACAAGCGGGAGTTATCACAGAGAAAGGAGCCTCCCTTGAGGAAATTCCTCCATGAGAACCAACCCTTAGGCATTTTCTCAAATGGTGATCTAGGTGAGAGGGCCCTGTGTAAGTGTTGCCATCCCTGGGCTGGTAGTCTTGGGTTCTGCCAGGAGACTCCTGGGCTTGGAGAGGGTAGTGGTGGAGGCACAGAGTAGGACTCTGGTGATGGCTTTGAAGTCTGAGGGTCTCAGGACTTTCTAGCTCTCTAACTGTATTGAAATGTTGATGACAACTTTTAAAAAGTCCTAAAAATTTTCTTGCTCTTTCTTAGGGTGAAAGACTGCTGGTTTAGGTGATTAACACCTGCCACTTAAGATGGAAGGATTAAGCAATGTGGCTTTAGTTCTGTCTCAGCTGGAACTGCTTGGCTCTAATTTTCAGCCTGCTGGTCAGAAGTCACAGGAAGAAAGTGAGACACTTAGGAAAATAGTTATAGCTTATTACTAAGTTGTAAAAAGTTTGCTATGAAAGCTATCTAAGAGAAAAAAGCAGAAAGATACTAAGTTGAGAAAGGGAAAAATTCTTCTCTCTAAGAAGGGAAAGGCAAAAATTCTACTCTAATTGGAGAAGGGGAAAATTCTACTCTAATTCTAACTGATCTCTTTGTCCTCAATACTTAAACATCTTTCAGAATACATGATCATAAGCTACAAAGTTTATCACAAGTTCACACAAAATTTCAAACCATAAATTGAAGTTACAACAGAGAATGTTTTCATGCATATCCATTTGGAGTAATTATCTAGCTAAACATCCATCACCTGTCTCAGCTTCCCCAGGTTTACTAAAGGTATAAAACCATAACTAACTTATATGTAACATTTTGTATAGTCAATATTTTATCTTCTGTCCTAGTACTTATAATAAATCATTAGTTCCCTTTTTATGACCTTTTGTTAGTTTCAAAAACCTCTTGTAATGTGCTCTGAGTAGGAGAAAGTCTCATTATCATCTAAGATAAATTAACTTGTGACACTTGGAAGACTGGCAGGGTTCCCGTTGCAGTTTTGAATAACAGAAAAGGACCCAATAGCAGTCCCACTGTAAAAGAGTTTAATAATCACACATATAATTTTAGGAATTCTTATAGTATCATCATTAAAACTTAAGTCATCTATTTGTCTATATAGCATCACTATAAGACAGTACATCTTTGTGGATCTGCAGAGACTTGTTCCAAAAGGATATGCTATTACTTATTGATTATTATATATGTTTAATAATAACAGGAAAAGCATAATAATAGCAGGAATCTTTCCTAAAATGAGTCCCTTACAGACTTGCTTAATGAGGGCTCCCCTTTTGCATATTATATGATAATCTGAAGCTGGCCATTTCAGGATGATAACCTGCTAGTATATTACCTTGTCATATTATGACTTCTGACAGGGTTCTATAAGAAAGCAAGCTGAGAAAGGCAGGGGGAGCAAGGCAATAAGTAATATCCCTCCATGACTGTAGCATCAGCTCCTGCTTCTTGACCTGCTTAAGTCCCAGTCCTGACATCCTTTGGTGATGAAATGCAATATGGAAGTGTAAGCTCAATTAACATTTTCCTCCCCAACTTACTTCATGGTCATGTTTTGAGCAGGAATAGAAACCCTGACTAATATTCATACAAAGCAAGCCTACAAGCCAAGTACTATAAATATATTATCCATATTCCTCAGCTGAGGAAAGAGACTTGAGAAAAGGCTAAATGGTCTCCCCAAGGTCTATTATCATTCATATTCAAACATCCAAATCTGTCCCTTCTTAAACATTGTCCTCTGCAAGATGATAACAAAGACTCTCTTACTATCTTTGCTCCCCAAAACAGTTACATTTTAAAGGAACCACAGAAAACCTGCAAAGCAGACTTCTACATTCTGTATAGTGCACCTGAGGTCTCTGACCCTTCCAGATATATAAGATTAGGGACCATGGTCCGTTCTGCAGACTCAACTTCCATCCAACTCTTTGTTTCATCAGTTTAAGAAACAGAAAATCTTTGGTCCTTTTCTAGACAAATCTATAGGAAAAAAAAACAACTGGGTTTAATTTTCAAAGAACTGTATACTTATTCTTATATTTTTCCCCTGTGTGAGTCACTTCAGGGAATGTATCCTACTGGTACAGAGGCCATACAATGTTTCCGAATCATAGTTCAAAAGGCATAGCAATACAGACCTGTCATAGTAGAACTTGTTTAACAAAGCCACCTCTTTCATATCTCTTGAAAATTTTCGTGTGCTTGTTAATTGACACTTGATGAAGTACTTAAATTGTGATTATATGGCCCTCACGTGTGTTTGGAGTGACCACAGGGACCTTCGGAGAAGAGTTCACCAGGAGTTGCTCATGGACAGCACCAGGAAAGACCAGGGGGATCCAGTCACTAATTTTTCCATGATAGAATTTTGAGGTTTTTGTGTTTTTGTTTTTGTTTTACTTTTTATATAAAAACTCATTATTGTCTGACTAGGGAGATAGTGAAGCACTTGTTAACTAGCAGGAGGCCTGGAGCTCAATACACTGCATCTATATAAAGCTGGGCATGTTGGTGCGAATCTGTGACTCCAGAGCCACAGAGGCAGAGATGAATTTCAATGAGACTTGCTATCTCAGAGTTTGAGAGTTCCAGCTTCACAGAAGAGACTGGCCTCAGAATATAAATGATACTTATCCTTGAATTCTGGCCTCTACATTTACATGCACATGAATGAATATGTACCAACCTGTTACATATATATATATATATATATATATATATATATATATATATATATATATATATATATATATATGTGTGTGTGTGTGTGTGTGTGTGTGTGTGTGTGTGTGTGTGTGCGTGTGTTTGTGTGTGTGTATGTATGTATGTATAGATATACATATATACACACACACAATACATTTTTGGAACAACATATCCTTCCCGAGAAATATGTACAATTAGTATGTTTTGATAGAAAAGAAAAGAAAAGGAGACTAGAGTATTAACTACTTTGACTTGAACATTATATGTTCCATATATCAGCTGAATTACTATATGATTTTCTATATAATTATACAATTGGTAATTAATTTTATAATCTGTATTTAATTAATTTTATAATTCAGCATTGGGCAAGATAACTTCCATGATAAAGTGTTTCAAATGACATTTATCCCTTTGTGGGACTTTCAGGAAGACTTGTTAACATCTTTCTTCAACCTAGAGGCCTCAGCTTTATACTGGACAGTTAAGAGACAAACACCCCTCACCATTTCTAGGATTCCTGGTGATTGGCTACAAGCAGTGGTCAGGTAACAGGTAACACAGAAGATTTCTCTCCTAAGGTCTCCCGGGACCTGGAATTAATTCCTCCCCACTAGATACTAGATGGCAGTCCTAGGAATCTGAGACTTACAAAGGACAGTAAATGTGTTGTATACACTTTGGGTAGGACCAGGGTTGAATCCATGAGTACGAACTTCAGGAGGAAGAGGAACTGTACTTGTATCTGTTACTTCTCCCATAAATGCAGCCTTGGGTTGTGAAGAGACACAGACACAGGCTGGCCAGGCTATGCATAAAGACACCAAATCCAGAGTTACAACTAATTGATGACAATAATGAGAATAGATAAAGAGATTTTGGTAGAACAAGAGAAAGAAGTTGTGTGAGTTAGGAGGAAATGTATAGTACTTCCTGAAAAGACAGACATCAACCTATCTTGTGGGTGATAGACCAAAATAATTTGTTCCAAATTGTTTAGTAGACTGATTAAATCCAACAAGATATGTTTTCTCACTATTCTGTAGATTAAAAATTCTGACACTATGATTCTACCAGTAGCCTCTTCATGGTTTGGTGATAGCTGCTATCTGTTCCTGTTATCACATGGATTACAAGGACTTTGCCAGATCAAGAATGGCAGTGAGAAGAATATGGCAGAATCTCAGTGTTAGAACAGCAGATGAGGAACACAGGCAAAGGAAGAAAATTAAATTTGTAAGATGACACCATCCTCAGACTTCTTGTCCCTATTTGAACTCTGGTTAGTAGAAATACCACTGACAATTTCAAGAAAAACCTGCCCTGGGCCTGAACCAATCAGGAAATAGAGGGAAAGTGACTATAATTCCCGAGTTTATACATAAATTGCTCACAGTGGATGAAGTAATCACTGACCAATCCTCATATGCAGAGATAGCCTTTGCAAAATGAGGCAACTATCTTACTGGAGAACCTCTCCCTGCCCAAAATAGAATAAAAACTGCATACTTGAGGCTCAGGACACTCAACACACATCAGCTACATTGTTTGAGGTGTCTGAGGGTCTGAAAATGTGGAAACAACTCCGTAAAGACCTATGAAGAAAAAAGTAGTCAAGAGAATTGAATACAAGCCTGGGTAGAAATCTAATATTCTAATACATAAATCTAATATTACAGCTAATTAGGTCAATCAATTAGCCAAGTAACCACCCATTGAAGGCAGGCACTCTTAAACCATGATAAATACATGTTAAAACCATCTTAAATGAATAATTATCTCTTTAATGAAACATTATGTTTTCCCTTTGTAGAATCCCTTGCCCTTAGCACATTAAGTTGCAGAGCCACAGCCATGTAGCTGTATAATCCTGACTCTCTTCCAATTACTGTGAAAATATAACATTGCTTTTTCTTCCATTTCTACTCTAAGAATGCTTTTCCCTAATACTGTTTGTCTAATTCCCCTCACCTGACTGCCATGTGGCTGGCTCTATAAAAGTGGAATGTGCTTTTAATTTTGGAGCCTTCTCTCTAGCCTTGGAGGTCTGATTCTTTACCAAACTTGTGAGAAGCTAATAATGTTACACCTTGCAGATTTTCTAGGCTTTATATTTAGCACAGAAGATAATCTTCCAGGTAGATTGCATGGGGCTTGCTTTCCAAGGCAGTTGTAGTTTCCTCAGCTTACTAATTCAAAACAATGATATGACATGCTCAGCTTCTAAGAATGCTTTTCCTTGGAATGTACCAGGCAACCTAAGGCAGAGTATAAAATTTTAAACTGTTTCATTAATGCAAGTTAGACTCCAGGAGGGAACTCTGATTTCTCTACCATCATCTATAAACCTTGAAAAGATTTCCCACAAACTCCAGTGCCATCAACCTGGTTCAGTTTATACTTGGTTGATGTGTGGACATGTTTGTGTAGATTGTCTCAAATTAATTGATGGAGGAAGGTAGGTGTTCCTGACCTGTAATGCGAAGAGAAGTTTAATTTATCACTATCAAATAATCAGGTTATCATGTATACAGACATTATTTCTTTGTTTGTTATATTGATCATGGATGTGATGAAACTAAATGAAGTTCTTGCCCTGATTTTGACACAATAATGAACATTACCTGGAAATGAAAATATAAATAAGCCCTTTCATATTCTATGTCCTGTTTAAATCAAAAATTAAACTGGGATGGAGGCAGGAATGAAAGGTGGGAGAGAGGGGGGGAGGGAGGGAGAGAGAGGGAGAGAGAGAGAGAGAGAGAGAGAGAGAGAGAGAGAGAGAGGCTTTAATAAGGCTTCTATAAAATGCAGCAGTCTCCCAATTTTCATATGACCCAACCATGCATGTAGATATACTCTGATGTATATAACTGAAATAATTTAAGTTAGATTAATACACAGATATTTTCTCATCCATGTTTATGGTGGTATGAATGAGGATAACTCTCAATGGCTTGTATATTTGAATTAATGTCCCAAGTGAGTGGAATTATTTGGGAAGAATTAAGAGGTATGTTCTTGGAGAAAATATGTCACTGGGTAAAGGATTTGAGATTTCAAAACATACCAGTTCTAGTTATTGCTATACCTGTCAGCATTGAGGTTATTGATTAAATTTAAAATCTTAACTACTGGGGAGCCTTCTGGATACTGTTTGTAGCTAGAGACCATCCTCTGCCACAGGGCTCCAGACCCAGGTGGCACAGGGAGATAGCTAACCTACTAGGAGTGCAAACAGGCCTGGGAGCACAGGTAGGACCAACCCTGTTGCTCAGAGGAACCTTCTGGAAACCCTCTGGACAGAGGAATCCAGGGGTAACCTAGGACAGGAGTATTCTGATATGCATCTGTGCCCAGGGCTGATCCTGGGACACAGAGCTACATACACAAATACCACCACAAGAGAGCTGGTCTCCCAGGAGTATCTCCACACCTACATGCACAGGTAAGACCTATACTTCTCTTCAAATTCTTGGGGACCTGCTTAGAACCATCAGGACACAGGACCCAAGTACCTGCTGGGGACAGGATTCTTCTGGTTTCTGTCTGCAACCCTGAGCTGAACCTGTATCAGAATTCTCCATACCTAAATTCCTAGCAGTGAGAATTGGTCTCTGAGGAGTACTGATACAGAGGCTTGCTGGACAGACAAGCCAGAGTCAAACACAGCAATATCAGCGAACATCAGAGATAACCAGATGGCAAAAGGCAAACACAAGAATATTACCAACAGAAACCAAGGTGACATGCTATCATCTTAGCCCAGTTCTCCCACTACAGAAAGTCCTGGATACCACAACACATAAGAAAAGTAAGATTTTTGGGGAAGACCCTTGAGGACATCGGTACAGGGAGAAAGTTTCTGAACAGAACACCAATAGCGTATGCTCTAAGAGCAAGAATTGACAAATGGGACCTCATAAGGTTACAGAGTTTCTGTAAGGCAAAGGACACCATCAAGAGGACAGATTGGCAACCAACAAATTGGGAAAAGATCTTCACCAATCCTACATCAGATATAGGGCTAATATCCAATATATATAAAGAACTCAAGAAGTTAGACTTCAGAAAACCAAACAACCCTATTAAAAAATGGGGTACAGAGTTAAACAAAGAATTCTCACCTGAAGAACTTCGGATGGCGGAGAAGCAACTTAAAAAATGCTCAACTTCATTAGTCATTAGGGAAATGCAAATCAAAACAACCCTAAGATTTCATCTTACACCAGTCAGAATGGCTAAGATTAAAAATTCAGGAGACAGCAGGTGTTGGAGAGGGTGTGGAGAAAGAGGAACACTCCTCCACTGCTGGTGGGGTTGCAAATTGGTACAACCACTCTGGAAATCAGTCTGGCGGTTCCTCTGAAAACTGGACACCTCACTTCCAGAAGATCCTGCTATACCACTCCTGGGCATATACCCAGAGGATTCCCCACCATGTAATAAGGATATATGCTCTACTATGTTCATAGCAGCCCTATTTATAATTGCCAGATGCTGGAAAGAACCCAGGTATCCCTCAACAGAAGAGTGGATGCAAAAAATGTGGTATATCTACACAATGGAGTACTATTCAGCCATTAGAAACAATGAATTCATGAAATTCTTAGGCAAATGGATGGAGCTAGAGAACATCATACTAAGTGAGGTAACCCAGACTCAAAAGGTGAATCATGGTATGCACTCACTAATAAGTGGTTATTAACCTAGAAAACTGGAATACCTAAAACATAATCCACACATCAAATGAGATACAAGAAGAAAGGAGGAGTGGTCCCTGGTTCTGGAAAGACTCAGTGAAACAGTATTCGGCAAAACCAGAACGGGGAACTGGAAGGGGTGGGAGGGAGGACAGGGGAAGATAAGGGGGCTTACGGGACTTTCGGGGAGTGGGGGGGTTTAGAAAAGGGGAAATCATTTGAAATGTAAATAAATTATATCGAATAAAAAAAATTAAAAAAAAAAAGAAAAGAAAAGTAAGATTTTGATTTAAAATCACATTTCATATTGCTGATAGAGGACTTCAAGAAGGACATAAATAACTCCCTTAAAGAAATACAGGAGAACCTGGGTAAACACGTAGAAGCCTTTAAAGAGGAAACACAAAAATACCTTAAAGAATTCAGGAAAACACAAACAAGCAAGTGAAGGAACTGCATACAACCACCCAGTATCTAACATGGAAGTAGAAAGAAAAAAGAAATCACAAAGGGAACAACTCTGGATATATAAAACCTAGAAAAGAAATCAGGAGTCACCAACAAAATGCCACCAACAGAATATCACCAACAGAATACCAGAGAGAGCAGAGCGAATCTCTTGTGCAAAAGATACCATAGAAACATTGACACAACAGTCAAAGAAAATTCAAAATGCAAAAAAACACCTAACCCAAAACATCCAGGAAATCCAGGACACAACAAGAAGACGAAACCTAAGGATTATAGGTAATTGAAGAGAGTGAAGATTTCCAGCTTAAAGAGACAGTAAATATTATCAACAAAATTACAGAAGAACACTTCCTTAACCTAAGGGAAGAGATGCCCATGAACATACAAGAAACCTTCAGAAATCCAAATCGATTGAATCAGGAAAGAAATTCTATTTGTCACATAATAATCAAACAACCAAATGCATGAAACAAAGAAATACTATTAAAATCAGTAAGGGAAAAAGGTCAAGTAACATATAAAAACAGACCTATCAGAATTACACCAGACTTCTCACCAGAGAATATGAAAGCTAGAAGGTCCTGGGCAGATCTCATACAAAACCTAAGAGAACACACATTCCATCCCAGTAAAACGCTCAATTACCATAGACAGAGAAATCAAGATATCTCATGACAAAACCAAATTTACACAATATCTTTCCACAAATCCAGTGCTAAAAATTTTTAATAGATGGAAAATGCCACACAAGGAAGGAAACTACACCCTAGAAATGCAAGAAAACAATCTTCTTTCAACAAGCCCAAAAGAATGGAACACACAAGCATAAAAATAACATCAAAAATAACACAAAGCAACAATCACTATTCCTTAATATCTCTTAACATCAATGGACTCAATTCCCTAATTAAAAAAAAATAGAGTAACAGACTAGATATGTAAAGAGGACCCAGCATTTTGCTGCATACAGGAAACACATATCAGTGTCAAAGACAAACACTACCTCAGAGTAAAAGGCTGGAAAACAGTTTTCCAATCAAATGGTCCCAGGAAACAAGCTAAAATAGCCATTCTACCATCAAATAAAATCAAATGATGATTTCCAGTATTCTACTTCTCTTGGGTATATTTGCTTCTTTTGGTTCTAGAGCTTTGAGGTGGGCTGTTAAGATGCTAGTGTATGCTCTCGCCAGTTTCTTTTTGGAGGTACTCAGAGGTGAATTTTCCTCCTAGCACTACTTTCATTTGGAAATTTCATTTTTAATTCTGATCATCTATGCTCCAAAATCAAGGGAACCCACATTCATCAAAGAAATGTTACTAAAGCTAGAAACACACATTGTACCTCTCACAATAATTGTAGGGTGCTTCAACACGCAACTCTCATAAATGGACAGATCCAGAAAACACAAAAGAAAGACAATACAAATAAAATCATCAATAGATAGATCCAGAAAACACAGAGACACAGTGAAACTAACAGAAGATATGGATCAAATGGATTTAACAGATATCTATAGAACAATTTATTCTAAATCAAAAGAATATAACCCTTTCTCAGCACCTCTTAGTACCTTATTCAAAACTGACCATACAATTGGTCACAAAACAGAACTTAACAGATATAAGAATATAGAATTAATCCAGTACCTCCAGTAAGATCATTACAGATTTAGGTTGGTCTTCAATAGCAACTAAAACAACAGAAAGCCCACATGTATATAAAAGCTGAATAATGCTCTACTCAATGATAACTTGGTCAACGAAGAAATAAGGAAAGATTTCACAGACATTTTTGCCTTAATGAAAATGAAGGCAGAACATAACCAAACTTATGGCAAACAATGAAAGCAGTGCTAAGAGGAAAACTCAGATCTGAGTACCTGCAAAAAGAAACTGGAGAGAGCATACACTAGCAATCTTAACAGCATACCTGAAAGATCTAGAATCAAAAGAAACAAATACACCCAAGATGAATACAAGTCAGGAAATCATCAAACTCAGGGCTGAAATCAACTAAATAGAAATAAAATGTACTATACAAAGAATCAACAAAACCAGAGACACAATTGCCTGGCTGTTACCATATTTTCTGCCAGTATAGTTATGGATGAACCCTTTGAAGTCCCAATTAAGTTCTCTAATTTAAGTTACCTTGGTCATGGCATTTTAGCACAACAATAGAACAGTAACTAAGATAATGTATATTGCTGCTCTTTTTTCTTTTCTTTTCTTTTCTTTTCTATTTTCTATATTCTTTGTTTACATTCTAAATGATTTCCTCTTTCCCTGTTCTCCCATCCCCATAAGTCCCATAAGCACTCTTCTGTCCACCTGTTCCCCAATCAACCTCCTCCTACTTCTCTGTCCTGGTAATCTCCTACATTGCTGCATCAAGTCTTTCCAAGACCAGGGCCCTCTCCATTGTGTAAATATACCACATTTAATGGCTGCTCTATTTTCAATAGCCAAGCAATGGGGCCAGCTTAACTATTCATCCTTCAACAGATGACTGTATAAAAGAAAGTTGTTATATTATAATGCAACTTTATGAACCATAAAGAAAATTTAAAAAATAACATTTAAATTAAAAAACAGGAATGTACTAAGAAACATCCTGTTAAGTGAAGTAGAAAGACAAATTCTACTTTTTCTCTCATACATAAAGCAGAGATTTGAAATGTTACACACACACACATATATATATATATGTGTGTGTGTGTGTGTGTGAATATATGCATTCATGTGACTATATATTTTTGCCAGAATATGAGTGCATATGTGTGTATCTATGTGTGTGTGTGTGAATATAATTGTGCATATGTATAAGTCATGAAAATACAGAGGATATCACTAGAGGAAAGAGGAGAAACAGTGTGCTGCAATACATGTATCTACAAAAGAGAAGTTTTGACAATTGGGGAAAAAAGAAATTGGATAGAAGCAAGTAAGAGAGGGGTTTGCAGAGAGAGGAACCAATGAGAAATAGATATATTGACATGTATATAGTAATGCAATGTTGAAACCTATCATTAAAAAAAAGGATTAAAATATAAACATATGAGTCATCCAAAACAGAAAAAACATCATTCCTGCAAAAATCCTTCCAAAGTGAACACAAAAGTATTTTTTGTTCTTCCTTACCAACGTTCTCCAGCAGAGTCAAGCACTGAGACTACTCCTTTGAAGCCCCTGGATCATATTCATGGTAGGAGGTACTCTGCCTGTACCAGCATTATTCTTTTTGTTGATACTGGGATGGAGGCATGAAGCCTGGGTAGAGGGAGTCATTCGATAAGCCTCAGATGAGATTTCAGAAGGGAAGAACGGTGATTTAAGTTACCTTGTACTGTTGTTTTACTCTGTTAAGTAACATTATTTATTCATTAACTTTTTGAATCCTTATCCTTAATATTTAATGGACCAAGTTATGTTCTTCCTGTCACAACTCTGAAATACCCCACTCCTTATTTAATGTCTTGTGAGACAAGATCTCAGATGTTCAATTATTTCAGGCAAGGAAACTTACAGTCTTACACCAGTAGAAGATTAACAAAGCACTAAGCTTTTGCCTAGCAGCTTAACTCAAGAATTCTGCTCAAAAACTTCCCAGGTAAAGCAATTGTATTAAGCATTGGAAGTATCTCAAAATTGTGACACACACACACACACACACACACACACACACAATGTAGAGGCAGGCAGACCTGGCAAGCCTGGTCTACATAGCAAGTTCCAAGACAGACTGGATTATATGTATAAACATACTGGTTTAAAAAAGATTTAAGTATTTTATTGGTCCTGTTTTATATGTACATTCTAGGAAGTATTCTGACTTTAAGTAACATCCTCTATCAGGCTTTTCCATGAAAATATCTTCTCATTAAAAACTAAGCAAGGAAGAAATGTGGTTAGAGAAAATATTCCTAATTATACTATTTAGAAAACTTAATATGACTATTTTATTTTTCTCTTCTTTACATGTAGGTGGATATGTCCTTCCATCTTCCATGATGGGATGATTTTAGCAGTGCTCTGTCTGTCCAACTCCCAAAGTTTCACTTGAAAAATCACTTTTTGCAATAAAAAAATTCAGACCTGACTGGAAATAAAAAACAAAACAAAACAAAACAAAACCACTATATTGAACCTTATTTTCTGATTCCTCTTTGTTTACATGTACCCTGATTTAGTCAGCTGAGATTATTTTAAAGTGCATCCAATCATTCTAACATTGAATCAGGACTTATCTTACTGAAGTTCTGGTGTATTTCTATTTCTGTAAAATACTACTCAGAAAAAAAGCAACATGTAGGAGGGAAGGCTTCATCTGACTTGTAATTTCAGAACATAGTTTATTATTGAAGGAACACAGGGCAAGGACTCAAGCAGTGTTTGGAAGAGAAACCATGGAGGTAAGATACTTACAGGTTGGCTTGCTAATGAAGGAGTCTATGGCGTCTACTCATTCCATTTCATCTCTACTCTGAAATTAGGCCATAGGACATCCACTACAGGAGCATAATTTGGCCATAACCAATCTGATCCAGAAGAGGACCCCAAAATGAAGGAACAAAACAATAAAATCCTTCACTCAAGAAACAACCCAGATAGCAATGTGAGTGGGAAATATCTTGGCTCAGGATAGACCATCTGTGCTGGGCAGGCTATCCTCTGGTTAAACATTTATGACACAGACTACAGTTCATCTGGTGCATCCCAGCATGCAACAGTTTTAGAGTATCTAACAATCACATAGTAGCCAATCAAAATTGTACTAATGTCAGAGCTTTAGCCCCTTCCAATCACATTAGAGAATTCTTAATCTTTCTTGTAAATTCTCCAAGTTCCCTATAAAAGAGGCCTGAGTGTCTTTGTCTGGGTCACCATTTTGATATGGTGGTGAATCCAGTATGCAGATTGTTTCTACAGGATAAATACTATTTGTTTTTGCTTAGTATTTAAATCTGGTTTCTTGCTTCAGTGTTCCTGAATTCTAACATTTGGGGGCTTTCTCAGGAATGCAGGTGTCCTGTCAACTCGATAATAGAGTGTTTTGTGGGAGAAGTTGACTACCTGCAAACTGGGGAGTTTGGCTGTACCTCTGTGTACTGTCTGTCTTTCTTTGTCTTTGTCTCTGAGTTGCCCTTTGTCTTAAGTGTAGGGTAATTTATTTCCTTTAGACTGCATATTCAGAGGCCAAGAGAGGTAGATATGCCAATATCTCTCTCCTGGCCAGGGGTTTCTCAGGATATTCGAGACCCACTACAATTGGAGATGCATTGCTCCAGTCTGACCCAGGACTTAGAGGAAATTGACCAATTGATATTTTTTCTGGCTGGTGGACTCCCTTCAATTGGAATCAGAGAACACCAGTATGACAAAGGTTTTGGTAGAGACTGTCTGGAAACTCTTGTTTGGTAGAGCTTTTCCTTGGGATAGGCCACCCTCAGTTTCATTTCAATTTCATTTCTGCACCACTTTAAGTGTGCGTGTGTGCATGTGTGTGTGTGTGTGTGTGTGTGTGTGTGTATGTGTGTTTGTGTATGTGTGTTAATAGGTGGGGTCTTGTGTTCATCCCTGGGCTAAGGTCTCAAGGCAAGGCAGACAAGGACTGTATGCATCCCCCACAGACATGCCCTGTGAGCATTGGGCTGTGGGAAACCCTGCTCCAGGGGTGGGGAAGGACAGTCGATGGGGTTGCCCAGGGAGGCAGCAGGGCAGAGATAAGAAGACACCAAGCTCCACAAAGGTCAAGGATGAGTAGTTTTCACTCTTGGATACCCACATGCCACTGGGAATTGTGGAAGAACTGAGAACAGTGTATTGGCTCTAGAGGCTAGGTCTGGCCCAGGCCGAAGGGAAATGAAGAAAAGGAGGAGAGCTCCAGCTGGCTCCCATGGGAGTGTCCTTGGCTAGTTAAGGCAGCTTACGTTGCTGGCAGCTGTGGCTGTGAACACTGGGAGGCCTTCCTTCAAGCAGCAGACTAGACATGTGGCTCTTTTAGGGGAAGACATGCCCCATTTTGCCAACACAGCTGGTCCAAATAAGAAGAGACAATCCACAGTTTTAGAGAGTTTACTATAGAGGAGAGAGAGAGAGAGAGAGAGAGAGAGAGAGAGAGAGAGAGAGAGAGAGAGAGAGAGAGAGAGAGAGAGAGAGAGAGAGACATATGGGTGAGGAGATGCTAAAGATTCACTGCCAGATTCTAATGACTGGTTTCCAAGAGGCTAATTGGAGGCTCCCAAAAGAGTCTTAGGTAGGACAGATCATACAAGGTGAGGAGAAAACTCCAAGGGCATTTCTCGACAGATTGCTGAATGGCTACGTCAAATATACACCTCTGGATCCAGAGGGAAAACCAATCCATTGTGAATCTGTTATATATCAAACAAGCAGCACCACACAACCACTGAAATGTCCCGTGGCTGGTGGGATTTAACAAAAGGGAAGCTCCAGAGGATAGGCACATCTGGGGATTCTGCAAGATACAAGCAGTGGCTTCTCAGAGGGAGAAATCTAATACCTGAGAGTTCATAGCATATGGAAAAAAAGTGGGGAAGCAGGTCTTACACAAGAGAGAGCAACTATATCATGATGGTACTCCAGAAGGACCAATGTGAATACTGTAAAGAAATGGACCATTGAAAAAATTAATTATTCCAGGAGAGATAAGAAGGGAGAATCAAAGGTATTTGAAATAAAAGAACTGAGTGATTGAGGTTGTCAGGGCTCACATCTCCTCCATGAGCCCTAGGTAACCCAAGGAAAGCCAGCAAATTTTCAAGTAAACTTCGCACAACATTCAGTCTTAAAACAACCTGTAGAACCCCTATCCAAAAAGAGAATGTGGGTGTAAGGAACAACTGGAACCAATCAACACATATGGAATACCTGAAGAAAAGTAGACTTAGGAATGTGACAAGCAACCCTTTATTTTATTTTATTTTATTTTATTTTATTTTATTTTATTTTATTTTATTTTATTTTATTTTATTTTATTTTTCTTCTTTTTTCATTCGAAATATTTTTATTTATATTTCAAATGATTTCACTTTTTTTGGCTTCCCACTCCCCGAAAGTCCCATAAGCCCTCTTCGCTCCCCCTTTTCCCCTATCCACCCCTTCACACTTCCCTGTTCTGGTATTGCCCTATACTGCTACACTGAGTCTTTCCATAAATGGGGTTGGGGGGGGGGAGGCACTCCTCTGTTCTTCTTGGACAGCATTTGATATGTGGATTATGTTTTGGGTATTCCAATTTTCTAGGCTAATATCCACTTATTAGTGAGTGCATACCATGATTGATCTTTTGAGACTGGGTTACCTCACTTAATATGATGTTGTCCACTTCCATCCATTTGTCTAAGAATTTCATGAATTCATTGTTTCTATTGGCTGAATAGTACTCCATTGTGTATATATACCACATTTTTTGCATCCATTCCTGCACTGAGGGATACCTGGGTTCATTCCAGCTTCTGGATATTATAAATAGGGCTGCTATGAACATAGTGGAGCATGTATCCTTATTACATGCTGAGGAATACTCTGGGTATAGCAGTATCCTCCAGAAGTGATAAGCTCAGTTTTCTAAGGAACCACGAAACTGACTTCCAGAGTGGTTGTACCAATTTGCAACCCCACCAGCAGTGGAGGAGTGTTCCTCTTTCTCCACATTCTCATCAACACCTGCTGTCTCCTGAGTATTTAATCTTAGCCATTCTGACAGGTGTAAGGTGAAATCTCAGGGTTGTTTTGATTTGCATTTCCCTAATGACTAATGATGTTGAGCATTTTTTAAGATGCTTCTCAGCCATCCAAAGTTCTTTGGGTGAAAATTCTTTGTTTAGCTATGTATCCCATGTTTTAATGGGGTTATTTGGTTTTCTGGTATCTAACTTCTTGAGTTCTTTGTATATATTGGATATTAGCCCTCTGTCGGATGTAGGGTTAGTGAAGATCTTTTCCCAATTTGTTGGTTGCCAAATTGTCATTTGATTGTGTCCTTTGCCTTACAGAAACTTTGTAATTTTATTTTAATTTTTAATTTTTAATTTTATTTTACAATTCTTGATCTTAGAGCATAAGCTTTTGGTATTCTGCTCAGGAACTTTCCCCCTGTACCGATGTCCTCAAGGCTCTTCCCCAGTTTCTTTTCTATCAGCTTCAGAATGTCTGGCTTTATGTGGAGGTCCTTGACCCATTTGGAGTTGAACTTAGTACAAGGAGATAAGGATGGATCAATTCCCATTCTTCTGCATGATGATCTACAGTTGAACCAGCACCATTTGTTGAAAAGATTATATTTTTTCCACTGGATGTTTTTAGCCCCTTTGCTGAAGATCAAGTGGCCATAGGTTCATTTCTGGATCTTCAAAACTATTCCACTGATCCTCCTGTCTGTCACTGTACAAATACCATGCCCTTTTTAACACTATTGCTCTGCAATATTGCTTGATGTCAGGGATACTGATTCCCCCAGAATTTCTTTTGTTGTTGAGAATAGTTTTAGCTATCCTGGGTTATTTGTTATTCCAGATGAATTTGAGAATTGTTCTTTCTAATTCTATGAAGAACTGAGTTGGGATTACGAATCTATATATTGCTTTTGGCAAAATGACCATTTTAACTATATCATATCCTGCAAATCCATGATTATGGGAGATTTTTCCATTTTCTGAGGTCTTCTTTCATTTCCTTCTTTAGAGACTTGAAGTTCTTGTCATGTAGATCTTTCACTTGCTTGTTCAGAGTCACATGAAGGTACTTTATATTGTTTGTGGCTATTTTGAAGGGGGTCATTTCCCTAATTTCTTTCTCAGCCTGCTTATCCTTTGATTATAGGAAGGCTACTGATTTGCTTGTGTTGATTTTATAACCTGGCACTTTGCTGAAGTTGTTTATCATCTGTAGGAGTTCTCTGGTGGAGTTTTTTGGGTCACTTAGGTAGACTATCATATCATCTGCAAATAGTGATAGCTTGAATTGTTCCTTTCCAATTTGTATCCCTTTGACCTCCTCATGTTGTCTAATTGCCCAAGCTAGTACCTCAATTACAATACTGAAAAGATAAGGAGAGAGTGGGTAGACTTATCTAGTCCCTGATTTTAGTGGGATTGCTTCAAGTTTCTCTCCATTTATGTTGATGATGGTTACCGGTTTGCTGTATATTGTTTTTACTATGTTTAAGTATGGGCTTGAATTACTGTTCTTTCCAAGAATTTAAGCATGAAAGGATGCTAAATTTTGTGAAATGCTTTTTGAGCATCCAATGAAATGACCATGTTGTTATTTTCTTTAAGTTTGCTTATGTAGTGGATTGCATTGATGGATTTCCGTATATTGAACCATCCCTGCATCCCTGGGATAAAGCCTACTTGATCATGGAGGATGATAGTTTTGTTGTGTTCTTGGATTCAATTGGCAAGAATTTTATTGAGTATTTTTGCATCGATGTTGATAAGGGAAATTGGTCTGAGGTTCTCTTTCTTTGTTGGATCTTTGTGTGGTTTTGGTATCAGCATAATTGTGGCTTTGTAGAAGTTGTGTAGTGTTCCTTCTGTTTCAATTTTGTGGAATAGTTTGAAGAGTATTGGTGTTAAGACTTCTTTGAAGGTTTGATAGAATTCTGCACTAAAACCATCTGGTCCTGTGCTTTTATTGGTTGTAAGACTTTCTATGACCCCTTCTATATCTTTAGGGGTTAGATGATCTATTTGTTCCTGATTTAAATTTTGTATTTGATATCTGTCTAGGAAATTGTCAATTTCCTCCAGAATCTCCTGTTGTGTTGAATATAGGCTTTTGTGGTAGCATCTGATGATTTTTTGAATTTCCTCAGTTTCTGTGGTTATATCTTCCTTTTCGTTTCGAATTTTGTTAATTTGGATACTGTCTCTGTGCCCTTTGGTCAGTCTGGCTAAGGGTATATTTATCTTGTTGATTTTCTCAAAGAACCTGCTCCTGGATTTGTTGATTCTTTGAATGGTTCTCTTTGTTTCCACTTGATTGGTTTCAGCCCTGAGTTTGATGATTTCTTGTCTTCTCTTCCTGGGTGAATTAGCTTCTTTTTGTTCCAGAGCCTTCATGTGTGCCATTAAACTGCAAGGGTATGCTCTCTCCCATTTCTTTTTGGAGGCATTCAGGGCTGTGAGTTTTTCTCTTAGCATTGCTTTCATTGTGTCCCAAACATTTGGGTAGGTTGTGCCTTCATTTTCATTAAATTCTAGAAAGTCTCTGATTTCTTTCTTTATTTCTTCTTTGGCCAAGGTGTCATTGAGTAGAGCATTGTTCAGCCTCCAGGTGTATGTGGGCTTTCTGTTGTTTTTGTTGCTATTGAAAACCACTCTACTACATAGTGATCTGATGGGAGGCACGGGATTAATTCGATCTTCTTATATTTGTTGAGGTATGTCTTATGTCCAATTATATGGTCGATTTTGGAGAAGGTACCATGAGGTGCTGAGAAAAAGGTATATTCTTTTCCTTTAGGGTTAAATATTGTATAAATATCAGTTAAATCCAATTGGTCCAAAGTTTCAATTAGTTTTATTGTGTGCCTGTTTAGTTTCTGTTTTCCTGATTAGTCCATTGAGGAGATTGAAGTGTTGAAGTCACCCACAATTATTGTGTTATGTGTAATGTGTGCTCTGAGCTTTAGGAAAGTTACTTTTACAAATGAAGGTGCCCTTGCATTTGGCACAAAGATGTTCAGAATTGAGAGTTCTTCTTGGTAGATTTTTCCTTTGAGCAGCAAGAAGTGTCCTTCCTGGTCTCTTCTGATGACTTTAGGTTGAAAATCTATTTTATCTGATATTGGAATGGCTACTCAGGCTTGTTTCCTGACTCCATTGGCTTGTAAAATTGTCTTCCCGCCTTTTACTCTAAGGTAGTTCTTGTCTTTTACACTGAGGTGTATTTCCTGTATGCAGCAAAATGTAGGGTCCTGTTTCCTTTTACAGTCTGTTAGTCTATGTCTTTTTATTGGGGAATTGAGTCCATTGATGTTAAGAGAAATTAAGGAATAGTGATTATTTCTTCCTGTCATTTTTGATATTATTTTTACATTTGAGTGGATATCTTCTTTTGGGTTTGATGAAAGTAGATTACTATTTTGCTTTTTCTAGGATGTAGTTTCCCTCCTTGCATTGGAGTTTTCCTCCTATTATTCTTTGTAGGGCTGGGATTGTGGAAAGATATCGTGTAAATTTTGTTTTGTCATGGAATATATTGGTTTCTCCATCTATGGTGATTAAGAGTTTTACTGGGTATAGTAGTCTTGGCTGACATTTGTGGTCTCTTAGTGTCTGTATGAGATCCTCCCAGGATATTCTAGCTTTCGTGGTCACTGGTGAGAAATCTGGTTTAATTCTGGTATTCTTCATTTATATGTTACTTGGCCATTTTCTCTTACTGCCTTCAATATTCTTTCTTTGTTTAGCACATTTTGGGCTTTGATTATTATGTGATGGGAAGTATTTCTGCTCTGGTCCAGTCTGTTTGGAGTTCTGTAGGCTTCTTGTATATTCATGGGCATCTCTCTCTTTAGTTTAGGGAAGTTTTCTTCCATAATTATGTTGAAGATATTTGCTGGCCCTTTCAGTTGTAAATCTTCACTCTCATCTATACCAATAATCCTTAGGTTTGGTTTTCTCATTGTGTCCTGGATTTCCTGGATGTTCTGGGTTAAAAGCTTTTTGCATTTTGCATTTTCTTTGACTTTTGAGTTAATAGTTTGTATGGTATCTTCAGCATCAGAGATTCTTTCTTCCATCTCTTGTATTCTGCTGTTGATATTTGCATCTATGGCCCCTGATTTCTTCCCAAGGTTTTCTATCTCCAAAGCTGTCTCCCTTTGTGATTTCTTAGTTGTTTGTACTTCTGTGTTTAGATCCAGAATTATTTTCTCAGTTCCTTCATTTGTTTGTTTGTGTTTTCTTTTAAATCTTTAAGAGATTTCTATGTTTCCTCTTTCATGACTCCTGCCATTTGACTCATTTTCTCCTGCATTTCTTTAAGGTTTTTTTTTTTTGTTGTTGTTGTTGTTGTATGTTTGTTTGTTAGTTTGTTTGCTTGCATTTCTTTTTATTGGCTTCTATCTCTTGAGCCTTATTCTCCTGAATTTCTTTAAGTGATTTTTGTGTTTCAATTATATGGGTTTCTAACTTATTCATGTTCCCCTGTATTTCTTTAAGTGATTCATTTATGTCCTTTTTGTGTTCTTCTAGCAGCATCATGACCAGGGATTTTAAATCCAAATCTTGTTTTTCTCATGTGTTGGGGGATCCAGGACTTGTTGTTGTTTGAAAGTTGGGTTCAGATACTGCCATATTGCCTAGATTTATGTTAGTAGTGTTCCTACATTTGCCTTTTGCCATCTTGTTATCTGTGGCATTGGCTGCTGTTTGAGCCTCCTGTGAGACTATAAGGCCATTTCAGAAACGCTGGATGACTGGGTATCCCCTGGCACAGATTGTTGATGTGCTGCCCTTCTCTTGGGTGCCTTTGGAGCCGTAGTGTGCCTTGCCCCAGGTTGTCTCTGTGAACCAGGTGATGCCCGTTTGCTCCTTCAGGGAGTGGTGGTGGTAGATGCTGCAGGACCTTTTCTAAGTGCTGAACACTCTGCCAGGCAGTCGATCCCCGAACCGTGTTGGTGCACACATGGCTAGCCTAGCTGCTCAGTTCCTCAGTCCAGGCAAAGGCCTGACAGGCTTAAGCCCGAGCAATGTTCACCTCGGGATATGTCTGCTAACTCTGTCAGGTAACCAAGATGGTGCTGTGCACCCCTACAAGTGCTGGCCATTCTGCCACGCAGACAACCTCCTGGCTGAGCTGGTCTACGGAGCTGCCCAGGGCCTGGGCGCAGGCCAATGCCTGTCAGGCTTAGACCCCAAGTGATGTTAGCCTCAGACTATGTCTGTGTACCTGGGGCTGTCAGATCTCATCCGGGAGCCAAGATGGCGGAGAGACTCTTGTAACTGACTGGCAGGAGGCAGAGGTTTAATGTGGCTTCAGTGCGGTCAAAAGCACTGTAACTCCATAGCTGCTTGCAGCTCAGCTGACCTACAGTGGCCAGTGGTAGTGGGCGCAGGGCCTGCCTGGACTCTGTCGCCTTGGTTCCACTTGTGGTGGCCTTCTCCGCTGGAAGAGGTGCTACTGCTGCCTCAGTCACCGCTGCCGCCACTGCCGCCTTTATTTTGCTTTTACAAAACAGTATTTTTCTGTGTAGCCCTGCCTGTCCTGGAACTTACTCTGTGGGGCAGGATGGCCTGAAACTCAGAAATCCACCTATTTCTGCCTCCCAAGTGCTGGGATTAAAGTCGTGTTCCATCACTGCCCAGCAACCCATTATTTGAAGGTCATCCCTGATGCCCATATCTGCTCCTTGGCTGAAATCTCCTATTCAAGGTAGAAGTCTAGATCCACTTTGGCCCCAAGGTAGTGTAATTCCTAATACCAGTTGTCTATCTGTTTAAATTACTGGACTCTGGCAGAGGGATGGCTAGCCTGCCTAGCATCATGCCAACCACTGCTTTGCTGGTCTTGTATAAAGATTATTATGGGACAAGAACTGATTATAAGCATCCTTCATGCCATCAAGGTGATTCTCAAACATCCCTCGCCCATACTACTAGATGTCTAATGCCTACCTGCTCCACTATCAGTCCCTGCTCCTAAACTCATTCAGCATTAGATATCACCCTGGCTCTGCCCTGCTACTCTGCTCCAGATCCTTGACATGGGTATCATATACTATTTGATAGTGCTGTAACATGTCCAGAATCTGAGACCAGGCCTAATGGACCTCACCTGGACAGATGAAAAAGTTACTTATTTTACAGAAAGGAGTAGCTTCATGCAAGGTCAAATCTGGTTTATGCAAGTCTGATGATGATTGTTCTTGAATGTATAATATTGGCTTCAGCCATACCACCTGGGACTTTGGCTCAGAAAGCTGAATTAATTCCTTTGACAGAAGCCCTAAAACTGACAAAAGAGAAACTTATTTACATCTACAAGGACAGCTGATATGTCTTTCTACAGGTCATGTTCATGGACTCCTATATTAAGAAAGGAGTTTACTCAGCACAGAGGGAAAGACTAACAAAAATAAAAATGAGATTCTGGCTTTTTATAGACATTATTGCTACTTCTCACAGTACCCATCAGTCATTGCCCAGGACATTAGTAGGACATGGATGAGGGGGCACCAGGAAACAAGCTAACCAATAATGCTAAAAAGGGGGTTTCACAGTCAAAGTCATGGTAACTAATACTCTAGAGTTTTCCCAGACTCAACATTACACCCCAAAAGACCAAAAGGATCTAAGAAAATGTCAAGGACTGAAACTTGAAGCAATCCCACTAAAATCAAAGACTAGACAAGGCTGCCCACATTCTCCATACCTATTCAGTATGGTACTCGAAGTCCTAACCAGAGAAATTAGAAAACAAAATTAGTTCAAAGAGATACAAATTGGAAAGGAAGAAGACAAAATATCACTATTTACCCTAGAAGGAGATACAGAGAAAAAGTGTGGAGCAGAGGCCATCCAGAGACTGCCCCACCTAGGGATCCATCCCCTACACAGTTACCAAATCCTGACACTACAGTGGATGACAACACGTGCTGGCTAACAGAGCCTGATATAGCTGTCTCCTGAAAGTTTCTGCCAGTGCCTGACAAAAATAGAGGGGGATGCTCTTAGCCAACCTTTGAACTGAGCACAAGGTCACAATGGAGGAGCAAGAGAAAGGATCCCAAGAGATGAAGGGGTTTGCAGCCCCACAGGAGGAAGCACAATATGAACCAACTAGTATCTCTAGAGCTCCCTGGGACTAAACCACCAATAAATGAATAGACATGGAGGGAACCATGGAACTATCCACCAATGTAACAGTGGATGGACCTGTTGGACATCAGTGAAAGGACAGGGCCTTGGACCTGTGGAGGCTCATGGCACCAGTAAAGGGGAATGCCAGGACAGGGAAGCAGGAGTTGGTAGGTTAGTGAGCAGGGCTAGTGCAGATGGAATTGGGAGTTTTGGGAGGGGAATTGATGAAAAGTGATATAATTTGATATGTAAATAAAGAAAATATCCAATAAAACAGAAAAAAAATATGATTCCAAACAGCAGATGGTCATTTAATCCTTTCTTCTGAATTCACTAAACAGCTTATACCTCAGATTCATCAGAACAACCTCTTGGTTCACAGTACATTCAAAGAACAACTGAGTAATGCAAAATGATTTTTTTTTATCTAGGACCCCTAAAAATGAGGTCATTTCCACTGCCCAGTCTATAAAGTAATCAACGCCCTAACCACAAGATGAGGAAGCCTGGGAATTAGACTACAAGGACAAACACCAAACACAAACTGGGAAATAGTCTACACTGAACATAAGCCTGGTTTGTATAAATATAGATACTTCCTAGACGAGGTAGATACCTTTCAGTTTGTGTAGAGGTACCCCCTACTAAGAGAACAGACTTCTACTTTAGTAGCCAAGATGTTACTGGAGGATATCATCCCCAGGTATAGACTGCCTTTTCTCCTGGGCTCTGACAATGGACAGGCATCTGTCAGGTAACACAGTAACACATATAACTGCTTCTCTTAGTTAATAGGAGACATATTTTTTTCTTAATCTATTGCAGGTCTTTCTGCTTAGTGCTTGTTGAATTAAAACATATGGAGATGTCTATATAGGTTAAGACTTTTGGAAACTTTACTGGAGCAGTCCCTTGGTTACCTCCTAATTTAACCAGATTTTTTTGATTTTGCTTCCTTTCTACATGGGGCTTACTGGTTTATTCTCATTCATGTTTCTGTCTCTGTTCCCAAGATGCCATCTCTTCATTTACCAAAATCCACATTCCTATATTATAGGAAAAAAAGCTATTGGCATAATGGAAGATGTTCCACCATTCTGAAGAAATGAGCTGCAATCAACAGGGAGAATCCAAAGAGTCGATATGTTAGTATTGCTTTTGTACAGAGACAGAATAATGTGACATTCTGTGACCTCCCACAGGGCAGCTTTCTTTTTACCATGATAATCTCAGGGAATCTTCTTTTTGAGAAAGTGAGGAAGTGACAAATATATATGTATAGAAAACAGGAAAGGACCAACAAAATGACAATACCAATTATCCTTACAGCAATTAACAATTGAACATATGGCACACAGCTACATAGCCATTTGATAGAATATGTTTGGTTGAAGTTCACCCCAACACTGGTTCTTGGCCTCTCTCTGAAATATTTTCCCCATGTGTATATTTCTGGGTGTGTGTTTATGTGTGTGTATGTGTGTATGTGTGTGTGTCTGTATGTGTAAATGCAAGAATGAATTGTACCAGGACTTGTAAAGTAAAAGAACATAATTCACTTGGTAAAGTACTTGCCAATCAAACATCATAATGTGAAATCAATTCTATGAATTTCAGTCCTGTAGCTTGGCTTGGCTTGGCTTGCTGATTGTCTTCCTTTGGTGCTGGATATAATGTCCCTTTCCCCTGTATTTCCTTTAATGTACTAAAATCTAAAAGCTTCAGAATCGGTTTCAATTAATCAAGGCTATTTTATTAAATGGTGTTTTCATGCCCAAGGACTCAAGATTCCTTTTTTATGTCAAGTACCTATGTTTTATGTCAAATAAATGATTTATATTTACTTTCCACGATAGATATAACATGGGTGCCAGAAAGGGTACTCAGTAGTTAAGAGTACTTGCTGTTCTTTTCAAGGTCCTGAGCTTAGTTTCCTGCACTCATATCAAGGCAGCTTACAACCTTCTGTGACTGCAGGGCATCTTATGTTTTGGCTTCTCACAGCACCTGTATTTATATCTCCACATCTGCCCAACATACAAACATATAATTAAAAATTAATTTAGCAATTAAAAAGGTGTAAAATGCCTATATATTAATGTATATCTATTTTATTATAAAGATATTTCTGTGCAATATCATATAGAATATTTCATATGTATGTATGTATGTATGTATTTTTAAATGTAGATATATTCTCTCTACATTTACATGAACATGCCAGAAGATGACATCAGACCACTTTACAGATTGTCATGAGACAACTTGTGGCTACTGAAAATTGAATTCAGAACCTCTGAAAGAGGAGCCAGTCTTCTTAATTACTGTGCCATCTAACTAGTAACAGAACATATTTATGAAAGTAAATTTTCCTTCACTACTTTTGTGTACCTGGAGGCAAATCTTGAATGGGAAAAAGAAAAAGTGCATGATGTTTTTATGTCCTGGTTTTCAATAGAGTGATTCCTCCTGAAAATGGCAGAGCTTTTGGCATTATAAATATAATTCAATGATTCAGTGCTTTTTGCTACCTTGCTTTTAAGCATCACATTAACATCTTTCAGTGTAAAAGTAACTCTTGAAGGTCAGTTTTCATGGTTGCTCAAATTTTCTCTTACATAAAAAATCTGAATGTATTTAACTATTTTTTTTGTTGAAAACATGTGTTCTGTGTATGTGTGTTCACATATGTATATGTTTATCTATATGTACATGTGTATGGTGGTGAAGGAGCTGCTGTGGAAGATTAGAGGTCAATCAATAATTTTGTTCTCTCTCACCATCTATCTTTTCTCCCTGTCTCCTTTGTTTTTGAGGCAAGATTTCTCCCTGTGACTGTCTGGCTTGTGAGTTCCAGCGGAAGCTATGTCTCTGCCTCTCCAGCACTGGAGTTATAAGTTCACTACACCATGACTGGATTTCTGCATATGTACTCTTGATTTTATATTATTGTGTTTGATTGCCAAATACTATGTGAACTATGTACTTTTACTTTAGAAGTCCTGGTACAAATCAATATTGCATTGACACAGAGATATACATACACAGACACACACACACACACATACATACACACACATACATACACATGCACAAACACACATGAAGGGTAGTACTTTCTTGCATATTGTTTAAAAGTTTAAATTAGTAGATTATTTTTAATGATTACCAGTATGCAAAGAGAACCGGTTTGTAGAGTAGCTCTTTTATTGAAGCTCAAAAGATATTTTTTATTCTGTCTACTTAAAACACTCATACAATTGATAGGAGAAATTGACCACTTTATTCCTTGAATGTTGAGGAAGCTCTTCACCAAGGACAAAAGAAAAAAAAATATTATGAGCTGGCCAAGCACTTAAATGTTTAAAAATGACAGTAGCCACAATACTTTTGCTATTCTCTTATTTTTGAAAGTTATATTTCTTTTATAATAAATGCTCATTCATTACAAAGTCTTTTTTTTTTCTGTTTGCTGATTCTCCATTAAGGCATGGACTTTCACCAAATATGTTACTAAATAGTTCTAATAATACATATCTGTGTACATTGTCACTTCGGTGGCCATTCATTCTGTTTTGTCCAGGATAGTTTCAGCCTATTCCTGTTCTGATATGGTGATTAATACTGTCTCATGGCATGCTGTAGAATTAAATAGGCTTCATAGTAAATGATTTGGTCACCGAAGATATTAGAATTTTTATTTTCTTTCTTTTTGCTCAGATTCCCTTATTTCCACTCTGTAAAAGAGAAGGAGGTGCTTAAAGACGACCTGTAGTACACTCACTCCTGCTCTTTGCTTAATTGTGACTGGGGAGTAAATATATAGATAGGCATCAGTATTGGCATTTAAAAGTGCCTATTTTGGTAGACAGACTATAGAATAGCCCCTACCAGATTTACTGCAATGGCCAAATCTTGTGAAACACAACTTATGACATACAAATATTAAATAATATGGATGTTATGGAAATGACCCATACCAGGTCATTTCACTTGTGACCTGGAACCATTCATTGGTTTTATTTTTTCTCATCTTTGTCAAACTTGAACTCTGATTTTTATATATCAATTGTTTTATGGATTAGAATATCTTCCCCAGCCTTTTCTCAATGGTTGATCTCATTTTATTCACACTCACCAACCACTCAGGATGAAAAAGTTCTTTGTTGAGGAACAATTTGGCCACAACAACAGAGCTTTAGGCTGGCAGAACTGAGCTGTGTGTTTAGTTGCTTTAAATATCTCTGCTGAAAGGCATGTTCGAAGTAGATTAGGGGTGACATGGATCTGGTATAGTGCAGATTTCCTTCCTTTTCTGTCTTTTCTATTCTTTAATTTACATCCTATGCAAGGGGAGAGAGATGTGGAAAAGGTACAGACATAATGAATGTGACTTACTCTGTGGCAATACAATTGGAAATACAACAGGGAAGCCCTTTTCAGGCCTCTGGTTTGGACTGACATACTGAGAGCAGCTGACTGCTTCAATTAGATGGCCTGTTTAGCTTATGGAGAATAACTAAGCAAAGTGGGTTGCCTTACATTTACTTTCAAAGATGCAGAGAACAAATTTCAGAGGATAAGAGCCTACTTGGTTAAACTCTTCTGATAGGCCAATGATCTCAGATCTCACAGAATCATTTAATTTTGTGGTCTTGGAACTTTGAATTTGTTTTTTCAATGTTAGACTTGTATTCCTAATGGCTACTGTGAAGCCATGTTTTTTTTCCTAAATGGAAATATTCCATCCTGAATGTTCCAAATAATGAGAAAAGACTCAGAAAATTCTAATGGTAGGCTAGTCAAGACTCATGGATATATTCAACTAGGAATTTGACTGGTGTAAGATGAAATCTTAGGGTTGTTTTGATTTGCATTTCCCTAATGACTAATGAAGTTGAGCATTTTTTAAGATGCTTCTCCGCCATCCGAAGTTCTTCAGGTGAGAATTCTTTGTTTAACTCTGTACCCCATTTTTTAATAGGGTTGTTTGGTTTTCTGGAGTCTAACTTCTTGAGTTCTTTATATATATTGGATATTAGCCCTCTATCTGATGTAGGATTGGTGAAGATCTTTTCCCAATTTGTTGGTTGCCGATTTGTCATCTTGATGGTGTCCTTTGCCTTACAGAAACTTTGTAATTTTATGAGGTCCCATTTGTCAATTCTTGCTCTTAGAGCATACGCTATTGGTGTTCTGTTCAGAAACTTTCTCCCTGTACCGATGTCCTCAAGGGTCTTCCCCAGTTTCTTTTCTATTAGCTTCAGAGTGTCTGGCTTTATGTGGAGGTCCTTGATCCATTTGGGTTTGAGCTTAGTACAAGGAGACAAGGATGGATCAATTCGCATTCTTCTGCATGCTGACCTCCAGTTGAACCAGCACCATTTGTTGAAAAGGCTATCTTTTTTCCATTGGATGTTTTCAGCCTCTTTGTCGAGGATCAAGTGGCCATAGGTGTGTGGGTTCTTTTCTGGATCTTCAATCCTGTTCCATTGATCCTCCTGCCTGTCACTGTACCAATACCATGCAGTTTTTAACACTATTGCTCTGTAGTATTGCTTGAGGTCAGGGATACTGATTCCCCCAGATTTCCTTTTGTTGCTGAGAATAGTTTTAGCTATCCTGGGTTTTTTGTTATTCCAGATGAATTTGATAATTGCTCTTTCTAACTCTGTGAAGAATTGAGTTGGGATTTTGATGGGTATTGCATTGAATCTGTATAGTGCTTTAGGCAAAATGGCCATTTTAACTATATTGATTCTACCGATCCATGAGCATGGGAGGTTTTCCCATTTTTTGAGGTCTTCTTCCATTTCCTTCTTCAGAGTCTTGAAGTTCTTGTCATACAGATCTTTCACATGTTTGGTAAGAGTCACCCCAAGATACTTTATACTGTTTGTGGCTATTGTGAAGGGGGTCATTTCCCTAATTTCTTTCTCAGCCTGCTTATCCTTTGAGTATAGGAAGGCCACTGATTTGCTAGAGTTGATTTTATAACCTGCCACTTTGCAGAAGTTGTTTATCAGCTGTAGGAGCTCTCTAGTGGAGTTCTTTGGGTCACTTAGGTAGACGATCATGTCGTCTGCAAATAATGATAGTTTGACTTCTTCCTTTCCAATTTGTATCCCTTTGACCTCCTTATGTTGTCGAATTGCCCGAGCTAGTACCTCAAGTACAATATTGAAAAGATAAGGAGAAAGGGGGCAGCCTTGTCTGGTCCCTGATTTCAGTGGGATTGCTTCAAGTTTCTCTCCATTTAGTTTGATGCTGGCTACCGGTTTGCTGTATATTGCTTTTACTATGTTTAGGTATGGGCCTTGAATTCCTGTTCTCTCCAAGACTTTAAGCATGAAGGGATGCTGAATTTTGTCAAATGCTTTTTCAGCATCCAATGAAATGACCATGTGGTTTTGTTCTTTGAGTTTGTTTATGTAGTGGATTGTATTGATTGATGTCTGTATCTCTTTTGATGACTTTAGGTTGAAAGTCAATTTTATCTGATATTAGAATGGCTACTCAGGCTCGTTTCCTGAGTCCATTGGCTTGTAAAATTTTCTTCCAGCCTTTTACTCTAAGGTATTTTTTGTCTTTGACACTGAGGAGTGTTTCCTGTATGCAGCAATATGTAGGGTCCTGTTTCCTTATCCAGTCGGTTAGTGTATGTCTTTTTATGGTGGAGTTGAGTCCACTGACGTTAAGAGATATTAAGGAATAGTGATTATTACTTTCTGTCATTTTCGATGTTATTTTTATATTTGAATGATTATCTTCTTTTGTGTTTGATGAAAGAAGGTAACTATCTTGCTTTTTCCAGGGTGTCGTTTCCCTCCTTGTATTGGAGTTTTCCTCCTATTATTCTTTGTAGAGCTGGGTTTGTAGAAAGATATTGTGTAAATTTGGTTTTGTCATGGAATATCTTGGTTTCTCCATCTATTGTGATTGATAATTTTGCTGGGTATAGTAGTCTTGGATGACATTTGTGTTCTCTTAGAGTCTGCATGAGATCTTCCCAGGATCTTCTAGCTTTCATAGTCTCTGGTGAGATGTCTGGTATGATTCTGATAGGACTTCCTTTATATTTTACTTCACCTTTTTCTCTTGCTGCCTTTAATACTCTTTATTTAGTACATTTGGTGTTTTGATTATTATGTGATATGAGGTATTTCTGCTCAGGTCCAGTCTGTTTGGAGTTCTGTAGGCTTCTTGTATATTCATGGGCATCTCTCTCTTTAAGTTGGGAAAGTTTTCTTACATAATTTTGTTGAAGATATTTGCTGGCCCTTTCAGCTGTAAATCTTCACTCTCATCTATACCTTAATCCTTAGGTTTGGTCTTCTCATTTTCAGAATATTTCTGGACAAGCTCTCAAATTACACTGGACAAGAAGGAAGGCCCCAATCTGCTCTGGATATATTGGTGTGAGCAGTTATCCTGGACAGCTTCAATATTCACTCTCTAAAATAAAAACTTCACCTATCTTCTACATGCAGAGAACTTTCTCTTAGCAAATCTGTAATAAAGGAAATATTTCCTAAGGTTTCTTCTAGGGTTAATTCTTATAAAATATATCCTCTGAGGGTTTCAACAGGAAACATAATTGAGCAAGACTCCTGTGTCTGACACTGTGGTATTTATGCTAATTAGTCTATGTGGAAGTTTGGGGAGGGACATCTGAGGAAAAACCAATAACCATGCATCTTTTAAGTCTTCTTTAAGTATTAAGGTTAACTGGGATGTAAAAGACTGCTCTCTCTAACCCAAGAAGTACGAGGGCCTTTGTGTGTTAGTTTAAATGTAGATGTATAGAAAATATGTTTTTCCCTAGAGACACTCACTTAACTGAGGAATAGGGTGCATGAAGGAGATGGTATGACTGCTTATTTAAAGTTGCAGGCATTATTGAATGGTGTAACCTGCAAGGAGATTAATAGTGAGGGTGATAATAGTGTAAGGGAATAAGAAGAGACCTAGGATGAAAGGATCCAAGTTTTGTGACAATACATGAATTCCCATGTATTGCTTCATGCTTTAGGCACAATATCTTTGATTGCAGGCTGGATCTTGACAGGCTGTGATATGTTACCATTTTTAGGCCTTTACATAGATTGCTGCAAAGACTCTGAGAAAGAGTAGGAAATAGATGCTATTAGTTCCCTCTCATAATAGTGATCTTGCCAGACTTGGTGACCTGTACATAGACACAAAACTATGACTAGTCTTTCGTTCTACTTACACTAGAAATTCTGAAAAGGTCATGCTGTTAAAAAAAAAAAAACAACAAACAAAAAAAGCAAAACAAAGCAACAACAACAACAACATCTGAGACTTGGTAATTTTTAAAACAATAGATTTATTTCTTACAGTCCTGGAGGCAGGGAAGTCTGATAGGGACATGTTTGTATTGACGGTTTCCTGTTCTTCATTTTAACTTTTTTTCAATTTTTTAAAATTGTTTGTCTCTGTTTGAATATGAGAGTGTGAGTACAAGGCCAGTGCAGGTCAAAACAGGTCACTGAATACTCTGGAACTGAACTTATAAGTGGTTGGGAACATCAGAACTGAATATTGGAAACAAACTTGAGTCATCAGCAAAAGCAGTATATACTTTTCATTGCTCTGTCATCTCTTTCACTCCTGCGCAGAGCTTTCTTCATGTTTTGTAGGAAGGGGAAGATAAGAAAGACATGCAAGCATGTTATAGATGCAACTCTCACATCTTGTAAAAAGACATGAAGTGAAGTTCTGAGAAAGAGGCTGTATCTACAAAGGCTGATTGAGCAGAACTTTAATGATGTTTTAGAGGAAGGAACGCTGAAGGTTCAAATACTGCTTACAAGTTGTGTTGAGCTATCTTAAGTCCAACATCTATTTATTGTCTAACTTAGTATGTGATTTGCTATGAGTATTAGCTAAATTCTTTAGATTGCATAAAAATAACCCTTAGTTTCCATCAATGCAAAAACTAAGAATACTTCTAGGCAGTATTTATTAATATTGATTTATTAAAGATTTCTCAGCTCTTTCGTAACCCATCTATATGGTATACCTACTAGGGTATTGAAAATGTGTGTTGATTTGCACCTTTGTTTGAATGACCAATTCCTTAGAAATTAATAAAATTCTGAAAAGACTGTTAAGATTAACTTCAGAGTTACCTAGAAATTTAATTCTGCATTATTTCCCAAAACCTCTTGACTGAGCAAGCTTAGAGGTGGACCAGGATTGGTTCAAATAAACCTGTTTATGGGTATTGATGTGTATTTAGAGGGCATCTGCTGGTATTTCCAGGTTCTTATATTCTGAAGCAAATAATTAAAACAAGGATGCATGAGAGTGAGAGAAATAAAGAAAATTTATTCCAGAACACAAAAGAACTGCTGAGAATGGATGGTACAACCCAGAAGAGTCCTGAGCCTTTGTATGCAATTTATAAAGCTCAAATCATCTACTGTGGCCTTCAGGTTTTCTACAAATGCCCTGCAACTTCATTTCCAGTCTTTCTGCCCACTGGCTCCTTTCATATGTTTTTTTTTTTTTTTTTATCTTTTTTTTATTTGATATATTTTTTATTTACATTTCAAGTGATTTCCCCTTTTCTGGGTCCCCACTCCCCGAAATTCCCATAAGCCCTCTTCCCTCTCCCTATTCCCCCATCCAACCCTTCTAACTTTCCTGTTCTGGCATTCCCCTATACTGCTGCACTGAATCTTTCTGTGTCTTTCCAGAACCAGCGCCACTCCTCCATTCTTCTTTGACATAATTTATTATGTGGATAATGACTTGGGTATTCCAAATTTCTAGGCTAATATCCACTTATAAGTAAGTGGATACCATGATTGTTCTTTTGAGACTGGGTTGCCTCACTTAGTATGATGTTCTCCAGCTCCATCCATTTGTCTAAGAATTTCAAGAATCCACTCTTTCTAATGGCTGAATAGTACTCCATTGTGTAAATATACCACATTTTGTGTATCCATTCCTCCGTTGAGGGACACCTGGGTTCTTCTCAGCTTCTGGCTATTACAAATAGGACTGCTATGAACATATTGGAGCATGTGTCCCTATTGCATGCTGGGGAATACTCTAGGTATATGCCCAGGAGTGGTATAGCAGGGTACTCTGGAAGTGTCATGCCCAGATTTCTGAGGAACAGCCAGACTGATTTTCAAAGTGGTTGCACCAATTTGAAACCCCACCAGCAGTGGAAGAGTGTTCCTCTTTCTCTACATCCTCACAAACACCTGCTGTATCCTGAGTTTTTAAACTTAGCCATTCTGACTAGTATGAGGTGAAATCTCAGGGTTGTTTTGATTTGCATTTCCCTAATGATTAACCATGTTGAACATTTCTTAAGGTGCTTCTCAACCATCCGAAGTTCTTCATGTGAAAACTGTTTGTTTAACTCTGTACTCCACATTTTAATAGGGTTATTTGGTTCTCTGGGGTCTACCTTCAGGAGTTCTTTGTATATATTAGGTATTAGAACTCTGTCGGATTTAGGGTTGGTGAAGATCCTTTCCGAATCTGTTGATTGACATTTTGTCCTTTTGACAGTGTCCTTTGTCTTACAGAAACTTTGTAATTTTATGAGGTTCCATTTGTCAATTCTTGATCTTAGAGCATAAGCTATTGATGTTCTGTTCAGGAACTTTTCCCCTGTGCCCATGTGCTCAATGGCCTTCTTGCCAAAAGCAATCTACAGATTCAACACAATCTTCATCCAAATCCCAACTCAGTTCTTCATAGAGTTAGAAAGAGCAATTCTTAAATTCATCTGGAATAACTGGAGCACAGTCATCAAAAAACCCAGGATAGCTAAAACTTTTCTCAACAGAAAAAGAACTTCTGGAGGAATCAGTATCCCAGACCTCAAATATTACTACAGAGCAATAGTGATAAAAACTGCATGGTATTGGTACCATGTCATGCAATTGGATCAGAGGAATAGGATTGAAGATCCAGAAATGAACCCACATACCTATGGTCACTTGATCTTAGACAAAGGAGCTGAAAACATCCAGTGGAAAAAAGATAGCCTTTTCAACAAATGGTGCTGGTTCAATTGGAGGTCAGTATGAAGAAGAATGTGAATTGATCCATTCTTATCTCCTTGTACTAAGCTCAACTCCAAGTGGATCAAGGACCTCCACATAAAACCTGACACATTGTAAGGATTAGAAAAGAAACTGGGAAAGATCCATTCATATGTTAATATTGAAACCTCTCTGTCTCTCTCTGTCTCTCTCTCTCTCTCTGTCTCTGTCTGTCTCTCTCTCTCTCTCTCTCTCTCTCTCTCTCTCTCTCTCTCTCTCTATCTCTCTCTCTCTTTCTCTCTCAATCTCTCTAAATCATACTTTTCTTCCAAAGTCCCCATTTTGGATTCTGATCAACCTTAACATTTGAGAATTACTACTGCAGTCATTTGTCTCTTGTTGTAAGGCACACCTACTATAGACTACCACATGGATATTCTTAAACACAACAGGAAAGTCCCCATAGCCTGAATCATTCTGTGTGTGTGTGTGTACAGGGGAGAGAGGATGAAGGCAGAAGAGAGTACCTCTTCCTGTACAAGCTAGGCCATGGGAAGTATTTCTTGCTTCTCAGGCATTGCTGGTACTGTCCTGGTTCATATAAATGACTTCCTCCAGTGCTGCTATGAGAGAGGTCTGGGTTGCTGAGACCCTAGCTGAACTGAGACTATTTGGGTCTGCAAGAGGAGGACACAGGTCAGAAGCCAGAGAGGTAGGTCTTATATATGAGAAAGCCACTGCTTAACAGAAATACTGGCTTGGTTGAGCTTATCCAGTCACCATGTTACACATGGTCTGAACCATCTGGAAGTCCAGAGATTCTTCATTGGAACAACTGACTCCAAAGGAAAGCCAAATTATTTCACAGAAAATCTGAAATTTTCTCGGTGAAAAACAGACATGATATCTATCCTTTTCTCAAAACCCTAATTGTTTTGAGCTGTGTCCAGCAAACCTTCTCCCTTTTGTTTCCCCTCCAAACCAGATGGGGGTGTGTGAACATTGAGGAAGTCGTGTACTTCCTTGTGGGTAGAGGTGGTGCTGATGACAGTGGTCTTGGGCCTGCTCAATCATCCTATTTTAGATTTGTTTTTCCAATAATCATATCTGACAGAAAGACACATAGACAGCAAAAATTGCCAGACTGCCACAGCAAAATGCTAAAAATGCAGGTCTAGGAAAGACTCACTTGAATTATGGACACTGGAATTACAGCTGATTCCAGTCTTTTCTAAGTGTCCTCTTCAGAAGGTGCTACAAATATACTTGCAATGGTAACAGTTTCAGTGTTATAAGGAACAAGTGCTATAAGGAACAAGATATAAGAAACAATACCTTAGAAGAATGTAATCACAGAGACCAAGCCTAGAATGTGTGTGTGAGTATGACAAGTTTGAAGTGAGGTAAACAGTAGATGAAGTAATGTGTGAATACATTAATTGTGATTGATTAAAAGTAGCTTAAAAACCTTGGTCTGGCCATGGCAACTTGTTCTTAGAGTCCCACAGAGATGCGGCCATGCTGAGGGACCAAGTCCACTACCTGGATTCCTGCCAACAAATGAAACAAGCCCACTGAGGACTGAACTCCAGCAGGACCTGAAAACAGAAGGAAATGTATTAGACCTTACCAACCATGCTGCCCTTGAGCTAGACTACAACATCAGGCCAGACTGAGGTTAGTAAAGTGTGTGAATCAATGCTATCTCATTTCAACATCTAATGGTTTGCTGTGAATAAACAAGCTATTTTTTTAATATTTTTATTTTCTATATTCTTTGTTTACATTCCAAATGATTTCCCCTTTCCTGGACCCCCCCTCCCCATATGTCCCATAAACCTTTTTCTCTCCATCCCTTCTCCAATCACCTCCCTCCTTTTTCTCTGTCCTTATATTCCCTTCCCATGCTAGATCAGTCCTTTCCAGGATCAGGACCCTCTCCCTCCTTCTTCATGGGAGTCATTTGTTATGCAATAAGTGAGGTAACCCAATCACAAAAGAATACACATGGAATGCAATCTCTGATAAGTGGATATTAATTAGCCCAGAAGCCCTGAATAAACAAGCTATTTTAACCTGACCTCTGAGTCCCAGGTTCTCTTCTCCCCTCTCACAGAGAAATAATGACTATGGCTCCAGCAACACCTTCCCCCTCTTTGTTATGAGAATTACCTGATCAACATGAGAAAGAATTCAGAGTACTTTGTCTTAGTTAAGAGAACATAAAATCAAACAATAAACAAAAGGTTTTCAACCCTTTTACAGCTTCCTGTTCATGCCTGGAGTCAAAGAGAAGCCAAATTCTAAACTCTACCAAGGGGGCATTCCTGAATGTGCAGAGTGGACTAACTGATACCCCCATGACCTCTGGAAAATCCCAGGCAAATCTAAGGATCTATAGTCAATAGATATTACCTAATGAGCTTAAACTGTAACCTTGTTGATGTAAACTAATAAGTATAAAAACTGCCTGTAATACCCCTTCATGGTCATCACCTCTGCTGAGTGAGACCCGACATGAGTTGGCTCAATAAACCTCTTCTGCTTTGCACCAAGTGCTGCCTCCATGCCTCATTGAGAAGGGCTTCCCCCACCCCAGAGAAAGGCTCTCCAAGTCTTAAATCACCAATCAGGACAATTTTCCATAGATTCCATTCTATAATTTCCTTATTTATGGTTAAGTGTCAGGAGCCTCTGGGTGGCAAGACAAGAAGCTGGATAAGTTTATGTGGCTCTGGATCATTTCAGGGTATGAATTCCCAAGGAAGTTTGGTTTGGGATCTTAGACACCCAATACCCCAGCATCATCAGAGGTTCTGAGTTTCATAAATAGATGTTTACTTTTGGTGTCTATGTAGAAAGATAGCAAAAAAACAAAAACAAACAAACAAACAAAAAAACAAATAACAAAAAACAAACTATTCTCAGCAACAAAGGAAAATTTGGGGGAATCAGTATCCCTGACCTCAAGCAATACTACAGAGCAATAGTGTTAAAAACTGCATGGTACAGTGACAGGCAGGAGGATCAATGGAACAGGATTGAAGATCCAGAAATGAACCCACACACCTATGGCCACTTGATCCTCGACAAAGAGGCTGAAAACATCCAATGGAAAAAAGATAGCCTTTTCAACAAATGGTGCTGGTTCAACTGGAGGTCAGCATGCAGAAGAATGCGAATAGATCCATCCTTGTCTCCTTGTACTAAGCTCAAATCCAAATGGATCAAGGACCTCCACATAAAGCCAGACACTCTGAAGCTAATAGAAAAGAAACTGGGGAAGACCCTTGAGGACATTGGTACAGGGAGAAAGTTTCTGAACAGAACACCAATAGCGTATGCTCTAAGAGCAAGAAATGACAAATGGGACTTCATAAAATTACAAAGTTTCTGTAAGGCAAAGGACACCATCAGGAGGACAAATCGGCAACCAACAAATTGGGAAAAGATCTTCACCAATCCTACATCAGATAGAGGGCTAATATCCAATATATATAAAGAACTCAAGAAGTTAGACTCCAGAAAACCGAATAACCCTATTAAAAAATGGGGTACAGAATTAAACAAAGAATTCTCACCTGAAGAACTTCGGATGGTAGAGAAGCATCTTAAAAAATGCTCAACTTCATTAGTCATTAGGGAAATGCAAATCAAAACAACCCTGAGATTTCATCTTATACCTGTCAGAATGGCTAAGATTAAAAATTCAGGAGACAGCAGGTCTCGGAGAGGGTGTGGAGAAAGATGAACACTCCTCCACTGCTGGTGGGGTTGCAAATTGATACAACCACTCTGGAAATCAGTCTGGCGGTTCCTCCGAAAAATGGGCACCTCACTTCCAGAAGATCCTGCTATACCACTCCTGGGCATATACCCAGAGGATTCCCCACCATGTAATAAGGGTACATGCTCTACTATGTTCATAGCAGCCCTATTTATAATTGCCAGATGCTGGAAAGAACCCAGGTATCCCTCAACAGAAGAGTGGATGCAAAAATGTGGTATATCTACACAATGGAGTAATATTCAGCCATTAGAAACAATGAATTCATGAAATTCTTAGGCAAATGGATGGAGCTAGAGAACATCATACTAAGTGAGGTAACCCAGACTCAAAAGGTGAATCATGGTATGCACTCACTAATAAATGGATATTAACCTAGAAAACTTGAATACCCAAAACATAATCCACACATCAAATGAGGTACAAGAAGAAAGGAGGAGTGGCCCCTGGTTCTGGAAAGACTCAGTGAAGCAGTATTCGGCAAAACCAGAACGGGGAAGTGGGAAGGGGTGGGTGGGAGGACAGGGGAAGATAAGGGGGCTTAAGGGACTTTCGGGGAGTGGGGGGCTAGAAAAGGGGAAATCATTTGAAATGTAAATAAATTATATCGAATAAAAAAATTAAAAAAATCATATTCTTTTGTGTATGTGTGCATTTGTGTGTGTGTGTGTGTGTGTGTGTGTGTGTGTGTGTGTGTGTGTGTGAGAGAGAGAGAGAGAGAGAGAGAGAGAGAGAGAGAGAGACTTTGGATGTGTTCATACTAGGGCATGTGTCTGTGCTCACACAGGTCAGAGGAGAGTGTCAGTGAACATTCCATTTCTTTGATGTAGCACATTTCTTTGATCTTTAAGCTCCTTCATTTTGACTATTCGGACAGCCATGAAGCCCTGATGGTGTTTCTGTGTTCCATCCTCAGAATTTACATCATAAGCAAATAATATACAAGGATCTGATCCCTATATCATCCAGCAGGAACAATACATACAAGAGGTTTAAGAATTTTGGCTCAATGCTCTAATAACTTGCAAGCAGCTTCTGAGTACCTTACCTGGGACCCATTGATGTAAAGGGAGTCTAAACCACAATGAGCTGTCAATGGGCCATATTATCAACCTGTCTCCAGGTTTATGGACATGAGATCCTCTGAAAATGCACCTAAATACAGATACAGAGCTTGGGACTATTGGCTTGAGAACTGGGAGATTTTTTTGCTGAACCCAGGAAGCAAGCAGTAGATACACAAATGTAATTACAGAGAATGGGACTCTACATTTACACTTTACTTTCCTAATATCTTTAAAGTGTTTGCACTAATGGCACACATGAATTGAAAAGGTCTTAACTGCTTTCAACATTCCTATGAGTCAATTACAATGCTGAACTCATTATTGATTGCTACAAACCTCAGACGCTTTTTGTGGATCAGATGTATTGCCAATAATGATGATCTTCTAATTCCCCACAGACAAGGAGGGGGAAGTTTAAATGACAATAAAAGGATGATTTTGTGCTCTGCTAGGAGCAGCAACTGCTATATGATATCCTGTCATTTGAATACATTACCTTTGCCCATGCAAATGTTTCTTGGCCTCTTTTAGCCTTTAATTACTCCATTTGCGAAACCATGTAAGAAAAAGAAAGTATTGAGGTTTAGAGAGATAGGTCATCAGCAAAAAGCACTTGCAATGCAAGCATAAGGACCAGACTTTGGGTTCCCAAACTTATGGGACAAGCTAAAATTTGTAAAGAACCACAACTTGCCATGTCTTTATAAATCTGTTTCACTCACTATCACCAGGCCTCTATTGATTAAATGATCTATACATCTGTGCTGGTTTGAACAAGATGTTCTCCACATTATCAAGCATTTGAGATCTTGGTCTGTAGGTGGTGATACTCTTTGGTGAGGTTTTGAGAGCATGGTCTTAGCAGAAGCATGTTGTTGGGAAATGACTTTGAGGTTACAAAAGAAGTACACAATTGTGGTATGTAATAATTAAGAAAGTATACTGCCATGACAGGCCTCTTCAAGTCCTGGCCTGTCTTGCTTAGGTCGGGTCTCACTGTTGCTCCTGAGCCAATCTTTCCTAGATCTCACAGCATCCCAGCTGTGTTTCCTCTCCACCATAGACTCTGTAAACAGTGGGAGCCCCATGATCACACTCTGCACCCAAATACTTGGTAAAGCATGACTCTTAAACTTAGATAGTCAACCAAATATTGTTACGTATATAAAACTCCCAATTATATAATGCCAATTTACAATGATAAAGTCTTATCCCAATATTTCTAACCTATCAAAAACACCAGAAATACATCTGAAGCCATCTGGATATCTGCATCTCCCTGTCTCTCCACTCATGTGGTCCACCAAGCCTTCCTGACTATCCTCCACTCTCTTCTCTTAGTTCCTTCTCTTCTCTCCACTCCAATTACTGGCCTGCTTCAATGTGAATGGATAGTAAACATCTTGCAACATTTCACCATTTCTGTTCAATTAAAAAACAAGTTCTCTTCAAATATAAATTGATCACAAATATTACCATTTTGAAAATTATAAAGTACAACACTGAACAACCACTCTGTCATCTCTGTTAATCAAACAGAATCTCTGACATCTATTCTATTTTAAAAGATTATAATAATTACCACCTAACCCATTTATTGGCTATATTTCAGTCATCAGAAAACCATCTAATTAAATCTATATCAGCCTTTTCAGTGTTAAACAACTTGGGCTGGCCATGAGATTAACAGTCTTCAACACTGCCAGAAATCCAAGAGACCAATAATAACTGAAAAGATATAGGAAGACTAACATAACTTCCAACACATAGTCAAATGATGGAGACTGCTGAAAACCTGGGCAGTACTTCTCATAAAGTGTTGGATCATCAGTCTTCAGGCTCCTGGCCCAGGGTCATCTGACAGAGAAACAGGAATTACCAAGGACTAGTCATTCTTTCTTGGCAGAAATCAAGCTGTACCAACCTGTAAACATGTTCAGTTTCTGGACAGGATTTGGTCTGTAGATTTTGTCTTTGCCTTGTGGCTTTGTGGCTGTCCCACCACAACAGAAGAAGCTCTATTGATGCTCAGTTTCTTCTTTGAATCCCAGAAACAGAAGCTGTCAAAAGCAGACTAGTCTTACCAACAACTGTATAAGTATCATTAAATGGCACAATCTGTGCTTTTGATGTTTTTGAATACCAATTATTTATGTAAAGTAATGTGGACTGCTGTCCCTTAACTACTATGAGCTGTTTCTGATTAAAATCTTGAAAACACCCTAACAATAAACTCAGAGCCTTATATTTCTATTTGGCCTTAAACTCACAGGCTTAAATATCTCAGACCTGTTATAATAACAGCAAAACAGGATTGTGTCTAAGCCTTGTACTTTTAAATATTTAGTATCAATAGAAGAAATCTATAACAATGAAAACCATGGTTATGAATCAAAATGAATTCTGTACCAAATAAGAACTTATGAATTCAACTTATTGACAATTAAAGAATTTTTACCAAATTAAATTATGTTTATATAGTCAATTCTATTTCCTCTATGTTCCAAATATGACCATTTCTACATTCCCTAGAAAGCCAACTTAATCATAATAACCATCTCCAGGCCCAAATCCCAGGGAAGGGGTTAGATAACTCTTCATGGTGGCTTCAAGCTGAGTATGGGCATTGAGATATTATGAAGGCAGTTGGGGAAGGGTAGGAAAACAGAACTAATTAGTCTGTGATGTCTGTGACTTGACTGGATCTAGCTGAGGTCCAGGACCTCAGGAATTCAAGCAGGTCAGTTCAGTATGTTAGATGAGTAGACTCAACCTGACTGTATTTTTAGTATCACAAAGATAGATGTTTTTGTTTGATATTCTGAAAACTATTCCTCTGGAGGTCTCTATCATTTCTGATCCAAATAGCTATAGAAGATCCCAGAGCCTAATCACCCTTTCTTAAAACAAAAAGACAAAACCTTTTCCACAAATAAGCATATCCTTGAGGTAGTAACCTGAGAAACCTTCATTTTGACGTCTCTCCCAGAGGAATGATATAACCCCACAACTCAACATTGCATCCATTATGAAAATCAAATGAAAATCTAAAACAAATGAAATAAGCTAAGATACTCTATGAGCATCTACTTAGGTATTTACTATATTGCCAAGCAGGAAAAGACACCCAAAATTCCGCATGTGGGTCACATTAAAAGGAATATGAACTTCCTCTGGCTAGGTAAACAATCTTTTTCTTTAATATTTTTATTTTCTATATTCTTTGTTTACATTCCAAATGATTTCCCCTTTCCCGGATCCCCCCTCCCCATATGTCCCATAAACCTTCTTCTCTCCATCCATTCTCCAATCACCGCCCTCCTTTTTTTTCTCTGTCCTTATATTCCCCTCCAAAACTAGATCAATCCTTTCCAGGATCAGGACCCTCTCCATACTTCTTCAGGGGAATCATTTGTTAGGTGATTTGTGCCTTGGGTATTCAGGGCTTCTGGGCTAATTAATATCCAGTTATCAGAGATTGCATTCCATGTGTATTCTTTTGTGATTGGGTTACCTCACTTAGGATGATATTTTCCAGATCAAACCATTTGCCTAAAAATTTTGTGAATTCACTGTTTCTAATTGCTGAGTAGTATTCCATTGTGTAAATATACCACATTTTTTGTATCCATTCCTCCTTTGAGGGGCATCTGGGTTCTTTCCAGCTTCTGGCTATTATAAATAAGGCTGCTATGAACATAATGGAGCATGTGTCTTTATTGCATGCCGGGGAATCCTTTGGGTATATGCCCAGTAGAGGTATATCAGGGTCCTCTGGAAGTGCCATGTCCAGTTTTCTGAGGAACCACCAGACTGATTTCCAAAGTGGCTGTACCATCTTACAGCCCCACCAGCAGTGGAGGAGTGTTGCTCATTCTCCACATCTTCTCCAACACCTGCTGTCTCCTGAGTTTTTGACCTTAGCTATTCTGATTGGTGAAAGGTGAAGCCTCAGTGTTGTTTTGATTTGCATTTCCCTAATGACTAATGATGTTAAGCACTTCTTTTTTTTTTGTTAATATTTTTAATTTCTCTATTCTTTGTTTACATTCCAAATGATTTCCCCTTTCCCAGATCCCCCCTCCCCATATGTCCCATAAACCTTCTTCTCTCCATCCCTTCTCCAATCACCTCCCTCTTTTTTCTCTGTCCTGATATTCCCTTCCCATGCTAGATCAATCCTTTCCAGGATCAGGACCCTCTCCATACCGAATTTCTTCTGGGGAAAATTCTTTATTTACATCTGTACCCCATTTTTAATAGGGTTATTTGGTTACCTGGGGTCTAACTTCTTGAGTTCTTTGTATATATTGGATATTAGCCCTCTATCATATGTAGGGTTGGTGAATATCCTTTTCCAATTTGATGGTTGCTCTTTTGTCCTTTTAACGGTGTCCTTTGCCTTACAGAAAATTTGTAATTTTATGAGGTCCCATTTGTCAATTCTTGATCTTAGAGCCTAAGATATTGGTGATCTGTTCAGGAACTTTTCCCCTGTGCCCATGTCCTCAAAGGTCTTCCCCAGTTTCTTTTCTATTAGTTTCAGTGTGTCTGGTTTTACATGGAGGTCCTTGATCCACTTGGAGTGAAGTTTAGTACATGGAGATAAGAATGGATCAATTCGCATTCTTCTGCATGCTGACCTCCAATTGAACCAGCACCATTTGTTGAAAAGGGTATCTTTTTTCCACTGGATGTTTTCAGCTCCTTTGTCAAAGATCAAGTGACCATAGGTGTGTGGATACATTTCTGGATCTTCAATTCTATTCCATTGGTCCACTTGTCTGTCACTGTGCCAATACCATTGCCATTTTTAAAACTATTGCTCTGTAGTATTGCTTGAAGTCAGGGAGAACTTCAGGCGAATTTCTCTTATGAATATTGATGCAAAAATACTTAATAAAATTCTTGCAAACCGAATCCAAGAACATATCAAAACAATCATCCACCATGATCAAGTAGGCTTCATCCCAGGGATGCAGGGATGTTTCAATATAAGGAAATCCATCAATTCTATCCACTACATAAACAAACTCAAAGTAAAAAACCATATGATCATCTCATTAGATGCAGAAAAAGCATTTGACAAAATTCAGCATCCTTTCATGCTAAAAGACTTGGAAAGAGCAGGAATTCATGGTCCATACTTAAACATCGTTAAAGCAATATACAGCAAACTGGTAGCCAACATCAAACTAAATGGAGAGAAATTTGAAGCAATCCCACTAAATCAAGGACTAGACAAGGCTGTCCTCTCTCTCCATATCTTTTCAATATAGTACTTGAAGTTCTTGCTAGAGAAATTAGACAACATAAGGAGGTCAAGGGGATACAAATTGGAAAGGAAGAAGTCAAATTATCCCTATTTGCAGATGACATGATAGTCTATCTAAATGACCCAAAAATCTCCACCAGAGAACTCCTACAGCTGATAAACAACTTCAGCAAAGTGGCTGATTATAAAATCAACTCAAGCAAATCAGTTGCCTTCCTATACTCAAAGGATAAGCAGGCTGAGAAAGAAGTTAGGGAAATGACACCCTTCACAATAGCCACAAACAATATAAAGGATCTTGGTGTAACTCTAACCAAACAAGTGAAAGATCTATACTATATGAACTTCAGGTCTCTGAAGAAGGAAATCGACGAAGACCTCAGAAAATGGAAAAATCTGCCATGCTCGTGGATTGGCAGGATTAATATAGTTAAAATGGCCATCTTGCCAAAAGCGATCTACAGATTCAACGCAATCCCCATCAAAATCCCAACTCAGTTCTTCACAGAATTAGAAAAAGCAATTCTCAAATACTTCTGGAATAACAAAAAACCCAGGATAGCTAAAACTATTCTCAACAACAAAAGAAATTCTGGGGTAATCAGTATCCCTGACTTCAAACAATCTTTATACCATCTTGGTGTTTGGCTCTCTGCCAAGAGTAGCTGTCCTGTCTTACCATGTATACTTTGAGCTCTCTACCTGATTCACAGATTTTTAATAATTAATACCTGTCCTAAGCAGGCAATAGTTGTCACTATACTCTACTATATAGTCAGTGACTACTTCCCTACACTAGTTCAACTTAAAACAATATAAAACCAGTGAAATAGACTAAGATACTGTATGAGCCTCTGAGACGTCACCCAAAATTCCCATGATAGATCATGTTAAAAGGAATATGAGCTTCCTTTGGCTAGTAAATTCTTTTTACATCATCTTCCTGTTTGGCTCTCCACCCAGAGTAGCCATCCTGTTTTCTGTCTATCTGTTGAGCTCTCTACTTAAGCCACAAATTTTTAATAATACCTGTGCTAAACAGGCAATTGTCACTGTACTCTTTACTCTAGGGTCAGTGACTACTTGCCTATCCTAGTTAAAAGTAAAACAATCAAAAAACCAATGAAACCAACTATCTTAATTCTAACTTAACACAATTGATTCACACTTCCATCTGTAGCCACTTATAAGTCTGCAGCTAGTCAAAGCAGGATTTACACCCAGAATTCCCATGGCTCCCATGTTAGATAGAATTTGGGTATCCTATTAAGACCTATTTTCCCCAATAGGGGTCCTCAGTATTATCAGTCTTTCCTTTGTTGCAACTTGGCATGCTTGAGTCAAGTGACCTGATTTTTGCACTCTTAGTTACTCACTTAATAAGAACAACAACAACAACAAAACCCAAAAATTAAAACTTTAACTTTTAGACTAATAATCTCAGGTTTCTAGTATAAACATGCCCGATGTTGGTTCCCCAAATATAGTGGGCAATTATTAGGAATGAGTACCACCCCACCAGGACTCTGCACCATGTCTTGGAAGGTGCAGATCAGGGCGACTCTCTCTGTTGCTGTTGAACCGATCTTACCTAGATAGCTCTCACAGCATCACAGCTGTGTTTCCTCTTCAACACAGACTCTGTAAGTGATGGAATTCCCATGCTCCCACTGTGTAACCAAATACCTGGTAACGCATGACTCTTAAACTTAAATTGCTAACCAAATGTCTTTATGTATATAAAACTCCCAATTACATAATGCCAATTTACAATGAAAAAGTCTTATACCAATATTTCTAACCTCTCCAAAATGCCAGAAATACATCTAAAGCCATCTGGATATCTGCATCTCCCTCTCCCTCTGCTCATGTGGTCCACTGGCCTCTCTCTCCTCCCCTCACTTCTTTTAGCTCCTCCTCCTCTCTCTCCTTCAATCACCTTCACTGCCTTGATGTGAACAGATACGAAATATTTTGCAACACACAATTTCCATTGTACATTCTCTGTATTTACGTTTGTATATCTGCTTTCGGTTTGTAGCATGAGATGTTGCATCTCAACTACGGATCTGGCAGCTGTGTTCTGCAGGTTTCCCCACTGACAGTAATGTACTTTTATTTCTCTGGAACTGTGAGCCACAAATAAATCCTTACTTTTATAAATTGCCTTGGACATGGTGTTTTATGACATTAAGAGTCAAGTAACTAATAAAAAAATCTGGTTCTCTTTTTTTCTCTTTTTGTTGGTCTGTGCATGTATCTTAATGTACACTTGTGTCTGTTGGTGCATATGCATGTGTGTCCCAATGTGGTGGTCAGATGTTAACTTTAAGTCTCTTCTCGGGTACTGTCTTCTTTGTGAACTATGAGACAGGGTATTTTACTGCCCTGAATATTAGCAGATAGAGTATATTGTTTGGACATCAGATATACCAGATTTCATTTATCCAGGGTTGGGATTCTAACAATGTACCAATAATCTTACTCTATGGGTTTTAGGGATTCAACTCAAGCCCTTATGCTTAGACGATATGTCCTTTAACAACTGAGCTATCTTCTTATACTAGGGAACGGTTTTCCTTGGCTGAATTCGCCTTTGATATTAGCACATTTCCCACCAAGAGTTGGCATTCATTACTGAGAAAAAATAAGTGAGAGATCAGCATGTTTAAAACAGCTGATAGAAGAGAGCTTATATGGGCTCACAGTTCCTGAGGGATAAGAGGCCATAATGTTGGTGAAACATCAGAGTAATCAGCAGGCATAGTGACTGTAGCAAGATGCTGAGAGATCCACATCTAAACTGTCAGCATCAAGCAGAGAGAGAGAGAGAGAGAGAGATCTGAAAGTAGCTTGAGTTTTATAGTCTTAAAATACAGCTCCTGGCATGAAATTCTTACAGCAAGGCTGCACTTCCTAAACCTCTCTTCCTAGGGTCACAAACTGGGGATTGGGATATCAAGTTCCTCTACCTACTGGGGACATAATTTTTTCAGACCACCACGGAGGTATTACTAGCTGGAACTTGATTCCATAACCTAGCTCTGTGTGGTAATGTAATGATTTATGACAGAAAGAAAGTAGGATTCTTCCTAGACAAAGACAATTCCCCTAATGATATTAAATAACAAAACGAACAAACCTAAAGCTTCTACAAAAATCAGTAATGACTTGTAGAAGATTCCATAAATTCTGCCTTTTTTTTTTCTGCCTGCAAGAGATGATGTTCCCTTTAATCATATTTGGAGCACAGTCAGCAAATCAACACAGTGGAACATCTACATTTGCATTTTAGGTTTTTTGTTTGTTTGTTTTGTTTGTTTGTTTGGGGTTGTGGATGATGGCATTTATTTAATCTTGGAGATAGTTAAGGTGGGGTTGTATATAAGTTCTCAATGCGCTTGCAGAAACCCTCATTTCTTGACTAGTATTCTCTTAAAAAATGACATGAATGGGACTCTGGGTGCTGTGGATCAGGGAGATGGGAAGCAGACAAGAGGTCCAGGGTGGAACCCTGTGGCATGGCGCTATCAGTCACTGATACAAATCATCTCTTGAGTTTCCCTTCTTGGCTACCTTTTGAGATTACTTTTCAAAGTCACAATTACTTCAATGTAAATTAAGGAAAGTGAGTAAAGGAGCTCCTGAGAAAACCGCTGGTCTTTCTTCTTTCCTTGTGGCTGGCCACTTTAGGAACTGTGAAGATTTGTCTGGTCTCAAAACTTAGGCATTGCTTAGGAACATCATACTAACTGAACATCTTTGAACTTATTTTTTCTTATTGTTCTCCAGCCAAGTGAAAATGTAGAAATACAAGTATGATACATATTAGCTTGTGTGCTTTCTCTGGATATAAATTTGATACATATAATCAGTATGATACTTTAAATTAAATTTATTTATTTGTTCACTTTACAGCCCAATATTAGTTCTTCCTCTCTACACATTAACATCTCAAACAAATTCTTGCCCTATTCAACTTTTCCCTCTGGCTGTCATTACTCCCAAACCTCCACCACACTTGCTTTGGCACTTAGGAGGATCTTCTCCCACAGTCAGGTATTCAACAGGTTCAAGGACAAATCCTGCTCCAATTGTCGAGGTACCCACATGAAAGCCAAGATGCTCATTTCTACATATTTGTAGGGGGCTAAAGTCCAGCCTGTACTCACTAGTTGGTGGGTGTTTCGTTCTCTGGGAGCATGCCAGTGTTCAAGATAGTTCACTGTCTTTATATTACTGTGGAGGCCTTGTTCTCTTTGGGTTCCTCAATCTTCCTTTCAGCTTTCCCATAAGACTCATGGAGCTCCATATTATGTTTGGGCATGAGTCTCTGCATCTCTTTCCATTGACTTCTGGTTGTAGCCTCTAGAGGACAGCTATGCTAGGTTCCTCTCACCAGGCCTAATAGAGTATGTGTAAAAATGTCAGGAATTTGTTTTTCCTATGAATGGATCTCAATTTGGGAAATGATATTTTTTTCTTTCTTCAGTTACACACATGCATGTAGGCAAGATAAACCTACAGCCAATGGTATCTCTTAATATGACCTAATAAAAAACTGTACACTTAAATCCTTATTGCTGCAGAAAAGGCCAAAAGGAGCATCTTGCTTGTTCATGATAGGAACTGACATAGTTCCTCCTCTAGGATGAGCTTTAAGAGAAAAGGTTCCAAGGATATTAAAAATGTCCAGCAAAACACATCAGAAATGGCATAACATAGACCTAAAGCAAAAGAGGTGTTTACCTTTAAAAGCTGTAGATTAAGGGGTAGGGAAAATATGGTATATATGTAAAAAAATAAATAAAAAAAAGGACTACTATTCAGATCTAAGGAAAATGAACTTGCAACATTTGCCAGAAGATGGATGGATATTTAATGCATCATAGTAAGGAGGAAACCCAAATTCAGAAATAAAAACAAAAAATGGAAATCATATTGCCCTCATATTTAAATCCAATCTATACTATATACATGTTTATAAAAAATTAAGCATATTCATTACAGTATATCATTTAGAAAGAAGAACATGGATGTAGGTAAAAGATACATGGATTTTAAAGATAATATAAAGCTAATGGCTTCTCTAGTTTTAACTCCTCATTTCTTTCTTTGTGGTGGACAAGGGCATAAAAGAGAACTTAATAGTAAAAGTGTAAAATCCACAGTGATGCTCCACAGCTACAGAATATTTACTCTAACTTTATAGAAATTCATTCAGGTGTATATAGTTTGGTACTAATATTTGAGTGGCTTTTCTAATTTAGATATGTAATGCCTTTATTTGTGAGCTCCTTATGACAGGATGAAATTTATATGAAAAAAAGCTGAAATAGTAGCCATTGTGTGGGCATGGTCTTGGTGTGCTACCTAAGGTGGTGAATCACTTGCCTTGGAGGATGGAGAAACTAACTACTACACCCCAGAATCCATGTTGTGGTGGGGGCAGTACTGGGTATAGTTGTGCTATAGACTAGTTCACTAGTCTTCCTAGTTAGTTCTAGGCTAGTGAGGAACCCTGTTTCAGGAAGAAGATAGATGGTGGCTAAGAAGCATCCTCTGAGGTTGTCTTTAGACCTTTCTTTACACATTCATGTGTGTATCTGCACACACACACATACAAAACACACACACACACAAACATACATACCATCACAAGTGGGGAAGTTCAGTAAAAGCATCAGGAATTTGTTCTCAGAATGAGAAGTGTGGAGGCCATTTGGAATCTTGACAAGATGGCTTTCAATGAAGTGCCTGATTGTAATGATAGTGGTGAAGTCAAGATAGCAGTGACTTACCACATGCTAACTACATATCATGTGTGTGGAGATCATGCTGAAGAGGAGATCAGCACTTAACAGAACTTCTGCTTTTCTGGAGAACCAAGAGTTCAGTTCAAATGGTCCACATGGTCAAACTCCCAATCACCTCTTACAATCCCCAGGGCAATTTCTGGCCTCTGGGAGCACTTCACACACGTGCCCTGTGTATGTACATTCACACACAAATAAATCTTAAAAAAGAAAAAAAGAAGTTGAAGACAAAATAAAATGCAGCTCTTTGGAGGATTGCTTTTGGTTTAATAGAAAAGCAAGAACTGTGCAGATAGAATTATGATTAGCCAATACATCAAAGTGTCAATAGCTGAACCTCTATGATTGGGAATGATTTTGGCTTGCTAATAGATAATTAATTAATTTATTTATTATTTTAGGTGTATGAGTATGAGCCTCTAATTATGTATGTATGCATATGTTTATATATGTATGTATATATGTATGTATGAATATATGTTGAGCATGTTCTTGCCAGGTGGCTGTGGAGACAGAAGAGAATGACCAGTTTTCTGGACTTAAATGAACTTGAGTTATTGTATGGGTGCTGGGAACTGAACTCATGTCTTTGGGAAGAGTATCTGATGCTCTTAACCACAGAGACACTTTATTAACCTAGTGAATTTTTAAAGCAAATACATTGTTGTAAAATTAAAAAAAAGTTACCTGTAACAAATGTATTAATATTGAACAAAAAGTTTAATCTCAGCCAGATTTGTTCCCAAGCTCAGAGGGACAATGTAGAGTCCTTTCTGTGGACACCGCTTGTCTCTTTACCTGGGGTGCAACACAGTATTATATTTCTCCTAAAGTTACAGGATCCATTTTCTACTATTCTATCTTAAGAACTGACTTGAGCATATTGATCAGCCACACATCAATGGGAGGCTTTTAAGGGGATTGTCTTTCTCTTTGAGACTTTTAGTGTGAAAGTCAAGGAAAAGCTGGCTCTGCCAGATTATTTTGGCCCAACACCTGGTTTTGCTTAAGAAGTGATTACTTGTAACTAGAAAACAGTGATGGAATCTGATTGTTCAGAAGGTTCGAGGTTTTTTTTTTTTTTTTTAACATATATTTGTGCCTGTAACTATATTTTTTTTGTGCCTGTAACTATTAAAAACTTATTAGAGTAAGAACTTGGACTCTGACTGTCTAGTACAGCTATGTTCAGCTACCCACTGTCTATAAGACAAAAAGAAAATAACAGAAATAAAAAAGAAAAGCTTTATTCAACATGAGCATGTGGGAACATAAACAAAGTGATCTAATGAGATATTTGTCAGGGTCCTGACACCAAGTTTGGGGTAAATAAAAGGGCTGTAATTTCAAACTATCCTGACTGAGGAATGAGACCTCCCACTAAGGTCTCTTGATCTCAGCCTCAAATTCATACTGGTATGAAAATTTATCATAACTTCATGGCATTTCTTTCTAGGAAATAAGGTGTGCTTGGTTAGCACAAGTCTTCAACATTTCTTTCTTGCAACAGGGGAATTCTGGGGGAAATCCCAATTCCTTAGGACTGGTTGTTTTGATAATCTGGTAGTCAAACGAATGGGTGCAAATGTCTTTTAGAATGGCTATATTTCCTCAGAGATGGCTATAATATCCACATGATAATGTAGTGATATGTTTTTATTACCTCCATTTTTTATTTATTTATTTATTTATTTATTTATTTATTCACTTATTTAATCTTTTTTCTTTCTGTTTTCTTTCTTTTCAGAGCAGTGGGAGAATGTATAACTTATAATCCTCTGACCTCAGGCACTGGGATTATTATGAGCCACTGTTCCTACCTAGAATTTGGCTCTTTCCTTTAGTATAGTGAAGAAGGTAACTACAACTAAAAATCAGACAGGTATGCATGTTGATGAAGATGAATTTTTTCCTTTGAGAAAGAAATGAAAACTAGTCAAGTAATTCTGTTGTATGATTGGATTATGACCGAACCAGAATCCTGTCTTACTAGAAATGTCTCAAGAGGTCATTTTTATCACCTACAGAGACATTTAAATAATGGGAGATATGTTGTTACAGGTTTTTTTTTAAAGTTATTTATCCAAAAGATGCTCTTACAGTCATTTTATTCCCCAACTAAACCCTACTGACACTCTTTAATTCCATTATAGGTCCTTTGATATGACACTTGATTGCCATCTCTTCAAAATACAAAATACAAAAAAACAAACAAAAAAAACCAAACCAAACCAAACAAACAAACAACAACAACAAAAAAAAAACCCTTTGTACATGTGAGCAAATGTGTTCACCAGAGGACAATTTCTGCTTTCACCCTTCAGGAACTGTCCATCTTGCTTACTGAGATGGGCCTCTTACTTCACCAAGAGCATGCTGATTTTGTTAGAATGGTTTTCTGGCACGTTTTGAAGTCCTGTGTTTGCCTTCATAAGGCAGGCATTATTAGGCCTGTGCTGCCATGTTCAGGGGTTTTTTCTTTTTTGTTAGTGTTTTTATTAGATATATTCTTTATTTACATTTCAAATGTTCCCTTTCCTGGTTTCCCCCTCTCCTGAAAATTCCGTAAGGCATCGCCCCTTCCCCAATCAACCCTCCCTCACCTCTTTGTCAGGGATCTTACTTATGCTTTGGTGGTTGTCCTCCTGCCTTGTACAGCAATCATTTTACCACCTGAGTCCCTGACCCAGAATTTCACATGTCCTCTTTTAGGGCACAGATTTGACTCTCTTGACTGCCTAAGACATCTCTATAGAAGGCAATAATTTTATACATTAACTGTAAAAAACACAGTGGGGTTTCTTCTGCCCCTCTTCCTTATTTATGAAAGTAGATAATTGCCCTTCTCACAGGGTTGCAGCTAATATCAGTACTCAATACATTTGTCAGCCACAGTTAAGCTCAGTAAATGTTATCTGACAATAATAAATTCATATAAGATTACTGACAAAATTACCATATCAAACACTGGACAGTGATGACTGAGCCAGCTCAGTCAGTCAACAGGTTTTCCAGTGCAGGACTGAGAGTTAAAAAGAAAAAGACAATTAGACAACATTGTAACATGACCCCAGCCAGTTCTGAGGCTGAAGTGGTTTAATTTTTTTTCCCAATCTGCTTTTACACCATTTCAATTACATGCAAATAATAAGGTCAAGAAGTAAAATAAACACAAATAGTCAAGGAACAAGCAAAGCAATAAAGAAAGTCTTGTGATCAGTTTCTAAGGACTTATGAAGGTGACCAAGATATCTGAGCCTAGTTCCACATTCTAACCCAAAGTCATATTCATACCTGAAGCCTACTTCTTTGTTCTACCCTAAAATCAGATTTCTTCATAAACTTACTTCCATGTACTAGTCTAAAATTAGATGCCTCCTGAACTTACTTCCCCATTCTAGCTTAAAATAAGATTCCTGCCTAAATCTCATTTCCTTTTCCTTGGCTAATGTCTGAATCCTGCCAAGCGACCCCAAAAACTCTCCACATGGTGCATTATACCCTGCTTCTTTAGCTGAAATTACATTCTTTGTGGGCAAATTATGCCCCTACAGTGTTTAATAATTTTATTTTCTCAAGTGGGTAAATACTGATCCTATAATTCGATTTACCCTGTAATATGAGCCAGTAAGTTGTTTTGTCCCAAGATAGAGGTATTAATTTTATGTACTTAGATTGTCGATAAGAGAAGAAAATTGGAGAAGATAAATTATGGTGCATGTCAAAGTTTGTCTGCATTCTCATAGCTCAAGTATTATTCCAGGTTGTCAATATACTAGAGTCCTTTATGTTAACAGTGAATTCAGAAATAATGTACTGAAATATTTCAGATAAACCCTAACACTTTGCTCCTTATTTTCAACCTCTTGTTTCTCCAGGATGACATCTAATGACCTGTGTTAAGGTAGAATAGGGAAAAGTGTTTTTTTTTTTTTTCTTTATTTTCCTTTCTTCCATTCATTATTTTGAGGCAAAAGCTGGCCAATCCCTGTCTGTTCTTACGCACCTTGTAGACAAATGGTGACTGTGAACTGCACACATCATGCCTTCCACTCCTGAGAGTGGAGCAGAAGGTGTGGGCAGCCAGTTTTGTCCATGGGTAATGCAGTGATGTAAATGGAACCTAGAACTTCTTGCATGCTAGGTTGAGCCGGGTGTCTACTTCAGAGAAGAAGGGAGGAGTCTTCAAAAGAGATTTGAAGTGACTTCTTCAGAGTTCCTCAGACAGAGTCTGCATGGTCAACCAGTTAACAAAGTCCTCCTATCCCATCATTGCTTATCTGCCTCCTCTTCCCTTGATATACTACTGGACCAGAGGAAGTGGGGTTTTCTTCCCTTTCCACTGGTTTTCTCTCCTGTGTAGAATAGGGCTAATAAAATTACCCAATCCTGAGTATTTTTTTCCTGAATTAGATTCTAAAGCAGTGGTTCTCTACCTTCCTAATGCTGTAACACTCTAATAAAGCCTTAATGGTATAGTTAATGGAAAACCCTATTTTTTATTGCTATTTCATAATTATGATTTTGCTTCTATTACAAATCGTCACATAAATATTTTTCAATGGCTATACAAGACCCTTGTGATACAGTTGTTTGACCCCCTCAAGTTGTCAAAATCACAGGTTGAGAACCACTGTCCCATAGGAACTTAATGAAATTTTCCATTGTTAACAATGTCTGAAGAATCATCCAATTGTCATATTAAAAAAGCTACAGTCTTGCTCCCTTCTGCTTTGGAAATATTAGTCATATTTATGCAGAGAGAGGTTATAAACATGAAAAGTGAATAGGTGGTGTTAGACACTACAGTATTAGGTGACAAATATTATTAATCCTGGGGTTTTGCTTGAAAATGTGTAAAAACCTGACAGTTTATATGGCCCCAGTAACTGGGACAAATGTCAGCAGTAAATAGTTGCAGAAGTGGCAGAATGAAGCAGATGGTTAATAACTGTCATGTTCATAAATTCTTCAGGTAACTAATGGTGAATAATGACGGGTGCTAACTTAAAGGGGCTTCTCATTCCAGGAGCTACAGAGAACAACTCTGGCAAAATCAAACAGTAAAGGACAACAAAGGGGTATGTCAAAGTTTGTGTTAAGTGAAGGATCTATATGGATCCACAATTGCTGTTGAGATTATTTCTATCACACCAGAAGCAACTGCTTCCTCAAAGCTGGACCATTTAACATTAAAACTATAGGGCCTTCATCCTTAAATTATGAGAAAAAATTACACATTCATTGGAATATTCACCTTGCTCTATTAGTTTCCTTTGTTTTCTATATCACACATCACTGAGTGTGTGTGAAGTGAATATGTGTGTGTGTGTGTGTGTGTCTATGGGTGAATGTGTATGTGTCTGTGTGAGAATGTTTCTGAGTATGTATGTTTCTGTGTGTGTGTGTGTGTGTGTGTGTGTGTGTGTGAGTGTGTTTCTTGAATGAGAGTATGTGGGTGAGAGTATTTGCAGAGGCCAGAGCATAACATTCAGTGTCTTCTCTATTGTTCTACATGCAATGCCTTCAACCCTGGCAGTAGACTACTTCACTGAATAAAAGACTGTTCTCCTGTCTAGGCTGCTTATGATGGAGCTCTAGGGATCTACTCATCACTCTCCTCCAGTGAATGGGTTGTAGGCTTGTAAAATGAGGGCTGGCTTTTTATTTGGATTGTGGACTTTCCAATTCAGATCCTCATGTGTTCATGGCAAGTATTGTACTAGTTTCTGGGTTTTTATTTTTTTATTTTTCTTTGAATACTTTCTGGTGGAATAGGTTTAGTATTTGAATGTATGTGTACATGGGTTTCTGTTATTGTTCTGTCTCTGAGAGATATGTGACTACATCATGGTGTGGAATATTGTACCATGACACAAACATGTACCATGCAAATGAGACAAAGCAGCATGTAAAAAAGAAACTGCGACCATTGATGCTCTTGTGGGAACTGACAGAAATCTCAAGAACTACACCCATACATTTTTTTTAAATCATTTATTTATTAATCATTTTATTTGTTTACATTTCAAATGTTATCCCCCTTTCTATTCTCCCCTCTGTTAATCTTCTACCCCATCCTTCCTCCTTGATGCCTCAAAGAGGATGCTTCTCCAACTAACTACAAACCTACTCCTGTCTCCCCACTCTAGCATTCCCCTTCTCTGGGGAATCACACAGAACCAAGTGCCTCCCCTCCCACTGACACCCCAGATAAGTCATCCCTCTGCTACATATGTAGCAGAATCCATGGACTGGTGCATGTATACTCTTTGTTTGGCCATTTAGTCCCTGGGAGTTATGAGGGGTTGTTTACTTGATAATGTTGTTCTTCTCATGGGCTTGCAATCCCAGTCAACACTTTTACCTCTTCCCCTAAGTCTTCAATATGGGTGCCTAGGTTCATTCCAAGATTTGTCTGTGAGTATCTGTATCTGTTTTAGTCAAGTACTGGAAGAGCCACTCAGAAGATAGCCATACAGTCTGTAAGCACATCTTAGCATCAGCAATAGTGTCAAAGTTTGTTGTTTGTGGATAGAATGGACTGCACATTGGGGCAGTTTCTGAATGGCCTTTCCTTCAGTCTCTGTACCATTTTGTCCCTGTATTTCCTTTAGAGATGGACTAATCCATGTTAAAAATTTTTAGATGGGTGGGTGGCCCCATCCTTCCACGAGGGGCCATCTACTAGAGAAGGTCTTCAGGTTCTATTTTCCTGCTCTTCCCCATTGAATCTTGGGAACTTCTCACATTCCTGGTGTCTGGAACTTTCTAGTCATTTCCAAATATCTCACTGGTATTTATTTCTATTTGTTCCCCTGTTCCTCTAGATTTCTCTCTTGTTTCTTCCACTAACTTGTCTCTATCCACCTTTTTTTCTCCCACTCCCCTTTCCTACGCAGGTCTCTCTTTCCCCTCCCTCCTGTGATTATTTTGCTCCCCCTTATAAGTAGGTTTGAAGCATTCTGATTTTGGCCTTCTTTCTTATTGAGCTTAATATGGTCTATGAATTGTATTGTGGGCATTCTGAGATTTTGGGGTGGTATCTACTTATCGATGAGTACATACCATGAATGTCCTTTTGTGTCTGGATTTCCTCACTCAGAGTGATATTTTCTAGTTCCATCCTATTGCCTATAAAGTTTTTGAAGTCATTGTTTTTGATAACTGAATAGTACTTAATTTTGTAAATGCACCACATTTTCTGTTTGCATTTTTCCATTGAGGAATGTCTCGGTTGTTTTCACCTTCTGGCTATAATCAATAAGGCTGCTATTAACATGTGGAACAGCTTTTTTTTAGATTCACTTTTTATTTCATTGGTCTGAGTAAACTGTAGTTGTCTTCAGACACTATAGAAGACGGCACCTAATAGCATTATAGATTGTTGAGAGCAGCCATGTGTGAGCGGGGTATTGAAATCAGGACTTCTGGAAGAACAGACAGTGCTCTTAATTTCTGAGCCATTTCTCCAGCCCTGGAATTCATACTTTTTAAGGAAGGGATACCTGTTTCAAAATTTATATTTTAGATTAAAGATTCTGAACTCATGCTTTCACCTTCAATGTCAAAACAGTGAATATTTGCAGTGGTGGATAATGATTCTTTGTAGTACTCTACTGTGCTCATTTATTTTGACAAAATTTGACAACCAAATTAATCTTTCTTCATTGGAAAAATTACAAGTTAATGCACTTATTTGAGAACATATAGAAAGATATGTTCTGTCTCTTGTAGCTTAGTAATCCTGGTTTAACATTCTCTTCTGTATTAATTAATTTTCTGGTACTGTGATAAAATTCTATGAACAAGTTAAGAAAGAAAGCATTTATGTTGGCTTATAGTTCCAAAAAACAACAGGGGAAGTTATGGCAACAGGAGACAGGACAGGAAGTTCCCTGATCAAATTTAATATTCACAGGAATCAGATAGCAAAACCAGGAACTGGAATGAGAATATAAACCACAAAGTCTGACCCCATAAATGCACTTTCTTAAGAAAGTTTCTGCCTCCTTCAACCTTCCAAAACTGCATAAAACTAACTTAATACTTAATGTTCTAACATTTGGCCATAAGGGGCATATCTATCATTTAAATAGTCATATCCTCAAATAAGTGCCATCAACTGGAGAAAGAGCCTTTAGTTAACATATCTAATTTAAACAACCAAAGCCTTTGGGACAGGCAATGATTTGGTGCCAATAATTTTTTTTTCAGTCTTTCATCTTATGTACTTATGATTAAAAAAAAAATCTCGTCTTAGGATTTCCATTGCTGAGAAGAGACACCATGATTCAGGCAACAATTATAAGGGAGAACATTAAATTGGGGATGGCTTACAGGTTCACAGGTTCAGTCCATTATAATAATGACAGGAGGCATGGTAGAATCCAGGCAGATGCTGGTCCAGGTGTCAGAGAAGGAGCTGAGAGTTCTACATCTTGTTCCAAAGGCAAATATGAGAAGATTGGCATGCAAGCAGCTAGGAGGAAGGTTCAAATTACCCTCACCATCAATGTATATAGCACATCCTTACTAAGATAGCCCCCTAATCACCACTTAAAGCATTCCACTGCTTTCCAAATCCAAGACTCCAAAATTCACAGTTTTCTAAACAAAAGTATACCCAGGTCAATCAAAGCGGTACCCCAGTTCCTGATACCAACTTAGGACTTAGGGTTTCTGTTGCTGAAGATAGACACCATGACCAAGGAAACTATTATAAGGAATAATTAAAAAGGGCTGTCCTGCAGGCTCCGATGGTCAGTTTATTATCATCATGGCAGGAAGCATGATAGTGTCTTGGATGACACAGTGCTGGAGAAGGAGCTGAGAGTTCTATATCTTGTTCTGAATGCAAACAGCTGAAGACCAGCTTGCAAGCTGCTAGGAGGAGGGACTCAAAGCTCTCTCCCAAAGTGACACACATTCTCCAACAAGGCCACATCTCCAAACAGTGTCACACCACTGGACAAGTATATTCAAATCCCTACGTGTTTCTTTTGCATATCTACTTATAACAGTGCCATCTGAAAGTGTGGTCTTCAGAAGAGGCAGAAGACTTGAAACTACCTGATATTAGATTTCTAATCTTAAAAATAATGAGCTAAGCCAGGCAGTGGTGGTACATGCCTGTAATTCCAGCACTCTGGGAGGCAGGGGCAGGCAAAGTTCTGAGTTCGAGGTCAGGTTGGTCTACAGAGTGAGCTCCAGGACAGCCAGGGCTATACAAAGTTACCCTGTCTCAAAAAAAAAAAAAAAAAAAAAAGCTACACATACCCAATTGAGGTAACTCTTTTCTGTAATTCCTCTTTTGTTCTCTCCTTATCTGTGTCTTCATTGGTAGATATGCTCTTCTGCATGTCTTGCTCCTTTTGATTAGAGAGCCACAGTTCTAGGTTAAAAAAAAAGTAAGCTGCCTGCTTCTTCTGTGTGTGTAATCCTGGCCCATCCTCTTGACATCTCAGTGTTTGGGACACTTATTTTCCTGAAGTACATATATTAACATGGTTCCAAGTTGGGGCTGAGATTTGGAAAGGAATAAAAGATGCTGGAGTTGGATTCCAAGAGAATTGAAGGAATGGCTGTAGTACAACTAATGCAACAATTAGTACCTGTGAATAGATAGCCCAAGAATTTAGTAATTCCTTATGTGTGTCTCAGCTCGTCTTCTGAACATTCTGAAATACCAAAGAAGAAGTAGGCTCCAATGCCAATGAAGAAATGGATGTGCTAGCAACTTCTTCCATGTCCCCTTTCCTTTTTCTTCTTCTTTTCATTTTCTCTTTTTTTTTTCCTTGCTTTTTCTTTTCTTTTTGGTTATGGTTTAAATTTCTTTTTTTCATATTATTCATTTTTTATTAGATATTTTCAAAATTTACATTTTAAATGTTATCCCCTTTCTTTGTTTCCCCTCCAAAAACACCCTATCACAAACCCCTCCACCTGCTCACCAACACACCCACTCCTGATTCCCTGTCCTGACATTCCATTATACTTGGACATCGAGTCTTCTTAGGACCAAGGGCCTCTCCTCCCTTTCATGTACAATGAGGCCATTCTCTGCTACATATGCATCTGGAGCCATGAGTTTCCCCATGTGTACTCTTTAGTTTGTGGTTTATTACCTTGGAACTCTGGTGGTACTAGTTTGTTGATATTGTTGTACCTCCTATGGGACTACAAGCTCCTTCAGCTCCTTTGATCCTTTTTCTATTTCCTCCATTGAGGACCTTGTGGTCAGATTGGCTGAAAGCATCCACCTCTGTATTTGTCAGAAACTGGCAGAACCTCTCAGGAGACAGCTATATCAGGCTCCTGTCAGCAAGTGCTTGTTGGCATCCACATTAGTGTCTCAGTATGATGACTGTATACGGATGCAGTCCCAGGTAGGGCAGTCTCTGGATGACCTTTCCTTCTTTCTCTGCTCCACAGTTTGTCTCTGTATCTCCTCCCATGTGTGTGTTTTTTTTCACCCTTCTAAACCAAAGTATCCAAAGGTCTTCCTTCTTTTTGAACTTCATGTTGTCTTTGAATAGTATCTTGGTTACCCCTAACTTTTGTGCCAATAGCTATTTATCAGTGAGTACATACCATGTGTTTTCTTTTGTGATTGGGTTACCCCACTCAGGATGATATTATCTTGTTCCAACCATTTGCCTAAGAATTTCATGAATCCATTTGTTTTGATAGCTGAGTAGTATTCCATTGTGTAAATATATCACATTTTCTGTATCTATTCCTCTGTAGAAGGAAATTGAGTTCTTTCCAGCTGCTGGCTAATATAAATAAGGCTGATATGAACGTAGTGGAGCAGGTGCTTTTATTACAACTTGGAGAATCTTCTGGATTTATGCCCATAAGTAGTATAGCTGGATCCTTGGGTAATATTAAGTCCAATTTTCTGAGGAACCACTAAACATTTTTGCAGAATGGTTGTAACAGCTTGCAATCCCACCAGCAGTGGAGGAGTGTACATCTTTCTCCACATCCTCTCCATTACCTGTTGTCACCTGAGTTTGTGATCTTAGACATTCTGACTGGTGTGAGGTGAAATCTCAGGGTTGTTTCAATTTGCATTTCCCTGATGACTATGTTGAACATTTCTTTACATACTTTTCATCCATTATGTATTCCTCACTTGAGAATTCTTTCTCTTTTCTCTTCTTTTCTTTTTTCTTTTTTTTCTCTTCTTTTCTTTTTTCTTTTTTTTCTCTTCTTTTCTTTTTTCTTTTCCTTTCTTTCTTTCTTTCTTTCTTTCTTTCTTTCTTTCTTTCTTTCTTTCTTTCTTTCTTTCTTTCTTTCTTTCTTTCTTTCTTTCTTATTTTTTTAGGCAGGGTTTCTCTGTGTTGCTCTGGCTCTGGCTGTCCTGGAACTCACTTTGTAGACCAGGCTGGCCTCAAATTCAGAAATCTGTCAGCCTCTGCCTCTCAAGTTCTAGGATTAAAGGCATGCTCCATCACCGCTTGGTGAGATTTCTTTGTTTAGCCTTGTTCCACATTTTTAACAGGGTAATTGGTTCCCTGGAGTCTAAATTCTTGGGTTCTTTGTATATATTGGATATTAGCCCTTTAGAGGATGTAGGATTGGTAAAGAGATTTTCCCAATCTGTTGATTGTCATTTTGTCCTATTGACAGTGTCCTTTGCCTTACAGAAGGTCCTTAGTTTTAAGAGGTCTCTTTTGTCAATTCTTTACCTCAGAGGTAAAATTCCTTTTTTTTTTTTGTGATATATTTTTTATTTACATTTCAAATGATTTCCCCTTTTCTAGACCCCAAGTCCCCGAAAGTCCCATCAGCCCCCTTCCCTCCTCCTGTTTTCCCACCCAACCCTTCCCACTTCCCTCTTCTGGTTTTGCCCTATACTGCTTCATTGAGTCTTTCCAGAACAAGGGGCCACTCCTCCATTCTTCTTGTACCTCATTAGATGTGTGGATTATGTTTTGGGTATTCCAGTTTTCTAGGTTAATATCCACTTATTAGTGAGTGCATACCATGATTCATCTTTTGAGTCTGGGTTACCTCACTTAGTATGATGTTCTCCAGCTCCATCCATTTGCCTAAGAATTTCATGAATTCATTGTTTCTAATGGCTGAATAGTACTCCATTGTGTAGATATACCACATTTTTTGCATCCACTCTTCTGTTGAGGGATACCTGGGTTCTTTCCAGCTTCTGGCAATTATGAATAGGGCTGCTATGAACATAATGGAACATGTATACTTATCACATGCTGGGGAAACTTCTGGGTATATGCCCAGGAGTGGTATAGCAGGATCTTCTGGAAGAGAGGTGCCCAGTTTTTGGAGGAACCGCCAGACTGATTTCCAGAGTGGTTGTACCAATTTGCAACCCCACCAGCTGTGGAGGAGTGTTCCTCTTTTTCCACATCCTCGCCAACATCTGCTGTCTCCTGAATTTTTAATCTTAGCCATTCTGACTGGTGTAAGGTGAAATCTCAGGATTGTTTTGATTTGCATTTCCCTAATGACTAATGAAGTTGAGCATTTTTTAAGATGCTTCTCAGCCATCCAAAGTTCTTCAGGTGAGAATTCTTTGTTTAACTCTGTACTCCATTTTTTACTAGGGTTAGTTGGTTTTCTGGAGTCTAACATCTTGATTTCTTTATATATATTGAGTATTAGCCCTCTATCTGATGTAGGATTTGTTGGTTGCCGATTTGCCCTTTTGATGGTGTCCTTTGCCTTACAGAAACTGTAATTTTCTGAGGTCCCATTTGCCAATTCTTGATTTTAGAGCATAAGCTATTGGTGTTCTGTTCAGGAACTTTCTCCTGTACCGATGTCCTCAAGGGTATTCCCCAGTCTCTTTTTTATTAGCTTCAGAGTGTCTGGCTTTATGTGGAGGTCCTTGAACCATTTGGAGTTGAGCTTAGTACAAGGAGACAAGGATGGATCAATTCGCATTCTTCTGCATGCTGACCTCTAGTTGAACCAGCACTATTTGTTAAAAAGGCTATCTTTTTTCCATTGGATGTTTTCCTCCCCTTTGTCATGGATCAAGTGGCCATAGGTGTGAGGGTTCATTTCTGGTTCTTCAATCCTGTTCCATTGATCCACCTGCCTGTCACTGTATGAATACCATGCCGTTTTTAACACTATTGCTCTGTAGTATTGCTTGAGGTCAGGGATACTGATACCCCCAGAATTTCTTTTATTGTTGAGAATAGTTTTAGCTATCCTGCGTTTTTTTTTTCCAGATGAATTTGAGGATTACTCTTTATAACTCTGTGAAGAATTGAGTTGGGATTTTGATGGGTATTGCATTGAATCTGTATATTGCTTTTGGCAACATGGCCATTTTAACTATATTAATCCTGCCGATCCATGAGCATGGGAGGTTTTTCCATTTTTTGAGGTCTTCTTCCATTTCCTTCTTCATAGTCTTGAAGTTCTTGTCATACAGATCTTTCACATGCTTGGTAAGAGTCACCCCAAGGTACTGTTGGTGTCTATTGTGAAGGGAGTCATTTCCTTAATTTCTTTCTCAGCCTGCTTATCCTTTGAGTATATGAAGGCTACTTATTTGCTTGAGTTGATTTATAACCTGCCACTTTGCTGAAGTTGTTTATCAGCTGTAGGAATTCTCTAGTGGAGTTTTTTGAGTCACTTATCGTATCATTTGCAAAAAATGATAGTTTGACTTCTTCCTTTCCAATTTGTATACCTTTGACCTCCTTATGTTGCCTAATTGCCTGAGCTAGTACCTCAAGTACAAAATTGAAAAGATAAGGATAAAGGGTCATCCCTGTCTACTCCCTGATTTTAGTTGGATTGCTTCAAGTTTCTCTCCATTTAGTTTGATGCTGGCTACTAGTTTTCTGTATATTGCTTTTACTATTTTTAGGTATGGGCCTTGAATTCCTGTTCTTTCCAAGACTTTAAGCATGAAAGGATGCTGAATTTTGTCAAATGCTTTTTCAGCATCCAATGAAATGACCATGTGTGTTTTTTCTTTGAGTTTGTTTATGTACTGGATTGCATTGATGGATTTCCATATATTAAACCAACCCTGCATCTCTGGGATAAAGCCTACTTGATCATGGTGGATGTTGGTTTTTATGTGTTCTTGGATTTGTATTTCTTTTTTCTTTTTTAGTTTCTCATCATTTATGTTATTACTTGAAAATATATTTCATTGTAGCATATTGAAATCTGAAAAATGAAATGATGAGTTAGCAAAACAAACATACATTTTTTGCCATCTTGTCAGAAATTGCCTCTTCTTATTTTACAAATTGTTGCAACTCATAGCTATGGTTAATTCACAATCATTTCAAAGGAGACTCCAGAGTTCCTTTCATGACCCAGTCAGAATACTTAGAACGCAATGTTCAAGGGAGTTTATTATATCCTTTCCTGATGTCTTCTGTCAGCATCATGAGCTGTGATTTTTAAATCCAAATCTTGCTTTCCTGGTGTGTTGGGGTGTCCATGACTTGCAGCTGTGGGAGAACTGTGTTCTATTGATGCCATATAGCCTTGGTTTCTGTTGGGAAGGTTCTTGGGCTAACCTTTTGCAGTCTGGATATTCTGGGGTTAGTTGATCTTGCTGGAGACTATCCCTTCTGTGGGCCTGTAAGCCTGTTTCAGCACTCCTGGGAGACCAGCTCTCTCCTGGCATGTTCTGTGTACAGAGGACGGTGGGACAGCCCCAGCTCCTGGGTGCAGGTGTCGCTGGGTAGGATCCCATCCCAGCTGCTCCTCTGTCCCTATGGCCTTTACACTCCTGGATGGTCTAGCCTTTTACAGTCACTAGAGAGAAAATTCTTCCATGTTCTTATATAGGCTTCTAGCAAGAAAACTGGTACAGATTAAAGACATATCTTTCAACCTCTAGATATGTGTCAAAACTCCACTGTCTTTATGCCTTAAAGGTCTGGACTAGAAGAGATTCACACACTTCTAACTAAGCAGAAAAACTCTGACAGGTGTGCAATCTTTTATCACTGATTATATTCCATTCCTGATATGGTCAATTTGACAACCAAGGGTAACCATCACATAACTGACTCACATGTGTGTTTTCTCTCTGATACCTGTGTGTTGATGTAATGTGACAGGCTGACCTTTTTGTCTGGTTGTTTGATGTGATGATCTCCTCAAACTGTGAGGCAGGATAAGGCTTTTCTCCACTAAATTGCCTCTTGTCAGATATTTGAAAAAGCAATGCAGACAAGTAGAGAGGAGAAAAAGAGAGCTGAATGTGTATCAATCCATGCAACAAGACAGTTTAGTAAAACATCCTACACTTCCTACCCCTCCCCCCACACAGGATCAAGCATGGTACAACAAGTCACATCTTTGTCCTTCCCAAACACAAGATGACAAACTTGGTCTCTGAGATCTGCCTTTCATGGTGGAAAGCATCTTGACCTATCCAGTACTCAACACAAATTATGGAAGTGGTGAACATTGTTATGTGCTTTTAGTCATTGCTGTCAGCAACAGTGACACTGTCAATAGTTGTCAGTCACAGAACACATACATGGTGGCTCTTCTGACCAAATGCTTTGTACACCTGTTTTTTCTCCAGCTGCAGTTTCTGTTTTCATCTATCCATACTTTAAAATTACAAAGTGAAGAAATAAAGGTTCCTTACTGTGCTGTAGTCACTGTATAGGTAAACTATGTCATGTGGAATGTTTTGGTTAGCAACACATATTTATTTGTTTTATTTATTTATTTATTTATTTATTTATTTATTTATGTTTAGTCTCTTATTATTTATTGTGTGTATATGCATTGATGGTTCCTCTCCAAGTATCATGATAGGTAGGGAAATAATCTGGAAAGAGATGAGAATTGCAAACTCAATTCAGCATGGCTTACCCTGAATCAAACCTTGGGAGTCTGATGACAGGCAGTTTAGATTTAGCATATTTAAATAGTTAAATTTAGATTTTTTTTTCTGGTGTAACACATTTCTGGTGCCCAGTGAGGCATAATTACATTCAAAACATAACTCAAAGTACATAAATATCACTGCTTCAAAAATTACAGTTTTCAGAAATAGGCTATATAGATTAAGGGCCATAGAAAGGATCTGGCATGGCCTCATTCATACAGATAGTGTAGAGGTTGCTTGGGCTATTATCTACCTGCAACCTTGGTTGTGCAAGCATGAAGGAGTTCCAGTATATACAGATAATGTAAGGGTCATTTGGAATATTAGGCATTTTCTGTTTTGTTAGTAGAAGATTGATACCATCTAGCACAACAGTTAATGCAGATCACCGGGTTTTTAGTCCTCTTCATTTTCCAGCTTTTCAGTTGCAAAACCTGGTTTTATGTCCTTTCTGTTGAGAGGATAATCAGGTATGTTTACATGCCTAGTTTCCTTGGAAATCTGTTGGAACAAGGACCTTTGTGCAATGATCAATGCACGTAGGTACAAATATGTGTGCATTCATGTGCATATATGTATTTATGTTTGGAGGCCACAGGGCAACCTTTGGCTTACCTGTCTTCAGGAGCACTCCATCTCATAATCTCTTTTTAGATAGTTCCCTTAGCTGGCATGGAGCTCACCAAGAAGACTAAACTACAATCCAGTGAGCCTCTGGCATCTGCCTCTATTTGCCTCCTCCTACTGGGTTCACATGTGTGTACCGATAGATACACCCACTCTTGTTTTGGTTTAATATAGGTTCTGGATTTGTTTGGCGAAACATGCTGTGATGATTTGTGTGATTTGGAGGTTGTAGTGGTATGTTCAGAGAACAAGTTTGAGGACGACAAAACAGCCTGCAATCTTGGGTAGGAGTACCTGTTGCAGCTTTGAGTTTGAGACCCATAGAGCATGCCAGTGGCTTGGACACTTATACACAATAGGGCTTCTGTGAGGCAATGATGAGACTGAGCTCCTTCTTTGAAACGTGGATATTTCCCATGAGGAATTCAGCAGTTAGATGAATCCACAAATATTAGAGGAGGGTACTGTACTTTTCCCCAATTGTCTGACTTCAGTGGTAATGACATCTAAAATGTCACAATTCTTCTCATGTTTTCACAAATATCTGGGCATTATGTCCCACCCAAAGTTAATGCCTCCACATCGCTATGGCCTATTTCTACTTCTCTACTTTCTCCCTTTCTCTACTTTTCTACAATAAACCTCTAAAACCATAGACTGTCTCTTTTCATCTGGGCTTGCCATGGTGGAACAAATGGATAGGCCTTTCCCTACAGAGCCTCAAATAATCCTCCCCTGTCCACAGCCCCTGCAGAAAAAGACTCTCAGCATTCCAGCCATGGTCACCCACTGAGCCAAGCTACCAGCAGCCAGAAGTCCAGACCAAGGACTCATCAGGAACCAGCCATCACCCACACCTGCCCTTTTGTTCCCTCCAGGGGTCGGTTTTCTGCTTTTCCAGGTATCCACTCATGTTCTGTGATGCCCAAGAGCTAGAACATGTTGTTCCTGGCCTCTGTGAGGCCCAGGGACCCCAGATTGTGCACTTTCCCCCCTTACCTCAAGTGGGTTCAAGAGGACCCACAAAGCCAAATGCCCATCCCTCAGCAACCCATGTGGTCACACGGCTGACATTGTGTCCACACACCCAGTGCCCACGAGCTCTGGCGGGATATGCCATGTTTTCAGCTCCTTATTTCCTCAGATTACAGAGTGAGGGAGAAGGCTAATCACATGTAATGATGAGGTATAGCAAGGAGTAGAGTGCTCAGAAGAGGGACACACAGAGGCCCACAAGGCTTAAGTTGCCACCAACAGAAATCTGACATGACTGCATTCCATGTGTGCTCTTTTGTGATTGGGTCACCTCACTTAGGATGATATTTAGCCCAGAAGCTCTTATCAAATCAAATGATTCCCAAGAAGGAAGGAGAGGGCCCTGGTCCTGGAAAGGCTTGATGCAGCAATGTAGGGGATTACCAGGACAGAGAAGTGGGAGGGGTTGGTTGGGGACAGGGCACAGGGAAGAGAGCTTAAGTGACTTATGGGGAGGAGGGAACCAGGAAAGGGGAAATCATTTTGAATGTAAACAAAGAATGTAGAAAAAAAAAAAAAAGAAATGTGGCATGTAATGAAAGGGGCAGTTTGGAGGATTGGGTAAGAATAGGAGGAGAACCCAAAGGAAACTGTCATTGGTAGAGGTAGAGATTGACATGTGCTGAGGCACTGTCTCTCACAACACACTGCAGCTTTGATACCTGGGCCCTTCTCACTGGGCTAGTCTTGTGCTTCTCTTTGTTTTATCCATCTGCTTGTATGACATGAATTAAATTCTACACTGTTGCAATCATTTGTCACTCACAGAAAAACAAAATGTCAGTACTCTTATCCCAATATTTCTGAGGACCTCTAGATGGGTGACAGTACAAGCTAAAAGCTCTGCACTTAGGGATCTTTAGGTCATTCACAAAGACAACCAATTTTTTTTTATTGCAAGATTTCTCTGAGCCCTTTTGCTTATGATTATAACTCTTAAATAATGGAGAATTTGAAAGTAATATTCCCCAAATATATCTTTTTAAATTAGTTAATTCAGTTACATTGAATGCTGCCCCTGTTCCAGTTCCACCTCACAGAGCCCCTTCCAATCCCCTTCCCATTCTTCACTGAAAGAATGGACCCTCCCCATCTTCCTTGTATCCCAATACCCTGGCTCATCAAGTCTCTGCCAGGGTAGGTGCATTCCTTTTCACTGAGGAGAGACAAAGCAGCTCTATTAGGGAATGGATACCACAGGCAGGCTGGCTACAGCTTTAGAGAGAGTCTCTGATTTAGTTGATATGGGGCCCACATAGAGACCATGCAGCACATCTGCTACCTATGTACTTTGGACCTTGTGCAAGCTTATATGCACTTTGGTTAGTGACTCAGTATCTGAAATCTACTAGAGGTCCAGCTTAGCTGATCTATTAATCCTTCTCTGGGCTTCCAGTCTACTTCAGGGCCTTCAATTCTTCTTTCAATTCCATAAGAGTCCCTGGCTGTGGGTTTGGCCTCTGTTTCAGTCAGCTGCTGGGTAGAGCCTTTCGGAGTACTGTTTTATTATGCTCGTGTCTAAACTCAAAATAGAGTATCATGACTAATGTGAGAGACTGACATTTGACCATGGGATGAGTTTCAAATTGGACTGGTTATCTGTTGGTCATTTCTTCAATCTCTGCTCTATCTTTCACCCTGCATTTCTTTTAGACGGGAAAAATTAGACAGGAGAATATTTTGTGGGTGCATTGGTGTACTTATTCCTCCAGTGGGGATCCTGTTTGGCTACAGGAAGTGGTGTCTTCAGGTTATATGTCCCCACAATTAGGCATCTTGTCTAAAGTCACCTGAATTTACTCCAGGAACCCTCTCTCAATAGGTCTCTTTGACTTCTTAACAATTTCCTTCACCTCTGAAACCCTGGAAGATAAAGAATTCCGTTCATTTTCCTAGTCCTTGGTGTCTCTGTCCTATCTCTCCTTATACCTGATCCTGCCACCCCCATTCTACTGTCCCTGCCTCTCCCTACTCCTTCCCACTTCCCTCTCTCTTTCTGTCTTCTACATCTATTTTGTTCCTCATTCTAAGTGTGATTCAAGCATCCTCACTTAAGCCTTACTTCTTGTTTACATTCTTTGGCTCTGGTGTAACATGGGAATTCTGTACTTTATGACTAAGATATCTAGTTATCAATGTGTTCATACCATATATGTTCGTTTAGTTCTGGGTTACTTCATTCAGTAGGATATTTTCTCCTTCCAGTCATTGTGACTACAAATTTAATTACATAAGTGAATGATATTTTCTGTATGCATTGTTCTCTTCAAGAATATCTGGGTTATTTCTAGTTTCTGGCTATTACAAATAAAGCAGCTATGAACAAGTGAAGCCAATAATCATGTGGTATAGTAGAGCTTCTTTAGGTATATGTCCAGGAGGTGTATAGCTAGGTCTTGAGGTAGAAAGATTTCTACTTTTCTGAGAAATCAACATATGATTTCCAGAGTGGTTGTCTAAGATTTCAGTCATAGCAGCAATGTGAGAGTGCTCTCCTTTCTCCGGATCCCCATCAGCATGTGCTATCATCCGAATTTTTCATCTTAGCCATTCTGATTGAATTATTGTGAAATCTCAGAACCATTTTGATGAAAATTCCCCTGATGACTAAGAATGTGAAGTATTTCTTCAAGGGTTTCTCAGCCATTCCAGAATCCTCAGTTCAATATTCTCTGTTTAGCTCTGTCCCCCATTAATTAATTTGCTGGTCTCTTGGAGTCTTACTTCTTTAGATCTTTATATATTTTGGATATTAACTCTATGCCAGATATATGGTTAAGTGAAGATATTTCCTCAACCTCTAGGCTGCTATTTTGTTCTATTGACAGTGTCCTTTGTATTGTGGAACCTTTTAACTTTCATGAGGTCCAATTTATAAAGTATTGACTGAACCTTAATACCTTTTTCTTCCCATGTATCATTTGGATACAGTAAGCTACTGATTTCTTTGAGAAAATTTTATATCCAGCCACTTTTCTGAAGTTGTAGAGGTACTCTAGTAGAAGTTTGGGAATCATTTATATTTCTGATCATATCATCTGTGAATAGTTAATGTAGGGTTATGGAAGCCTACGTCTGTTCCAGCACAGACCACAATTGCTCAGGGTTGCAGTATGTCGGAAGTTGACCACACTTACCCTGTGGTGGGCTACAGAGCATCCACAGGACACTGCTATAGGAATGGGAAAACACAGTCTTATGTGTGTGACAGCCAAAGACAGTTTGGTGGTTCAAAGATCTGTGATGGGACAGCTGCTGCCTGATTCTCAGGTTCTCAGACCCCCAGGCACTGCTGGAAGAGTTGAGAATGAAGGATCTGAGCACGGGATTGGGGGCCGGTGGGCTGGATTTAGCCTGGGGCTGGGGTGGAGGAAAGGGGGCACAGGCTGGTCCCATTGGGAGGGTCTTAGACGTGAGAGTGGTGGGCTTGGGCATGAGCTTGGTGGCAGCTGTGTCTGGGAATGCAGAGAGGCCTTCTATGAAAGATTAAATGGTGGCTCTAGAGGTGAAGATCATTTCCATGGCTCTCTATGTGTGTGGGGGGGATACCAATAAAAAGAGGCAGTCCACTGTTTTAAGACGTTTACTCTTATGGTAGAAAGAGGATGAGTAAAACCATACCACATTTATTAGGGTGGGCTTGAGGTTAAATACCTTTGGTTGGGAGGAATGTCTGGGAAGGAAATCTTATTGGCTATGTCCCCCAGGATTTTATGTACCTATTAAAATGGAGATGTACCTTGGACCTACATGATCACAGGTCATGTCCTCTTCATGTGGAGAGACTTGGGGTGTTGCCTGAGAGCCACAAATCTGTAGGAGAAACAGCTAGTGACAGGGGCCTGGTACCTGGAAACAGCAGAAACACCTAGCATCCCATCAAGTTTTCCAGTGTTTCTAGCCTTGAGTCAACCAGGAACCAGGCTACCTTTTATGGTCCCTCATGACTTCTTTATTTTCAGTTTGTCATGCCTTGATCTCCGTTCATTATTTTATTGCTCAAGCTAGAACTTCAAGTCCTATAATAGGCACCAGAGTGGGCAGCCTTGTCTTTGATTTGAGTTTCTCTATATTTAATATTATATTGGCTACTGGCTTGCTGTATATTGATTTTATTATGTGTTGTTATGTGCCTCAAATCCTTCACTTAATGTGAAAGGGAATTGCATTTTTAAAGGCTTTTTTAGCATCTAAAGTGACGATCATGTGAAATTTTTTCTTTATGTTGGTATATATAGTAGATTATGTTATTCAATTTTAGACAGCTTTTTTTATTTTTTTATTCGATATATATTTTTTATTTACATTTCAAATGATTTCCCCTTTTCTAGCCCCCCACTCCCTGAAAGTCCCGTAAGCCTCCTTCTCTCCCCTGTCCTCCCACCCACCCCTTTCCACTTCCCCGTTCTGGTTTTGCCGAATACTGCTTCACTGAGTACAGAACAAGTGGACACTCCTCCTTTCTTCTTGTACCTCATTTGATGTGTGGATTATGTTTTGGGTATTCCAGCTTTTAATTCATTTATTTCTCTTCTGACCATTGAGTAAAGAGTTGTTCAGTCTCCATTAGCATGTGCGCTTTCTGTTATTGTTGAAGTCCAACTTTAATCTGCGGTCATTTGATAGAATGCTTTGGATTATTACAAACTTCTTGTGTCTTTTGAAGCTTAATTTGTGCCTCATTATAAAATCAGTTTTGGATAAGGTACCATGAAGTGAAAAAGGGCATATTCCTTTTTGAGGGGGTGAAAGGTTCTGTAGATATATTTTTGTTGTTCAAATTTAAATGGGCATAACTGCCCATTGTGAGAGGCAGCATTCCCTGACTAAGATCCTGAACTGTATAATAATGCAGAAAGTCAGATGAGCACTACTATCTCATTCATTACTCCTTCTCCTTCTACATGCTGTGTAATTGGCCACCTTAAACTACTACAACTCTGAATTCCCTAATATGATGGATGGTTGCTGTGAACCAAAATCCAAAATCAGCCTTTTATCACTTATTTTGCTTTTTGTTAGCAAAATTTTACCAAGGTACAATGAACAAAAGAATTTAAAAGAGCTAATGACACAGACTTACTGACAATCAGATTTTTTGTTACCATGTTTCCATATTTTTAACAATTATATAATAAACGCTGGCCTAAAACCATAAAAATTCCAATAAAAGGAGGAATGGAATGAACTCTTTACAACTGGTATTCCACTTGCCCTTGGTACAGAGATACACAGGAACCAGGCCCTGGACATGACCTCATAATTTCTAAACAGGTTCACAGGACAGTGTTTAGCCCCCAAAGTCTGGACAGAGTAAGATGGCAGAAACAATTACTTGTTAGGATTAATACATCTCATTTTTATTCATTAGGAAAGGAAAATATTTCCTACCCAGATGCTGTCTTCCTGCTTATATTGTCAACAGCTGTGCCCTGTGTTACAGGACACCAGGTATCACCTAGTCAGAGCTCCAATATATTCCTTTTATGATTACAACTCTAATATCCACTCTGTTTCTGATGTCCACTTGGAGCTACTGTTGAGCATTAGAATCATTTGGGAACCAACCACCAGTTTCTAGAATAGGATAAATAGATATTTTTAATAATGCCTTAGAAACCCATCAAAACCCAGTTCAAAGACCAATGAAATTATGTCCAATTTTAAGGAAAATTTTCTACCTTTGAAGTTAAACTCCTAGTACTTTTAGAACCAGTTTTCTATCCTATATCCAAGAGCTCCAGGATCATGGAAAGTGCAGTGTTTGTGGCGACTCCCCCCTTCCCCAGTTCCTTTCTTCTCTCATTCTTCTCTCTTTCACTCCTTATTCAATTGTTTTGGCCAAATCTGTGCTGTGAAGCTACCAGAGGACTTGAATCTCACTGTGGATATAAAGCTGAAAGAAGTTATTCAATTAGTCTTATATGGGCATCATTTATTCACTTAATTTTTGCTTTTCATGAAGAGAATGCTGGGTGAAACAAAACAATAAAAAAGTTCAAGGACAGAATATGAGGGGCATTCACAGAAGTAAGACAGAAGTTACAATAATGATGCAGGGGATAAAATGTGTTCTGGTTTTGAGCAAACCTTCTAGATGTGAGATGGAACAATAGGATCTGGTGTGGTATAACCATCTTCTATTGTATGTGTAGGTGTGAACGAGAAGGAAGATGTAGACCAGGCCTTGAGTTTCTACTTTCCAGAACTGGGCATATCAGTTACTGGAACAACTCCAGGCTAATGTCAAGAAGTACCCATCTCCATCTTGGGAAAGACAGCCAAATTTGTGGCAAAGAAGTCAAGTGCTACCCTCCTTAGTATGAAACATGAATAGGTAGTCAAGTGTTGTTGAGAGGGATTGCTGATTGAGGTGGGAAGAAAGCCTCCAACCCAGAGATTAGTTTATACTAGTATCTATTCATAAGCAACAAAAGTCTAAATGAACTTTCATTCATTCACACACAAACAATACCCTAACCTCCTATCTTGCCAATGTTGTAGCTCCGTGATGTCATGTTAGGTAAAGACGAAATGTGGTTCTGGGTCACACTGGAGCTAAAGTGCGCTGCAGACTTATCTCAATAGTCAGCAGGTGCCTTGAACTAGAGGGCTGGTTCTCAAGGAATGAACATGCCTTAGCATGAAGGGTCTCTGTTAAGCTGCAGGAGAATCAGCCAGTTGAAGTTGCCAGACTGGGGTATTTAATCTGATTTTAACCAATCATTGCTCAGGAATTTATGTGTTACTTCATAGATATTTGACCTTATCACCTCCATTCATATACTCCAGATTTGATTTCTATGGATGCATTTTAGCCCATCATAATTGTGGCATTCACGTTAGCTAGAGCATTTACTTTATCACATTTCACACACACACACACACACACACACACACACACACACACACACACACACACTTTGGGCTGGGTACATTCATTTCTTTTATATTGTTTATATTTATGCCTTACAAATATGATTAAAGCAAAACCCTAACGAATCATTGCATCTCACGCCTCCCAGAGATGGAACCTAACAGTCAAGATAGAGATCACCTATCCCTCCCTAATGTTCCTCTTCTTGGGTTTCAGTCAGGGTCCTTCCTCCCCAGTGGAATTAGGCCCCTGAATTCAGAAATAAATGCTCTTTACTTTCATATACTATTTGATTCTGGGGTATTATTATTTAGTGGTTAACAAACTATAACAGATTCCCCCACCCTTCATGCCTGAAAACTAAGTTGAAAAGACTGTATATAACATCCTTCCCAGGCCACTTCCAGTTTGGTTTGTTGGATAGTTGTGATTGGACTGATCTGATCCTTTGACACAACCTAAGAAAAGCACAGTATTTGCCTGGAAAAGTGTGGAAGGGAGATTGAGAGCTGATGCACACATAGAGTAACCAGGGATGGGAGAAAGGAAACCACAGGGAAGAAGGGCAGGGAATGGTTGATCAGAAACAAGGGAGGGTAGATGGTGGAACAGAAACTGGGAGACCTTCAGGATGGGTTCTGAGGGATTCTTGGGAACAGGTAAGATTTGATTGGACCACAAAAGTCATACAACAAAAATTTCAAATTTAAAATAAAATAAAATAATATAAAATAAAATAAAATAAAATATAAGTCAAATAATCGTCTTCTTCTTCTTTCCAGTTTAGGAATTGGGCACATAAGTCTGTTGACACTTCCAACATTAAAAGGTGTGATGATGTTTTTATCATCCTATTATGATTTGAATATGAACAATCTACATCAATTATGACTTGATTTCTGCAATGTTGTCCTGTGTACAGAGGTCATGAAAACAGAAAGTATGTCTTCATCATTCCTAATTAAATGAAATGCATCCATTGTCTTGGAAATCAGGGAATTCATTTCCATAAATTCCTGCCAGAAGGCAGTGCTTCTTAGCCTTAAAACATTCATCTATCAGGACAATTCCAACAAACTGTGTCCCAAAGACTTACTCAGGTTCCAAACGTGTCTGTTATTGGTGTCCCAACTGTCTGTATCTCAGCGGCTACTACTATTTGATTGGCAAACTGTCATTCAAACTCTTTTTATCCTGGGAATCTCATTTTAGCTCTTATATGAGTTTCTTCGTGTTCTGTAGTAGCTTAATTTGATATTACTTGACATTGATAGGAGAGAGGGAAGAGAAAGTGAGACCTGCAACCAACAGAAGAGAAGACACTCTAAAGAGAAAACCATGCCTCTCATTCTGAACATCAGACTATGGAAACAGTAGACTTCAAGAAATTGGAAGTTCCTGAAGAGTCTCATGTTTGGAAAAGGAAAAGCTAGAGGGATACTTGTCTTTAGATAAAGAGATTTACAACTTTTCAGACACCTTAATAGGACAAAACAGAAACATAACAGACAATTGTTGTGTCCATGGTCAGTGAAAATGTATAACTGTGTGTTCTTAGTTAAAGTTTAATCTCCCTTCAGGAGCCTTTAAGATGGAATGGAGAGGATCACTAAATCTCTTTGTCCCTGTTCTGAAAATGGTCACAAGCAATATATCTACTTCTTTTGTTTTTTAGTATTAATTGTTTTGAATTACCTGATTTTACAAGGGTCAAGAAATGTACAGGACAGAGTAGGAGGTAAGATGGTAGAACTGAGTTGGACAGATTATTTACTTGACAAAGTTTTTGTGTTATGCAAGGGTAAGGCCCTGAGTTTATATCCCCAGTTCTCAGGTAATAATGTTTAGTGCATACCTATAATACCAGTGTCAGTGAGGCCAAGACTGTAATATCTCTGAGTCTCATTGGACAATTAGTCTAGTCAATTGGAAAGTTCTAGGAAGGGTATGGTTGCCAGACAGACCCCTGATAGACAGAAATACATACATACAGAAAGACATGAAAAAAAGCCAAAAATAAATAATAAAGATGATAAAATACTGGCTTCTTCCTCATCTTCCCTGACCAGAGACTAATGGCTTTCTTCTGCTAAAGTCCTCTCCACCATTTGTTTTTGCTAAACCACCTTGTTTTTTTTTTTCAGATGTGTTTCTGAACACTTTTATGCAAAGATGTGGCTTTATTAGATTTTCCTTTTTAGATTAAGTTGGTTAACCCAAGTTACAGGACAGTGATGTGTGTATGCCACATAAACTACTTGAGCACCCTAGCCCTATAAGGGAAAAATAGATTTCTGTTTTGCAGTTTTAATCCCAATGACTCTTCTGCAGAGAGATGTTCTATGTGCTTTGTTTTCTCTATCTCTCTCTCTCTCTTCCTCCCTTCCTTCCTCATTCCCTCCCTCCTTTAAAAAAAGTTTGTTACCTATTACTACCTTTTAATTCATTAGCTAGCAAAAAAAAATGAACATGATCTAGGCCTCTAGGTGTGACTTTAACTTCAGAGAACTGTGTCTTAAAAAATTAGGTGAAGAGTGATTGTGAAAGACACACAACAATTTATGCAATAATCCTGCCCCCCCCACACACACACACAAACTCCACTGTAATATAGTGCAGATCCAAAGTACTAAGAGTGTGCAGGTCCTGTCAGAGGAGGGTGTTACAACAGGAATGTTTGTATATTAGATGATCCCCCAAAGCCTTGTATTCTGTGGGCTCAGTACACCGACAACTAATAATATGGTGACCTTGCTGAGAGAACATGGAATTTGGAATGGTAATTGGAGAAATATGGGTGTTCTTGGGGACTCTGTTTTTTCTTGGTGCCTTCCTATATTCTCTTTCCTTGATTCCTGTCTGCCATATTCTTCTACATTTCTAACATTGTTCCAGCCCATCCTGTGTCCAAAATCAATGGTACAGTAGACTGAACTCTTTGAAACTGAATGAAAAGAAATGCTTTCTCAAAGTTGCTTCTTTCAGATATTTTGTCACATCAATGCAAAGTCTGAGTAGCATAAGGCCACTAAGAATACATGAGATGCCTAGAATACTACTCAGTGTTCATTTAGGTAAAATTCTTGGGTTTGGCCCCACTGGCATTCTTTCTTGACTTTGGTGATTCTTCTCACACTTCCTGATGTTTTGTCTGTAAGTTTTCATGTGGTATCCTGCCTATGTCAAATGTGTGCATGTAGAAAAGACCCCTGAATAGGCTGACATGGGACCAAATAGAGATGATGGATGGAGAAGAGAACTCAGAAGATGCATTAAATCCTTTCAGGACTCTACAAACTTTTGGTGAAAGCTCTTATCTTTTAAGAGGTGGAGTAATCAGTTTTACTTATATTTACTTAGAGGTCAAGATGCTCTCATAGTTACCCCGTAGCTATCAATCCATTACTGATACTGTGTGCATTTTTAGTCTCATACTGGTTCTTTCTGTAAATGGATTGCAAAATGTTCTTAAAAAACAATGGATAAAACTGCATTGGAGAGCTCTCATTTAGGTCCTTGATGGGAGTGCAAGCACACACATAGTTATCTCTAGTTAGGAAGCTGAAGCAGTTGCAAATGTTCAGCTGCCTTGGGAATCAGGCCCTCTGTTATTTACCAAGAGTAAACCTGTGTATAAAGACATGACCTTGGCAGTTTCTAAGGTACATAGCTAAGCGTTCAGAATCAGCTTGGCAAAAATCAGAAGTAAGTTCTGGAAAAATGGCTCAGCTTTTAAGAGTACTTGTTATTCTTGCCGAGGACTATGTCTCTTCTCTTTCTCCATTTTTGTCTCTTTTTCTCACACACAATTAGAAACAAAATAAATGTTAAAAAAAAAA